>NC_136070.1:44995272-46195272 GCF_964261635.1 Lissotriton helveticus
GGTTAGTTACTATCTCCAAGTAGTGTAAAATTAGATAGATCTATCTCCAGCTACTGCAGGGGTTGGGACGGGACAGGACGGTGTCTTCTTCATGGACCCCGCATTGGGTCTTATCCTTGTTGGATATTATAATGGTTGGATTGTACCATTTCTGAGTTCTTCGCGGGGTGAGAAGCCTTACCTTCAGGTCCACAGTGAGGCAACTGCCATATCCAGGGACTCTAGCGCTGGGCATCCTCATGTCTGGGTTGTATAACTCTTATATAGTTTCCTCTCCGAATACTCTAAGGGTTGATATAGCTCCATCTTGATCTCCCACGGCGAGGCAGGTCTCACCCTTTCTGATACCTGTACTGTATACCATGAATGTCGGTCATTGTAGTATTGGATGGTATCATCTTGGAGCCTGGGAGTTGTACATCATCATGTCCAGGTACTGAAGTGTCAGATATTCCCATCTCTGGGTATGAAATGGATTGCTGTGGCCATTTCTTGTTACTGCAGAGTTTGCGTATAGTGTTCTCTGGGTAGTGTCGGGGTTAACAGTCGTATTCCGCTCCACCGAGGGGTATGTGGAAGCTGTCTCAGCCCAGGCTGACACACATGACGGGACGGGAGGTGTGAAGTACTTTGAACCCAATGGGCGTAGCGCGCCTGCCATGAACATGAGGCTCCTGATCGAACAGACGGTAACCGTCAAGTCTCTCAGACCCAGTCAATCAAACTGGCTAACAGGGTGTTTATTTTGGCCACCATGTTGGCTAGTCTTTTCGTGAGCTGGGTTGCATACACTGCTCATTGTGTTCCTGTGCTCTGACATTGTGGGCACAATCAAGCGCCTTCATAATACCTGCAGTGGGCACTACATAAAACAATGTACTTTTACGTTGCTTCTTTTTAGGTCTCGCAGACCTGCGTTGCAGCACATGCGCGCTGCTCGCAGCTGCGAGGCTTCCTGTGATCAATTCACTTTCAGAAGCGAAGTGTAGGCTCCGCCCCCTGTTCCTATTGGCTTGCGTCATCCTCCGTGCTAAACGCTGCCTTCACATTGTAAGTGAGGCTTTTTAGTCCCTCTTGGTTACCACCCTGTCCAGTTTTAGCCACGCCCACCCGGACTGGATCTTTTACTGGCAGCATGTCACTCTCTCCTTCATTACTCCGTGTAGGCACTTTGTTTTTTTATTATGGATAAAGCGGGATGTAAACAAGCATCACTTTTAATTTTCAGCCGCATTTCATCACAGCATGGCAGCTGCTTGCGAAGGTTGCGTGCCTTTCTTTTTTTATTGGCCATTCCGCAATGGCGAGAGCTTGTTTTTTAAGGGTGTTGGGGAGGGTTTCGAAGCAAGATAATGTTCAAAAGTGCCTTTTCGTCACTTCTCTGCACGAGGCCCGGCCCCTTCATCTCACGGCGAGGTTCTTCAAATTAACAAGATATGCGCATGCAACAATGGCGATTCTGTGAAACAAAAGTATGAAAAACAGCGACCTTTGCACTATACACACAGAGAAGTAGACCATCATCGTGCCCCGCCCCACTTTGCTTCCTGGCTTTCGTGTGAGTGTTTGTGGGGAGTCAAAGCTGTATGTGAGCCACAGGGACCGCGGCCAGCACGGAACCGCAGAGAAACACTGCTCTCCCTCCGCTTGAGATAGGAGATGGCGTGTGGGAGGACTTTAGGGGGCCTCCGCTTGCACGGTAGAGGCCAGAATTCAAGAAGAGGCATTAGGGGCAGCTGCCCTCTGGGAAGAGGCAGAAGGCAGCCGACAGACGGAGGGCCACCCGCAGTTGCAGATTTACGAAGCACTTGTATCGCATACGAGAACTTCCGGGTTCGGGAAAAACAACCCTGACAAGGTAAACATTCTATTACAGCAAGGTGTGCCCTGTGCTGAAGAAACAGTGCTGCTAGTTTCTCAGTCGGCTGCTTTCTGTAACATTTCCGTGCTTTGCATCATGTCTGTGTGACATTTGGATGTATTTTGTTCGGCACGTCAGAGGGACACTTCATCGCAAATTTAAGTATTGACCTGGAGCAGAAAAACAATCAGCAAAACTCAATATTGCTGTAATTAGTGCATTAACCCCTTGGGTACTCATGACGGCTCCACGCCGTCATGAGTCACGGTAGGCGTGTGCTCATGATGGCGTGGAGCCGTCCTGCCGCTGCTGCTCCGCCCACGCGGCACTAATTCCCCAACTGTGCGGGCAAATTATTGAGCCGGTGGGGTCATGACAGCACCAAGCCGTCATGAGCACGCGCCACCCGTTACTCATGACGGCGTGGAGCCATCATGAGCGCCGAAGCGCGCACCCACCCCCTAGTCCCCCACGCGTGGCAGAATTTGCAGCACAGGGAAGGGGTTAAATTACATATCAGTGTAGTTGCTTCTAGCGGGTCCTGCAACACAGATGGTGACGTATTTGACTGCTACAAAGTTCTCAGGTTTACCAACCAGTTCCATGCGTAAATCTGAATCAAATTATAATAAATTAAAAGGACAACAGGAACCGAATTGCAAATATAAAACCTGGCATGGATTCAGTACCTAAGCATGGAAGGGGGGGCTGGAACACTGTGTTGCTGTTGAACTGTCTCAATCGGTAAATTGCTAAAGTGCAGCATTTCGGTCACCATGAGTCCTAAGCTATCTCTCCAGGCCAGCTGGAAACACCGCCCAGCCTTCCATGAAGCTGGTGCAACAGTCTTTACTCCAGAATGCACTCCATACTTCTGGATTGCTGACATCCAGACTCTGTTCCTGATAATGCTCTCTCATATCAGGCTCCAGTAGCAAGACTTTATCTAGTTCCCACCCGGGCCGGACTGGGAACGGAAACAGGCCCTGGCAAACTGCTTGGCCGCACACCCCCTATACCCCCCTGGGGTGAGGGGGTGCAGCCAAGCTGTTTGCGAGGGCCGGTTTCAGCCGATTTTGTTACTAGGGGCCGATATTGCCGACCCCCGGTAAAAAAAACAGCCCCCAAAGGGCCCAAAACCGGTCCCCACCCTAGCGGCCCACCGGGGAAATGCCTGGTGCCCGCTACAGTCAGTCCGGTCCTCGTTCCCACAAGCCCCTGCAGCAGTTCTACGTCCCAACATTCTAGCTACGCTGCAGTAGTACTCCTTCCTTTTCTTCCGCCAGCATGCTTTCATTTCAGGCATCTTCAGCACTCCCTTCCCACGCTTTTGCGACTTTTCTCTTCTTTCAGTCTACTCTTACTTTTCACTTACTTCGGGATGCCACAGCAGTTTCTTCCTTAGGGTGCTTTTAGCAATCTGTACACCAGCAGTCATAGAGAATCTCCTCTTCTCTCTGCTCATTATAGGTGACAACTAACCCTGTGTTATAAACATACATTTCAGCCAGTACTATTTCTTTTTTAGCCAAGCTCACTAAGCATACAGTGACTTATAAAGTAAACTACAAGTCCCAGAATGGCTAGTACTGTTCCTTAACCCGTTCCATGCTAGTGACGGAACCACTCAGTCACGAGCCACGGGCGCGCTGTGCTCATGATGGAGTGGTTCCGTCATGCCGCGGCTGCCTACGCGGCATCAATTCCGCGCCTGCGCGGGTGAATTGATGAGCGGGCGGAGCCGTGACGGAACCACTCCGTCATGAGCACAGCGTTCTCGTGGCGGAATTACCGCCGCGGCCAAGGGGTTAAAATAGGATTCGCTCGAAGCTAGTCTTATCAATAAGCTAGCACCTATGCTTAAGGGTCTTGGAGCATGCCTCCCCCCCCCCTCCCCCTTTTCTGGCTTCTGAGTATTTCCAATTGCAGATCTTCACTGCCAAATACTCCGACCTCTGGGCCAGGTCATCAGTGTTTTGCGAGCTTGCGGCCGCTACGAACATTAGTACTTTAATAACAGGATCACTGTAGCTGAACATCAGACGAGCAAATGTTGTTCGCTGCTAAAGTGAGAGCATGTGGAATTTACGTCCAGATGTGTGTGCATTAGAACCATAGCCAGTGACTGATTTACCCTTACAGTACACTGACAGAGGATGTTGTGGTTGCTGCTAATCGTCTGATACCCCAAATCTCACTCATTGGGCGTAAGTCTCACGGTGGCGAAACGCAAGGACTGCCCAGTAACATTTGGTAAATGGCCCTGGAAATGTGTGCATATTCCCAGCGCCTAGAAAGGCTTGGTGGCGCTCGCTGAGCGGAGTCCCTAACACTCTCGAGTTCCACATCTTTGAGCAGGCCAACTCCTGAGCAGTCCCTCTGTATCGCTGAGTTTAGTCGACTTTCACCACTAAACAAGCATTTGCAATGCAATAGGTCTCGCATTTGCTAGAGTTTAAGCTATTAGCATTGTAAATGGCAATGACTTTTATTTATGTTTTAAAAACCAAAACATAAACAAAAGGCATTGCAATTTACAGTGCCAATAGCTCAAACTCCCGTAAATGCGAGACCTTTTGCACTGCAAATGCTTGTTGTATATGGTGTAAATGTGAAGTAGGGGCGTGTCAGTGAGGCACTCAGTGTCTGCACTGACGTCTCTGGAGGGGGGGTGGGGGCAGTGCCCCAGTAACCTGAATCAGCCCCCTCTGACTCCACCACGGAAGCTGTTGGGAGCCAACAGGGGAAGAAAACGCAGACACTTCCTGGCCACAGTCACACATTGTGTGCCGTGCATAGCAGTGATTGTGGCAATCCGAGAGCTCCTACCCCCGCCCCCACCCCTCCCCGCACAGCGAACAGGTTGAATAAACAGGATACAGGTGTGTAACTCGCCGCGAGAAGGAAGGTCACGGCTGTGAACAGCTGCTTCGGGCCCTGCTTGTGAAACCAGCCGGCGCCGTCCCGGCTTCACCACAGGTGAGCGGTGACCGTGAGCGAATCCCCCCACGAGCTTCTGGTGTGAGGGTAACGGTCTGCCACCCCCTGCCGCTTATACCGAGGCCACCCTGCCCCCCGCTGTGGACAGCAGCAGAGAAGGGGCCACCATCGGCGTCATTACCACGCCCTCGCAGCACCTGTCCAAGGCCACGCACCCTACCCCAGGAGAAAGATGTTTCTGGAGTATGGTAACAGGCACTACTACCCATTACTGTGCACCAGAAATGCAACTCACCTGTTCAACCTCCCCTTCCTAAACGTTTTAATCTGCTATGTTTTAATCCATGTGTCCTTAATACCATCAGTCGATGACCCATGTGATGGAGTTTGTTTTAATATAAACCAGTGCTTTAAATGGGCCGGTACTGTCCGGTACGGAGTACCGGCACTTTTTTATTTTGAGAGGGAGAGTACCTGCACTTCTCAAGAGAAATGCAATACCTCTTATTAGAGCGTACCAGCACTTCTCATAAACGAGCAGGTACTCTGGTACAGAGTACTTGCACTTCTATTTTTCCATCTCAAGCACTGATATAAAGTGTATTGAAAGTGCTGATGGGAGTAGGTGGCCGCAGGCAGGAAAAGGAAGGAAGTACGTCCTATCGGCAAAAAAGGATCTGAGACACATGGATCTGTGGAGTCAGTCCCTACTAGCTCCCCATTGTCAATCAGTTAAGATCACCTACATGGTCCAGTGTGCAGATAAAGGCCCTGGTCCAGGTGAGTGCGGGGACCAGGTCTGTACCAGATGAGCTCACGCAGCCGCGTCTTTCAATGTCCTCGTCCTAGTCCAGGTGTGAGTGCAAAGTCCAGGTCCTGCACCAGGGGCCGTATTACACAAAGCGCCCTGGGGCACAACTTGTGTTAGCGCCTGCTTTGCGCACCCGAGGCACTTTGGTATTACAGAAGGGGCCTCAGACGCTTGTGCGGCCCCTTCTGTAATACCGATAGCGCTGGCGCGCATAAAGCAGCTGCGCTATCGTCTTGGGGCGTGCCCCATGCAAATGAGGGAATACCTTTGCCTCTGCACCTGCACCGTATTGCCGGCGCAGAGTCAGAGGCTCTCAAGAGGTGCACTGACAGTGCCACCTCAAAGGTGGTGCATTGTCCGTATGCCCCCTGATAGCAGCCCTCTGGAGGGGGAAAAGTGGGCTTCATGGACATCCCCTTGCAGGTGGGTGCAGTCACTCACTGCACCCGCCTGCAAGGGAATCTCGATTGCCCCTTCAAAGTGAAGGCAGCTGCCGCCTGCACTGTGAAAACAATCAACTTCAAAGCTGCCACTCGCTTTTTCATATGAATCCGCTGCTGTGGGCAGCGCAAATTCACGGTTACCCTGAGGGCAGCAAATTCATTATTATTCAGCGCATTTTCCTTCATTGCGCTGTGCGCACCTTTGAAAAGGTTCTCCTGGCACAATGAAGGAAAATGCGCTCCATGTATAACGTGCCCCAGATGAGCTCAATCAGTCTGTTTTTTTGGAGAAGTGTGGCTCAATGGTTAGAGCAGGCAGACCTCGATGCAGAGGTCTTGCCCGGGACCAGGGTTCAATTCCCCGCCTCGGCGGGTCTCGGGCTCATTAATTCCCCTGACCGGATATTCTCGCCTCGGTGCCTATTCTGATCATGGGTCCCACGCTGCAACTCTGGGCAATAGCTTGCTTAGTCTCCACAACGGCCCCCACAACGTGAGGGATGCCTGGTCTGCACCATGGGGGTGCCCAGGAGTGGACATTTCACAGGGAAAGCCAGGAAGGGTTCCCTTGCGGTATTCGTACAAGCGCCAGGAAACCCACTGCGGGTAGCTGTGCGCTATACAAGTACAAAAACATTTACATTTACATTTACAACTGTTCTGCTCCGAGTTCAGGTGAGTGCAGAGTAGGTCCCATACAGATGAGTTCACTCAGCCAGGTTTGTTCACTCTTCCGGCCCTAGTCGCTGGGAGCACTACTTTGTGATTCACTGAACTCGGTGCTGATCCTGGTGAATGCTTAATAACAGAATTTTTCATGCATGTGGTTTCCGGCAAGCGCGCGTCCCTGGTTTAGTTCTGGTCTAGTTCACGAGTATTCACATTAGACCGAGAAGCTCACAATTGTACTGTGGTGGCAGGCCTGTTCAAGAACCCAGGCCCTTGACCTGCATAGCTCCTCTTACTGGGCCTCATCCAGGTAAGCCGATGATTCCTGTATGGGCTAGGCAAGTTCACTGACACAGTGACTAGTGCATGGAAGTTCACCGACCGAGCACCTGCTGCTGCAGCGTGTAGTAAATTACTTCTCTACTGTTCTCCACTGAATAGAATGCCTGGGGGTCTCTTTGCTCACAGTGTCATTTGGTCAACTCAGGCTGGGCTGCTTGGAGCTTGCTCCTGGTGGGGTTTTATCAATACTTCCTATCTTCTCCTACTTACCTATCCTAGAAGTTATCTACAATAAAAGATTATCTACTTACACAGTTGGACTGTGCAACTTCCTTTACTACACAGAGCTCACAAATCAAGACCCTGATCCAGGTGAGCTCGCCAGTCCGAGTGAATTAGAATGGGGCCGTGGTTCATGTGAGCTCACCGGACAGACACGCTTCGTTTCCCAGTCCGGCGACCAGGGTAGTTCACTGGTGCAGCTGCTGGGAGGTGTTAAGGTGTGAGTATTAAAACCACGACGTAATACGTACCGTTAGGGAGTGTGTGGTCATATGCTGAAGAATAAAGACGTCTGTTACTGAGCATTGTGTGTGGCGTGTTTCATTTACGTGCGCCCGGGCTGGGGAGGACGCCACGCACAGGTGGTGACTTATTCAGGTGCTGATCTAAACAAGTGAATAAAGACTCTTGTTCAGCTGCGCGCACTGATCCACGTTCAGTTCTATGGAAGCTCTCAAAACGCTGTTCTGGTTCTAGTGAGCTCACTAACCAGGCTCTGGCCTGTGCGAGCGAAGGTTCAGACCAGACCTAGATGGACTACCTCAACTGAACCCTGGTGGAGTATATGTCCCCAATATGCTGCTCGTGTCTGCCGTGCAAAGTCAGTGCCTGCCATTGTGCAAGCCCGGGACCCTCTTATGTAAATGTACAGTTCCCAGGCAGAGTGTAGTGTTTCTCGAGTATTAATTTACCTTGAAAAAATTAAAAGACAAGAGGAGTTTCACAAAACATGATCAAGTTGGTTTAATTAAAGGCAGTGGCCGGGAGAGCAGCAACAGAGGCATGTCTGACGACTGTCTCAATGTACAGAGTTTTTGCCCGGCATTATATATAGTTCATGAAGTACAATAAACGGATTACACATTCTTGTAGAGCATGTAAATCTGGTCCTAGTCATGAACCATAAATTCAATCATTGATAAGGGGGCACAGGTGGCTCTCGACTTTGTGTAGACCCAATGTAGACCAGTGTGTATGTGTCTGGTTGTCCGGCATGGGGACTGCGTGTAGTGTGCATGCTGTGTTCTGAATGGCTGAGTGTTCCTAACTACATGTGGCATCTGACTTTGTGGTGTTTTGGGAACGCGTGCCCCTTTAGCCAAATGTGTTTTATCGGGCCCAGTCTCCTCTGATCTTTTGTGGTGTCGCTGTGTATTTGTTCGATCGAGCTGGGTTTTCCCTATTCGCACGTTTATCTTCGGGCTGAATGTAGCAGCACCTGTGACCTATCAGTCAGTAGGCTTGGGTTTGGATAACAGGGCCTTTCTGACCACGTATTTCTGATTCTAGGTTGAACGGGCGGTCACCTCGGGTAGATTTGACAGCAATGATCTGATTTCGTTGTTACGTATAGATATAACATGGCGGTTATTGATATTGCATTTACCGACATTCTGATTGTTACGCATACATTTGTCATGGTGTACATGGAGCACATATTTACCTGTATTGACATTGTTATGTGTACATATATTATGGCGTACATTGGCATTGCATTCACCAATATTAACATTGGCGCCTTAAATTCCCACTGCCACCCAGGATCTCTTTGAATTAGCGGAGCGCCAGCAAGTTCCTTGGAGTCACGCCAGCACAGGTGCTGATGGAGATGGCTACATTTGCACTCCAGAGTCTCTGTTGTCACTATGCCAGCCAATGCTTCCTTTCTAGTCCTTTCCAGGCCTGTCCCCTCTGTCCCCAGACACAAGTAGATTTATGGACCGTCAGCAAAAGGAGGGTTTTCAGTATTGCATTTTTGATTCAATTGATTTGAGGGGTCTGCAGAGGCGACAGTCGGAGAATAATGAATGTGGGGTCAGCGGCAGTCACCCAGCTGCTTGGGCAGTCTCATGTGACAGTATTTTATCTGGCTGCAGGGAGCATGGAGGGAGTGTGGCAGGTGCAGACATCTTCATGCAGGGTAGAGATGCAGGGAGAAGCCCAGAGCACAATGGGTGTTTCATCTGTCCGCGGGGAGCAGGGAAGGGAGTGTGGCAGGTGTGGACATCTTCCTGCAGGGAGAAGCCCAGGGCAGGATGGGGGTTTCATCTGTCCGTAGGGAGTCTGGAAGGGAGTTTTGCAGGTGAAGACATCTTCATGCAGGCTAGAGATGCAGGGAGAAGCCAGGACACAATGGGCGTGTCATCTGTCCGCGGGGAGTATGGAAGGGAGTGCGGCAGGTGCAGACATCTTCATGCAGGGTAGAGATGCAGGGCGAAGCCCAGGACACAATGGGCGTTTCATCTGTCCGCAGGGAGCCTGGAAGGGAGTGCGGCAGGTGTGGACGTCTTCATGCAGGGTAGAGATGCAGGGCGAAGCCCAGGGCACAATGGGCGTTTCATCTGTTCGCGGGGAGCATGGAAGGCAGTGCGGCATGTGCAGACATCTTCATGCAGGGTAGAGATGCAGGGCGAAGCCCAGGGCACAATGGGCGTTTCATCTGTTCGCGGGGAGCGTAGGAGGGAGCGCTGATGCTGCGTTCCCACTCCCTCTGGTTTCATGCTAACTGGATGGCTCTTCAGAGCAGTTTAGAAAGGGACAGTGTCTGGAGCTGCTGAGTTAAAGCTACTTGGAATGTTAATGTGTGTGTGGAGCTGCTCAGTTAGAGCTGCTTGGATTGTTGTTCCTGCGGAGCTGCTGAGTTAGAGCTGTCTGGAATGTTGAGGGTGTATGTGCGGAGCTGTGGGCTGTATTAGAGCTGTTTGGAATGTGGTGTGTGTGTGTGGAGCTGCTGAGGTAGAGCTGTTTGCAATTTTGGGGCTGTGTGCAGAGCTGTTGAGTTCAAGGGTCAGGTGGAAGGAAACTGAGGAGCTGAGAGGGTCCTGAGCCATCACTCACGGCCAGGAACCAGCCAATAGTCAGTCTTCTCAGCATCTCAGTCTCGTTGCACCTGACCCTTCAACTCTGGGAGCAGCTGACGGAGGTTTCACAACAACCACAAAATGGCAGAAATGCATTTGTTTGGTTTGAAATCTGATTAACCTCTTCAATGCGTCGGACGGCTCCCGACCATCCTACGTCACAGTGGGCGTGTGCGGAGAACGGCCAGGGGTCATCGGAACCGCGCATGTGTCATTTTTTTCAGCACCGCGGCAGAATGTCCGCCGCGGCAAAAAGGTTAAACTAAGTTCTCAAGAGAGGATGGACTGTGATGAAGAGTTTAAAACAACAAGACACACCCAGAAGTATTCAGACAACAGGTAAATAATTTTTTCTTCTGATGGATACATCTTCCCGCAGATTCCTCACTTTATTTGTGCATCCCAAAACAGTAACCTCTGGGAGGTGGTATGGAGTCAGGCCGTTTAAGCAAGGAGCTCGTGCAGGACAACTCTAGCAAAGTCCATCACTGTGCACCTGAGCTGAAAGTTGGGTGACCGCAACCCAGTGGATGTTCTCCCAATAACAGCCACCAGGATATCCCTCATGGTATGAACACGAATGCCAGCAGAAGGGCCTACCTTGGCCAATGTTCATCAGACCTTCATACCCAAGGTGATCCAATGTGAAATGGAATTGTCATCCTCTAAAGCCTCTATTCCGGGGAAACAAATATCTTCTCTTGTTAAACTGCTTTACAAAACACACGGGGGGGACCTAGTTTGAGTCTTCCGCTCAGAAATATTGATTTTCAGCAGAAATTGATGCATCTATGGGTACCTCAGCAATATGTTCGCTGCCCGGAGCACAGAGATAAATGTCTCCTCAGGCTATTACAAATGATGCTCGTAACACTGTCCTGACGCTGTTTTTCAGCGCGGGTCAGATTCCTCCTTGCTGAATATGACCATTGCAAACCCCTCATCCTCTTGAGGCCCTTACGTACATTTCTTTTATAATTTACAAACAAATAAAAAGATCTCCGCTAAAGCGACCCTTTGTGGGGCCCGCAGGGCATTGCAGCGCCAGCCGACGGGAAGGATGCCCGATGATGAAGCGCGATATCCCCATGGATGTGTGAGGGCCCCAAGAAGTAACCCTTAGGAGTCCCATTTCTCCGTCCTCCCTTCCTTTCCTTTATTTCTCTGCTCCCTGATAGGAACAGTACCGCACTCCAATTTGTTATCATTGCAAAATCAAGCCATTGGCTATTCAGTTTTAATGCATCCGTAACCAAGAGTGCTTACCTCCTGGTAGGGTTTCTCCGAATGTATTCCATTGGCACCTGGCCTGGAAGAGCCACACCCATCCTAGCTACCTGGTTGGCATGTTCTTCCATCAAACTCCTTATTTACTGGTCGGCTTCGGGCTTAGAGATCCCAGCTGCAGTGGAAGTGCCTCAAAGCAATCCTAAGAGGACACACCACTTCTGATAATGCTTCACATGTACAATTCTCTGCTTCTCTGCAACTGAAGTTGCACTGTTTGGATGTCTGAGCCAATGATGCACTAAAGCCAAGTTGAAAGTTAATTTGTTTTATTTTAGCAAATTATTTTTCTTTAATTGACTATAGGTTGGGCTCTCGGTGAACACCAGACTGAGATAAAACCACCTGCCCTTCTGGAAAAATTGTGAGCTTATATTTTCTGGATTGCTAGTGTGACCACCATATCAAGCTAGAAAGCAATAGATGCCAATTGCATAACTGTGCCCATGAAGTCTGACCATTGCCCTGGCAAACAGGTTAAGTTTAGAGCACTGCAGCTAATCTATGCAGCACAACTGGCTGTTGTTGATATCCAGCTGCCAGTGTTAATGCTCGTGCACTGTGGCATGAAGATCTCATCAAGGAACTCCAAGTACCCTTGTGTGCACACCACGGCTCAGTCCATATTGTTGGCTATCTTAGTGGTACATCCTCTTGAGGTATACTGCTACGGCTATACGCTTGCGCCAACCCGCAGATCTGCCATGCTGAAGAACTTAACTTAAACCTACCACACCCTCAACTGGTGGCATCAAAATATCTCAAATGTAACAGAGCAATGGAGACCTGGAGAACTCAGCAAAGCAGAACCACCAACATTGTCCTTCAGCCCATGCGTCATGAACAACATTCTCCACACTGATCCCTAACAGGATGTAGTCAAACACCAGCCAATGCAATCCATCAATAAACAATACGCGAGTCAGCTCCAACCTCGCCCGCCAAGATGCAGTATGACGCGTCTCTAAAGAGCGTGAACGACAAGCAGGCACTGTGTTTGGGGACTAGGGGGACTCCACTCAGCAAGAATCTCAGAACTCTATACTGTGACCAGATTCCATAGGTCTTCGAGACCATACAAATTGTGGGGTGTGGCTTATAATGAACCCCTCCCGCGTGTACTTACGTAGTTTGTTGGTACTGCCACTTGGGTGGCATTTTGTAGCCTGTGCTTAGGCACTGACAACACCAATATTACACCTCAGCCCCTATGAGCCATCTCCCCAGTTACAACTGGTTCTGGGGTCTGCCTGGTCTTCTTACTGGTGCCTTCTGGGTAAGGGTGTGTCCTCCAGAAGCCCCTGCGGTTGGCTGAAGGCTTAGTCAGTAGGGCACTGTTTGTCTAGAGCTAACATGGGTGTAACTTCACCTGGTGATGCCCACACTCGGCCAGATCATGAGTATTGCACTGCACCTCCCTGGCTATGCTCTGTACACCCCAGTGAGGTTCTGCAGACACTAAACACCGCTCTGTGCTCTATGCACCCCATACATGCTCTGCACGTCCCTGATAATACTGCTCCCAGCCTCAGCCACTCTGCAGCCTTTCAGCCGTGCTGTAAACCTTCCCACCCACATTCCATCAGTCACTATGTTCCAGTGCGTACCCAGCCAGACTGTCTGCACACTCCAGCCACGCTCTCTACAGCCTGTGACATGCTTTACTAGTTCTAATAGTGCGCTTCACACCCTAATAATGTGCTTCACACCCTAATAATGTGCTTCACACCCTGATAATGTGCTTCACACCCTAATAATGTGCTTCACACCCTGATAATGTGCTTCACACCCTGATAATGTGCTTCACACCCTAATAATGTGCTTCACACCCTGATAATGTGCTTCACACCCTGATAATGTGCTTCACACCCTAATAATGTGCTTCACACCCTAATAATGTGCTTCACACCCTGATAATGTGCTTCACACCCTGATAATGTGCTGCACACCCTAGTACTGTGCTGCACACCCTAGTACTGTGCTGCAGACCCTGATAATGTGCTGGACACCTTAGTAATGTGCTTCACACCCTGATAATGTGCTGGACACCTTAGTAATGTGCTGCCCACCCTAGTACTGTGCTGCCCACCCTAGTAGTGTGCTGCCCACCCTAGTACTGTGCTGCACACCCTAGTAATGTGCTTCACACCCTGATCATGTGCTTCACACACTAGTAATGTGCTTCACACCCTGATAATGTGCTGCCCGCCCTAGTACTGTGCTGCACTCCCTAGTACTGTGCTGCACACCCTAGTACTGTGCTGCACACCCTAATAATGTGCTTCACACCCTGATAACGTGCTGGACACCCTAGTAATGTGCTTCACACCCTGATAATGTGCTGGACACCTTAGTAATGTGCTTCACACCCTGATAATGTGCTGGACACCTTAGTAATGTGCTGCCCACCCTAGTAGTGTGCTGCCCACCCTAGTACTGTGCTGCCCACCCTAGTACTGTGCTGCCCACCCTAGTACTGTGCTGCCAACCCTAGTACTGTGCTGCACACCCTAGTAATGTGCTTCACACCCTGATAATGTGCTGGACACCCTAGTAATGTGATTCACACCCTGAAATGTGCTGGACACCTTAGTAATGTGCTGCCCACCCTAGTACTGTGCTGCACACCCTAGTAATGTGCTTCACACCCTGATAATGTGCTGCACACCCTAGTAATGTGCTTTACACCCTGATAATGTGCTGGACACCTTAGTAATGTGCTGCCACCCTAGTACTGTGCTGCCCACCCTAGTACTGTGCTGCACACCCTAGTAATGTGCTTCACACCCTGATAATGTGCTTCACACCCTGATAATGTGCTTCACATCCTGATAATGTGCTGCACACCCTAGTACTGTGCTGCACACCCTAGTACTGTGCTGCAGACCCTGATAATGTGCTGGACACCTTAGTAATGTGCTTCACACCCTAATAATGTGCTTCACACCCTGATAATGTGCTTCACACCCTGATAATGTGCTTCACACCCTGATAATGTGCTGCACACCCTAGTACTGTGCTGCACACCCTAGTACTGTGCTGCAGACCCTGATAATGTGCTGGACACCTTAGTAATGTGCTTCACACCCTGATAATGTGCTGGACACCTTAGTAATGTGCTGCCCACCCTAGTAGTGTGCTGCCCACCCTAGTACTGTGCTGCCCACCCTAGTAGTGTGCTGCCCACCCTAGTACTGTGCTGCACACCCTAGTAATGTGCTTCACACCCTGATCATGTGCTTCACACACTAGTAATGTGCTTCACACCCTGATAATGTGCTGCCCGCCCTAGTACTGTGCTGCACACCCTAGTACTGTGCTGCACACCCTAGTGCTGTGCTGCACACCCTAATAATGTGCTTCACACCCTGATAACGTGCTGGACACCCTAGTAATGTGCTTCACACCCTGATAATGTGCTGGACACCTTAGTAATGTGCTTCACACCCTGATAATGTGCTGGACACCTTAGTAATGTGCTGCCCACCCTAGTAGTGTGCTGCCCACCCTAGTACTGTGCTGCCCACCCTAGTACTGTGCTGCCCACCCTAGTACTGTGCTGCCCACCCTAGTACTGTGCTGCCAACCCTAGTACTGTGCTGCACACCCTAGTAATGTGCTTCACACCCTGATAATGTGCTGGACACCCTAGTAATGTGCTTCACACCCTGAAAATGTGCTGGACACCTTAGTAATGTGCTGCCCACCCTAGTACTGTGCTGCACACCCTAGTAATGTGCTTCACACCCTGATAATGTGCTGCACACCCTAGTAATGTGCTTTACACCCTGATAATGTGCTGGACACCCTGATAATGTGCTGGACACCTTAGTAATGTGCTGCCCACCCTAGTAGTGTGCTGCCCACCCTAGTAGTGTGATGCCCACCCTAGTACTGTGCTGCACACCCTAGTAATGTGCTGGACACCCTAGTAATGTGCTACACACCCTAATAATGTGCTGCACACCCTAGTAATGTGCATCACACCCTGATAATGTGCTGCACACCCTAGTAATGTGCTTCACACCCTGATAATGTGCTGGACACCTTAGTAATGTGCTGCCCACCCTAGTAGTGTGCTGCCTACTCTAGTACTGTGCTGCACACCCTAGTAATGTGCTGGACACCCTAGTAATGTGCTACACACCCTAATAATGTGCTGCACACCCTAGTAATGCGCTTCACACCCTGATAATGTGCTGCCCACCCTAGTACTGTGCTGCCCACCCTAGTACTGTGCTGCACACCCTAGTACTGTGCTGCACACCCTAGCACTGTGCTGCACACCCTAGCACTGTGCTGCACACCCTAGTAATGTGCTTCACACCCTGATAATGTGCTGGACACCCTAGTAATGTGCTTCACGTACTGATAATGTGCTGGACACCTTAGTAATGTGCTTCACACCCTGATAATGTGCTGGACACCTTAGAAATGTGCTGCCCACCCTAGTAGTGTGCTGCCCACCCTAGTACTGTGCTTCACACCCTAATAATGTGCTCACACCCTGATAATGTGCTGCACACCCTAGTACTGTGCTGCACACCCTAGTACTGTGCTGCACACCCTAGTACTGTGCTGCACACCCTAATAATGTGCTTCACACCCTGATAATGTGCTGGACACCCTAGTAATGTGCTTCACACCCTGATAATGTGCTGGACACCTTAGTAATGTGCTGTCCACCCTAGTAGTGTGCTGCCCACCCTAGTACTGTGCTGCAGACCCTGATAATGTGCTGGACACCTTAGTAATGTGCTGCCCACCCTAGTAGTGTGCTGCCCACCCTAGTAGTGTGATGCACACCCTAGTAATGTGCTTCACACCCTGATAATGTGCTTCACACCCTAGTAATGTGCTTCACACCCTGATAATGTGCTGCCCGCCCTAGTACTGTGCTGCACACCCTAGTACTGTGCTGCACACCCTAGTACTGTGCTGCACACCCTAGTACTGTGCTGCACACCCTAGTACTGCGCTGCACACCCTAGTACTGTGCTGCACCCCCTAGTAATGTGCTGCACAACCTAATAATGTGCTTCACACCCTGATAATGTGCTGGACACCCTAGTAATGTGCTTCACACCCTGATATTGTGCTGGACACCTTAGTAATGTGCTTCACACCCTGATAATGTGCTGGACACCTTAGTAATGTGCTGCCCACTCTAGTAGTGTGCTGCCCACCCTAGTACTGTGCTGGACACCCTAGTAATGTGCTTCACACCCTGATAATGTGCTGGACACCCTAGTAATGTGCTTCACACCCTGATAATGTGCTGGACACCTTAGTAATGTGCTGCCCGCCCTAGTAGTGTGCTGCACACCCTAGTAGTGTGCTGCACACCCTAGTACTGTGCTGCACACCCTAGTACTGTGCTGCACACCCTAGTACTGTGCTGCACACCCTAGTACTGCGCTGCACACCCTAGTACTGTGCTGCACCCCCTAGTAATGTGCTGCACAACCTAATAATGTGCTTCACACCCTGATAATGTGCTGGACACCCTAGTAATGTGCTTCACACCCTGATATTGTGCTGGACACCTTAGTAATGTGCTTCACACCCTGATAATGTGCTGGACACCTTAGTAATGTGCTGCCCACTCTAGTAGTGTGCTGCCCACCCTAGTACTGTGCTGGACACCCTAGTAATGTGCTTCACACCCTGATAATGTGCTGGACACCCTAGTAATGTGCTTCACACCCTGATAATGTGCTGGACACCTTAGTAATGTGCTGCCCGCCCTAGTAGTGTGCTGCACACCCTAGTACTGTGCTGCACACCCTAGTAATGTGCTTCACACCCTGATAATGTGCTGCATACCCTAGTAATGTGCTTTACACCCTGATAATGTGCGGGACACCTTAGTAATGTGCTGCCCACCCTAGTACTGTGCTGCCCACCCTAGTACTGTGCTGCCCACCCTAGTACTGTGCTTCACACCCTGATAATGTGCTGGACACCCTGATAATGTGCTGGACACCTTAGTAATGTGCTGCCCACCCTAGTAGTGTGCTGCCCACCCTAGTACTGTGCTGCACACCCTAGTAATGTGCTTCACACCCTGATAATGTGCTGCACACCCTAGTAATGTGCTTCACACCCTGATAATGTGCTGGACACCTTAGTAATGTGCTGCCCACTCTAGTAGTGTGCTGCCCACCCTAGTACTGTGCTGGACACCCTAGTAATGTGCTTCACACCCTGACAATGTGCTGGACACCCTAGTAATGTGCTTCACACCCTGATAATGTGCTGGACACCGTAGTAATGTGCTGCCCGCCCTAGTAGTGTGCTGCCCACCCTAGTACTGTGCTGCACACCCTAGTAATGTGCTTCACACCCTGATAATGTGCTGCACACCCTAGTAATGTGCTTTACACCCCGATAATGTGCTGGACACCGTAGTAATGTGCTGCCCACCCTAGTAGTGTGCTGCCCACCCTAGTACTGTGCTGCCACACCCTAGTAATGTGTTTCACACCCTAATAATGTGCTGCACACCCTAGTAATGTGCTTCACACCCTGATAATGTGCTGCACACCCTAGTACTGTGCTGCACACCCTAGTACTGTGCTGCACACCCTAGTACTGTGCTGCACACCCTAGTACTGTGCTGCACACCCTAGTACTGTGCTGCACACCCTAGTACTGTGCTGCACACCCTAGTAATGTGCTTCACACCCTGATAATGTGCTGGACACCCTAGTAATGTGCTTCACGCCCTGATAATGTGCTGGACACCTTAGTAATGTGCTTCACACCCTGATAATGTGCTGGACACCTTAGTAATGTGCTGCCCACCTTAGTAGTGTGCTGCCCACCCTAGTACTGTGCTGCACACCCTAGTAATGTGCTTCACACCCTGATAATGTGCTGGACACCTCAGTAATGTGCTTCACACCCTGATAATGTACTGGACACCTTAGTAATGTGCTGCCCGCCCTAGTAGTGTGCTGACCACCCTAGTACTGTGCTGCACACCCTAGTAATGTGGGTCACACCCTGATAATGTGCTGCACACCCTAGTAATGTGCTTCACACCCTGATAATGTGCTGGACATCTTAGTAATGTTCTGCCCATCCTAGTAGTGTGCTGCACACCCTAGTAATGTGCTTCACACCCTGATAATGTGCTGGACACCCTAGTAATGTGCCTCACACCCTGATAATGTGCTGGACACCTTAGTAATGTGCTGCCCACCCTAGTAGTGTGCTGCCCACCATATTAGTGTGCTGCCCACCCTAGTACTGTGCTTCACACCCTAGTAATGTGCTTCACACCCTAGTAATGTGCTTCACACCCTGATAATGTGCTTCACACCCTAGTAATGTGCTTCACACCCTGATAATGTGCTTCACACCCTAGTAATGTGCTGCCCACCCTAGTAGTGTGCTGCCCACCCTAGTACTGTGCTGTACACCCTGATAATGTGCTGCCCACCCTAGCAATGTGCTTCACATGCGCGCAACACCCATTGGGCTCACGAGGCTTCAATAGTTCGGTCTGGGTTGAGTGGGAGACAGTGGGTAAGCTGAGTGTAGTTGTTGATCTACCAGACCTCTGAAGACCTCGAAGATGTGCAGCGGCATAGAAGATGCTCTTCATGGGTACCAATGAGATGCCAAAGAGTAGTCCTGTTGTGTAATCTATTCCTGTTGGCTATATTGGATTCATGTCCTTCCGTCCTTCCTTTGTAAAGCGCTCTGATATCCTCCGGATCTTTTTCGCGCTATATAAAACTTTATAAATAAATAAACAAGGCGGTTGCCTCTGTTGAAGCGAGGACCAGTGCTTGCCCGGCTCTTCTGGTTTCATCTTCCAGGAGACGGGGCTTCCTTCGTTGCGGCAGTGAGAGTGGGGCAGAGTATTGCCTCCCATTCATGGAGGCAGAGCATCGGCTTATGCATGCATTAAAGGGGGCAGTGAATGGCTTACTCCTGCAGTGTCATATCTGAGTGATGAGGGATGCAAGTGGCGCTGAGAAACATCACCAGGACAGTGTGAAGAGCATCATTAGGAAGAGCCGGAGGAGACATCCATCTCGGTGCTCTGAGCAGCGGCGTCGCTGAAGAGCCTTTATATGCATCAGGTTCTAATCAGAGGGGGCTTCTCACCGCTGAAGGCTCTAATCAGGTTTGCGCTTCGCTGTGTGTATTTATAAAGCACTCCACAGGGGCGAGGGGAGCTCTTATACGGGTAAGAGAGGCTCTAAGGCACGGTGAGTCCCTATGGACTGGGGTAGATTCAGAATTCTCCAGTCTTCCTTGACTTGACGACATCTAACCTGTCACCTTATTCTAGATTGCTTGTTTCTTGTATTTACTTCATTTTACCCAAAGAGTTGTGCAACCCAGAAGAAACCTGGTGGAAAGGAAACTATAATGTAACAAGGGGTGGGCTGAATGTTCTGTTCCGCTCGCCAAGTTGGCAGAATTGTGGGCTCTCTGGGGTTTTTTTTTTTTTTTTTTTTTTTTTTTGTAGAGTTTTATATAGGGCGAACTAGACCCGAACCGAATCAGGTATCAGAGCGCTTTACATAGCACAAGTTACGTTTTTTTGTACATGAGGACACACACACTCATTTTTAGGCACGGGGAGATTATCAGCCTGATTCATCAAGCTGATTTGCGCTTGCAAAGGGCCAGATTCTGAGAATCTGGCCCTTTGCGAGTGCGATTTTTGCATTTGGGATTCATCATCCCAAATGCAAAAATCTCTATTACCGAAATCGCATATTTGCGAGGAATTGGATTTGAGGAATCTCTAATAGAGATTCCTTAAATGCAATTCATCAACCAAATAGAAATAGCGAAATCGCAATATTTGGTCTCAATTTACCACCAGGTCTGACTTGGTGGTAAATTGCGTAAATAGTGTAAAAAGCACTTTAGTGCATTTTTTTCTTTTGCATGTTACACACACACATGTCCTTTGGACATGTGTGTGCGCAACACCTGTTCAAATGTGCATTTTAGGGGTGCTACAGGGTGTCCTTTGGACACCCCTGGCACCCTTAAAATCGCTATCTGATTTGCGAGTAGCAATTTGCTACTCGCAAATAAGGGATACTCCCCATTCATTCCTATGGGCCTTTTGGCCCATAGGAATGAATGGGGAGGTATTCCTTTTTTTGCGAGTAGCAAATTGCTACTCGCAAATAGAGAACATGTAGGAATCGCTATTTATTTAGCAATTCCTACATGAATACCGTTTTGTGAGTCCTCAATAGCGAATCGCTATGATTCGCTATTAGGGGCTCGCAAAACGGCCCCTTGATGAATCAGGCTGTAAGTGATTTACCCAGAATCACAGGAGGTTTTGGTGTCGTTACCGAGACTCGAACCCAGATACCCAGGTCCGAGGTCGAGCGCCTTAGCCGTTAAGCCAACTCCTCTTCCCTCCCTTGGGTTACTCCTTATCGTGGAATTCTGGCCAAATTCTGCCAATCGACGGGTGGTGGAAATTTTCTCCCACAAATCTTCAGAATATGTGAGCAAAAGCGAATATTGGCATCTCATAGTGCGATTTTCTGATGCGGGCGATCACGAGCGGTCAGAGGGCTGCCATTCTAGTAGATTTTCTGCCACTCTAGTTGATTTTCTACTCGAGTGGCAGGAAAATCAACTCGAATGGCCGTGTGCTTTTGAGCAACGCTTGGTGCCGTTCAAGATGATTTTTAGCGGTGCCCACGCTACTAGTGCTAAATTGCAACGCGAGTTGCATATTTTCCACCAGTTGGGGGAATTCCACAGAATCTTGCTGAGTTTTTCTGGAATTGGTTCCGCCCACCTCTAAAAATGCAACTAAAAACCCCTTTCAATCATTAAACTCAAGTCTAGATGAATAACTCGTGGAGATGGGCTTTCAGCAAGTTCTTACAGCCGTGTAGGGTGGATGTACTACTCACAGTGAGGACAGGCTGTTCATTCCACAGTTGAGGCACAAGAAGAACTCGAGCAGAAGTGGAGCGAAGCCCCTGGGTTTGAGGAATAACAAGAAACAAAGCGGTGTGAAGAGTATGAAAGCGAGATATAGAGAAACCAGAGAACGCTAGTAAAGTAGGGCCAGTAAGGGAACCCCTCTGAATGCAAGAGAGAGGCAATGGTGTTGAAGTAGGGGGTGGTCGATGAAGATGAGCATGGTGTGCGAGATATGTGCATGATGCAGATGACGGGGGGTATTGGATGCCAGTGTAGAGAGCACAATAATCAAGAGACTAAATCAGAAGTTTCAAAGACCAGAAGGGAAGCAGGTAATGGATTTTGCGTTCTGGATGTTGTAAAGGCGTTATAAACGGGCAACTTAACCACATCGCCGCGGCGGCTATTCCGCCGCAGCGCTAAGGGGGCGGTGCGGCCACGCGGCGGCCGCATGCTGGTGACGGAACCGCTCCGTCATCAGCCATGGTTGGGCTGTGCTCATGACAGAGCGGTTCCATCATGGCCCCGCCCGCTCAATAGAACGCCCAGCGCAGGCGCGGAATCCGCGCCGCGCAGGCGCGGCGGCCGAGCCATGACGGAACCGCTCCATCATCAGCACAGCTCCACCTCAGCTGATGACGGAGCGGTTCCGTCATCAGCATCGAACCGGTTAAGACCCTTCACTAGCTCCCTACATTGAAATGAATCCAGTTTACGGTACTCACTCTGCCTCAAGGAGCCTTCTTCAGTCCTTCCGTGTCGCGATCAGTTTCGCAATCCTTTTTGAAAGTGCCTTGGTCTGTTGGCTGGAGCAGATGGAGTGGTCCTAATTTATTTATAAAGTTTTATATAGCGTGAACTTGATCGCGAAGGATAGTGGAGAGAGCAACACTTACTCTACAGAAGCATCTCTGAGAAGGGGACCTCCTTGGTCAATAAGTAGTTGAGGATCTGCCTCTTTCCACAGTAATGTCCTCTCTTGTCACCCCATAACTTCCTGCAGCCACCGGTACATTCTCTGTCCCCCTCCCATCATTGTTTTATTAGGCCCTGGAAACTCTTTCAACATGCAGAGCTAATGCAGCAATAGAGGTTTGAATCAGGAGCAAACACAGGAATATTAAAAATCTTTAGTATGCCCTTGTCATATTTCCTAGCTATACCTTTTATTATTATTTTTGGCTGTCATTAATAGTTGAGGGGCTCTCCCCTCTCCCTTCTGTTCTGGGATGGTGGCCTCTGCCGTACATACATTTTTTGCTCTGTTCCTTGGCGCAGTATCTTTAACAACAATCTCTACTTGCAACTCACCGGTCTGACCGTCCTTCATAAAAGCCTGCTTGTCTCATGCCCTCATGTGGTCCCTGACATATGGACTTGGCTCTGGCCCCTAACATATGGACTTGACTCTCCTTACTGTTTTTGTTGTATTTTTGTGATACTACTACCCTATTTGACTCTCCAAGCGACTGTACTGCAACTGGTGTACTCATTTGATTTGTGAGTGAAACACACAATGACATATACCATACATTTGTTATAATTACTCACACCATGTTTGGTGTAAAAGTCGCCATCTTGGCAGTGTGTTTTTTATGTCTATCGTGCTCAGTCTATTCATATCAATGGGCGATGCACAGACTTTTCACTTGAGAAAGGTTTTTGTTGAGCCGAAACGCATTGTGTTCGTGAGCTCAAATAAATTTTGGGTGAAATTGCAGTGGGGTGTCTTCTTTAATGGATTACTTTGCACGGTAGAGTGGTGTACACACCCCTCCCAGGCATCGGCATCACTATTGTGGATTTGAGCGTCTTTGTGAGGACTTTATTCAGTTTTTGTAAATTTAGAACACTCCCAAATATGTCTGCTTCTAGCCTTGGAGAACTGAAGAGATCTTTCCCCGTTCCTGTCATTCATCTCGAATCCATGTGACTCAACAGAAGGTCTGTTTTGGTAAAGAAAGGTCAGGTTTCCTGGTGGTGGAAGAAGATGAGGTGGTTCAGACAGAGAGGAGAAGAGGTGAGCAGAGGAACAGAGACTTCTTTCTTCAGGTTTTTTCACTTTATATCTTGAAAATCTCTCTCTTGATTCCCCTCTCTCTGGACCAGATCTATTTTCCACATTCTCCCTCATGGTCTTCTCCTGATCGAGGCGCCTAGAGACCCTTTAGTTCATAGATCTAATGACCACCATAGTAGGACTTCTTTTAAGTAGGCAGTACTCCACAGCAGTACGCGACCGCGGGAGCTATCTTGTGATGATCAAGACTTGAGAGATGGACCGCACCATCACCTGTAAAAGTCTGTGCGGGATCAAAATACGGTTTACATTTTTTTAGACCAGACGTGATTGTCAGGCCTTGAACGTTAAAATATATTTCAGTCAAAATGTCTACATTGTTTATTTATTTAGTGGTCTTGGACTTTGGAGTTGGAGATGCATATTAGTGCTTTCATATGTTTTCTTGTTCTGGAAACAGAGCTTATCCCAGTGGGGTTTAATACATATTAGATCATTGGAATGTTGGTAGCTCCATTGAAAACAATGGAGTGCTCCGGGCTTATAATGGCTGGTTTTAGCCCAGAGCTCCAACATTCCAATGCTTCTTGGTTCACAGCTCTGGCTGTGAACAAAGGCTTCAGTGAGCCTGAGGATATTTCAATCCCCTCACACTCCCTAAATCATTTGTTTAATTTGTTAGAGCGCTCAGCCCTCTAGTGGCAGAATGTTCTAATAGTCCTTAGTAGCTGGGTTATACCGGCTATTAAAGTCCAACTGCCTTGTTAAAGTCCCTCGTCTTCGGCTCTGGCCTTTAACGCTACAGCGGGCCTTTAATAGCCCGCTACGGGCTATAAGGCTATATTACATGAAGAGCTAGAACTGAATTGATACCTTTTTTGTTTATTTACTTTCTGAATAACCCACAATCGTGTTTGGTAAGATCATTGAAATCCTCTTTCAGGACACCGGGTCTTGTTTTAATTGATGCCCAAGTGAATCTCCATTATAGAAACAGAAGCCTCTTTGTTTGGTTCCCATCCTGCCTTGGACAGGATGTTTGAGATTTCTCCTTTTGGGTCTTGTTCGCTGAGAGTACCTTCAACCATAATCCGTTAGGGGAGGAAGAGTGTTTCTGGTTTCTCCAGGCCTGGTTAGCTGGTTCTAGGAGCAAGCCAAGGGTCTCTTCTTGTTATGGAAGCCCCCTACCCTCTCCGCCTTCCTGGTAGTAGACGGAGCAGATAGTCGAGGTCGTACCACAGACCTTCCCATGTTCGCTTCTCAGCTTTTCCAGTGTGTTCTTCACCCCTGTAGAGGTAGGTTTGCTTGAGGCTGCTGCCGTATTGAAGCCCCTGGACTGTCTGCCTTCTTGCAACCTGTGACACTAAAAGATTATAAATAACATTAACCATCTTTATAATGCTTGGTGACAAGACAAAATGCATGGGAGGTCAGGTCCTTTAGAGGGCAAAACCCCCAAAAATCTGCCTTTAGTGTAAACAAGAAAGGCCTCTGCTAAGAATATGTTTGCAAAATTACATCCCGTTTGTAGACCAGCTGCCCTATAGAATTCCATGAAAAGTGAGCTGTTGACTAGTTTGGAAGGCGATACATAAATCTATTATAAAACTTATTCTAAATAAGGAAATCGCATGCTGATTTCAGAGGTGCACTCAACAATTGAGTAGAACTACTGTAATAATGTATGTAATAATGTAGTGTTTATGTGGTGTCTTCTTACTGTTATATGTAGTTTTTGGCTACTGTAATAATTTCTGTAATGTAGTGTTTTATACGGTGTCGTTTTACTGTTATGTTCTGTAGTTTGTGGCTACGGTAAGTTATGTGATGTAGTGTTTACGTTGTGCCCTTTTACTCTGATGATCTTTCGTTTTTGGCCATTGTCTTTGCCTGACACCGGATGCTTCTGGGGTGCCTTGTTTCATTATAATTTAGAGTTTGTCACTTTTTTCCTTGATAATCATATCTTTGTGGGGTGGTTTGTTTTCGTAATAATTTAGAGATTATGGGTTAGTTTGTTTCTGCGGTGATCTGATGGTGTTTATAGGTTGTTTCATTGACATTGTGCTTTTGGGCAGTTGTGGGTTGTTTTGATTTCTTTTGTTTATTTATTTACAAGGGCACATGGCAGTTCCGTTCAATTGCTGTATAAAAAAACACAAAAAAACAAAGGCATGACCTGTAGAAAAGATGACAAATAAGAGTGGAGAATCGAAGCATTGTACAAAGATGCTATTTATTGTGAGTAGTGAACAATGATGACAAATACACCAGAAAACAGGTCACACAGCATAGTTTTACAATGCCCGTTCTGAGGTTCCGTGAATTCTGAACCCATTTCATAAAGGTCATGGTTTTGTTACGAATTTTATATTAGCGAATCGTAACTAGTTAGTGCGGCAAGTATGAGTGTTTTCATCACGTTAGACCGATGGATTCACTACGCATTTAGGGATTTCGTTCTGAACCCTTGGGTTCCATTTTGTGTATGGCAGCCATTTTGTGGTTGCCCTCACATAGGCCGATGACTGTGGCTGAACTAGTCTTTTTAAGGACATGTACACCTTAGCTCCAGTGCGTGCTGACTTCTGTTTGACCTGAGTGAACTGACCCTGTTGCCTGAAGCTGACCTTGTTAAACCAGTTCCTGCCCTTTAGCTGATCTAGATTAAGGATCAGAGCACAGGACATCGTAAAGTTTTACTGCACACAAATATGCCTTATCCTACTCTCACCTGTTTCTGCTCCTTTCTTTATGGTCTATTTATGATTGGGTTGTGGCCTTTTTTATTATGGGTTCGTTCGACCTGTCTAAAGAAGAATGTTGGGTTTGACCGATGATTGATCATGGGCCGGGTAACTGAAAAGTGGGTTTTACTGTCATGCGATACCTACGGTGTGGATACATGTGATTGGACAGTTTGTAAATGTTAGGTATTTGTCTGGAATGTGATTTTTGGCATAAAAAGGGACGACTTGCTGTGTAAAATTTAGCAGTCTCCTGAGAACTCATACCGTGATGATTTCTAGGACTTCTGTTACTGGATGCAGCCAATAAATTTGATCTTTGACGCCACCAAGAAGTTTCCGTGTCTCTGTATTCTAAGACAGGTGGAACCCGAAGACTTTGGGCGTGCCCCTGGCACCGCTGGGTATTAAATAACCCAGTTCTTCAGTACATTTGGTTTTGTTTCATTCCTAACCCTGTTAATGAGATGTACTACTACCATATATTCCGGGCGCTCTGTTTGTTTGTTTCAATAATAATCTTGTATTTGGGTGGTGGGTTGTTTCCTTTGCTTTCTGGTCTTTGCAGTATTTGTTTTTTGGCAAGGTGCTTTGTGTCTGTGATAATTTGGTATGGGAGAGGTGGATTATTTCTGTGGTAATTTAATGTTTTTGGAGTGGCTTATATTCTTTATAACCTGTTTCGATTGTGCATGGTATGCTTTACAAGCACTGGTTTATATGTGCTTTTTAATTTCTGGTGTTTATCATTTGCTTGTTCCTATTACAATAGGGTGGTTTTGGATGATTTGCTTCAATTTTATTGTAGTGTTTGAATCTTATTTACCCTGATAATCATTTGTGTGGTGGTTGGTTCCTGTGATCATCTGGTGATTGTGAGTTTGATGGTTTATGTAACAATCTGTTGCTTGTGTGGTAAATTTCTTCATTTGTATGAAAAGGTGTTTTTCTTGGTAGTTGCATGTGGGTGGACATTTTACTTTCTGTGAAAATCTAGTGCCAGAAAAAAACTCTTGGTGATACCCTAATGGTTTTAAGGAACTGACAGTGCTTGTGGGATTGTTTATTATAGCTCGTGTTCATGGGTAAACATTTGTTCTTTATAATCTGTAGTTTGCGGTGTGTTTGGCTCCTTGGAAATATGCGGGGTTCTTTGTTCCCATGCTCATGCTCTTGCTCTAGGTTGGTTGGTTTCTGTGATAACCTAGTCTGTGATGGATTGATTCATTTATAGTGTGCTGTCTGTGTGATTGTTTTCTTACTACTCGTGTTTGTAGGCTTTACTCTTGAAGTAGTCCTAGGACAGTGGTGGGCTGAATCTTAGATAATTTGGTTTCTAAGGTTGATTTGGTTTTATTCCTAATGTTTGTAGCATGCTTTGTTCCTTTGATAACCAAGTGTAGGTGTTTTCTTTCTTAATCTGGTTGTTGCGGGGTTCTTTGTTCCCTTATCATGCTGTTATTTGTTATGCCTGGAGTCCCTGGTTTTGCTGGTGTTAATGGGGTGCCTTGGGTCCCTGCTTATGCTGGTGTTAATGGGATGCCTTGGGTCCCTGGTTCTACTGGTGTTAATGGGGTGCCTTGGGTCCCTGGTTATGCTGGTTTTGGGGAGGGGGGAGAGAGTGCCTCGAGTCCCTGGTCCCTCTGGAGTTTGGGGGTGCCTTGGAGTCCTTGGTCCCTCTGGAGTTTCGGGGTGTCATGACTCCCTAAATCGTCTTTTACTTGTGGGGTGCATCAAGTCCCTGATGTTGCTGGTGTTTGTGGGGGGCCTGGAGTCCCTGATCCATCTTTTATTTGAGGGGTGCAATGAGTCCCTGATTCCTTGGTGTTTGTGATGGACTTTGTTTCCACCATACAGTGGTGCTACACTCAGGGTTTGAAGTGGGATGTAAAAACTGGGGGTTCTCTCAAGGGGGCGTGGCTAATGTAATTAAGGTCGTGGCTTAAAAACACATAAGCTAAAACTTTGTGCTTAACATAGTGTGCCGCCTGCCTTTTATTTTGCTGTTTCTGTCATTCCATCCAGATATATGATACAACAAGTAACATCCTACCTACAAGAAGTCAGGACTATTGGCTTTGTCGATGGTTGTTAGTTGCATAAGATAAATGAGCAGCAACTATGGCTTGTATATAATATTAAAAAAGCTTCCACTTAAAGCCCTGGTGACACCAGGACAATGTTGCTGCTCCTGAGTTTCAAAAAGAGAAGGGAAATCCAGAGAGAAATGACTCTTTAAAGGATTTCCCTTCCCCTTCAACGCTTGAAAACAATGGACCGCCTGAGCCAGGGCACAAAACAGAGCCCGATAGAGACCCGTTTCAAGGCCTCCTTAAAAAAAACTGCTGGTGCTCAGTCCCAGTGAGACCCGGCCCACTTAAAGCCCTGGCTACACCCTCTGGTTGTGCGTTGCTTTGGAGTTACTTGACCAGCCAGCCCCTCCCCCCACGTGGTTAGTGTCACCTATGCAATTTGAGGATTCTTTTTGGGGTAATTGAAGGAGAATCCCCCTTCATACTATTTAAGATCCCCTGGACCATGTTAGGGGTAGACCAGGTCTGACAGAGCCCCGTTTCCTGTAGTTTTTTCCGAACTGATGTGTCCCCCCTGTTGATGGGCCACGTGCCTCGTTTCTCCTCCTGCGGGTGATGGAGAGGTGAAACCAGCCGCGCCGCCCCCGGGCAGCCTCCTGCCTTATTGCAGCTAAATTGCTTTGTGAAGATCGAAGGGAAAATGACCAATAAAGGCATAGAAATATCCCTGGCCTAAGGTGGATATCAAATGAGGCTGCAAATTGAGCGCGTGGCGTGGGGAGCCCGGCAGTAAGTCAGCGCTGCTTGTTGGTCGGAATTGACGTTCAAGGGCGGCCATATATCTGCTTTTATGTATCTTTGTGTGGCGCTATTAGCAGCCTGCGGTGTCGCACTGCTGCACTGCACGAGCGACAGAATGCAAGTAAGGGAGTGTGCTTTTCAGGTGGTGCGCATTGTTAGCTGAGGTCCTCGAGGCACTTGGCACCTAGCTCCTCTGACTGCCTGACATTATACTCCGAGCTCCCTGGCCTGCCTGTCCATGTGTCCCAGGTGTTCTGCTCTTACTGCCTTTGAATTGTGGAGAAGTGTGGCTCAATGGTTAGAGCGGCAGACCCTGATGCAGAAGTCTAGTCCGGGACCAGGGTTCAATTCCCTCCTCGGCGGGTCTCGGGCTCAATTTCCTTGGACCTGATAATTCTCGCCTCGGTGCCTATTCCAATCATGGGTCCCACTCTGTGACTCTGGGCAATAGCTTGCTTAATCTCCACAACAGCCCCAACAGCGCTGGGATGCCTGGCTTCACCTTGGGGGTACCCAGGAATGGGCACTTCACAGGGAAAGGCCGGGAAGGGTTCCTCAGCGGTATTCGTACAAGCGCCGAGAGGCTTACGTGTAGTCGTGCGCTATAAAGGTACCTCTACATTTACATTTTGTGGGTGCTCATAGAGTGTGTACATGTACCCCAAGCTCCTCTGTGCTTCTTTGTACCCCAAAGATGCCTGCGACCCTCTCTCTGTACAGCTACACTCTTTGTCCATGTGCCTCGAGCTCCTCACACTCTGTCCCCTAGTTTCCTCGCACTGTCCATCACTATGTGTACTTGTCCCATTGGCTCCTCGCACTGTCCATCACTAGGTGTACTTATCTCATTGGCTCCTCACACTGTCCATCACTAGCTGTACTTGTCCCATTGGCTCCTCACACTGTCCATCACTATCTGTACTTATCCCGTTGGCTCCTCGCACTGTCCATCACTATCTGTACTTGTCCCATTGGCTCCTCACACTGTCCATCACTAGCTGTACTTGTCCCATTGGCTCCTCATAGTGTCCATCACTAGCTGTACTTGTCCCATTGGCTCCTCGCACTGTCCATCACTATCTGTACTTGTCCCATTGGCTCCTCGCCCTGTCCATCACTATCTGTACTTGTCCCGTTGGCTCCTCGCCCTGTCCATCAGTATCTGTACTTGTCCCATTGGCTCCTCGCCCTGTCCATCACTATCTGTACTTGTCCCATTGGCTCCTCGCCCTGTCCATCACTATCTGTACTTGTCCCGTTGGCTCCTCGCCCTGTCCATCTCTAGCTGTACTTGTCCCATTGGCTCCTCGTACTGTCCATTACCAGCTGTACTTGTCCCATAGGCTCAGCACACTGTCCATCACTAGCTGTACTTGCCCCTTAGGCTCAGCACACTGTCCATCACTAGCTGTACTTGTCCCATTGGCTCCTCACACTGCCCATCCATAGTTGTACTTGAGCCATTGGCTCCTCACATTGTCTGTGTATGTACTTAAGACTCCATCTGTCCATGTACTTAGCGCCTCACAATCTATATGTGCTCTGAGCTCCTCACACTCTTGGTACGTGTGCCCCAGATTCCTCACACCGCCTGTCCATGTACCCAAACTCCTCACAGTCTGTCCGTGGACCCAAGCTCCTCACAGTCTGTCCGTGTACCCAAGCTCCTCACAGTCTGTCCGTGTACCCAAGCTCCTCACAGTCTGTCCGTGTACCCAAGCTCCTCACAGTCTGTCCGTGTACCCAAGCTCCTCACAGTCTGTCCGTGTACCCAAGCTCCTCACAGTTTGTCCGTGTACCCAAGCTCCTCACAGTCTGTCCGTGTACCCACGCCCCTGGCAGTCTGTCCGTGGACCCACGCCCCTGGCAGTCTGTCCGTGGACCCACGCCCCTGGCAGTCTGTCCGTGGACCCACGCCCCTGGCAGTCTGTCCGTGGACCCACGCCCCTGGCAGCCCACGCCCCTGGCAGTCTGTCCGTGGACCCACGCCCCTGGCAGTCTGTCCGTGGACCCACGCCCCTGGCAGTCTGTCCGTGGACCCACGCCCCTGGCAGTCTGTCCGTGGACCCACACCCCTGGCAGTCTGTCCGTGGACCCACGCCCCTGGCAGTCTGTCCGTGGACCCACGCCCCTGGCAGTCTGTCCGTGGACCCACGCCCCTGGCAGTCTGTCTGTGGACCCACGCCCCTGGCAGTCTGTCCGTGTACCCACGCCCCTGGCAGTCTGTCCGTGTACCCACGCCCCTGGCAGTCTGTCCGTGTACCCACGCCCCTGGCAGTCTGTCCGTGTACCCACGCCCCTGGCAGTCTGTCCGTGTACCCACGCCCCTGGCAGTCTGTCCGTGTACCCACGCCCCTGGCAGTCTGTCCGTGTACCCACGCCCCTGGCAGTCTGTCCGTGTACCCACGCCCCTGGCAGTCTGTCCGTGGACCCACGCCCCTGGCAGTCTGTCCGTGGACCCACGCCCCTGGCAGTCTGTCCGTGGACCCACGCCCCTGGCAGTCTGTCCGTGGACCCACGCCCCTGGCAGTCTGTCCGTGGACCCACGCCCCTGGCAGTCTGTCCGTGGACCCACGCCCCTGGCAGTCTGTCCGTGGACCCACACCCCTGGCAGTCTGTCCGTGGACCCACACCCCTGGCAGTCTGTCCGTGGACCCACGCCCCTGGAAGTCTGTCTGTGGACCCACGCCCCTGGAAGTCTGTCTGTGGACCCACGCCCCTGGAAGTCTGTCTGTGGACCCACGCCCCTGGCAGTCTGTCTGTGGACCCACGCCCCTGGCAGTCTGTCCGTGGACCCACGCCCCTGGCAGTCTGTCCGTGGACCCACGCCCCTGGCAGTCTGTCCGTGGACCCACGCCCCTGGCAGTCTGTCCGTGGACCCACGCCCCTGGCAGTCTGTCCGTGGACCCACGCCCCTGGCAGTCTGTCCGTGGACCCACGCCCCTGGCAGTCTGTCCGTGGACCCACGCCCCTGGCAGTCTGTCCGTCTACCCACGCCCCTGGCAGTCTGTCCGTCTACCCATGCCCCTGGCAGTCTGTCCGTGGACCCACACCCCTGACAGTCTGTCCGTGGACCCACGCCCCTGGCAGTCTGTCCGTGGACCCACGCCCCTGGCAGTCTGTCCGTGGACCCACGCCCCTGGCAGTCTGTCCGTGGACCCACGCCCCTGGCAGTCTGTCCGTGGACCCACGCCCCTGGCAGTCTGTCCGTGGACCCACACCCCTGGCAGCCTGTCCGTGTAGTACAAAAGGGGTGGTGATGGACGGAGTCTGTCCGTGTACCCACGCCCCTCACATGGTTTGTCTGTGTACCTGTGTTCCTAACAGTCTGTATATATGTGTTACCCACCTCACCTAGTCTGTCCATGTGCCCCAAGCTCCTCACATTTTTGATCCAATTACCGTACCATCTGTCTGATTTGGCTGTGTGGCCCTGGTCCATGTACCAAAGCTTGTTTAATCACAGTCTTATCTTCGGTCTAGTCTGTGGACACTCAGCACTGCTTAGCACACAGAAACCTTGTCAAGAAATACCAGCAGTGTCACCAGTACGGCTGAGTGTAGATCTCCGAAAGTGTCTCAAGCGTGGTAAGATAGGGTCCCTGTTGTTGCTACTGCACCAAGATAACATTGTGTACAAAAGGGTCTGTCTAAGGTCTTTGTAATGCACAAGGAGTCCCTCCTGCAATCTCAGAAGAGGGCAGCTTCTTGAAGATGGTTTGTCCGCTGTGCAGCAGGCCGCATCGGTGTGGGCATCGTCTTTCGGTCGCACAGCAGGTTTCTGACAGCAGCTCAGTGGAGCGAGCACAGACTCTCTTCACCCAAGGGTAAGAGGGCCATGGAAAACATAGCATAGGGCCAGCAACACTGGCTTAGTACCGTGCAGCAATCTGAAACAAGTACAACATTGTATTGTATCAATTCTATAGCGCTTTCATTACTCCTGTCCAAGCCCCAAAGCGCTTTTCAGGCCATGTACTGCTGGTTCGGGTTCTGAGGTGCACGGATTTGTGGTGCTGTGGTTAGCGGGGTGTCTGTTAATTGAAAATTAGTGTCAGCTGTGATACCCAGTACGTGTTCGCCAACTGTTGTACAGAGTGTGTGGTTGTATTTTATGCAAACAAAGATCTGATCGGATAGGTCCGAGAGCTGCATCTACAGACTGCCTGAGGCTCTAGCCTTCAAGAATACTGTCGTAGGTGAAGGGGGAGATGTCACTATATGGCTCAACTGATTACAAAAGTATTTGGATCTTGTCTGGGTCCCCAGGACCAGTGACAATGTTGTTCCTTTATTTTAAAGACCTGTGAGTGTCTTGCTGTGAGGTCAAGTCCCTGGAAATCCTGCAGAAGCACTGTTTAGGATCTGAGTCATGGGAGAAACAAGAAGCCTGCCCACCCGCAGGTGAATATTTGTCAGAGGTATTGTATCATAATCACCTTCATATACAGCAACTTCAGCCCTTAACCGGTCTCCATTATCATTGCCACTGAACGTCCCATCATAGCCGATAAATAAACCCTGAATGTGTGACCTGCCACCACCGTTGAAATCGATGCTGGTGCTGCCAAGACCATCCGAACCGAAGATCCGTCCAACTCCTGCCCCACCACGACCTCACCAAAGGACTGCTACTGATCAGCCAAGCATTAACACCCATCCTAAATGCCTTCATCGACTCAGCCATGGTCCAGGACACCTAGAGACATGTTCACGTCATAACCCCCCTCAAGACGCCATCCGCTGACCCAGCCACACTTTACAACTTCAGACCCAACTCCCTCCTACCACACCTGGCTAAGATCTTAGAGAAACTAATCAACCAATGCCTCACCGACCACCTTCCTCAATGCCACGCAGTCCAGATTCAGGCCCAACTGCAGAACAGAAACAGCACTCATCGCCGCCACAGACAACATCTGCATAATTAACAACAGAGGAGACACAGCAACCCTCGTTCTCCTGGACCTCTCTGCAGTATTTGACACACTCACACACCCAGTCCTCATCAGGTGCCTGCACAAAATTGGCATCCAAGGACCCGCTCTCTGCTGGATCTGCTCCTTAACAGATAGAACACAAGCTGTCAGCCTGGCACCGTACTCCCCAGAAACATGTAAACTCATCTACGGCATGCCTCAAGGTTCATTGCTGCGCCCCTCCCTCTTCAACTCATATTATTCCTCTGACCAACATCACCCGTGCACAAACATCAACATCCTCTCCTAGGCCGATGACATGCAACTCATACTCGCCTTCTCGGACAAGAAACAAGTTCACTGCCTGCATGACCTGAGTTGCTAACTGGATAAAGGCCAGGCGTCTCAAGCTCAACACTGACAAGACAGAAGTAGTGATCTTAAGCAAGAACACCACACAATGGGACACCAACTAGGGGCCGGCCCTACTCAGACCCATACCCACATCCACACCCAGAAAACACTCCAGGAACTTTCGAATAATCATCGACATCAAACTGGACATGGCTGCACACGTCCATGCTGTCACTGCATCCTGCTTCCACACCCTGAAGATGCTGTGGAAGGTCTTTAAATGGTTCCTCACTCGTGCCCGAGTTACCAGCAAGTTGGACTCTGGGAAAACCCGTGCTAGAGCAACTCACTAGAGTACAAACCACCCAGAATTGTGTACCCAGATGCATCCTCAACCTCCCACACAAAACTCACATGACGCCGCACCTCAGGGTAGCACAATGGCTTCCAATACGCAAACGCACTCAATTCAAACTTCACACACATTCAAGGCACTGCACAACTCAGGCCCCACTTACTTGGACAGTCACGTCCCCTCTCACCAATGACCTAGACTTCTCTGCTTTGCAGGACTCCTACCGGCACACATCACACGCATACACAGAACCATTCAGGAGGACGAGCGCTCTCGGACATCACTCTTAAAGCATGGAACGGCCTCCCACTCCACACCAGAGCCTCATTTCTCTTCTTGAATTCTGCAAGAAGCTGCAGACCTGGCTTTTCAATTAAGGTACCCACCCGAGGCAGGACCAGGCACACACACCTGATACCCTCGCGGGTGGCAGTGCACGGTATAAATGCACAGAACCCGCAGCCCGGAGTTATTAACAAGGGTCGAGATTAATTCACGCATTCTACATCACTTTTTCATATGCTCCATTGTGCGGCTCCAACTGGAGCAGGTATGCACAGACCCGGATCCCATGCACACGGTGCCATTGGAAGAAACTTATACCGGGCTCATGAGCTCTAATAATCATGGAACCGGTCCTGCGTTGCATGTGTTCTGGTTTGGGGAGGACTGTCAGTTTGGGCTGGAATGTTCCCATTGGAGCTGGTTCAAGACTGATTTGCATATGGCTGGGTACAAAATGATGTGACATGGTGTGCAAAATAACAATGGCTGGGATGTGGCCTGAGTAATTACCAGTGTTTGAAATTATTTCAAGTCTTGCGACCATCACCTTATTCTACAACACTAGAAGTGCTGCCCCCTATCTCTGGGAGCCTGCTTGTGTCCAGGGTTTACACACTAACTATGCTCTGAAATTGTTTAACTTGTAACTATGTAACTGGTAACTATGCTCTGAAATTGTTTAACTTGTAACTGTGTAACTGGTAACTATGCTCTGAAACAATGCTCGTCCTCATGTAAAGCGCTATGATACCTTCGGGTCTAGCAAGCGCTATATAAAACTTTTCAAATAAATAAACTAACAAGACACCCATACATTACATTGCTTTTCAGCAGTGCACAACTCAGAACCACAGTGTAAATCCCGGGCTGTCTTTCCCTGCCATTTCTGCCGACTTCTCCCATTTTATGAGGCAACTAGCACGTACGTTTCCGCTGCCCCTGTACCTACCTTTTCTCAGGCCCATGGCGCTGTCTATAGCGCCTAACTGCCTCCCCAGTGACCACCGGGTGTTTCCCTTCGGGTCCGCTCATGAAGAGTCTTAAATCCAGTTAGACCTGGAACCAAGGGGCGGAGCTTCCATTGGTGCAGCAGGTGCAGTGGCACCGGAGCCCACTCAACCCTGATTATTGCTGTATTTTATCATTCAAACAATAGGGGGGTTACATTCTTTCTGTAGGGCCCATGATACACTGGCTACGTGGAACCATTCGATACTTTCCCTCTTGTAGCCGCACATACTGCGTTCCCAGGGCCCGGCCGAAGGTAAACTGGCCTCTGTTTGCTTTAGTTTACGGACCAGTTAGCAGAATTCCCAGGAGCCCCTCCTGTTTGTCTTCCGGTTGGCGCTGCCGCCTTCTCTCAGTGGGCGCGGGCGGGGTACGTGCCAACCAGCTGTGGCCGCGAGGAACACTTCCCTGTCGGCGCCGCTGCCAAGAATCTGTATTTATTTAATGCCGGAGCTTCATAAAGCGCTACACGTCACCCACTGGAACATAAAGCGCTACACGTCACCCACTGGAACATAAAGCGCTACACGTCACCTACAAGAAGAGAAGATAAGAGATAGAAATTCCTAAGAATAATGGAATTCTGCGAAACATTGGGAGTTGAGTCCAGCCGAATCAGGCACAAACCATAGAAAAATACAGAAAGGGGAGGGGGGCTAATTCGAATATTTTATTCAGTATTGCTTCACAGGAAGTGACATCAAATAAGTGATGATATAATTTTTCACTTAAAACTGGACGGGCCTATTTTAGCAACAGAAGCTCCAAGAATTAACTGAGGAATTTGAAAAGGATATTTTTGATTTGTTTTAGATATAAACCACTCACTGTTTTGTACATTTAAGTGTGCAGTGATTTCAGTATTGGCTGAAAAGGAAAATATTTTAAATCAGAAATATGAAACTTGGTTTTACATCTTTAAACTCCGTGTAGAGAATAAACCTTGTGCTGGGTCTATTTGTGGTGCAGTCAAAGTTGCTGTTAATGTATGCTTGTTTTCTGTTTGTGTTATTTATCCGGTTTCAGAGCACAAAAGCGCAGCACATTTTCAGTTCAGAAGGAGACAAAAGGGTTATTGGTGCGCTGTTCTCTTTTACTTCTCAGATAAGAGGTTCAAAAATAGCCCTCTAAGGGCCTCTCGCAAATAAAGGCGGAGCCTGCCGGTGCAGAGGGGTTTAACCAGCCTGTGGCAGAACGCAAGGTGGGCACCGGAGGAGGGGGGGTTGGGGGTACACGCGGGAGGACGGCGTCCATCCAGTATTTTCAAAGGGTGAACTCTGTCCACCCTGCCAAGAATTTGGGCGTCACTGAATAATGTGCTGAACTCGTCCAGGTGTAAATTCCAAACACCAGGACACTTATTTAAGACTCCTGCTGGGCCCATAACATCGGCTGAATTTGAGGGGTCATCCGGCTTCCTTCCGATGGAGTGGCTGGCAGCAGTCAGGAGCCTGACACCTGATGCAAATGAAGTGGACGGGAAACAAAGGCTCACGCCTCGTTAGCACTTCACACATACTTAAGAAAGGCAGTTGTTTACTTTGTTCAGTTCCTGTTTAGGGGATATGCATGCCCTGTAAGAATGTCAGATGTGTTGGTCTTTCCCAGTATTTACACGAAGCAAATTGCATTTATATAAAGCTTACGTCCCCTGAGGAGGCGTTTAAATAATTTAAGTACCACTGTTTTTTTTAGTATAGCCCTACTCATCCCAATGCAGGGTGTCAGAGCACTTTACATCAACATGTGCATATTACATATACAATAAATGTTATGTTTTTTAATGAATGTACAGGAAATGCTACATAAAACTGGAGGATTGCAAGGTGTAGAAGTCGCATATCCTCTTCCAGAGCTCACTGTGTATTATCCTCGCAATGCACTCCAACGTACACATGATTGACCTGCTAAACATATATGTGAGTAGTAAGAAATGATACCTTCACTTCAACTCTGGCCTTAATTTTGACAGCTCCGGCCAGGAATCCTGGCCTTAAAAAGTGATGGGTCTAGTCTTAATTATGACAGGCCTAGTCTTAAACTCCTGGCCGGAAATTTGACTGCTCTGGCTGGAAACCCTGGCCTCAAATTTTGACAGGGCCTGGGCGCAGGCTGTAGGCCTTGAACAGGCCTGGTTTTAAAAGGGGGGTGACATGTAGGGATTTTCCCAAGAAGTAACAGGCTGCAAAACATGTGGTAATTGTGTACATGTTGTAAAAGTGCATATGAAAGTGCGTGCAGGCTGGAAATGTCTGGGCATGTTTAAAACTGGAGTTGCAGACAGCTGCAGGCTGAGCAGGCCTGCATGTTGTAATTGTGTACATGTTTTAAAAGTGCATATGAAAGTGGGTGCAGGCTGGAAATGTCTGTGCATGTTTAAAACTGTAGTTGCAGACAGCTGCAGGCTGAACAGCTGCTGAGCAGGCCTGAGTCCCCAACCCTGTGTTGGGAAGGTGTTTTTCTGTTTGAAAAAAAAAAGGGATCTTTTAAAATGTAATTTGTTGGAAACCCTAGGGTGTTTTAAAAAGCACAAGCCATGTTCACTTTTTTCCCAGGAAGGCTTGGGCCTGTGAAGGCTTGGGCATGTTATAAAATAATGAACCAAAGCCACCCCTGAGATGTTGAAAAAGACAGATGTCGTGGCAAAGTTTCCCATGAGAACCGGAAATAGGATGCCAACTGCTAGGATGTAATTCACACACCCTCAAAGCCCCTGGTTCCAATCTGGACAGGTTAGTCCCATTTTTGACAGTTTAGACCAAGACTTGATGACTCTGGCTGGAAAGATGACATGTGATGTGTTTAGTGCAGGGACAAGAGCTTGTCCCCGGGGGTCCCTACTTCCCAGGAGCAGGACCAAACAGTTTTAACATATGAGGCCCATTATAAAAGTGTCCAGAAGATTTAGATATGTTTGCTATGGCCCCAAGCACCCAACTCTTCCCAAGATAAGCAATGAGTGTAAGTAACAGATGTATACAGCATAATGTACAAGGATAGAAAAAAAGTTCCCGTCCAAAGACCCCCATGACATTCTAAACCCCTCAAGTCATAAAGGGTGTGGGGGCTTCTAATTAGCATGCATGGACAGGTATAAAAAGGCCCCTTAAGGAACACTGTCAAACACCCATTCAAAAAAAACTCTGGGAGCGACTGGCGTGGATTGCTTTTGGCTGGACCTTGGGGACTCCTGCAGCAAAGTCAAGAAACCTTTGGGGATTGCCTGGCCTGGATTGTTTTTTTTTTTTTGCGGCACTTTGAGGATTTCTGCACCAACAAGCCCTTCAACGCCCTTGGGGGAGCTAGTGGATTGTCTTGGAGTCACAGCGCCAACCCTTGGATCTTAAGGCAAGAATGGACCAGAGCAACTTCTCCCAGATTGACGCAGCATGCCAACATGTAATAAAGGTAAATAAAGCATGGCGCCAGGATGTATGTTTATGTGGTGTTAAACGTATACAAAACTGCAGTTTTGAAAATGCTAAAGAGTACTTTGTAAACTGTTAATGTTTAAGGCGCTGTGTTGTGTTTACTGTGAATAATGATGCCTATGAAGTTTTTTACAAGACGTGAAATGTAATGTAAATGTATTTAAAATGAATAAAGGTTTTGTTGAACGCTTGAGTTTAAAGCTATGTGTAGACAATTAATGTTAATAGGGGTGGTGTTATGGGGGCTGGCGCAAGTTTGCAGGGGTTTGTATTTAAGGGGGCATAATGTTGTAGGCCTTAGGAGGGTACATGCAGAGGGGGAAATGTGTATTTTACAAAGCATAGAAACATTTTACCAGGATGCTGTACATTTAATGCTAATAAATGTTAAAGGCTTTGAGGTGTTAGTATTGCAAGCTTACCAGAGGGTCTTTAAATAATATACAATGCATACAATTTCAAAATAAAGAAAGCATTATTGTACTCACCAAGCCGCTGTTTTCAGGGTCAGAAGTATGGGTCTGGATCCTTAAAAGAGAGTCTGCATGGGGTCCTTCAGTATGCGTGGCGCTGAGGGGGCTCTGGAGCAGGGTTCCATGGTTTTGGGGGTATGAGGCCCTTTTAAAATAAGCCCTGTATACAGTTGTCGAGGGGAGGCTCCTGGTGGGGCGTCATAGTCCTTTGGGGGTGTTCTGGGGGGGCTGTGTTCATGGTGTCCTCGTGGCTCCTGGGACCTTTGGGCTGTCTCTGTCCCAATTTTTTCTAAAATGCCCCTGAGCTCGCTTGCGGCTGGCGCTGCTCGGGGTTGCGAGGGTCCTGGTGTCCTGGGGCTCAGGGCCCCAAATGCCGCTTTGTGTTGCATTTTTTTTAAATGTCCCCGAGCCCGCTTGCACAAGGCGCTGCTCAGGGCTGCGAGGGTCCTGGGGCTCTGGGCCCCGAGTGCCGAGTTTGCAGCTTTTTTTTCTAAAATGCCCCCGAGCCCGCTTGCGGCAGGCACTGCTCTGTGTGTCCCAGGGCCTTCGGGGCCCGAGTTTTGCTGCTTTTTCTTTCTAAAAGGCCCCCGAGCCCGCTTGCAGATGGCGCTGCTCGGGGGTGTTGTGAGGCTGTCTCCGGGGTCGTGCTGGTCCTTTGCAGGGTCCTGGGGCATTTCCAAACAGCCCACGTGGATCCCTCGGGTCAGCGGCGGCATGGCGGCTGAGTGCTTCGCAGGGACTGCTGTGCAAGGCCTGCACCAACTCATCACTGACGGGGCGGTCCTTGCACAGCAGTCTCGTGTAAGCTACATATATTTATTCGCTTTTATATAGCGCAGACTTTACCCGAAGGCTTCAGAGCTCTTCACAAAAGGAACAGAAAAATTACAAATGAACAAAATTACAAAAGCAGACGATAAGTTACATGAGGTAAAAGTGACAATTGTGAGCAAACAAAATACATGAATAGCAAAACAGTGTTTTACAAGAGAAAAGTGACGTGTAACAAGTTACAAAAGGGTACAATACACAGGTACAAGGATAATACTGCAAACAATGGGCAAAAGTGACATTTGTGAGCAAACAAAATACATGAGGTAGCAAACGGAGCAGACGTTAATATACATAAGAAAAAAGTGACATGTGTGCAGGCTGCAAGGGAAAACCAAGTACAATTAGCGGCATAATACTGCAATATAAGGTAGGTAGGTGTGTGTGTAGGGGTGTGTGTGTGTGTGTATGTGTTAGTGTGTGTGTGTGTGTGTGTTAGCGTGTGTGTGTGTTAGCGTGTGTGTGTGTGTGTTAGCGTGTGTGTGTGTGTGTGTGTGTGTGTGTTAGCGTGTGTGTGTGTGTGTTAGCGTGTGTGTGTGTGTGTTAGCGTGTGTGTGTGTGTGTTAGCGTGTGTGTGTGTGTGTGTGTGTGTGTGTTAGTGTTAGTGTTAGTGTTAGTGTTAGTGTGTGTGTGTGTTAGTGTGTGTTAGTGCTAGTATCCTTGTGGGGACTTGGGTGTGGTAACACACTCACGCTGTGGGGACTTGATTGCACTGGGGGGACCTGAACCCAAATCCCCACAAGGTAAAGTCTTCTAAATGCTTTTAAATGAGTTCATAAACATCTGTGCCAATTGTTACATTTTTTTTTTAAAATTTGCCTTGTGGGGACCTGTTTTTTAGAAAGTGTGTTTATTTTTTTTGCACGCTCGGCCCCCGTAGACCGGAGGTGGTACTGCAGCCTTAAAAACACAGCATATTAAACACACTACAGCAATTGGATTACATCTTGCAACAAAGAAGATAGTGATTTTAAAGAAGCATACCAATTAGAAAACATAATACATGAATACAAATGCCTTTTTTAGATGTATATAACCCATTTTCCTTTTTTTTGTTTTTTTTTTTAGAAACAAATTAATTTAATGATGTTGCACTTTTAATTTTTGGGTGGCTATTTTCTTTGAAAAGCAATGACATGCTAAATTAATAGAAGCCTATTTTTACATTTCAAAAACCCACTTTAGCCACTGACTCTTGCATTGACAGTCAATACAGTTTGCCTGGTTGCTGCACTGCATTATGCAAAATGCGCAAATCTGTCCCGAACTTACTGTGTAGCACACAATGTGCCTCCTTTATCCATGCACACAGAGCATTCCATCTCTCACGGGGCAGCATATGATATATGCAACCCCCTCCATACATGTGCTTCATGCTTCCTATCAATTACTGTGTAGCACACCATGTAAGCAGCCTTCAGATTTGATGTACAGAGAGCATTTCAGCTGTGGAACTGCAGGAATTTTTGTGTGCATTCTCCTCCATGCGTGTGCCCACTGTTTTCCATCACGCAGTCTACAGTAAAGGATGTCAGCAGCCTTGTTCATCTACACACACACACACACACACACACACACACACACACACACACACACACACACACACACATATATTCCATCACTCACTGTGCAACACACAGTGTGAAGCCTCCGCCATGTACACACTACAATCCATCACGGAGTACCAAACAGTGTGAGTGGCCTACGCCATCCATGTGCACACTGCCTTCCATCATTTACTGTTCAATACAAAATATGTGCAGCCCCATTATCCATGTGCTCACTAGCTTTCAGCATTTACTGGGAAGCACAAAATATGTGCATCCGCCTCTATTCATGGGCAGACCACTTTCCATTAAACACTCTTCGACACACAATATTTGAAGCATCCTTTGTCCATGCGCCCACTGCATTCCATCACTCACTGTGCAGCACAGAATTTGGGCAGTCTCTGCCATTCCATGTGCATGCCACTTTCTATCTCTTACTCTGCAGCACCCAATGTGTGCAGCCTCTGCCATCCAAGTGTCCACTACAGGCCATCAATCACTGTGCAACACACAGTGTGTGAAGCCTCCTCCATCTCCTAGGGTTTGAGCCTCATAGCCTGCCCCTGTTTTTTTTTTCCACATAACCGACAGGACCACTCTCTGAGATCCTGACCGATGTAGAGCATCTTTTCCTACTCTTGTAGGTGATAGGCTGTGTATGTAAGGGAAGAGGTGTTGTGCAGTGGCCAGGGTACCTGACTCTGGACCAAAGGGTTCACAGTTCGGTCCCTGGCCCCAGCAGCAGGGTAGCCCAGCGCCATGTGACTCTGGGCAATAGCCTGCCTAATCTTCCAAACGCCACCCAGCGCCAGGATATCTCTCCGGAGGTAGCTGTGCGCATTAACAAATGCTGGCATTTATTTATGCTGCTGCTCTGACAGTTTCTACGGTGATGCAACCTTCATTGCAGCTGAGCTGTGGAATACAGATGTGTGATCATACATCGTGCAGCATGACATCGCGGGCTTTAACCCCGCGGTGAATACTTAGCAAAGCCCAACACTTCGCCATCTTTTACATCGCACGGTGTTAGAATGGCAACGCGCTGATTCCTATTGGCAAGCATGAAAGATCGCCTGCGCATAAATCGCACACGGCATGACAACGTGATACATAATTATGCACACATTTCTTCTATTTAATTATTACAGGTCGCCGACCCCGACAGTTTTAAGATAGACACACACGCACCAAAAAGTATGCCAGCAAGCTTAAGTAATCTATGGCAATTTTAATTTTATTTGCTCAGCACATGATTTAAGATTTAAACTAATGCAGCCAAATGGATTTGTCTTCTTTGCTATATGATCTTTTCATTGAAAGTAACATTTCTCTGTGTTTATGATGGTAATAGTGCACATTTTCCAGAACGTAAATAATCGCCTCCGAAATGAAATGGAGAAGTTAACAATCTCATTACTGTGAAATCAAAAATCTTCATTCGGCAGATAAAGAAGGTACTGGATGAATTGGGCTTTTGAGTAATGCAGAAAGAATACACATCTGAATGTTTTCCCACGTACACATATACCCAGGAGAGACTGTCAAAACGTGCAAGAGTAAACATAATAGAATTTTTGCAGAAGTACACATTTCTGCGATTATTCCACTTTTCTAATTTTTAACACTGGTAATACTGCTGCAGTACCTCCTCCAGAGATGAAAGCATCATGCTATATCGAATTCTGGTAGTGATATTACCAAATCTCCGGCGCCTGTCAAATCACCTTCCTTTGATGGGAGTCCTATGCACTGGAGGGTCTCAAGCATGCGTATGCTCCAAAAACCTCGATTTTGTCACATGCAAGGACCAGCATGCTAATTTGTGCTATAAACTCCGGCAGTTCTGCAACCAAACTCTGGTAAGGCTGTCTGCTGACAGACAGTTTCACACTCCCGAGTAAAGTGCAGTAGCGAGAGGTCATGGGTAGAAAACCTGGCCTGGCAGGAATAAGTGCCAAAGTCAAAACTGTGCATTAAACACGAGGCATTAAATATTCCAGGAGTGGAAACGTGTAATGTCGCAGTTTAAAAAAAACAGAACTCCCGCAACTGATGTGAGTGTTGGCATGGACAAAAGCAGCACTTGACTCATCAGCCAAGCTGCTGCATAGGGTTGAGAGGTGTGGCGTCGAGAGCACAGTGAAACTCATAATGAGTGGTCGAGTGGAGATGGCTTGGATTTTGAATGCAGGAAGGAGTTTGAGTGATTGACATAGGTTTGACACACTTGATGCAGTTTCAATCCACACACTTTCCAAACTGTAAGCTAAGCTTTGTAGGTAGATCCAGTTTCAACATTTTTGTGAATTATCCAGGATCATAATGAGCATTTCTTGTATTGTTAGAAGGCCGTCACATCTTGCAAAAAAGAGACTTTATTAGTATTTTGTTAAATGCATCCACCCATCATGCATCCATCCATCCACAATTTTGCTCATCCATGCATCCATCCATCCACAATTTTGCTCATCCATGCATACATCCATCCACCCATCCCCCCATCCACCCACCCACCAACCCATCACGCATCCATCACCAATTGTCGCCAACACCCACCCAGTCCTCCATCCACCCACACTTTTGAATTTTTTGCCATCCATGCATCCATCCACCCACCGATCGATCCACCAAGTAAACATCCATCATGCATCCAGCCATCCACAATTTTGGGCATCCTTGCATCCATACACCCATCCACCCACCCATCCATCATGCAACAACCACCCACCCACCATACATACATACATCCATCCATCAACCCATCACGGATCCTTCCACGGTTTTCCCCACCCATCCATCCAGCCACCCACACTTTTGCAATTTTGGTCATCCAGGCATCCATCCACCCATCCATCATGCATCCAGCACCAATTGTCGTCACCCACAAACCCACCCACCACCCACCCACCCAGTCATCAATCCACCCACACTTTTGCAATTTTGGTCATCCAGGCATCCAGCCACCCGTTGAGCCATCCACCCATCATGCATCCATCCACTTTTGCACCCATCCACCAACCAACCAGTCATCCATCCACCCATCCATCCAGCCACCCATCCATCATGCATCCATCATCAACTGTCGCCACCCACCCACCCAGTCATCCATCCACCAACATGTTTACCATTTTGGGGCTCCATGCATCCACCCATCGATCCATCCATCCATCATGCATCCATCTAGCCATCCAACCACCCATCCACCATGCAACCATCACCAATTATATGTATGTTTCATATACAATCATTGTAATAATAACATAAACTGGAACATAACATGTACTGGAGTCCTGCCACTGGAAGTGTTTCAAATCCAATCAGCTTTATTTAACTTGCCCGACCTGCAGATAGATGAGCCACCGTGTTTTCATTGCTGTTGCCAGCGTTGTCATCGCTAGCGATGTAATCGCTAGCGATGTATATGTCATGGCGCCGTTCTAGCATGCGTTGTAAAGCCGGCCGCGATGTAAAAGTCGCGTTGCGATTGCACCACGAAGTAATGCATTCTTTGTAACGCGTGTTTCCCGTGGAATACACATAGAATGTGAATAGGAACTCCGGAACCAGCGTCTAACTCCTGTGCATAGTACATTTCTCTATAATAACATAACATGATGATTGCTGAATGCATGGAACAACTTTCTTCCCAAATGATGAGATGTTATCAGCATTTATTACACTTAAATGTGAAAGCGTACTTATGCTGATGCATAATCTAAAATCTACATATGATCGAAGTCAGATGCTGCTACTAAGGCGCCGCTTTGCCAAATCCTTTGTGGGGTTGTACCTGCAGCGCCCCATTCTAGGCACATGTAGCAGGCATATAAAGAGTACTGGAAGCAGACCCAACTTACTAGCTCTCAAAAACCACTGAAGACACACCTGTTATGCCAACAGCTCGAATTCAAAACAAAATCTGCTCTCACTGTCAGGGTAAAAAAGGCAAGTGAGATATTGCCCTAAAGTGCAATTTCCCAAACATTGGCATTTTAGGGTGGAAAATTTAGCAATTTTGTGCACCTCTAGAATTAAAAGTCCATAGGGACAACCACCACCCTAGCTGTTTTAAAATTCAGTTTTAAAGTAAAAGTAACTTCTACACGCTACTTAAAATACAAGTTTGTAAATGTCAGTTTCCATAGCAATAATGCCATCAATGTTAGCAGATAAAGGAAGTTATGTGCTTTTGTTCAGATACACATGATTTTAGGTAAATAAAACAGGAATATAATTTAAACAGATGCCTAAAAGTGCCAGCGCTAATACGTGCTTCAAAAAAAAAATGTTACTCGAGAAAACCTGATTCTTTCCTTGCAACTGAACACACACCCAAAACAGCTGTTTAGGACAGGTTGCAGGAGAGGTGTTAATCACACATCATAAAAGCGTCATTATCATGAGAAGAGACCAGTATGCAGAAGCCGGCTGGAGATGGCCAAGAATTCCAGACTGGGGGATGGGACTAGGTGTAATGGAAAGCAAGTCTGTAAAGTTAAAAGACAGATGCCTGCTTTTGGGTGTGACCGACTTGAGACTCTGAAAGCAAAAACATTGAAACACATACACCTAAACGGAGGCAATCCTTCGTCAAAGTTTTCAGTTCAGAGCTGTTTTTTGCAAGCCACAATTATAAATCCATAAAATGTTCTATGTATGCCGTAACACATTCTTCAATAAATGTGAGTATCATTTTTAAAGAAAACATTCCTTATGATTGCTCCCAATTAAAGGAATACATTATTTGCAGAGATGTTTTCATGCAGGATTGTTAGAGATATTCACTTTATTTTTTGTGGGTTAAAAGGGTTCATTAAAATTTGCATTGGCATTTTAGGGTTCAGTGTTGCTTTTCGAATAACCTGCGGGCAGCTGATTTAGTTGCGGCTTAGATACATTAAATCCCAGGAAATATGAGGGTACTAAGCCACCAACATGCTGTGCGTCCTGGGATTTAATGTATCTAAGCCGCAACTAAATCAGCTGCCCGCAGGTTATTCGAAAAGCAACACTGAACCCTAAAATGCCAATGCAAATTTTAATGAACCCTTTTAACCCACAAAAAATAAAGTGAATATCTCTAACAATCCTGCATGAAAACATCTCTGCAAATAATGTATTCCTTTAATTGGGAGCAATCATAAGGAATGTTTTCTTTAAAAATGATACTCACATTTATTGAAGAATGTGTTACGGCATACATAGAACATTTTATGGATTTATAATTGTGGCTTGCAAAAAACAGCTCTGAACTGAAAACTTTGACGAAGGATTGCCTCCGTTTAGGTGTATGTGTTTCAATGTTTTTGCTTTCAGAGTCTCAAGTCGGTCACACCCAAAAGCAGGCATCTGTCTTTTAACTTTACAGACTTGCTTTCCATTACACCTAGTCCCATCCCCCAGTCTGGAATTCTTGGCCATCTCCAGCCGGCTTCTGCATACTGGTCTCTTCTCATGATAATGACGCTTTTATGATGTGTGATTAACACCTCTCCTGCAACCTGTCCTAAACAGCTGTTTTGGGTGTGTGTTCAGTTGCAAGGAAAGAATCAGGTTTTCTCGAGTAACATTTTTTTTTTTGAAGCACGTATTAGCGCTGGCACTTTTAGGCATCTGTTTAAATTATATTCCTGTTTTATTTACCTAAAATCATGTGTATCTGAACAAAAGCACATAACTTCCTTTATCTGCTAACATTGATGGCATTATTGCTATGGAAACTGACATTTACAAACTTGTATTTTAAGTAGCGTGTAGAAGTTACTTTTACTTTAAAACTGAATTTTAAAACAGCTAGGGTGGTGGTTGTCCCTATGGACTTTTAATTCTAGAGGCGCACAAAATTGCTAAATTTTCCACCCTAAAATGCCAATGTTTGGGAAATTGCACTTTAGGGCAATATCTCACTTGCCTTTTTTACCCTGACAGTGAGAGCAGATTTTGTTTTGAATTCGAGCTGTTGGCATAACAGGTGTGTCTTCAGTGGTTTTTGAGAGCTAGTAAGTTGGGTCTGCTTCCAGTACTCTTTATATGCCTGCTACATGTGCCTAGAATGGGGCGCTGCAGGTACAACCCCACAAAGGATTTGGCAAAGCGGCGCCTTAGTAGCAGCATCTGACTTCGATCATATGTAGATTTTAGATTATGCATCAGCATAAGTACGCTTTCACATTTAAGTGTAATAAATGCTGATAACATCTCATCATTTGGGAAGAAAGTTGTTCCATGCATTCAGCAATCATCATGTTATGTTATTATAGAGAAATGTACTATGCACAGGAGTTAGACGCTGGTTCCGGAGTTCCTATTCACATTCTATGTGTATTCCACGGGAAACACGCGTTACAAAGAATGCATTACTTCGTGGTGCAATCGCAACGCGACTTTTACATCGCGGCCGGCTTTACAACGCATGCTAGAACGGCGCCATGACATATACATCGCTAGCGATTACATCGCTAGCGATGACAACGCTGGCAACAGCAATGAAAACACGGTGGCTCATCTATCTGCAGGTCGGGCAAGTTAAATAAAGCTGATTGGATTTGAAACACTTCCAGTGGCAGGACTCCAGTACATGTTATGTTCCAGTTTATGTTATTATTACAATGATTGTATATGAAACATACATATAATTGGTGATGGTTGCATGGTGGATGGGTGGTTGGATGGCTAGATGGATGCATGATGGATGGATGGATCGATGGGTGGATGCATGGAGCCCCAAAATGGTAAACATGTTGGTGGATGGATGACTGGGTGGGTGGCGACAGTTGATGATGGATGCATGATGGATGGGTGGCTGGATGGATGGGTGGATGGATGACTGGTTGGTTGGTGGATGGGTGCAAAAGTGGATGGATGCATGATGGGTGGATGGCTCAACGGGTGGCTGGATGCCTGGATGACCAAAATTGCAAAAGTGTGGGTGGATTGATGACTGGGTGGGTGGGTGGTGGGTGGGTTTGTGGGTGACGACAATTGGTGCTGGATGCATGATGGATGGGTGGATGGATGCCTGGATGACCAAAATTGCAAAAGTGTGGGTGGCTGGATGGATGGGTGGGGAAAACCGTGGAAGGATCCGTGATGGGTTGATGGATGGATGTATGTATGTATGGTGGGTGGGTGGTTGTTGCATGATGGATGGGTGGGTGGATGGGTGTATGGATGCAAGGATGCCCAAAATTGTGGATGGCTGGATGCATGATGGATGTTTACTTGGTGGATCGATCGGTGGGTGGATGGATGCATGGATGGCAAAAAATTCAAAAGTGTGGGTGGATGGAGGACTGGGTGGGTGTTGGCGACAATTGGTGATGGATGCGTGATGGGTTGGTGGGTGGGTGGATGGGGGGATGGGTGGATGGATGTATGCATGGATGAGCAAAATTGTGGATGGATGGATGCATGGATGAGCAAAATTGTGGATGGATGGATGCATGATGGGTGGATGCATTTAACAAAATACTAATAAAGTCTCTTTTTTGCAAGATGTGACGGCCTTCTAACAATACAAGAAATGCTCATTATGATCCTGGATAATTCACAAAAATGTTGAAACTGTATCTACCTACAAAGCTTAGCTTACAGTTTGGAAAGTGTGTGGATTGAAACTGCATCAAGTGTGTCAAACCTATGTCAATCACTCAAACTCCTTCCTGCATTCAAAATCCAAGCCATCTCCACTCGACCACTCATTATGAGTTTCACTGTGCTCTCGACGCCACACCTCTCAACCCTATGCAGCAGCTTGGCTGATGAGTCAAGTGCTGCTTTTGTCCATGCCAACACTCACATCAGTTGCGGGAGTTCTGTTTTTTTTAAACTGCGACATTACACGTTTCCACTCCTGGAATATTTAATGCCTCGTGTTTAATGCACAGTTTTGACTTTGGCACTTATTCCTGCCAGGCCAGGTTTTCTACCCATGACCTCTCGCTACTGCACTTTACTCGGGAGTGTGAAACTGTCTGTCAGCAGACAGCCTTACCAGAGTTTGGTTGCAGAACTGCCGGAGTTTATAGCACAAATTAGCATGCTGGTCCTTGCATGTGACAAAATCGAGGTTTTTGGAGCATACGCATGCTTGAGACCCTCCAGTGCATAGGACTCCCATCAAAGGAAGGTGATTTGACAGGCGCCGGAGATTTGGTAATATCACTACCAGAATTCGATATAGCATGATGCTTTCATCTCTGGAGGAGGTACTGCAGCAGTATTACCAGTGTTAAAAATTAGAAAAGTGGAATAATCGCAGAAATGTGTACTTCTGCAAAAATTCTATTATGTTTACTCTTGCACGTTTTGACAGTCTCTCCTGGGTATATGTGTACGTGGGAAAACATTCAGATGTGTATTCTTTCTGCATTACTCAAAAGCCCAATTCATCCAGTACCTTCTTTATCTGCCGAATGAAGATTTTTGATTTCACAGTAATGAGATTGTTAACTTCTCCATTTCATTTCGGAGGCGATTATTTACGTTCTGGAAAATGTGCACTATTACCATCATAAACACAGAGAAATGTTACTTTCAATGAAAAGATCATATAGCAAAGAAGACAAATCCATTTGGCTGCATTAGTTTAAATCTTAAATCATGTGCTGAGCAAATAAAATTAAAATTGCCATAGATTACTTAAGCTTGCTGGCATACTTTTTGGTGCGTGTGTGTCTATCTTAAAACTGTCGGGGTCGGCGACCTGTAATAATTAAATAGAAGAAATGTGTGCATAATTATGTATCACGTTGTCATGCCGTGTGCGATTTATGCGCAGGCGATCTTTCATGCTTGCCAATAGGAATCAGCGCGTTGCCATTCTAACACCGTGCGATGTAAAAGATGGCGAAGTGTTGGGCTTTGCTAAGTATTCACCGCGGGGTTAAAGCCCGCGATGTCATGCTGCACGATGTATGATCACACATCTGTATTCCACAGCTCAGCTGCAATGAAGGTTGCATCACCGTAGAAACTGTCAGAGCAGCAGCATAAATAAATGCCAGCATTTGTTAATGCGCACAGCTACCTCCGGAGAGATATCCTGGCGCTGGGTGGCGTTTGGAAGATTAGGCAGGCTATTGCCCAGAGTCACATGGCGCTGGGCTACCCTGCTGCTGGGGCCAGGGACCGAACTGTGAACCCTTTGGTCCAGAGTCAGGTACCCTGGCCACTGCACAACACCTCTTCCCTTACATACACAGCCTATCACCTACAAGAGTAGGAAAAGATGCTCTACATCGGTCAGGATCTCAGAGAGTGGTCCTGTCGGTTATGTGGAAAAAAAAAACAGGGGCAGGCTATGAGGCTCAAACCCTAGGAGATGGAGGAGGCTTCACACACTGTGTGTTGCACAGTGATTGATGGCCTGTAGTGGACACTTGGATGGCAGAGGCTGCACACATTGGGTGCTGCAGAGTAAGAGATAGAAAGTGGCATGCACATGGAATGGCAGAGACTGCCCAAATTCTGTGCTGCACAGTGAGTGATGGAATGCAGTGGGCGCATGGACAAAGGATGCTTCAAATATTGTGTGTCGAAGAGTGTTTAATGGAAAGTGGTCTGCCCATGAATAGAGGCGGATGCACATATTTTGTGCTTCCCAGTAAATGCTGAAAGCTAGTGAGCACATGGATAATGGGGCTGCACATATTTTGTATTGAACAGTAAATGATGGAAGGCAGTGTGCACATGGATGGCGTAGGCCACTCACACTGTTTGGTACTCCGTGATGGATTGTAGTGTGTACATGGCGGAGGCTTCACACTGTGTGTTGCACAGTGAGTGATGGAATATATGTGTGTGTGTGTGTGTGTGTGTGTGTGTGTGTGTGTGTGTGTAGATGAACAAGGCTGCTGACATCCTTTACTGTAGACTGCGTGATGGAAAACAGTGGGCACACGCATGGAGGAGAATGCACACAAAAATTCCTGCAGTTCCACAGCTGAAATGCTCTCTGCACATCAAATCTGAAGGCTGCTTACATGGTGTGCTACACAGTAATTGATAGGAAGCATGAAGCACATGTATGGAGGGGGTTGCATATATCATATGCTGCCCCGTGAGAGATGGAATGCTCTGTGTGCATGGATAAAGGAGGCACATTGTGTGCTACACAGTAAGTTCGGGACAGATTTGCGCATTTTGCATAATGCAGTGCAGCAACCAGGCAAACTGTATTGACTGTCAATGCAAGAGTCAGTGGCTAAAGTGGGTTTTTGAAATGTAAAAATAGGCTTCTATTAATTTAGCATGTCATTGCTTTTCAAAGAAAATAGCCACCCAAAAATTAAAAGTGCAACATCATTAAATTAATTTGTTTCTAAAAAAAAAAAAAAAAAAAAAGGAAAATGGGTTATATACATCTAAAAAAGGCATTTGTATTCATGTATTATGTTTTCTAATTGGTATGCTTCTTTAAAATCACTATCTTCTTTGTTGCAAGATGTAATCCAATTGCTGTAGTGTGTTTAATATGCTGTGTTTTTAAGGCTGCAGTACCACCTCCGGTCTACGGGGGCCGAGCGTGCAAAAAAAATAAACACACTTTCTAAAAAACAGGTCCCCACAAGGCAAATTTAAAAAAAAAATTGTAACAATTGGCACAGATGTTTATGAACTCATTTAAAAGCATTTAGAAGACTTTACCTTGTGGGGATTTGGGTTCAGGTCCCCCCAGTGCAATCAAGTCCCCACAGCGTGAGTGTGTTACCACACCCAAGTCCCCACAAGGATACTAGCACTAACACACACTAACACACACACACACTAACACTAACACTAACACTAACACTAACACTTAACACACACACACACACACACACACACACACACACACGCTAACACACACACACACACGCTAACACACACACACGCTAACACACACACACACACACACACTAACACATACACACACACACACACCCCTACACACACACCTACCTACCTTATATTGCAGTATTTTGCCGCTAATTGTACTTGGTTTTCTCTTGCAGCCTGCACACATGTCACTTTTTTCTTATGTATATTAACGTCTGCTCCGTTTGCTACCTCATGTATTTTGTTTGCTCACAAATGTCACTTTTGCCCATTGTTTGCAGTATTATCCTTGTACCTGTGTATTGTACCCTTTTGTAACTTGTTACACGTCACTTTTCTCTTGTAAAACACTGTTTTGCTATTCATGTATTTTGTTTGCTCACAATTGTCACTTTTACCTCATGTAACTTATCGTCTGCTTTTGTAATTTTGTTCATTTGTAATTTTTCTGTTCCTTTTGTGAAGAGCTCTGAAGCCTTCGGGTAAAGTCTGCGCTATATAAAAGCGAATAAATATATGTAGCTTACACGAGACTGCTGTGCAAGGACCGCCCCGTCAGTGATGAGTTGGTGCAGGCCTTGCACAGCAGTCCCTGCGAAGCACTCAGCCGCCATGCCGCCGCTGACCCGAGGGATCCACGTGGGCTGTTTGGAAATGCCCCAGGACCCTGCAAAGGACCAGCACGACCCCGGAGACAGCCTCACAACACCCCCGAGCAGCGCCATCTGCAAGCGGGCTCGGGGGCCTTTTAGAAAGAAAAAGCAGCAAAACTCGGGCCCCGGAGGCCCTGGGACACACAGAGCAGTGCCTGCCGCAAGCGGGCTCGGGGGCATTTTAGAAAAAAAAGCTGCAAACTCGGCACTCGGGGCCCAGAGCCCCAGGACCCTCGCAGCCCTGAGCAGCGCCTTGTGCAAGCGGGCTCGGGGACATTTAAAAAAAATGCAACACAAAGCGGCATTTGGGGCCCTGAGCCCCAGGACACCAGGACCCTCGCAACCCCGAGCAGCGCCAGCCGCAAGCGAGCTCAGGGGCATTTTAGAAAAAATTGGGACAGAGACAGCCCAAAGGTCCCAGGAGCCACGAGGACACCATGAACACAGCCCCCCCAGAACACCCCCAAAGGACTATGACGCCCCACCAGGAGCCTCCCCTCGACAACTGTATACAGGGCTTATTTTAAAAGGGCCTCATACCCCCAAAACCATGGAACCCTGCTCCAGAGCCCCCTCAGCGCCACGCATACTGAAGGACCCCATGCAGACTCTCTTTTAAGGATCCAGACCCATACTTCTGACCCTGAAAACAGCGGCTTGGTGAGTACAATAATGCTTTCTTTATTTTGAAATTGTATGCATTGTATATTATTTAAAGACCCTCTGGTAAGCTTGCAATACTAACACCTCAAAGCCTTTAACATTTATTAGCATTAAATGTACAGCATCCTGGTAAAATGTTTCTATGCTTTGTAAAATACACATTTCCCCCTCTGCATGTACCCTCCTAAGGCCTACAACATTATGCCCCCTTAAATACAAACCCCTGCAAACTTGCGCCAGCCCCCATAACACCACCCCTATTAACATTAATTGTCTACACATAGCTTTAAACTCAAGCGTTCAACAAAACCTTTATTCATTTTAAATACATTTACATTACATTTCACGTCTTGTAAAAAACTTCATAGGCATCATTATTCACAGTAAACACAACACAGCGCCTTAAACATTAACAGTTTACAAAGTACTCTTTAGCATTTTCAAAACTGCAGTTTTGTATACGTTTAACACCACATAAACATACATCCTGGCGCCATGCTTTATTTACCTTTATTACATGTTGGCATGCTGCGTCAATCTGGGAGAAGTTGCTCTGGTCCATTCTTGCCTTAAGATCCAAGGGTTGGCGCTGTGACTCCAAGACAATCCACTAGCTCCCCCAAGGGCGTTGAAGGGCTTGTTGGTGCAGAAATCCTCAAAGTGCCGCAAAAAAAAAAAAACAATCCAGGCCAGGCAATCCCCAAAGGTTTCTTGACTTTGCTGCAGGAGTCCCCAAGGTCCAGCCAAAAGCAATCCACGCCAGTCGCTCCCAGAGTTTTTTTTGAATGGGTGTTTGACAGTGTTCCTTAAGGGGTCTTTTTATACCTGTCCATGCATGCTAATTAGAAGCCCCCACACCCTTTATGACTTGAGGGGTTTAGAATGTCATGGGGGTCTTTGGACGGGAACTTTTTTTCTATCCTTGTACATTATGCTGTATACATCTGTTACTTACACTCATTGCTTATCTTGGGAAGAGTTGGGTGCTTGGGGCCATAGCAAACATATCTAAATCTTCTGGACACTTTTATAATGGGCCTCATATGTTAAAACTGTTTGGTCCTGCTCCTGGGAAGTAGGGACCCCCGGGGACAAGCTCTTGTCCCTGCACTAAACACATCACATGTCATCTTTCCAGCCAGAGTCATCAAGTCTTGGTCTAAACTGTCAAAAATGGGACTAACCTGTCCAGATTGGAACCAGGGGCTTTGAGGGTGTGTGAATTACATCCTAGCAGTTGGCATCCTATTTCCGGTTCTCATGGGAAACTTTGCCACGACATCTGTCTTTTTCAACATCTCAGGGGTGGCTTTGGTTCATTATTTTATAACATGCCCAAGCCTTCACAGGCCCAAGCCTTCCTGGGAAAAAAGTGAACATGGCTTGTGCTTTTTAAAACACCCTAGGGTTTCCAACAAATTACATTTTAAAAGATCCCTTTTTTTTTTCAAACAGAAAAACACCTTCCCAACACAGGGTTGGGGACTCAGGCCTGCTCAGCAGCTGTTCAGCCTGCAGCTGTCTGCAACTACAGTTTTAAACATGCACAGACATTTCCAGCCTGCACCCACTTTCATATGCACTTTTAAAACATGTACACAATTACAACATGCAGGCCTGCTCAGCCTGCAGCTGTCTGCAACTCCAGTTTTAAACATGCCCAGACATTTCCAGCCTGCACGCACTTTCATATGCACTTTTACAACATGTACACAATTACCACATGTTTTGCAGCCTGTTACTTCTTGGGAAAATCCCTACATGTCACCCCCCTTTTAAAACCAGGCCTGTTCAAGGCCTACAGCCTACGCCCAGGCCCTGTCAAAATTTGAGGCCAGGGTTTCCAGCCAGAGCAGTCAAATTTCCGGCCAGGAGTTTAAGACTAGGCCTGTCATAATTAAGACTAGACCCATCACTTTTTAAGGCCAGGATTCCTGGCCGGAGCTGTCAAAATTAAGGCCAGAGTTGAAGTGAAGGTATCATTTCTTACTACTTATGTGAGGGCTTTTGTCACTTCTCGTGATGCCACTTCCTGTAAAGTCGTGGCTTGTGATGCCACTTTCTATGGGGTCAATTCCTGTGATGCCATGTGTGATGTTATGCGCCGTGATGTCGTGCACCGTGATGTCATGCGCCGTGATGTCGTGCACCGTGATGTCGCGCGCCGCTTTGTCACTTGCATACTGCCTAATTAGGTTAGTGCTCCCACTTCTTTTTTTAAGGACTTGTGCCCTGATTGCAAGCATACAGTGTTAGCATTTTTTTTTCTTTCTGGTTAGGGCGTCGTTTCTGGTTCAGATACGTCAATCGTCACCTTCCACAACACCCTATTCATTCGTCAGTCTTTGGCAACAATCTTGCCAACAAGTGCGCAAGCTGTCCCATTGACCTTTTACCTGCGAACGGAAAAGGTCACGTTAGTCTAATACATACAGTTCTGGACACACTGGTGCTGGGCACAAGATCACACCTCTCAGACTGCTTTTGTCGCTGGCAAGGAGGACTGAGCCACTCTCTAAAATAGTGGGGGACCCGTGCCACCGCGTCCACCCCTGACTCTAGTCTGAGCGGATAGGTGCCAAATATGGACCCTGAGCTCGACAGACTTCAGAGGCCCCATCAACATTGGGCTGTAACTGAAGGCCTCCTTGAAAAAATCGGTATTCCCCAATATATTCAAATAACCTCCATGAATGCATCTCTAGCAAAGAAAATACCAACCCTCTCCCACCATGATCAAGTACTCGGTTACAAACCTGGAAGTTGAATACAGAAATCTTAGCTCCACTGATTGCCACAATGTGTGATCTGGCACTCCTCACTTCATTTGTTAAACCACAAATCAAGGTGCTTAGAAGTCTTGGTGAGCACTTTCTCATGCTCCTCTGTAAGACCCTCCCACTGTTATCACCTTTAAAGGTGATTGCAGTTGACCTTGGTATTCCTTGTAACATCACCTTATACAATGTGTGATCTGACGCACATCAGTGTACCCCCAGTAACTCTTCAGTTATTCAGCTGTGGTGTTTAGCATTTCTTGACATAAACTTTAACACTCCAATGCGTCCTTTTGTTTCCGCCTAGCCGCTTGTGATAAAATGGTGGCTAGGCAGAAGAGCCCCCCCCCCGCCACACAATGTCCATCATTGGACATTCCAGTTCACCAGTTACACGTGCTCCTATTCGATCCAGTAGCGTCCAATGGGTTTCTCCGTAAATTAATGTCCCAGTAATAAAAAATGCCAAAATAAAAATACATTGACACCAATAAACCTCCTTAAGCCTCAAAAACCATGTATTCAGCTAGAATTAATTGTTATGTTTCCCATTGTGGTTAATGAAATGTCCAAAAACCTATGGATCAGTAAATCCCCATGTACAACCCTTGTGAAGATGGTGAAAGGGCCACCTTTGCACCTCAAGCCAGAAAGGCATTTCTTGGGGGCACCGTAAATTTACCAGAAAAAGGCAGTTTGGTATGCAAAGGGTACATGATGGGCTAGGCCGCCACCCTCAGAAGGCACCACCGCCCCCACCAGTGACAGATCAGCCCCCATATAATCTACAGTACTCCACTGCCTGCCTTTCATCTCTGCGCACAAATCCACGCGCCTTCCGCTCGCGACGCGCGGCGGACTCGGATGACTGCTCCGAATAATGGCTTATATTAATATGCATATGTTCAGAGGCAATCGAGAGCTTTAGCTAATGCTAACTGCTCGGTAATGGTCTTACCGCAGCCGGGGGGAGTGGAGTACAGTGAAGGCAGCTGCTGAGCTGCCAACATTTTGCGCCAGACATCACGAACAAGAGTACCACCACCACTGCCGGGGTGTTGAAGTGCAGGGATTCTGAGGGTTTATCTCCCACCTTACGTAGCCTTCTAGTGTCATCTCAGAGGTATATGCCCTACGCAAGGCCAGCGCTACGTGAATCCCACTGTAGGCAGCTGCCTTGTTGCACTACCACAGATGACCACAGGATGGCGCCAGATTGCTAAAAGTGGTCTGATGCTCTTGTTGCCAAACGAAAAAGAGTGACAAACAAGTATCATCATTGTGTGTGGGTCTCTGAAAGTCCTAGCTCAGGAGCGGGCATTGGCCACCCTGGCACTGTTGTGTTTGCCCCTCAAAGCATCTGTAATAGAGGGTTTTGACCGACCCCTAAAGACCTATGTTTTGTGTTTACCTCTACGTAAACTTCGGCTACTGGGGTTGAACACGAAAGAGTACCCCCTATTAGGAAATCATATTTGTTTCACATACTCTAAGTTATTGTTTAATTTTGTTACCTCTTTTATTGGTGAAATTGTGTCAGAGACCTCAAAACTCATTATAATATCCCAAATACTCGGTAATATCTATTAGCGCGGGGACACACCGTTGGTGTAACCAAGCGCTCTACAAATGAAATAAATAAATACATAAATAAATAAATATCCTTTTACCCATAAGCTCATCCTCGCTGTTACGACAATAATTGGCCGTATCAGAATAGCCTTTATTTACAAATCCAAAACTTAACGAAAGAATTAACAAAATATAGAAAGCTTAGAATAAATTTTGGAAAACTGCCTAGGGCGCCTGGAACCCCAAGATAAGAGGTGGCGCTATATTCATACTGTATTTCTGAACCCCAAGATTTGGAGGTGCTTAGAGGAGAGGCACGTTGGAGCTTGCTTGTGTTGACCATCCATAGCGCCTCGAATGGTCGCCTATCTAGCTCCTCCGCCGGTGTTTATACATCTGCACCTCATTACCCCTGGAGCTGAGGCGCTTTTGATAAGGGACCCCCGAGGCACTGCGGGGCGCCCCAGATTAGCTTTTCATCCACTGCACTCAGCCTCGTTTTAATAAAAAAAGATATAAAAGTGGCCTCCGGCTCGGCGTGACCCCCCGGTCCCCTTGAGTGCGGCTGTGCCTCGGGGGAGGCGGGAGCGGGGTGCAGCAGCCCCCATTCATCCGTTCACAGGAGTCAGCCCCGCATCGATCGCCCCCCCCTCCCCGCGCGCCGTTCTGCTGAGCCGGCCCTTCCTGTAATGACCTCTGAGATGGACGCGCCTGCCTGAAATCTTTAAATCTTTACCCTTTACCGCGGCCGCCCGGCGGCTTTCACAGTTTTGTTTCTGCTCCAGAATCAATTCTTTTTTAGGTCTCGCCCTGCGATTGCAGGCCAAAGGCCTGCTGTCGCAGAGCGAGACTATTGTTATCATTCCGGCTTTCAAGGACTCAAAGGGAGCCGGAGAGGACAACAGACTGTCACGCGCACGCAGCAGCAGCAGCAGCAGCTTGCCGGGATCAGGTCGCGCGCATCAACAGGCTCTTCACAACACATGCACAACACACATACAGCCCCCCCACGCATACACACACACATACATACATACATACAGAACCCCCCGCATACACACACGCACGCACGCACACACATACACAGAGAACCCCCGGCGCTTACACACACATCCCTTACCTCGTCTCGGCGTCTTCGCGCTCCCTTGCCCCCGCTCCTCTGGTGCGCGCGCACCACTAGTTTCGATTCCCGCGTCGGCTCCTCAGCCAATCAGGAGGCAGTACTCCTTTTAGACATGCTCCCTCTCTGGTCCGCTATCATTTCTAACTGCAGGGTGCGTCGTGGCCCCAGCAAAAACGGCAGCATGGGCCAATCACCTTTTTTCAAAACGTGACTGATATGCATCCCAGGGGTCTCTAACCTTTTCAGTAATGAGAGCTTCTTATGGCTAATGAAAATCATTCCAAGCTACTAATAATACCGCTGTAATTTTCGACGTAGACCCCAAGCGCCCAGATATGTCGAGAGGTGCTGCTCTCTATAAATTAATGTTTCACCTATTGGTGTGCTCAATGTTTTTTTAAAGATGTTGCACAGCAGCATTAACCGTGCCATGGTGCTTTTTTCTATGCACATTTTCCATCGTGTACACTGGGTCTGCAGCGAGTAATCTGTATCCCTCCTCCCGACAGGACCGTCGTGCCGTGATGCAAATGCGTGGAAGCCCCAGCACCGGTTTGCGCGCCTCGATGAGTCATGCCGGCTCCCTACGTGCTCAATTACTCTCCCCCAGGGACGGGCAGAGAGCAGTGGAAGACGCAGGCAAATGCACAGTACTGCACGTCCGTGCCGAGGCACTGGACTCGAACAAGGAAAAACACCAAAGCTGCCACGCCTCAGTTATTTCACGCTACACAGCTGCAACACAAACATATACATTGAAATGCCCTTAATATATTTTGCATTTTTGATGACAAAATGCCGGAAGTACTACCCGTGATCATTATTTGTTATGAAACCTAGCCGATGCTTGGCTAAACTTAGCGTTTAGAAGAAAATAGTAACTCAGAAAATGTAATTTGGAATTATGCCTTTGTTACAGAATTTACCTTGCAATTATCTACGATGCTCAATATGTTGTCTTTTGTAATGTGAATGCACATAAATGCACGCAGTAAACAGACACACGTTATCATGAAGTCTAGCAAAAATGCAGTCATCCGTGCACACAGTGCAGCAGAGATACAGCCAACAATGAACACAGCCAGGTATCCACCACACAGGGCACCAGAAGGTAAAGGGTTATGGACACAAGCTGAGCATCAGATGATTCATAGTGGAGTGCACAAGGTGATGTACAAGATGATGTGCATCAGGTGGTTCATGGCATGACAATATTACTCATGCATCTAAGGGACCCATCCGGCTGATATGTGACAGGGGAGTTCTGGCTGATGCACCTCATGAGAGCTCTGGGTACGTGCATCGGGGAACACTGGGTGTTGAATACGAGATGCGAACTGGGTGATGTGCAGTTAAGAAGTGCAGGAATGTGTGCATTATATGGAAACATGCTGATACGCAACATGGAACCAGGGTACAATGGTTTCACATGGTGTTGTGCAACAGGCGAGACACATTAATGTGCAATTGTTGGCAAATGGTGATGTCACACTGGATCAGGGTGTCCCTCATCAGGCATGAGCAGGTCATCCAGTCCTACTTTGTCTCTGTGTTTTAAGACTGGTAGTGTTATTCTCAAAAAACAAATTCTGAACTACTGCGGCCTAGCCCTGCATCTAACCCCCTGCAGGCAGCCTCCCCCACGCCAAGTTTCACACAGCCTTTCTACTATTAACGGCGAGGGGTTGGCTGCTTGCACCCCACCCCCCACGGACAGCCAGTCCCCCGGCAGTAGACAGCATGGGGTTGGGCTACAGGCAGCCAATGCATCACCACATATGGCTGCAGGCAATCAATCCCTTGGCATGCATGGTCTTTGGTCGTGTGCAGCGTGAGGTTGGCTGCAGAGCCTGACCTGCGCTCATCTCCCCTTCCGGGCACAGCCTTGGGCCATGAGCGGCATGTGATTGGTTACAGGCAGCCAATGCCTCAGATGGCTGAACCAAAAAACAACCAAGATGCCAATACTGATGAAAATTTCAAACAGTTAAATGAATGGTGCAAGGATATCCAAACCAAGCAACCATACGCTCATTAGTAGCCTTTATTTTCAAATATTCAAACATTTCTTCAATAGAGAAACACATACAGGGAACATATTCGTACATATAATACAAAAACCATGTAATAAATACCTTCTACACACTACTATTTTCAATCGCTACCACCACTATTACAAACACACGGTCACATACATTCTATCTACAATCAAACAATCACCACACTCACCACACACCACAAAGTCCTTTTTGGGCCAATATGACTTATTCAACTTAAATGAAGGCCCTAACGCCCACCAAACAAAGCAATATTAGGTTCTAATTTTATGGTGCACCTAACTGCATACAAAGCATCGTGACATATAATAGTTACCAAACAATTTCAAAGTACCTAAAGATCTACAGTTTATCTTCAGGGTGCACCAAAACCCCAATCACAAAATGCTAAATACAATTGTTTGGTAGTGTGAACAAAGAGGTTTACGCGTTTCAAACCCGATCAATACTGGGGTTCTCATCAGGACCAAGAAACACTGAGGACACAAAAAACAAACAAGCATTGGCATAGCCAATAGGTCTCGCTTTTGGGACTTTATAAGTATTTAGTTATGCAGCATAATATCCTTGGTGCAACAACATCACCTGTTGCATAGCTAAACACTTATAAGGTCCCAAAGGCGAGACCTATTGGCTATGCCAATGCTTGTTTTTTTTTGTGTGCCTTTGACTTTCTCCCTTTTCTTCTCCCCTGTCCCATAATATTAACAGATCCCTTGTGATGCACTCATTGGCGCGCTGTAAAGAGCCGAGCAGGAGGGCGCACTTTGAGGCAGAAAAAGCAAAATAAATGCAAACAGGGCGGAAGATCACCTGGCCAATCTGGATAAGGAATATTGGATGAAATTAAGTCCAGATGAGAGGGAACTGGTGATTGGCCCACCAGTGGCTATCACTAAATGATTTCCTTGCAGAATTTGATGAGGGGCCCCTGGTTCTCGCATATCTTACAGATATTTATTGACCATAGACTGAATAAGGGCACCCCATGGAATGTTGAGGGGTCCCTTGAGATTTGCCCCCCACGCCACGAGGGTCTGCGATGTCCATGTAAAAGACACACAAATGAGGGACCGACTGCAGAGCAAATCAAACTTTCACCCCCAGTCACTATTCGCCACCCCAGTTCAGACCCAGCCATACACAAATCGGTTTTCTTTAAGTTCACGTGAATCACGTGAGCAAACAAGCACGCGTATTCACGGCCGCACAGCACATCAAAGTGCTTCGCCCAGCGTGCGCTCTGCGGCTTCTCCTCCCCTAACACGCTATCTCAGCTCTCCTGCCCCCGGCCGCACAGCACATCAAAGGGCTTCGCCCAGCGTGCGCTCTGCGGCTTCTCCTCCCCTCCGGCCGTTTGCCACACTCCTTGATTTTCTGCCTCCGACCCCAGCACTTCTGGGCTCGTCCAGGCAGTGAGGGAATGGAATAAAAACAAGCACTGGCGTTGCCAATAGGTCTCGCATTAGGAAAGTTTATGTCATTTACAATACCAATAGGTTAAACTTTCCTAATGCGAGACTTATTGGCAACGCCAGTGCTTGTTTTACCAGCTGTCCCGGCAGATTTCAGGAAATTTAGCTCCAGTCCCGGTTTTTAGAGAGGGTCGACTGAAAACGGCAAGGGGTGCTTTTTTATGCTTTACAAAGCGAGGATAGTTAGCAGTTGTTTCATGGAAGCAAGTTAATTAAAAGGCAAGTTTCTGGGTTTAAAAATTGATATTTTTTTTTTAAACAAATTTTGATTGATTTTGTGCAAACATCTTACAGTCACGCTTCACATGTATCTCCATCACCATGATGCCCATTAATGCAGCGTCTTTAACATCCCCAACTAACGAAGCCCTATCCGCCGTTTCCCACCTCCCCCACTACCCCCACCCCCCCTTGTCAGTGTGCCCTCCACTGTCTCTCTTGCGGCATGTCATAAACCTTCATGAAATAGCGGACGACTCCTCCTGAGCTTTTCCAATCTCGGCTCCCCAGCCAAGTGGGAGTCCAGGTGCTGCCCGTAACAGTATACGTTACCCATTCCATCCTCCATCGCATTTGGCACATGCATTCAATCCTCGCCTGCTGCCGGCTATGCGGCCAAGCATACCACATCCTCGACCCGTGCCCCCGCGCTCTCCACCCCTGACATCCCCTCCTGGCTCGCCAGCACGTCGACCTCACCATCCCCAGCAACTTCTGACAGTGACTGTAGGTCCGCCACTAGCGCGCTCCATGCCCTGGCCGCATCTAGCGCTTTATCATTAGCGGCGCGTCTAGCTAATTGTAATCTAAGAGTCCCTTCACTAGTTGCCCATTGCTGGAAACACCCCGGCCATCTCAGGAAGCTGGGACCCCACCTAGATTTCCAATGCAGTGTGAGCTCCCTCTTGGCCAGGATTAACCCCAGGTCAAAAAATTTACTGGTAATCTTCGTGGCTGGAGTATGTGGAAACCAGAGTAAGAGGCAGGTCCCCATGTCCGTGTCGATCTGGCGTCCCGTAACCTCATTCAAGCAAGACATAACTTCAGCCCAGTACGTGCCAAGCCCCGCGCATGACCAGAACATGTGCCCAAAATCAGCACCCTCCGTATCGCAGCGAGGACATACCGAATGCGCGCCTCCAAAGACCCTTTGGATTTTGGCCGGTGTCCAATACGCCCTATGTAGAGTGAAGTATTGAACTAGTTGGAACCTAACATTGCGCGTGCCCTTCCAGGCCCTACGTACAAGCTGGGGCCAGGTCGTCTCCGGTATCTGCCGACCGATGTCTCCCTCCCAGCGCTCCCGCAACCTATCCAGGGGAGGTGGTCCATCTAGTGTCAGTCTCCGGTATAGGCAGGTGATAGCCTTATAAGTGCCAGCTGCCATTACAACGTACTGGCAGCCCAACGACGTGGGAGGTTCCACAAGCCCCATCCTCCAGCGTTTCTGAATCCCAGTCACTAGAGCCGCATGGAGCAAAAAGTCACCCCTCGGCAGATCGAAGGCCTCTTGTAGGTCGTGAAACGACAGCAGGGCACCGTCCCCATACAAGTCCCCTATCATGTGGACCCCGTGATCCTCCCAGGTGGCCAGTGCCGACCTGTCCCCACCATGTGGGAGGGCAGTACACATGCCCAAGGGGATCTCCGGTGCATAAGGAATATGACACCCCGCCCCCTTTTGGCTACGAAGCCAGCATTGGCGAAGGGTGCGCTCCTCCAAAGTCAGCTGATCCAACCGAAGCCCCTGCTGGAGCACGATGAAGGACAGAACATGTCGCTGTATAATCCGACCCTGCGGGCCGTCCGGGCCTCTAAACTCCCGCGCCACAGCCTGCGTGAGCCACTGTAGCTGCGCCGCCAGGTAATACCACTCAAAATCCGGTACCGCCAGGCCGCCTTCCTCCCGGGACCTAAGTAAGGTGTTCAACGGTACACGTATCCTGCCAGAGCCCCAGATAAACCCCATCACCATCGACCGCAGCATCCGGAAAAAAGAGAGCGGGACCACACCGGCAGCGTGCGAAAAAAAATAAAGCAGGCGCGGAAGGGCCACCATCTTCAGCAGCGCTATTCGTCCGGCCACAGACAGCGGGAGGGTGCGCCAAAACCCCACACTGCCTCTAATGCCCCTCAGGGCTCTGCCCACATTCCCTTCATATAGGAGCGAGTGGGTGTGATAAATGTAGACTCCGAGGTATGGCAGGCACTCTGATTCCCAGCGTAATCCCTCGAGCTCCGCAGGTTGGATACAACGGGGGGTCAAGGGGAATAGACAGGTCTTGGACCAGTTAACACGTAGCCCCGACAATTCCCCGAACTCTCGGAGCAAGGCCCGCGCACCCCACACCGAAGCTTCCACATCAGCCAAGTACATCAGGAGGTCGTCGGCATACAAGGAAATATAATGCGAAACGCCGCGCAGTGACACCCCCTCATAATACCGACCCTGTCGAGCCCGTGCTGACAGAGGCTCAATCGCCAAAGCAAAGAGGAGCGGGGACAAAGAGCAACCCTGTTGGGTGCCTCTTTCCACTGAGCATGCCGCAGATATTGAGCGGCCCGTGCGGACCCTAGCAGTAGCGGACTCATACAACAACCGCGTCCAGCGGACGAAACCGTCCCCTAACCCGAACCAAAGAAGCACGCAGAACAGATATGGCCACTCCACACTATCGAACGCCTTTTCGATGTCTACCGAGAGCACAGCCGCGCCCGTGGGGCCCTCCCCCTCAACTTCCATGACCTGTATCAGGCGCCGTATACACGTCGAGGTGTTCCGCGTGGGGATGAAGCCCGACTGGTCCGGGTGTACCAGAGAGCACATATGGACAGATAACCGCATGGCCAAGATCCTGCTCAGCACCTTATAGTCCACAGTGAGCATCGAGAGCGGGCGGTACGCCGTTCTAGCCGTAGGAAGCCCGCCTTTCTTCAATAACAGCACTATAATCGCCTCCCTCGTCGACACTGGCAACCTGCCCCGTTCCCAAGCCTCTCCATACACCTGATGTAGTTGAGGTGCTAGGAGGTCAATATATGCGGCGTAGAACTCCACCGGGAGTCCGTCACCCCCTGGCGTTTTCTTTCTGGCCATGTGTTTAACCGCCGCTCTGATCGCCCCCAGGGTGATAGCTGCACCCAGCGCAGTTCCCTGCTCCGAGTTTAGCCGCGGCAACCGAGCCTCATCCAGGAAGGCATCCAATCCAGCCGGTAGCGCCGACAGTCTGCTCCGATAGAGTTCCGAGTAATAAGCCAGGAACTGGTCGTTAATTTCCTGCTGTGAATGAACCAAGTCCCCGGCCGGTGTGGTCAGCGATAGTATTGGCGTACCCCTAGAGTGAGGGTTGGCCAGCCACGCCAACAGAGAAACCGACCCGGTCCCTCTCGGCGTGTGCTCGGACCATGTACTCCCGGTAATCATGGCAGCGGAGCCTCTCCACTTGGACGGCAACTCGCTCCCGAGCTGCCAACACTTCCTCCTTATTGCCCCCCTCCACATGGCTATCCCTCTCCACCTGCCGCAGTGAGGTCTCCTCCCGCTCTACATCGGCCAACAGTGTCCTACGTACCCCCGCCGAGGACGAGAGGCACGCGCCTCGTACCACCACCTTAAAGGCGTCCCACTCGATCGCTCTAGTGGTCGCGGTACCTGTGTTCTCGTGAAAGTAACGCTCAATGCACTCCTGCACTTCAGTGTGGAATATCGGGTCTTCCAGTGCCAGTGGGTTCAGCCGCCACGTGGGGATCGGCTGCCGCTGTCTAGACCAGAGAACCGTAAGTAAGCAAGGGTTGTGGTCCTCGCTAGGTATTCGCTGCCGCGCGTGAGTTCCTGGGCCCCAGTCGTACAAAGAATAGTGTCAAGGCGCACGTGTAGATCATGTGGTGTGGAATAGAACGAATAGTCCCTATTGACGGGGTGATGCGTCCGCCAGGCGTCTAAAAGCCCCCACTGCTCTTGCCAGTTCCTCCGAGCCTTGGCCACCCTACGCACCACCGACTGAGCCAGCGGAGGATGGGAACGATCTATCTCCACATCCACCACCGAGTTAAAGTCCCCCCCATGAACACCGTGCCCACCAGCATAGGTGCCAACTTCCTCGACAGCGCAGTGAAGAACGCGGCCAGATCAAAGTTTGGAACATAAACACTGCAAAGTGTAACATCTCGGCCATCCAGTCGCCCTAGTACCGCCACAAACCTCCCATCCGAATCCACCCTCGTCGTCATGGGCTGAAAGGGGACACCTGCTCGCGCCCAAATCAACACCCCTCTAGCATGAGCAGAATAGGTAGTATAGAAGAGTTGCCCCCTCCATCGCCGCTGCAGCGCTTGCCACTCCGCAAGTGTTAGGTGCGTTTCCTGCAGAAAAGCTACCTGAACCCCCCTGCGCACCAGGTATGCATGCACCTTGTATCTCTTCCTCATGGAGTTGATCCCCCGCACATTCCAGGTAACACATTTCAGTTCCAATCTAGCCGCCATCAATAGGCCTATAGCGGAGTCCAGTCCCTGACAGCCCCATCGGCACACTGACAACTCCCTGCAACCCGTAACAACCCCAACCAACCCCAAACCCACCCCCAACCCACCCAGCCCCAGAACAGGCGCCAAACAGTTGTTACCCATCCAAACATTACCCCCGTAAACGAGGGAAACTCTGGGAACTACCAGAGACTCACAAGTTATGTGAGATCGAGGAGGTAACTCCACACCAGCCGGCCGGACAGCCAGAGACCCATCACACCGTGAAAGGCCGATCCCGACTAAGAATAGACCTCACCCCTCCCCCCCCCAGCCGCACCACCGCTCCACCGAATGGACCAGGGCCCCCGCACGCTCCGGCAACACCCCAGTAAAACAGGTGACAGCGTCATTCCTAGCGCCCCAGACAGCAAGACCCCATCAACCCCGGTAATGCCATCCCCACAGGCTGAGCACACCCCCTTACTGTGCTTCGCTCAGCGTCCTGGAAATCATTCGTCCATTAGTCCATCGGCAGTCTGTGGGGTGACCTGAGGCAGCTCCCCAGGGTCCTTCTCCGAGCCCCCATCCGAACCTCCTAGCTCCGCCTCATCAGAGCCCAACCGGGAGCCCGAGTCCACCGCCGGGGCCTCCGTCGCCACTCCAGAGATGATCGACACCGCCTGAAAGGCGGCCTGCCTCTCCAGTTCCGTCTGCGACGCCGATGGGGACCGCCTGTTCTGCTCTCGCCTCCGGTTGCGCCTGCTCCTACGTGGTTTCGGCCGGTCCTCCGTAGCCTCCGCCCAGGTACCCGTGCCATCTTTGCCTGCTCGGTACCGTTCCAACCACTGCCAAGCGTCGTCCGGTGTGTCGCAGAACGTCGCCACTCCATCCACCAGCACCTTCAGGCGCGCCGGGAACAGCAAAGAGTACTGCACCCCCTCGTTGCGGAGAGCTCTCTTGACAACGACGAAGGAGAAGCGGCAGCGCTGGACCTCCTGGGAATAGTCGGGAAATAGAGACACAGATGCGTTGTCCACCTCGTACGGGCCAGCCGACCTAGCTTGCCGCAGGATAATGTCCCGGTCTCTAAAATGTAGCAGCCGGGCTATCACTGGTCGGGGGGGACGGCCCGGGGCTGGAGGTCGGGCCGGGACCCTGTGAGCTCTTTCCAGTGTATAGAAGTGCGTCAGGCCCTCAGGGACCACCACATCTCGCAACCAGTTCTCCAGATATGAGACCATGTCGCCCCCTTCGACATTTTCTGGCAGACCCACCACTCGAATGTTATTGCGCCTGTTGCGACCTTCTGCGTCAGCCGCTCTCCTTTCCAGTTGCTGCACCCTGCGCGTTAGGTCCTCCAATGTGGCGTCCGACGTTTTCTGGGCCGGTTCTAGCGTCTCTAGCACCAGCTCCGCCGCCTTGACTCGATCAGCGAGCTTGTCGTGGTCCGCCTTGAGGAGGCCAAGGCCCGTGGAGACCTGAGCGATGTCCTGGCGTAGCGCCTCTCTTGTGTCCCCTATGGCCTTGAGGATCTGGTCCATCTGTTGCTGTTGCAGCCCTGTAGCCTGGCCATCCGTCGGCCGCTGTTCATGGGCCTCAAGAGAGTCCTCAGCCAGGTCCGGTGGTGCCGTGCCCGCTCCCTTCCGTGGCTTCCCCATGGTGCACCACCGGTTCTTGCACTTATGCCAATCGCCAAGAGTCAGTCTCGAGGTGTCCTCCGGGTGGCAATGGGGGCCGCTGCCCCACAGGCTGACTGAGCAGAGAACCGGGACTGCGTACACAAGATGTCTCCAGGAGGTGCCGTTGGGCCTCAGGCACCCGGTGCTCCAATGGGGGCTTCCCCTCGCCAGGCCCCACGTCCGCCAACGAGGCCCACCAGTGATGCTAAGCCGCCCCAGCCCCTCGGTGAGTGCCAGGATACCCAGACGGCAGATCCTGGGGGAGCACCAACGCGCCCCCAGGCCCTCACCCGCGTACAAGAGGGCCGCACAGGAGGGCCAGAAGTTCTCCCAAGTCCCGGGGCCCGTGGCGTAGACACCAAAACGCCACCACCCGTGTCCGCACTGGGCCAAGGGCAGGGCCACTCTCAGTTCGTTCCTGGGCAATCCGCAAACCCGGTGGCCTCTAGTCATCCAGCACAACTACTGTGTCCCTAGCGGGCCAGGCGCCACTCCCCTCTCCCAGCTCCGAGGTGGCTCTGCTCCCCAGTCGGGATCCGTGGTTCCAGTGCGTCAAACAGCCGGCTGCAAGACAGAGCGGCGCCTCCAAGTAGCAGCCTCGCCGGGTCCGCCGAATTCGGGGCCCTCTTCCGGTACCGCTCCACTTCGCCGCCCGGAGGTGATGACGCCACAGCCCCCTCTCGCCAGGACCTCCGTCCGTCGCCGCTGGCCAGTCGGGACCACCAGTACGCGGCCCCCAGCGTCAGGTGCCCGCGTCTATCCCCGCCAATGGGCCGTATCCCGGGCTGCCCCGACCTCTGATCTCTCACGTAGGTCGGATCTCCAGTCGACCTCTCTGTAATCGAGGCCGGGGATCAGTGGACCACAGTAGGCCCTCGGCAAGATGGCCGACCGCCGCAGTCCGGGCTCCCTTTTAATTGCCGATTTCAAGGCAGCCGCAGGTCCCTTCTTATGTACGGCCAATGCCGAGGAGCTCCATGTCGGTCGGGAACCACGCCGGGTCAGTGGCGCCGCCGGGGAGGGTCTCGGTCGGGATAAATATCGAGATCGGCCCGGAGCTCGGATCTCAGGCGACCATGCTCGGCGGAGTCGAAGCCACGCTCCCCCTAAAAATTGCATTTTATATATGTTCTTACTGCCTGTTCTGTAATTCTCTTCTGAGGAGCGCTGTCATTCTATGCGTTGGTGGCTTGCAGTAAAACTGTAGTCCTTCTTCTATTTTCGTGATATGTCCCCAGTTTTTAGGTTTGCAATTCTGGTCACCCTAGCGGAGCAGCCCTTTGTCATTCTGCCTCTTTCATTAGCCCACTGGCCTGACTTCACATGCATGGGGTCGTGTTTGTTAAGGCTGTAACAACAGCCTTTCATGCTGTCCACCAAGGGGGGGCGGGGGGGGGAGGAGTCCTTAGTAGACAAAAAACTGGCCTACCACTGATCTCAGCCAGAGGTCCATCAGCCGGTGCCCGATTGTCTGCCTTGCCAATCCGAGGCTACTCAATAAGTCAATATATATAAAAAAATGAATAATACCTGCCACTCACGCCATTGTTAATATAGATTTGAGTGACCTGGAATAGTCTGAATTGTCACACTTTTAGAAGTGCAGTGGTCAGTAGTTGCATTGGTACTGTCATTGCCAGCCCTAGCAGGGACAATGGGGGGTACAGGCTGCCGAGGCCTCCCGTGAAGGGCACAGGCACTTCTGTTTTTACAAAATAAGCACTGACATGTCCTTGGGGAGCCGGTGGAATCCATCCTCTATTTACATATAGTGCCTTGAATGGTCATTGCCAGTTAATTTTATTAATCGTAGATGGCTTCTCCATGTGACCCAGACATGCTGCAGCATCTGTTTCTCCTTGGATAATGGTCTGCTCAAGTAGCGATGAGGCTAATGTTTGTGGTTGTTATTATGTTTTATGTCTAAAGACATATGCATTTGTGTTCCCTCTTTTATTCTTCTTGAACTTGAACTCAGTGGCCCACTCTTATGTGCAAAGATTGATATGTAGAGCTTTACATGTCATGACCCAGTAGCTCCTCATGCGGGGATGGCTCACCCTTTGGATTCCTACCCTGATCTTGATGGATCTGCGCTGATCAACTGGATACCTCTGCAGCACTTAATTTGTAAAGAATAAGTGTTGGGGTCCAATGTTTTGCTCAGAAGCCTGTAGCCGGCACTATAGAAGGGTCAGGTGTGCCGAATACCACGTCTGCATAGACCTGATTCTGCCTCAATCCTCTTTAATCCACCCCAGACACTTCCTGCCCCTTTGCCTCACTCTTGCAAGTTCTCTCTTTGTCCTGGTTAAGCCGAGCCTACTGCAGTGCGCATGCGCCGCACTAGGAAAACGACCTCTTGGAATCACTCTGGACTTTTCACACGCTCGTGCTTGTGTGGTTTTTTTTTTAATAGCATTTTTTCTATTGGGCTTTGCGTGTGTCTTTCTAAAAAGACAGCACGCAATTGGGCAAAAGCGGTGCATGTCCCACCTTTTCCCAGGAAATGTATCCGCCCACGGCCTACGGCTTGTGGTTGCGAGCAGGGGTGCCATCTATTTGGGGTCATGTCACCATCTGTTTTTAATTAGCACATTCGCCGCAATGCCATGCTCACTCGCCCCCGCTTCTCTCTTGCGCCATTCTTTTTAACCAACCCTCCCTTGACATGCCACATGCACACGCACAGCCCTGCCAATGCCCTGTCTGCAAAGAGAGACCTGGAATCACTCTGGACTTTTTTTTATAGCATTTTTTTCTATTGGGCTTTGCGTACATCTTTCTAAAAAGACAGCATGCAATTGGGCAAAGGCGGTGCACATCCCACCTCTCCCAGGAAATTTATCCACCTATGGCTTGCGCTTACGAGTAGGGGCGCCATCGGTTCAGGGTCATGTCACTATCTGTTTTACATTAGAGCGTTCGCCACGTTTCGTGCTCACTCCCCCGCTTCTCTCTCACGCCATTCTTTTTAACCAACCCTCCCTTCACATGCCACATGCACACGCACAGCCATACCAATGCTCTGTTTGCAATGAGAACCTTGTGCATTCGCTGTCATGCTAGGCCCATTGCTGTTGACTTGTAGAAGGAGGAAGGCAGCAGAATTGTGTTTTGACAGTGGCGACCGAGGCAGAGGTAGCGAGGCCTCTGCTTACACACACAGCTCCTGGTTTTCTCTACTGTGCTCGCTTTCTGATTTGGTACTGGCATTATATAATGCAATCTTAACTTTAAGGCAAGCACCCTATTAATCTAATGTTTGACCTCACAACTGCAGGTTCGAACACCAGCGCGTCTGCTCAGCCTTTCATCCTACTAGAGGCCGACGGACTAATTAACATTCATTTGGTTGGGAATAAACATCTGTTACTCTGCACCAAGATGCAGCGTACTCCAGACCCGCCCTCACTTGCACACTGGGAATACTCACTTTCGCCTCCTTTCAATTCAGCTCCTGATTTTCTATACTGTGCTCGCTTTCTGATTTGGTACTGGCATTATATAATAGGAGCCAGCAGCGTGGCGCGCAGGCTGCCATCTGTTTTGGGTCAGGTTTCATTTCCAGACCTTGCCGCTTTCATTAGAAGGCGTGTCCTCTCCACCCCACCTCCACAAGAGTGCGCTTTCATTTTCTCTAAAAAACAAACGAACAGAAACTAAATCAATTACAGTGACATCTTACTTTTCAGCGGAATCGTCAGCACCATCTAATGAGTGGGCCTTTGCCAACAAGCCTACCCTGAAAGGCAACAAGCAGCTGCTACAGTAGTTAAAGCTCCTTAAAGACCACTCATGTCTTGGGGAGGAAGAAAACGATCCTCGTGGGGTTTCAGTAAATAGCTACATTGTGATGCTTAACCATTGTTGAACGGATGATCATGCTTCTGGTTAAACAAAAACAGAAAAACGTTAGCAATCAGAATTTTACCCTAACTGTTGTGGAGAAAAACCAAACATCTACAGCAGGTAGGCACAGCTTAACTCTACAGAGTGCATCTTTTTCTCTCCCCCACCTCAGAAATCTGCAAGCACTTCTCCTTTCATTCCTTTTTATTTTTTGCATTATGTAGCGCAAATGAAGGTATCAAAGCACTTTACATAAGTACTAGTTCCAATACAGAAATCTGCCCGGTGGGTGATAATGTGCTGCATGGCTAAACACTTATAAGGTCCCAAAGGCAAGACCTATTGGCTATGCCAATGCTTGTTTTTTTCTTCATCCGGCTTCCCCTTTGTGTGTTTGTCTCTCTCTTGCTCTCGGTCATAGTCTGATGAGGAAAAATAAGTGCTGTCCCCCAAAATGAGTGTAGGTGGGCTCCACCTGCAACCACTGGCCCAAATTAACCCTTTGGATGCGTCGGCCGGCCCCCGACCTTCCGACGTCACGGGTGGCGTGTGCATCGGACGGCCGGGAGCCGTCCGATCTGCACACGCGTAAGATTTTCCTGCACTGCGGGAAAATTTTGCCCTCATTCAAAGGGTTTAGGAGTACACCTTCCAGGTCTGGTTCCAGCTGGTCGTGACAGACTCGAAAGCAGGTCTTAGCTGTTTGCAGTCTCGCTTGGTGCCTCAGGAAGCAACAGATACATTCCTCCAAGTTGTGAGGGGCTGGTTACATATAAAGCAATGTCATCCAAGAGGGATTAGTACATAGACCCCAATAGCACCTGGGGTGGTGGATGGGGGGTCTGGCAGATGGTGCACCATTACATCCAGCCTTACTTGCCTGTTAGACTCTCACACCTCTTTGTGGAAAAGCTTTGAAGTTTATCTGACAACTTGTGTTCTAGGATAGATATTCTGATTTGTGCTCTGTGATACAGGTTTAGATTTCCTTTAAGAGGTAAATTGTCACTTCCGGACAGGAAAATAAATCTTCTTTCTGAGCTAGGCCATAGTGTTGTATTTTTAGCACCTTTTGGTGCTTGTCAACACCATCAATTTATTTTTATTTATTTTCATTTTATTTGTTTATATAGCGCCAGAATCGGCTCCAAAGGAGTATCTCTGTGCTTCAGACGGGCAACATAAATATACGCGAGTGTGGCAGGAATCAGAAACAGAAGAGGGTAGTCTTAAGCAGCTTTCTAAAGTGAAGATGATTAGAACATTGTCTTAAGAGTACACTTGTGCCTTTTTTCACCCAAAACCTGAGTTTGAAACCCAGCTGTCCCTCTTGGGCACGTTGTGTGGTTCTGGGCAAATCATGCTATTTTTCTGTGCCGGGGGAGGTGGGTGATGGACATTGTGGTACATGCAGTAACTCACAAGTAAAGCAGTGTTCACTCTTAGTTGGAGCAGCCAGTGCTGGCATCTCTGTGCCTTCCTGGACACGTGTCCCTGGGGGAGTGGCCTTCTTCAGCAGGAAGTAGTTCTTTATTGGTGCCTGAATGGCTGCTTGTATTTCATGAAGTCACTTCCGCCCCAGAGCCCACAGGTGCATCCCAATGCTCGTTAGCCTGATACCTCCAGGAGGAGCTTTAACCCTCCCGTGCAGGGCTGTTTCCCCCGCTGTGCTGGGTGGCGGGGGGCACGTACAGCGCCCCAGTGCTCATGCGCGGTCAGCACGTCATGAGCTATGGCGCTCCGGTGCTCATGATGAGCTGAGCTCGTCATGGCCACACCCGTTCCCATGGAACGTTCAGCACAGCAGGGGAATCAGCCCAGCTCAGCTCGTCATGAGCACCAGAGCGCCGTAGCTCATAACGAGCTGACCTCATCATGAGCACCCAAGGTGTTAACAGTGGAGGAGGGAAGGGGCAGACTGCTGACACCCCAGCAGAATCTCCCCATTGCATTCTGGTAAATGCAGTTCATGGTAATTTCAGTAACTCACAAGTAAAGAAGTGTTCACCATTAGTTGGTGCTGACGGCGATGGTGGTGCTCTACATTCCTGGACGTGTCCTGTTTCTCTGGGTTACCACAAACCCAGAGGTGATTGTTTGCAGTGTGTACTACACACAACCATAAAGTTGTTAATTCTCTGCTACTCAAAATGATGTGTCCTCATACCCTCTGAACTGGCCTCTTCCTTTAGAGTTTCGTTGAGAGTTTGGCAGTTACGAATCTCTTGGTAGGACACCAAAGAGCATTTTTCTTTATCAGTCAAACAACTTTATTCTGTCAATTGACCATAAAAGCACAAAAAAACAATACCAACAGGGTCAGAAGAGCATCTTATTGCAGTAAACCTATAATACATCAAACACAAAATGACTATACTCCCCCATTACAAGATGCAGAGAATAAAAAGTAGTGGTCAATAAATAATTAAAGAACATTTTGTAAAAATCATCATAAAAAGAACAAGTGCCAGGTATACTTCAATATTAAAACACTGACATCACTCAAATTACCCAGTGTATTTTCTTCTCACTTTCAGTGCTTGCATGATAAAATTCAAAGCGAGAGCATTTACAGGACAGAGGAATGCAGCATACTTTCTCCAGGGAGCCTGCTTGTGTCCTTTTTTATATTATTTTATTTTAGACATAGCCATCTTAAAAGGTATCTCGTTCTTTAGCTGAACATAACATTTGCCTTACATTTGTGGGGCTTTAAGTTTACTATTGGTATTCTCATGGTGGTGGAAGCATGAACGTTTCTAAAATCCTGTTTGAAAACTATTATTTACATACAAAAAAACAAACAAAAAAAAACTTGCACAGAGTTAGTCTGATGTACTAGGACTGCTAAGATGAAACAGTTCTGCATGTGAACAAAATATATTTTTGCAGATACTTTTTTCATATCTAACACTTTTTTTTGCCAAATTCCTCCTCTATTGTGAGTCCATTTCGTTTGTGAAACTGCCTTTTAAAGAACAAAATACAACACAACATTTCAGCCTAACATATGGTGTTCCTGGGCAATTAACACTGTTTATGGCCCGGTGGCTTTCAAGAAGAGGATAAGATCTTTTCACAGGTAATAGACAGCCACATTGTAATGCAATTTAACAATGCTTGGCTTTCACTTTGATGTGTAAAGCCTATGTTTTATTTATGAACTGTCTGGCAACTCGTTTTGGAGAGCTGGATAAGTTTAAAGACACTTAAAGATTTTGCGTTTATGTTTAACTAAACAATAATTATGTATTCCACCTGCAATTGTGCTTTTTTCAGAACACCTATATTACTGGATATAAATGATTTCCTTGTTTGACCTTGCAGGCACTAGCGTTATGATTTGAATGGTGCGGCAGGTGCAGTGGCACAGGGACCAAGTGGTCTAGGAAACCCACTGAACACCAATTATTGCTATATTTTACTATCAAACAAGCAGTCACAAGTGCAATTACCTTGCAGGCACTAGAGGTAATCATTTGAATGATGTAGCAGGTGCAGTGGCACAGGGAACAAAGTGTCTACAAAGCTCACTGAATACAGATTATTGCTATATTTTACTTCTGCCCCCAACTTGGAACCAGCTCTGGCGGCTGTCTCCGAGACCCCTAGCGACCATGTGCCATCCCAATCATGTCTGAGATGGAGTGCGAACACTGCCTTCTCCACCACTACGCTTCTGAACACTCCCTCTCTTCCCCTCATGGGCTTCTTCCCTCAAAGGCTGCCTCTTCTCCTCACCTAGGACACTGGCACACCTTAAAAGTGTACAGTTTCCCTTTTTTCAGAGTGTGGGTAGCTTTTATAACAAGCATTTACAATGCAATGGTTTCGCCTTTGGAAAAGTTAGAGCTATTGGCATTGTAAATGACAACATTTGTATTTATGTGTTGGTTTTGAAAACAGATAAATAAATGGCATTGCCATTTACATTGCCATGTTAGGGCTTGTTAGGGGTATAGTCGAGATTTATTTGAAGCAAATTGCTGCCTGCACTGAGCAGGCTTCTAAACTCCCCCAATATTTTCTTATAATAGGAGAAAGACATAAGAAGACTATGAACTTTCCTTTTGGTTGGTGGCTGTAGGTGGTTATTGGACAGTATCTACAGTGGATACTGACATGTGCAATTACTTTTTCGGGTTTTAAGACTATTTTATCCATTTGTAGAACAGTAACTCATTTTGTAAACTTCTCTCCCAAAAGTGGAAATATGGAGCAGTCCAGGCTTACTCCAGGAGGTGGCAAAGAGTATGGAACTCAATTACAGTATGGCAGAGTATTCACAAGAAATATGCTCAATCCGGATGAGTTAAAGCTTTTTAGATGACCTCATTTACAGGAGGATGAGTTGTGGAATGAATCCACAAAAATGTGTTCCGACTCGTTCCCCTGCTCCCAAACTAACGTCTTCTGATGTCTCCACGTGTGCCAAGTGCCCTGAAACGAAAAAGGGAAAAACGGACCATGCTATTGTGCTTCAACCCCAGCAAAATGGAGGGCTCGTCCATCACTGCTGGGGGGAACTAACATTATTATTGCTAGCAGCCAAAACAGAAAATAATGGGGAAGAAGAGGAACAGGATGGACAACAGGACATGTTTTAAAATTCCCTGCAAAAAGGATATTTTCAGTTTTTGGGGCACAACAGCTGCGATAGCCACGCCTTCTTGGGAGACAGTCTCAGCTAATACCAGAGCAGAGGAGAGTTGTCCTATACCGGGCATCCAGTAGGTTTTTAGACTGTAAAATACCAGGCATTGCTTGTATCCAATGCAGCAGTAAATACTTGCATACAGATCTCGGCAGCAGGCACATTAACCCAGTCAGTTGTCCGATTAGGCGTAATAAAGAAAGCTTGGCCGATTAAACAGAATGGCTCAACAATCAATCAACCAATGATGTGGACCCGTGATGTTTACATGCAGACTCTGGAGATGCGTCTGTGCCGTTTCTCAGAATGCAATGCTAAGGCACAAAGGGTCCATCTGCTCCGACAAGATGAGGGATGGCAGTAAAACTATTAATACAAACTTTAAAAAAAAATTAACTTGGTTTATTACTCAAGCGGTTAAAGTAAACGCAAACTCCCACCCTCCTTCACTTTTAGCGAGCTATTCTTTCTCACGCTCGTTTTGTTCCGCCTGACGAACGAGAACTCCCAAAGAAACCGTTTACTAAAATATCACACGGACAGCGGGAGGGGGGCGGGCTCACGGACAGCGGGAGGGGGGGCGGGTTAACGGGCTCACGGACAGCGGGAGGGGGGCGTGTGAACGGGCTCACGGACAGCGGGAGGGGGGCGGGTGAACGGGCTCACGGACAGCGGGAGGGGGTGCGGGTTAACGGGCACACGGACAGCGGGAGGGTGGTCAGGAAACAGCCAGCGGGACAGGGACAAGGCGAACAATGAACACAAACATTGGTGTAAAAAAAAAAAAAAAGTACACGCCCACAGTGGCCACGTCTTCATGACGTTGCGGAGAGGGAAAGAATCGGCGGAACGCCCACCAATCGCCTCAGTGAATGACGGACAGATCTCTGTTCCAATGGCTAGCCTCCATTTATGGAGTTAGCCAATGGAACAGAGAGGCGGTGACCAAGCCACATACTCTTCTCAAAAGTTTTCGCCTGCGCGAACGCTGCTGCGCAGCGAATGCCAGGCGAAACCTAAAAAAGCACTTAAAAGTTATAAAAAGTATTTCAGCGCTTTATAAGAGCACCAGTTATATAGCACAAAGACACTTTGTTATGGCACTGGGAAGATTACATGATTTGGCCAGGATCACATGACGTTGAGCAGATGCTGAGACTCAAACCCTCTTCTCCAAGTCTGCTGCTCTTTCCGTTATTTCACATCTTTATTATAGTCATCTGCAACTTGTACAAAAAACAAAGCGACAAAGACAATAGATTTTGCATAGGTGAAACCTATTGGCTGTGCTAATGCTTGTTCTTTATTATAATATGATCTTGAAGTGAACAACTTCAAGATGTGTGCTATCTGAAAACTTCTCCAACATATGATTTTACTAAAATGTTGTTCATTTAGAATAGCAACTCAGGTCATCCAAAGGGTGCACATAACTGACTTGCCTTTTAGTACACGATTGACATTGTCAGGGCGGGTGAAAGCATGAACGTTTCAAAATTCATATTTAAAACTATTACTTAAAAAAAAAAGACTTGCACTGATGTAATCTGATGTACTACTACTACTAAGATGAATCAGTTCTACATGTGAATAAAATACATTTTAGGAATTTCTGAAGAGACTTTTTCATATGTTATATGGTTGTTGCAGAGTGTCTATAAAAATGAAGGTTGCCCAAAAGTTAACTGTGCAGGACAGCTCAGTTACTTGCTTTCTTCCACATCAATTAACTTGTAAATAAATGCTTTCCCGTTTTGAACTGGGGGGTCGCTTGCAAAGGTCAGGAGTACAATTGCGACCCCCAGAATGTAGATCTACAGGGACATTCTAGTATAGATTATACAGCAGCGCTGATTACAGTGCAGCATAGATGCCAGTGCAAAAAAACAAAAATGTAATAATGCAGTCAACGCTGGCTGTGTTATAAAGCTTTTTTTCTTTACTTTCAGCCATCTGCAACATGGCAAAAAAACTTTGGCAAAGCCAATAGATCCTACATAGACAACACCTATTAGCCTTGCCAATGCTTGTCTGTAAAAGGTGACCTGGAGCTGTATCTCTCACATGCTGGTGTATTTCTTGCCTAGGTTAAAGAAGGAGGGTGTTGTGTGACTGCTGTCCTCTTCTGAAGCAGCAGTGTCTCACGCGAAGGCCTGCCTACGCTGTGATGTTGGTGTTCAGCTTTCTAGCGTCGTTTAATCAACAAGTCTTTCTTCTGTCCGTGCTAGAGCATGTCATCGAATAGATTAATAGCAACAAAAGACTCAATGGCCCATGCAAGAATATGGTCTTTCTTCTACATTGTGTGTGTACATGTGACCACGAATGGCTCTTCTATGGTTCGTAGGCATAGTCTACATCCCACCCCCTTCTGCAGAAAGAATTTGTTTCTTCATCGTGTTAAAGAGTCATCAGCCCATCCAGTGGTGCCATCAAAACAAACATAAAATGGAATTTTTTCTCTCAAAATGTTGTCTTAATTTGAAGTCTGGAGGGCATTGGATAATAATATGTCAAACACAGTAGGCCTGCGCCTGTTATGTTAAAATGCCAATTCTAAAGACTGTTAGCCTGATTGGTCAGTTGGAAAGGTATGTCTGATCTGTTAATTGTGAAAAGTTGCAACAACAGTGGTAGGCCTAGTCAATCTTTGTCAAAAAAAGGAAGAAAAATAAATAAAACACACTTTTGCCATAGTAGCGCCTGGCACTTAACCCCTTCGATGCTCATGACGGAACCGTTCCGTCATGAGCCCGTTGGCTCATTAGAACGCTCAGCACAGCGCAAAAATGCGCGCCACGCTGAAGGGGTTAAGGGACCTATTTTGTATGTGGAATCGCAGAATACAATCCCTCGCAGTGAAGTTAAACAATGGCTGAAGTGGGCTGGCCCATTTCTCGAAGCTCTATGATGTAGTGGGTGGAAATAAAATGTGAATGACACATCAACAGACCAATGAATGAAGAGAGCTGGCTGAAAGTCCCCAAAAGTTTTTTGTACTTAATTTCTTTGTAAAATCATAAGGTCTTGGCTAGCACCAGACCTAATAAGATAATCTGCTTGGTGACCTTTTCCAGTAGGGTTTTGGAGAGTCTGTAAAAGGCAGAGGATGCTGGGAAGAATGCACAGTTTCCGACTGACAGGGGGCTACGGAGATGATTTGTGTTCACCGCATGAGGTTGTTAATGGGCTAATGAGCTCGCTAAAGGAATGAAAGCTTTGCAATTTGCATGCATCATTTAAATTGCAAATCAGATGCATAGACAAGCGAATATTACTGAAGGAGGGAGGGGTGAATTGTAGGTGTCCTGCCCTCTGTATGGAAACAGTGGCTAGTCTGCAGGGTAACGCTGCTTCCTTGCTTAGTTTTATGGTCGCCATTCTTTCTGATCACTTGGTGTGAGTGTGATTCTTAGATTATTGACCATTATCAACACTTGCGTGGTTTCTGCCTGCTCTAATCGTTTATACTAAAATTAGCATCCATTATTACTGTGTATTGCAAGGCAGCTGTTGAAAGGTAATTTACCCTGGATAATCCTTGTTTTAAGGCTAGTGTGTGTTATTTGTGTGTTCAGCGGTCACAGTCCATCCACAATATTTCTTGTAAGGTTAGTGGCTGTTCTAACGTTTAATTTGTGAGAAGAATATGGTTGGGAGATTGTAGGTTCATGGTGGGGTTCTAGTGAGTTAAGATGTCAGCCAGGTACACAGGGAGCACTTATATACTGTAGTCAATAGCTCCCAGAGAGGACTATTTTTCTGATATCCACCTATCTTTGAGTTGGAAGGATGCAGTGGTGTGTGCCTGGGAAGGTGTCCTGTCCAATGGAGAGAGGGTCTAATGTTGGAAACCCACTGGTAGGCTGTTGTGGTAAAGCGATTTACTGAGCAGAATGGAATTGGTGAACGCCTTAGACTTATAGATTGGAAGAGAAAGGCACATCTCCTTGTGCTTAGTACCTGACACCATGCTGCTGTGACGGCTGCTAATAAAGGACTAAAGTCACATTGGGGAACTGATGCAGAATCAAATCAGGATGTAGGGTCAGTGGGTGGATTGAGCAAGGAAGGCTGTGGATGGAGAGGGAAAGTGGAGGACTTTTTGCAGAGATGAAGTTGAGACACTGCTATGCCATCCTATGTCGGGTGGCAGCAAGACAGCCACAAACTAGGGCGTACGGGGAGGTGTGGAGGTGAAGATACGTGTAACGTGTGCATGCAGAGGACAGATAAAGCCTGGAGAGCATGTGAGCTAGGGAGGTGGTGTACAGAGGGACAGGAGTAGTGCTCTTGTAATGGGGTTTGGGCACACCAGCTGGCAGATTAGGTTAGATATGTTGGACTCCCACAGCACACACAGCAACAGTCAGAGGTGGTTGAAGTGAGACACTGTAGAGCAGAGCCATAATGCTAGTGGTGTGAAGAATGGGGAGGAAATTCAGGTGGTCAGCAGTGTAAAAAGATGAAGATAAATCAAGCAGTCTGAAGATATATGGTGAGTGACTCGGTTGAGCAGTGGAGATTAAGTTGAGTAAAGAAGAAAGTGCAGTTTTTGTTCAAAGAAAGGGACTAGAAGAAGGGTGAGAAGATTGTTAGAGGGGGGAATATGAAGTTAGTCAGCCAGAAATTAGGTGTCCTAGGTTCTTGGGCATAAGAACAAAAATAGAGCACAATGTTATAAACAAGATGACACCAAAGTAACAAAAAACCCAATAAGGCGAACCAGAGTGTCAAGCAAAGGCAAAGAGTAAGGTCCAGTTGCCACTGGTCAGCTGGACAGTTCAGGGGCAGGCCTTTTAGTTTATCACTCTGCAGCCACACAGGAGGTCAGCCAACTGACCCTCGGAGTCTATTTCTTTGTCCTAGATACAGGAGGAGCTGGTTCAATCCTCTAGGGCTCTTTGGGGGTCACAGAGAGCAGGTCTAATTAACTTCTGATCGTCAACAGGTCTGGAGGTGTTGTGAAGGGGGTGCCTGGAGATGCCACATGTATGGCTGGCACGAGCTAGTGGGTGGAGATGACTCCTGTGCACACCCTAACCAATGGGCTAAATGTCACTGGGACCAACCCTACCCACTTTCGGCTTGTTCAAGATGGTGTCAGTCTTTTGCCACACTAAACTCTAAGGGCTTCTGCTGTATGTGGGAAGGTTTCTATGGTAATCCTAGGGGCCCCCACATCTTACACTCAAATCCAGCTTGAAGCAGCCACTCTACCCCCAATTAACCCATAGACAGACATCTTGTAGGGAAAAAAATGGGTTTTCCATTAGCCAGACAGTGAATACACAAGAATTGTCTTGGTATCCTATTTCCTTCCGTTCAAGTGTGCATCGAGTGTTATTTGTACAACCCAGAAACAGAAGTCTGGGAGGGTAAAAGCAGGGTTTTGCATCAACCAAACCGTGAAACGCAATAATTATCTGTAAACCCAGCAGACCTGTTAGGCGGCATTTGACACTCCAGCAGGATTTAATACTGTAGCGACAACGAGGATGCCCTGATATCCCACCCTGCATATTTTGTGAGATTCAGAAAAGTCGTCAACTCTGCCCATTCATCAGCCTATTGCTTACTCCTGGGACAAATTTCACACATATTCATTTGTAAATGTTGGGCTGGGAAAAGTTGGAGAGCAAATACAAATTAGCCTCCAGAAACCTCAGGCAGGGAAATGGTGACTTTCTAAAGAGTACTTTTTCCTTAATGTTTATTAAGAATCTGACTTCACAATTGAATTGCTTTTGTATTAAATATTAAACATAGTTTAATTATATTCTAGCTAGCCTAAATGCCGAGATACAGTATTAGTCTTTTAATCAGCCCTCTGGTTTTCTACATAGGACCGCTAGGCCTAACACAGTGAAAAATATCGCTGTGGGGTGCTGGTCACTGTAAGGACATATTAACATTATTTTTTTATATGGTCTGCTTTTAAATTTCATGTACCCAGCCTTCTGGGCTACAAGGCCTACATAGCGGTGACATTAATATTTGAAAGGGAGGTTTTTACCTATCAAAATGGTTTATTTTGACAGGATGCACTGCAGGCCTACACTGCTACAGTCAGACTACACAGTGTACGCCTGAAGTTGTGCTTGTGCTGCCACTGTAGTGGAAGGCAAAATAAGTGCTGCAGTCCACCAGTGGAACTTTACTTCCATCCCCTGGGTATACCTTGTAACATACACGAGGGACTTATAAGTAAGTTAAATATACCAAGTGGGAGTATGCCAATTCAACCACATTAATGACGGAGTACAGGCACTTTACAGCTGGTTAGGAGGGATACATTGCAGAGTTCTGTAGACAGCAACATTTTTGGGTCCAGCAAAAGAAAAAAAATACAGGGTGACCACTCAGAAAAGGCAGATTTCCTACATTAGCGAAGAGATGTAGTTCAGATATTACGCAATCATCCCCCAGGGCCTGCTCCAGCTATGTCCCAGAGTGCCCACCCCCGGGACATAGCGGCTACCTGTGTTTGCTCTCGCTTGGCGGGAGCAATTTTAAAGCTCCCACAAAGCGAGAACAAACATTAAGACTGCTCCAAGCGGGAGGGAGCATGAAAAATGCTTCGACCGCTGAGGGTGGAATTTTCATCTGCTTTTCCTGCCTGCGGTGAAGCAGGCAGGGAAACAGATGAAAAGAAATGCTCCCACATGGAGCAGCATTTATAGCTGCTACCTGCAGGCGGGAGCAGCGCCGGCTCATGCTAGAGGTGGGGAGCCAGATGGAGCCGGGGAGGGGGGGGGTTTGGGGCTCCCCCTGCAGCCTCCAACAAAGAGGAAGTGGTTGCTCTAGGTGGGGCCCAGGTCACCCACAATTTACTGGTTGGTCCCCAGTGGATGGAGTCCCTAGTGCCAATAGCGGCCCAGTGAGGGGGGCTGCATGCCCCTCCCCATCAGACAATGGCCGGCCCTGGGAGATGGGGTCCCCAGCGCCGAAATACGGGCTGGGGATGGGGGCTACGTGAACCTCCTCCCCCTTCTAAATATGGCTTGGCCCCTGGAGATCGGGTCCCTGGGGCCTGAAATTGGCCATGGGAGGAAGGTTGAATGTCCCCTCCCCATTTACAACAAGGCTGGGGCTCAGGAGATAGGGTCCCCTGGGCTGAAATGTGGCCTAGGAATGGGGGCCACATACCACTTAGCCTACAAAAAAAATAATTAGCGGGCCCTGGGTATGTGGTCCCTGGTGCTGAATTTAGCCTGTGGAGGGGAGCTGCATGCCCCCTTCCAATTTTGCTACCTTTGGGGAGTTGGCGACAGGGCCAGGTCGCAGGCCAGACCCTGCATGCAAACCCCTGCTGCTCATGGCCGTGTGAAGGCAGGCCACCTGGTGCTGTGGCCAACTCTCTGATGCGCACGGCCTAAGGCTGTGCATCGAGTTGGGTTGGCTGCATTCAGCTTGTTGGTGGCAGGGCCTATCCCTAGGCCAACCCTGCGGCCAACTCCCTGCTGTGTTAAAACACCATAGAAATTCACTGAAAATGACAAAGGTTACAGGGACGTTCTAGTTTGGTTAAGAATTTACACACACAAAACCATAGAAATGCAGCAGTTGTAGTTTGAGTTATCTCGAGAAACTATTAATCATGCCTCAAAAAAGCCAAAACACAAATGGAAGCTTGGAGTAAATTGCTGATCTCTACAATGGGACAATTGTCCTTGTTTAAAATGACTGCAATGTCAAATTAAATCTTTATACATTCCTACATTATCCTTACGCACTTCCCAGGGACCTTTTCCCTACTGTCCAGGCATCAAAAATGAGTTACTTGTTTAGGGAAGACGTTCAATAAATGTGTGTAATGTCCTTATGGCGGAAGTGGGATTTGCAAATATTGAACGGTATTATCCAGTGGCAAATTTACTCCCAGTAAATGATTGGCAGTTTTGGGCGGGTCGGACCCCACAGTAATCAGGGTAGGATAACTAAGGAGACCCCCTTGTGCAGGGTAAGTGGCTCCCAGATGTGCCCCAGCTGACAGGCTCTTCCTGATGGGGCACCATTGGGATCTGTATGGGGCAAGATGTTTAGGAAACAAACTGCATTAAAACTTTTAATCAACTTCAAGAGAAGTTCAGTCTCTATAGATTGTAATTCTTCAGATACCTGCAGATTAGACACGCCCTAGAAATATTTAGGGTTAATCTCAGATGGGTCCCAGTCAACCCACTGGAATCCATATTGGCTCTGGAAAAACTAGAGAAAAAGGGCAATAACTTGAGTGCACAGAGCATTGGTGGAGAACATGTGTGATGGATGGTAGGGGTTGAGTGGTGCAACAGTGGTTTCTGTTTTTTAAGGTGAGGAAGTTACTGGGCCAGGCCTGTTTTTTGTCTGTCCCTGCTTTCTGCTTCAGGAAAGTCTTTCTCTGGATTGTGCCCTTTTGTGGGTATGCCAGTGCCTCCTGCTGTGAGAAACATCACTTTACACAAAGGCTGTGTCTGTAGTGCATCCTGAGAGGCACTCGAAAGAGAACCAAGTCATCCTGGTGTGTGCTCAACAACAATAAATCAATGCAATCTCACCGAAAAGTGAAAAAAAATGTTTTATTCTGGTTATTATGCTACACGTTCCGCCTACAACTGTGTAATTTAATAATAACCATAATCTAAGTGATTCAAGGCAGGTCAGGACAGTGCTTGACAACACCTGAATAAAGGAAATACCTACGAGCTAGAGAAGCAAAACTATTGGTGTGCACAGAAAACAATCATTCTGAACTCTACCTGTCTCAGGTAGCCAGTCCAGTATCTTGAATGAATACAGACCACAGACTCCTCCCCACCCACCCCCCATCCCCAGCTCTGTACATGGTGCCGCCAGCGCGCGTTTCCAAAGGCGTCTCTTTGCCACAGGCCACTGTGATTTAGGCAAAGCGCCTTGAAGTGTCGAAAACTTTACATAAAACCATTAAAGTGTCTATCTGCACATGGAGGCAGCCAGCATAATGCACATAACAAGCACTGAAGAGAGAGTAAATCTAATAAAACCAGGGCGAGCACGTGCCTCGAGCCAAAGTATCAACTGTAAAGAGTTCCCAACACTGTGTGCAGCTGCGCAGAAACGCGAAGCATAAAAGGCTCGAAAGTGTAATTATATGCAAAGTATATATAAAATACAAATTTGTCATTCTAGAGCCATAAAGCGCACACTTTATATGCATTCAGTGCTGCGGGGGTCGAGGGAAGCAGAAAGAACATTGGACACAGCGTTTGTGGAAGAAATATTTGTTTACTGTAGGAAAAAAAAGTGATTATTAGAGTAGCGTGCTACTCAATGAAAAGCGATTTAACGCCCCGTCAGGGGTAGAAAGCACCATAGAAATACAATTACAACTTAAAGACTCACGGGGTGATGGGCAGATGCCAACAACATGGCCCAGTCGAGGACCACTTGCCAGTGGTCAGTTGGGTATGTCCAGGAAAAAGCCTCATGCAGCATGTTATTTGCCTGTACGCACACAGAAACTCAGTCAACTGACCCAGGGAGTCGCCTTGACATGGGTGCAAGAGGGAGCAAGTCCAATCCTTCAGGACTACTCTCAGGTCACAGGTAGCAGGTTCATTACTCTTCTGAACTTCCACAGGTCCAGAAACTGTTATGAAGTGGGTGCCTGGAGGTGCCTCTTTTATGCCTGACACCAACTAATGGGTGGGCCGGACTTCCAGGCAGTCCCTAACAAATGGGGTAACAGTTTCCGAGGCAAACCCTACCAGCTTCTTCAGTAGTTTCTGTTTGCCTTACTGCAAACAAGCCCAGAATGCCTTGTGTCAGTGCATTTTCAAAATGTTTGGCCACACTAAACATGGGCCCTGAGGGCTGGGTGTAGGCGTGAGAGTGTCATAGGGAAATCACCATCATCCACCCACATCTAACACTAAAATCCAGTTTGAAGTTGCCACTGCACCTACAACAAACCAAGAGACCGATGTCTGGTAGGACAAAAACAGGGTCCTCCAGCCTCAAGCTAGGGGATCCAAAAGAACTGCCTTGGCTACCTATCCTCTCCATTTCAAGTGAGACCCAAGTGTTACATGTGGCTCAACAGACCTGTCACGCAGGATTTGACAGCTTGGTGTCACAGGATTCCCGTACACTCACTATTTTCTGAAGATCAGAGGAGTCCTCTCTGCCCATTCAGGTCAGCCTACTGTTAGTTCCTGGGGGGGCATTTCACATCTATTGCGGGATGAGCACAAGCTGAGAGCTGGCAGAGGCTAATGCTTATTAGTCTTTGTATGGTTCAGGCCGGAAAATGATAACTTTCAAAAAGTTACTTTACCCCATTAGTTATTAAAACTCTGAATTCACAATTGAATTTGATTTTTTTATAAATATTGAAAGAGCTTCATTATTTTTCTATCTGGCCCCATTCCGGAGAAACCATATTAATGTTTAATTCTGTACTGTGGTTTTCTGCATTACACAACGAGGCCTGCCACAGTGAAAATAGGTTTTAGGGCCACTGTAGGGCCATAGTGACAGTAATTTTTTACATGTCCCAATTTTAATTACCATGCACCTTGTGGGCTGCAAGACTTTCTCAGGGGCAACTTGTCTATATTTAAAAGGTAGGTTTTTACCTGTCAACAAGGGTTATTTTAACAAGTCACACTGCAGGTTTTACATAGCAGTCGTGAAGCTACCCAGGGTAGGGTTGTGCGGCCACTTTAGGCGATAGCACAATAGGTACTGCACTCCAAAAGTGGTGTTTAACTTCCAAGCCCTGGGGGCACTTTCTACACCATCTACTAGAAGCTTAGAAGCACCGTAAATGTGTCAATGAGGAATAAGTGACTCTAGCCATGTTTAAAAGGAGAGCACTGGCACTCTACGTCTGGTTAGAAAAGGTAAAGTGAAAGGAACTCTAAAACCAGCAAAAATATAGGGTCCAGCAAAAGGTGGAAAATTTGGGGTGACCACACAGAAAAGGCAGATTTCCTACAGGTGGTAAGAACAACCCATTTTCAGGTGCCTATAAAGCATTCATTTAAACAGCTCAAATATATCCTTGTGCTGTTGAACCATTAGCCCTGCCTCTGCACACTCTGTCTCTCTGAGTTCTCTGTCGCTGTGTTTTTATCTTGGTCAGCTCTATTGCTGTTGATTCTGTCTCTGGTAGCTCATCTCTGTTGGCTCAACCCCTGCTAGTACTGTCTCTTTTGGCTCTGGTTCTTCTATGTCTGTCTCTCGGCTAAGACTGCTATTGGGCCACTTCTCACACGCGGTTTTGTGCAAAAAACCTTCACAAACAACATAAGCATTAGCAAAGCCAAAACAGTCAGCAGCGAATGCCAGACCTTTTGGCTTTGGCAATGCTTATTTAAGATCTGTCTTGGCATTGCAGTTGTCTGCCAGAGCTCATGGAATCACAGAATGAGTTTTGAAAGCAGTGTGGAGACAGTGGCTTTGGCTGCCACCTGTCATGATGGCGTGTAAGTTGTGGTGGATGCTTGGAATGTGGTGCAGGGCGAGCTAGAATGTTGTGGTAGAATTTAAAGAGGCATTGGGCGGACGGAAGGAAGGTCATGGATACTATGGCTCCTCGCTGTGTACTTGGTGTCCGAAAATAAAGTGTTACCTCCTTTCCAGAACAGCGTCTGTGTCCCTATTTAGATCTTTACATACAGCATCTTTAATTGGCAGCAGTTGCTAGTCTAAGAAGTAGCTCCATTGCTCAGAACTGAAGGATATATTTAACTTGGACCCCATGTCCAGTGCAGAATGAAGAGGCTGTGCATGGTGTAACCCTGAGAGAAATACAGTAAAAGGGGTTTTACTTTGCAAACTGTACAGGAGCAATAATGAAGTAGGAAAGATTTTTACTTTGTGAACTCTGACAAATATGCTAATCAATTGGGGGGGGGGAGAAGGAAAGTACTGATCCCTCAGTTTCCTTGGGTAATTACAATTAATCAAAAGGGAGGGATCACTTGTCCTGCGTGAACCAGGGTATGCAGGAGATCGAACAACGGTGTCTCCAAAATTAAACCCTCATGCACGTGTAGGGTAGCGTAGCGTGGTAAGCGGTATATCTTGATTCTCCGCTTTGCTGACACGTGTGTGCATAATCATCGGGTTTTTCGGTATGCAGCCTCCACCAGGAGGATCTTACCCTCGGTAAAAACAGTAGTGACCCAGTGATGTGGAGGGAGTGTAGGACAATAAAAATCCCCCGGAGACCCAGTAAATGGACTTTTATTAGACCTGGGTTCGGGTGGATCCCATTAGGGGAATGCTCCAATCATGTGCGCTCTATTGAAAAAATTAAGTTTTCAGGACGCACTAGCATTCAGAAATGATTTAAAATGGCCAACATGTTTCAGCCCTCTATGCCGTGAGTCGGACTTTAGGGCTTTCTTCAGGACCCGTGGTGAAAGGTGATAGTGATGCTAAACTATTAAATTTATAGCAAGCAGGTGTGTAGAAAAAGGGAAATTTTCAACCTGTTTCTTGGTTCTCGAGGTCACGATGTACCTATAGTTCAAACATAATGATAAGAGACACACACAAACATACACAAATACATAAAAAAGGGTAAGGGAGACACATAATGTAGTGAATTCACTACTAGTCAATGCAGATTGTTGCAACTTAAAATAGCGATACTTCATAACCCCCAGTAATTGGCAGTGTCAACTCTCTCTTTCTCCAGCAGGCTAATGCATGCAAAAAGTGGTTCATAGATAGTAAAGCATACTCATATGCCAATTTTCTGGGTTAAGGAAACCCCACCACTTGGAGGACTATCGTGATAAGTCACAAGTGGTAATTGTTTGTCATGTGGCATGCAATCAATACTCATTCACAAGTGCAATTTCCAATATCTTTAGTATGAAATGGAATGCCCCGCGTAGTGAAAATCTTTCATACCGCCGTGCTCTGTGCGTCAGATTCATACCTGGAATAAACAATAGTTACACCTCCTTCCATTGTAACCGGGGCATATATATACTCATATGTAAAATGCTATGCCAGTAAAATGGTACCTGTCCACTAGGACGATTTAGGTGATGGATCGTGATATGTGGCCATTGTATTTCAAACATCACATGCAGGATTCTTCATTCGTGAAAGAAATCTCTAATACATTACTATGTGGGGCTAGTAATGGTTGCTTAACGTAGTGACGAAAACAATCATGCCGATGTGCTTTTGTGCGCCCTACGCGCCCAAAACATACCTGAGATATATATTAGTTATACCTCCTTCGGGTGTGGCAAGGGCTTCGAGGGGGCTAGACGGAAGGAATAACGCACTGTTAGCGTGAGGCCTGGCTCAGTATACTTGCGGTTTAGTTGCTGAAGCGTCTCATGGAGATACCTAACGCTCCTGTCCTCGTGCTTCGCGTTGCGCTTCTGCTGCCTCTTGCGACCCGGAAGTAGCAGTGATGACCTTCCGGGTCGTTATTATTGGGTTTTTCATTAAAATAGAAAGCGGACTTAGTCGTCCTGCGTGTTTTCAATATTATGACTCTAGGAATCTTGTTCTTCATGCCGCTTTGTTTTAATACAAAATTACTAGTCCAAAAAAGGATATTGTGAAAAATCGATACAACCAAAGAATTTACAAAGGGGCTAAGTAATTAAAAATGTTTTATTATATCTTTTCAAAAACGGGGTAGTTAGTTTATTGGTAAAGTAGGTAATGAAGGGGCACAGAATACGTCTAAGATGTTTACGTGATTCGTATTAGAGATGTAGTTGATATTGTTCTGAGAGGCGCTCTTCTTGGGGTTACGCTTCTCATTTCAAAACTTGGAGGATGAAAAGGTAATGATTGAAAAATTGCAAAATGGACCAATTTTGTAGTGATCAGTTGTACAGTTTTAAATTCTTGGGGCCAGCAACTTATTAGCATAAAGTGCACTGATCATTTCTGGTATTTTTTACGCAGAGCAGGTTTTGAGTTGTTTCTCATTCCGAATGTATTCACATTAGGTATATAGTTCATCCCTGATGTTTTGTCTTCACAGTACGGCATGGCAGTATCACACATTATGAAGTAAGCTTCATGGTAGGCAGTCTTATTTCAGCACACTCAGCCACGGGATATTATCATTGAGCCCCCTGGTATCTGTCCCCAGACGGTGGACCCAACGTTGCTCTTTTTCAAAGAGGATTCTTTCTGCGTTGCTGTCCTTAGTATCCAGTGTCTCCAGGATGACCCAACTGAGGTCGTCCACTGTATGGTTTTTTTCCAAAAAGTGACTAGCCATCTTGGTTGTGGTTTTTTTGCATTTGACATTGCTTCTGTGCTCAACGATCCTTTGTTTGACTTTTCTGCAAGTCATGCCAATATAATGCAGTTGGCAAGGGCAAGTGATCATGTAAATTACATGACTCGTGTTGCAGTTTGTGTGTCTCAGCATTCTCCATTTAAGGTTTGGGAGTAGTTGTAACTCCTTTGTTGGTTGGGTCAATTTACACACTGAACAAGAACCGCAGGGATAATGTCCAACAACGGGGGGGTTTTCCCACAGGTTGGATTGTTGTCCTCGTTTTGTTACAGGTGGTCTCGTGTGTACCAGGATGTCTTTTAGGTTTCTACAACGCCTGTTGGCGAATCTCGGTTTTGGCCAAGAGAGAGCGCCAGAGGTGAGGATTCTCCAATTCTTATTCACAATTTTCTTGACTTTGTCAGTTACCGGGCTGTAGGTCGTGACACAGGTAGTGAGATCTTCAGGTTCTGTTTTTGGAAAGGTCTCTAGGAGGCTTTCTCTGTTCTGATGTTGGGCTCTTTTTTTGCATTTATTTAACACTCGTCTTGGGTAGTCACGATGTTGGAGTTTGGTGCAAAGATCTTGTGCTTGCGCCCGGTATTCAGTGTTCTTGCTGCAGTTCCTCCGCAATCTGAGGAACTGGCTGTAGGGAAGATTTTCCCTCAAAGGGCGCGGATGGAAGCTCTTAAAGGAGAGGAGACTATTCTTTGCTGTTTGTTTGAAAAAGGTGCGTGTTTGCAGATGCCCTTCTTCTGCATATATTGTGATGTCCAGGAAGTCAAGGCTTTTTTTATCTGCACTGTAAGTGAACTTCAGACAGTTGTCTTTTGTGTTCAGCCATTCGTGGAAGTCTTTTAGGTCCTCCTCACTTCCTGCCCAGATTAGCAGGATGTCGTCAATATACCGCTTCCAAAGCAGTATATGACGGATATAAGGGTTTGTTTCTGTGTGTATATGAATGCCCTCAAAGGTGCTTACATATAGCCCGGCCACGCTCGGGGCAAAGGTACTACCCATCGATGTCCCATGGCGTTGTAGGTATAGTGTCTCTTTGTATAGAAAGTGATTTTCTGTCAACGCCATGCGACAACATTCCAAGACGAAGTGTCTAGGCGTTTTGTATGTCCAGTCCTTCTCAAAGAGAATTTGTTCAAGCATATCTAGGGTCTCTCGTTGTGGTAGACTCGTGTAAAGACTTTCCACATCGAGTCCTACAAGCATCATGGTATCTGGTGAATATTCTACATCTTTCAGCAGGTTCAGAAGATGTCGCGTGTCTTTCAAGTAGGTGGGTGTACTCTGGACCAATGGTTTGAGGTAATGATCAGCAAACTGTGAGAGAGGCTCTAAAACTGACCCAATGCCTGACACTATAGGTCGTCCTGGGGGTGGCATTCGGGCCTTATGAATTTTTGGCAGTGAGTAGAAGTAAGGAATTTTCGGGTTTTTTGCTACTAGAAAATCAGCTTCTTTTTTGGAAAGCCAGTCATGAGCTTCTGCTTCTTCGATCATCATTTGTATTTCTCTCTGTAGCCTCGGGGTTGGATCCATGGATAGTTTCATGTAGAATTTCTCATCTGAGAGGAGATCAAGACACTGCTTGTCATAGCCTTCTGCAGACAGGAGGACTACCCCTCCTCCTTTGTCAGCCGGCTTGATAATGATTTGGCCGTCGTTTTTTAATTCGTCCAACGCTGTCTGTTCAGCTCTCGTTATGTTGTGAAACGGTTTCCTTTGGTCGGATGATAAATCATCTACTTCTCTCATGATGGCCTGCTCAAAGGTTGCGATTTCTATCGGAACTTGAGAGGGCAAAGGGCAGAAAGTGGACTTGTTCCTCAATGAGGTATCTCCTTCGGGGACATACTTAGGTTGATCCTTAAAAAAGGCTTTTAGTTTTAAGGTTCGGCAGAATTCTGCCAGTTCGCATTTTATTTTAAAGACGTCTGTTTTCGGGGTAGGGACGAATCCTAGACCTTTATTAAGGACATCCTCCTGTTCTGTAGTTAAGACTTTGTCGGTCAGATTTACGATGAGGGAACAGTGTTGGCTTTTGTCACACTCCTCGTTTGGACCTGTCGGGTCTGGTCCGACCAGGTTACACCTCGGTTCTTTCCTCGTTGTTGTTGTTGGCCCCTCCCTAAAAAAGGAACCCTGGGTGTGAAATTTTGTCCTTGTTGTTGGGGTCCTTGATGGTTCATGGGCGGGGGGCCCGCGAAAAATGGGTTCATCCAGCCTTGAAAATGTGGGTTAAAGGGTTGGAAAGGCATTCCTTGGTGATCTACTTGGAAGAAAGGAGGACGCCATGTGCTCCTGCCTCGTCGATTGTTCCTCCTGTTTTGTGGTCTTCCTCTGTTGTAATTGGAAGAGTCATCTCCACTCTGGTCTGATCCATCAACCGAGGACCCACTGGTTGACCCATAGTTTGATGCATTGTCATTAAATTTATGGTCCTTATTACTGTAAGGATGGATGCGTTCAAGTGAAAACCTCTTCAGTTCTTTTGCTAGTTTTTGTAGCTTGGTCTGTGTGAGATATTCTTGGGTGTCGTCCATTTCTTTATTAATCTCTTCAAGTCTTTTTTTATAGATGGTTACATTCACCGTATTGTTCAGTTTTGTTTCAAGAATTTGAATTTTGACAGTGAGTTCATCTGCCAGTCTTGATGCTGTTTTGATTATTAGGACTAAATAGTCTCTTGTACACTTCCAAGATATGGCCGACCAGTCTTTTCTAAAGGCCAGGTCTTTCAGAAAGATGCGTGGGGCGTTGGTAACCCAGAGGCCTCTGGGAGCTGCATTTACCCTTAGGTATTCCGTCATGATAATGCCGTGGACGGCAGTTCTTACTTGTTCCTTTTTTACTTCGGTTAGTTCATCCCAGTCTGTAGTGCTAGCTAGAGTCTGAGTGAGGTCACTGTCCAAAAAACGTAGAGGTTTTGCTAGTATGGCGTCGATCTCTTCGGTTGTATAGCTTAGTCCGAAGTTTTCAGCCATGGTTGGTTCGTGCCAAGGCAGTAGGCTCAATCTGGTAAGGTTTACCAGAGAGTCTGGATCTTAGAATTCTCCCACAGCTGTGCGCTGCTTAGAATATGCTAATCAATTGGGGGGGGGAGAAGGAAAGTACTGATCCCTCAGTTTCCTTGGGTAATTACAATTAATCAAAAGGGAGGGATCACTTGTCCTGCGTGAACCAGGGTATGCAGGAGATCGAACAACGGTGTCTCCAAAATTAAACCCTCATGCACGTGTAGGGTAGCGTAGCGTGGTAAGCGGTATATCTTGATTCTCCGCTTTGCTGACACGTGTGTGCATAATCATCGGGTTTTTCGGTATGCAGCCTCCACCAGGAGGATCTTACCCTCGGTAAAAACAGTAGAATTGGAGAATCCTCACCTCTGGCGCTCTCTCTTGGCCAAAACCGAGATTCGCCAACAGGCGTTGTAGAAACCTAAAAGACATCCTGGTACACACGAGACCACCTGTAACAAAACGAGGACAACAATCCAACCTGTGGGAAAACCCCCCCGTTGTTGGACATTATCCCTGCGGTTCTTGTTCAGTGTGTAAATTGACCCAACCAACAAAGGAGTTACAACTACTCCCAAACCTTAAATGGAGAATGCTGAGACACACAAACTGCAACACGAGTCATGTAATTTACATGATCACTTGCCCTTGCCAACTGCATTATATTGGCATGACTTGCAGAAAAGTCAAACAAAGGATCGTTGAGCACAGAAGCAATGTCAAATGCAAAAAAAACACAACCAAGATGGCTAGTCACTTTTTGGAAAAAAACCATACAGTGGACGACCTCAGTTGGGTCATCCTGGAGACACTGGATACTAAGGACAGCAACGCAGAAAGAATCCTCTTTGAAAAAGAGCAACGTTGGGTCCACCGTCTGGGGACAGATACCAGGGGGCTCAATGATAATATCCCGTGGCTGAGTGTGCTGAAATAAGACTGCCTACCATGAAGCTTACTTCATAATGTGTGATACTGCCATGCCGTACTGTGAAGACAAAACATCAGGGATGAACTATATACCTAATGTGAATACATTCGGAATGAGAAACAACTCAAAACCTGCTCTGCGTAAAAAATACCAGAAATGATCAGTGCACTTTATGCTAATAAGTTGCTGGCCCCAAGAATTTAAAACTGTACAACTGATCACTACAAAATTGGTCCATTTTGCAATTTTTCAATCATTACCTTTTCATCCTCCAAGTTTTGAAATGAGAAGCGTAACCCCAAGAAGAGCGCCTCTCAGAACAATATCAACTACATCTCTAATACGAATCACGTAAACATCTTAGACGTATTCTGTGCCCCTTCATTACCTACTTTACCAATAAACTAACTACCCCGTTTTTGAAAAGATATAATAAAATTTTTTTAATTACTTAGCCCCTTTGTAAATTCTTTGGTTGTATCGATTTTTCACAATATCCTTTTTTGGACTAGTAATTTTGTATTAAAACAAAGCGGCATGAAGAACAAGATTCCTAGAGTCATAATATTGAAAACACGCAGGACGACTAAGTCCGCTTTCTATTTTCATGAAAAACCCAATAATAACGACCCGGAAGGTCATCACTGCTACTTCCGGGTCGCAAGAGGCAGCAGAAGCGCAACGCGAAGCACGAGGACAGGAGCGTTAGGTATCTCCATGAGACGCTTCAGCAACTAAACCGCAAGTATACTGAGCCAGGCCTCACGCTAACAGTGCGTTATTCCTTCCGTCTAGCCCCCTCGAAGCCCTTGCCACACCCGAAGGAGGTATAACTAATATATATCTCAGGTATGTTTTGGGCGCGTAGGGCGCACAAAAGCACATCGGCATGATTGTTTTCGTCACTACGTTAAGCAACCATTACTAGCCCCACATAGTAATGTATTAGAGATTTCTTTCACGAATGAAGAATCCTGCATGTGATGTTTGAAATACAATGGCCACATATCACGATCCATCACCTAAATCGTCCTAGTGGACAGGTACCATTTTACTGGCATAGCATTTTACATATGAGTATATATATGCCCCGGTTACAATGGAAGGAGGTGTAACTATTGTTTATTCCAGGTATGAATCTGACGCACAGAGCACGGCGGTATGAAAGATTTTCACTACGCGGGGCATTCCATTTCATACTAAAGATATTGGAAATTGCACTTGTGAATGAGTATTGATTGCATGCCACATGACAAACAATTACCACTTGTGACTTATCACGATAGTCCTCCAAGTGGTGGGGTTTCCTTAACCCAGAAAATTGGCATATGAGTATGCTTTACTATCTATGAACCACTTTTTGCATGCATTAGCCTGCTGGAGAAAGAGAGAGTTGACACTGCCAATTACTGGGGGTTATGAAGTATCGCTATTTTAAGTTGCAACAATCTGCATTGACTAGTAGTGAATTCACTACATTATGTGTCTCCCTTACCCTTTTTTATGTATTTGTGTATGTTTGTGTGTGTCTCTTATCATTATGTTTGAACTATAGGTACATCGTGACCTCGAGAACCAAGAAACAGGTTGAAAATTTCCCTTTTTCTACACACCTGCTTGCTATAAATTTAATAGTTTAGCATCACTATCACCTTTCACCACGGGTCCTGAAGAAAGCCCTAAAGTCCGACTCACGGCATAGAGGGCTGAAACATGTTGGCCATTTTAAATCATTTCTGAATGCTAGTGCGTCCTGAAAACTTAATTTTTTCAATAGAGCGCACATGATTGGAGCATTCCCCTAATGGGATCCACCCGAACCCAGGTCTAATAAAAGTCCATTTACTGGGTCTCCGGGGGATTTTTATTGTCCTACACTCCCTCCACATCACTGGGTCACTACTGTTTTTACCGAGGGTAAGATCCTCCTGGTGGAGGCTGCATACCGAAAAACCCGATGATTATGCACACACGTGTCAGCAAAGCGGAGAATCAAGATATACCGCTTACCACGCTACGCTACCCTACACGTGCATGAGGGTTTAATTTTGGAGACACCGTTGTTCGATCTCCTGCATACCCTGGTTCACGCAGGACAAGTGATCCCTCCCTTTTGATTAATTGTAATTACCCAAGGAAACTGAGGGATCAGTACTTTCCTTCTCCCCCCCCCAATTGATTAGCATATTCTAAGCAGCGCACAGCTGTGGGAGAATTCTAAGATCCAGACTCTCTGGTAAACCTTACCAGATTGAGCCTACTGCCTTGGCACGAACCAACCATGGCTGAAAACTTCGGACTAAGCTATACAACCGAAGAGATCGACGCCATACTAGCAAAACCTCTACGTTTTTTGGACAGTGACCTCACTCAGACTCTAGCTAGCACTACAGACTGGGATGAACTAACCGAAGTAAAAAAGGAACAAGTAAGAACTGCCGTCCACGGCATTATCATGACGGAATACCTAAGGGTAAATGCAGCTCCCAGAGGCCTCTGGGTTACCAACGCCCCACGCATCTTTCTGAAAGACCTGGCCTTTAGAAAAGACTGGTCGGCCATATCTTGGAAGTGTACAAGAGACTATTTAGTCCTAATAATCAAAACAGCATCAAGACTGGCAGATGAACTCACTGTCAAAATTCAAATTCTTGAAACAAAACTGAACAATACGGTGAATGTAACCATCTATAAAAAAAGACTTGAAGAGATTAATAAAGAAATGGACGACACCCAAGAATATCTCACACAGACCAAGCTACAAAAACTAGCAAAAGAACTGAAGAGGTTTTCACTTGAACGCATCCATCCTTACAGTAATAAGGACCATAAATTTAATGACAATGCATCAAACTATGGGTCAACCAGTGGGTCCTCGGTTGATGGATCAGACCAGAGTGGAGATGACTCTTCCAATTACAACAGAGGAAGACCACAAAACAGGAGGAACAATCGACGAGGCAGGAGCACATGGCGTCCTCCTTTCTTCCAAGTAGATCACCAAGGAATGCCTTTCCAACCCTTTAACCCACATTTTCAAGGCTGGATGAACCCATTTTTCGCGGGCCCCCCGCCCATGAACCATCAAGGACCCCAACAACAAGGACAAAATTTCACACCCAGGGTTCCTTTTTTAGGGAGGGGCCAACAACAACAACGAGGAAAGAACCGAGGTGTAACCTGGTCGGACCAGACCCGACAGGTCCAAACGAGGAGTGTGACAAAAGCCAACACTGTTCCCTCATCGTAAATCTGACCGACAAAGTCTTAACTACAGAACAGGAGGATGTCCTTAATAAAGGTCTAGGATTCGTCCCTACCCCGAAAACAGACGTCTTTAAAATAAAATGCGAACTGGCAGAATTCTGCCGAACCTTAAAACTAAAAGCCTTTTTTAAGGATCAACCTAAGTATGTCCCCGAAGGAGATACCTCATTGAGGAACAAGTCCACTTTCTGCCCTTTGCCCTCTCAAGTTCCGATAGAAATCGCAACCTTTGAGCAGGCCATCATGAGAGAAGTAGATGATTTATCATCCGACCAAAGGAAACCGTTTCACAACATAACGAGAGCTGAACAGACAGCGTTGGACGAATTAAAAAACGACGGCCAAATCATTATCAAGCCGGCTGACAAAGGAGGAGGGGTAGTCCTCCTGTCTGCAGAAGGCTATGACAAGCAGTGTCTTGATCTCCTCTCAGATGAGAAATTCTACATGAAACTATCCATGGATCCAACCCCGAGGCTACAGAGAGAAATACAAATGATGATCGAAGAAGCAGAAGCTCATGACTGGCTTTCCAAAAAAGAAGCTGATTTTCTAGTAGCAAAAAACCCGAAAATTCCTTACTTCTACTCACTGCCAAAAATTCATAAGGCCCGAATGCCACCCCCAGGACGACCTATAGGGTCAGGCATTGGGTCAGTTTTAGAGCCTCTCTCACAGTTTGCTGATCATTACCTCAAACCATTGGTCCAGAGTACACCCACCTACTTGAAAGACACGCGACATCTTCTGAACCTGCTGAAAGATGTAGAATATTCACCAGATACCATGATGCTTGTAGGACTCGATGTGGAAAGTCTTTACACGAGTCTACCACAACGAGAGACCCTAGATATGCTTGAACAAATTCTCTTTGAGAAGGACTGGACATACAAAACGCCTAGACACTTCGTCTTGGAATGTTGTCGCATGGCGTTGACAGAAAATCACTTTCTATACAAAGAGACACTATACCTACATTGCCATGGGACATCGATGGGTAGTACCTTTGCCCCGAGCGTGGCCGGGCTATATGTAAGCACCTTTGAGGGCATTCATATACACACAGAAACAAACCCTTATATCCGTCATATACTGCTTTGGAAGCGGTATATTGACGACATCCTGCTAATCTGGGCAGGAAGTGAGGAGGACCTAAAAGACTTCCACGAATGGCTGAACACAAAAGACAACTGTCTGAAGTTCACTTACAGTGCAGATAAAAAAAGCCTTGACTTCCTGGACATCACAATATATGCAGAAGAAGGGCATCTGCAAACACGCACCTTTTTCAAACAAACAGCAAAGAATAGTCTCCTCTCCTTTAAGAGCTTCCATCCGCGCCCTTTGAGGGAAAATCTTCCCTACAGCCAGTTCCTCAGATTGCGGAGGAACTGCAGCAAGAACACTGAATACCGGGCGCAAGCACAAGATCTTTGCACCAAACTCCAACATCGTGACTACCCAAGACGAGTGGTAAATAAATGCAAAAAAAGAGCCCAACATCAGAACAGAGAAAGCCTCCTAGAGACCTTTCCAAAAACAGAACCTGAAGATCTCACTACCTGTGTCACGACCTACAGCCCGGTAACTGACAAAGTCAAGAAAATTGTGAATAAGAATTGGAGAATCCTCACCTCTGGCGCTCTCTCTTGGCCAAAACCGAGATTCGCCAACAGGCGTTGTAGAAACCTAAAAGACATCCTGGTACACACGAGACCACCTGTAACAAAACGAGGACAACAATCCAACCTGTGGGAAAACCCCCCCGTTGTTGGACATTATCCCTGCGGTTCTTGTTCAGTGTGTAAATTGACCCAACCAACAAAGGAGTTACAACTACTCCCAAACCTTAAATGGAGAATGCTGAGACACACAAACTGCAACACGAGTCATGTAATTTACATGATCACTTGCCCTTGCCAACTGCATTATATTGGCATGACTTGCAGAAAAGTCAAACAAAGGATCGTTGAGCACAGAAGCAATGTCAAATGCAAAAAAACCACAACCAAGATGGCTAGTCACTTTTTGGAAAAAAAACATACAGTGGACGACCTCAGTTGGGTCATCCTGGAGACACTGGATACTAAGGACAGCAACGCAGAAAGAATCCTCTTTGAAAAAGAGCAACGTTGGGTCCAACGTCTGGGGACAGATACCAGGGGGCTCAATGATAATATCCCGTGGCTGAGTGTGCTGAAATAAGACTGCCTACCATGAAGCTTACTTCATAATGTGTGATACTGCCATGCCGTACTGTGAAGACAAAACATCAGGGATGAACTATATACCTAATGTGAATACATTCGGAATGAGAAACAACTCAAAACCTGCTCTGCGTAAAAAATACCAGAAATGATCAGTGCACTTTATGCTAATAAGTTGCTGGCCCCAAGAATTTAAAACTGTACAACTGATCACTACAAAATTGGTCCATTTTGCAATTTTTCAATCATTACCTTTTCATCCTCCAAGTTTTGAAATGAGAAGCGTAACCCCAAGAAGAGCGCCTCTCAGAACAATATCAACTACATCTCTAATACGAATCACGTAAACATCTTAGACGTATTCTGTGCCCCTTCATTACCTACTTTACCAATAAACTAACTACCCCGTTTTTGAAAAGATATAATAAATTTTTTTTAATTACTTAGCCCCTTTGTAAATTTTTTGGTTGTATCGATTTTTCACAATATCCTTTTTTGGACTAGTAATTTTGTATTAAAACAAAGCGGCATGAAGAACAAGATTCCTAGAGTCATAATATTGAAAACACGCAGGACGACTAAGTCCGCTTTCTATTTTCATGAAAAACCCAATAATAACGACCCGGAAGGTCATCACTGCTACTTCCGGGTCGCAAGAGGCAGCAGAAGCGCAACGCGAAGCACGAGGACAGGAGCGTTAGGTATCTCCATGAGACGCTTCAGCAACTAAACCGCAAGTATACTGAGCCAGGCCTCACGCTAACAGTGCGTTATTCCTTCCGTCTAGCCCCCTCGAAGCCCTTGCCACACCCGAAGGAGGTATAACTAATATATATCTCAGGTATGTTTTGGGCGCGTAGGGCGCACAAAAGCACATCGGCATGATTGTTTTCGTCACTACGTTAAGCAACCATTACTAGCCCCACATAGTAATGTATTAGAGATTTCTTTCACGAATGAAGAATCCTGCATGTGATGTTTGAAATACAATGGCCACATATCACGATCCATCACCTAAATCGTCCTAGTGGACAGGTACCATTTTACTGGCATAGCATTTTACATATGAGTATATATATGCCCCGGTTACAATGGAAGGAGGTGTAACTATTGTTTATTCCAGGTATGAATCTGACGCACAGAGCACGGCGGTATGAAAGATTTTCACTACGCGGGGCATTCCATTTCATACTAAAGATATTGGAAATTGCACTTGTGAATGAGTATTGATTGCATGCCACATGACAAACAATTACCACTTGTGACTTATCACGATAGTCCTCCAAGTGGTGGGGTTTCCTTAACCCAGAAAATTGGCATATGAGTATGCTTTACTATCTATGAACCACTTTTTGCATGCATTAGCCTGCTGGAGAAAGAGAGAGTTGACACTGCCAATTACTGGGGGTTATGAAGTATCGCTATTTTAAGTTGCAACAATCTGCATTGACTAGTAGTGAATTCACTACATTATGTGTCTCCCTTACCCTTTTTTATGTATTTGTGTATGTTTGTGTGTGTCTCTTATCATTATGTTTGAACTATAGGTACATCGTGACCTCGAGAACCAAGAAACAGGTTGAAAATTTCCCTTTTTCTACACACCTGCTTGCTATAAATTTAATAGTTTAGCATCACTATCACCTTTCACCACGGGTCCTGAAGAAAGCCCTAAAGTCCGACTCACGGCATAGAGGGCTGAAACATGTTGGCCATTTTAAATCATTTCTGAATGCTAGTGCGTCCTGAAAACTTAATTTTTTCAATAGAGCGCACATGATTGGAGCATTCCCCTAATGGGATCCACCCGAACCCAGGTCTAATAAAAGTCCATTTACTGGGTCTCCGGGGGATTTTTATTGTCCTACACTCCCTCCACATCACTGGGTCACTACTGTTTTTACCGAGGGTAAGATCCTCCTGGTGGAGGCTGCATACCGAAAAACCCGATGATTATGCACACACGTGTCAGCAAAGCGGAGAATCAAGATATACCGCTTACCACGCTACGCTACCCTACACGTGCATGAGGGTTTAATTTTGGAGACACCGTTGTTCGATCTCCTGCATACCCTGGTTCACGCAGGACAAGTGATCCCTCCCTTTTGATTAATTGAACTCTGACAAACACAATAGGAAAGGGCTTTGCATTTAACTCTGAGAGACCGCCTTATGCAAATATCTCATACAAGATGGGCTAGATTGGCCGGATTTTTATTGTAATTTAAGTTAATATACAGTTGTGTGTAAATTAAAGTTTGTTTTAATGTAAGGCAGTGATTGGGCATTGCTTTATTGTTATTGTGTGCTTTAATGAGTTGAGAGTTTTAGATACACAACAGTTCTCTGTTTAAGCCATGGACTGCTCCGTCTGACTACTTTGGGTGTCCGGTGCTACAGGGGTATTCTTTGTGCCCAGTTTGATTCGATATGTAAGGTTGTCCACATGCTATGGCTCCACCCGTTGTTTTTTAATTTTCTGCTTTCCAAGCATTTGATTAGGCAGTATTTGTGTCGTCCCACCTTTGAAGTAGTTTCATTGCTCATAATTGAGAGAGCTATTGTTAGCACAGAACCCTTTCAAGGGCAGCAGAAGGGGTCTGTGCATGGTGCAATCCTGTATAAAATACAGTAGGAAGTGATGTATATTGTAAGCTCTGCGTCACATAAAATAGAAAGGGATTTTATATTGTGAACTCTGACAAGAAAAACATGACTCCGTGACACACACCATAGGAAGGGGCTTTACATGGGTTTACACTGAGACACATTTGAATCCAGATTTCTGGTTTAGGAGCGGCTGAGTGGTCTGGGTTTCATTGTGTACATTCATAATTTTAGGTTTTAAATGTAGGTATTTGTGAATTAGAGTACCTTTTCTTTTTGAAAGCAAAACCCTATCTGCACAATGATGGATTGAATGTTATTGGTGTGCATGGCTGGACACTTAGTTACTAGACCAAAACATCTCCCTACCTCAGCCTTGGGCTGCATCCTGGGGGAGGGTCAAAGGTCAAGCAGCTTCTTGAAACTGCTGTAGAGCTATTCCTATGCGGCCTCGGGCAGCGCCCCCCCCCCCCCAGTGCACCTTGAGTGTCTGAGAACAATAAGGGTTCTGGGGCCCACGGTTCTGTTCAGTGATGTGACCTGTACTCACTTTTGATGCAATGGTAAAGTCTGGAGCCCTTTAACCCCCGAAATTCCTGGGATGGGGAGGATGGGGGTGCAATGTCACTGTCCTTGAAGAAACTAGCCCTGTCGCTGTCCATTACCCCTACCCCTCTGCTATGACGTGGCAGACTCCAATGGCTGCTGTGCCATCACATGTCATGGTATATGTGCCACTATCACAGCTGGTAAGTGTGGCATAAAGTGCCTTGCTGTTCCCCCATTAGATGCCTGAAACTGGTTTGGGCAAACCCTTCGGCTGCCAGATTACACTTCCACATTATGATCACGGAAGTGCATTGTCTGCAGTTAAAGTAATATTTGTGTCCATACATTAATGCTGTTCGAATTTGTATTTAATGTTCATTAATGCAAAGAATTTATTATACACGGATGTAAAGCGCTCTGATACCCCTCGCAGGGTCATGTTCGCGCTATAGAAAACACTAAATAAAATAAAAATTATTAGAGGGAGAGCTCTAAGGAAATGTTTTAAGTTCAGACTGCACTACTGACAGTGGTGCCTGCGTAAACAAGCGTACACACATTTGCAAAGTTTAACTATAGAAGGCTATGTCTAATGCTTCCAGGATGCTCTCTGATTAAATGCAAATATATGCAAAAGCTTGAAAGCAAGATTGATGATCCTTTGCTTTCAAAATAAAGTAGTTATAAAAAACATTGCCTAAAGTACTGTGAAATTTTAGGTACCATTTCTTTTAAGCATCATTTAGCAAAATGTGTTGATGTATGAATGTATTTCCCCAAAATATTCATCATGGAAATTCAGTGTAACCAGTTACAACAAAATTGTTAGAGAATATGAAAATAAACAAACATTGTCTAAGCCAATAGGTATGACTTTGGGGGCCAGGATTTTGGTTATGGTTATGGGTGCCTTGTTTTGATGTGGGTTTTGTAAAATGTTTTGTTGTGGGAGCTGCCAGTTGCTCATCATTGTAACAAGCCTTGGCAAAACAAAAATATTTTTGGCCTAAAAAACCAAAGATTGCCACACTTGTTCCTGTCACTGAACAAAACTACTTTGCGTGCCAATATGCTCCTTGTAAAATACTAGAATGCTGTCATCCACAGTCAAACCAGCTGGTATATAAAGAGAGAGAGATAGCATTTTTATAAAGCCAAAACACCATAGCTAAATAGGGGCCCAATTCCTAAAGACAGTCACAAAAGTGCACTTTTGCAGTAGTGCAGATTTACGGCTTTAATGAATTCAGAAGAATTTACAGAAGTAGATCAGGAAAGTGAACTGCATTTTAGCCCTGTCAAATAATCATGTGTAGGTTTCCTCACGCGAACATCTGTTGCGCAGTAACAAGTTCACTTTCCCATGGACCACTGTTTTCCTCAACCCTGGAGGAAGTTTTACCCCTGGCCTTATCAGGAGTAAATTTCCAACCTTTCTCTATATGGAAAAATATTATGGAAAAGCTGATGAAAACCCACAAAACATGCAAGTTAGTAGGTTCACACAGACTCAAAAGGGCGTTCCATCTCTGGAACAATTGCTTACCGCTACCTCTAGCCCCAGTATGTAGATCTGCGGAAAGGTGGCAAATTAAGTGAATTCCTAGTACTCCAACCTTACTATGGTTTGAGCTTTGGCATATTTGGAGAGGCTATTACCAGAGCTCTTAAATAATGAGATTGCTTCCATAATTTGGCGCCGCACTACAGGGCACCAAAGGGACAAGTGAATTTTGTTACAGGACAAGTAGTTTTATGAAGCAACCTGTCCCATGGACTAGTAGATATTTTATTTAATTCCACACCCATGTCATGTGCTGCATTAACGGGGAAATATGTCAGAGGCTGCTTATGTATCTACCTCATTGGCTTGGATGGTGTGATTGAAAATGATGCGTCCTTCTGTTACGTGCTGACTTGTAGCGGAAAGCAACTATAATGGAACAATGCATAAGAGCCAAGGCCTTTCAGTGCACAAGAGAGCTGTGGAATGAGGTGTGTCACCCTTGAATGAAGTCTCCAAGGGCTCTCAGATGCCTCTGCTTCCTCCATGATTGCATGAATGAAGGAACATTTCTAGAGGGCATGGTTACCCAGGGGCATCCCAGCGCTAATCTCCCTAGACAAAGGGATAATCTGATCCGGGATTCTGCCCTTGAGCACTTTGTTGGCCAATAGTCTAAAGAGAGAGCAGCCTTCATGGTTCTCGGCTCCTTGAAGCTCGCCTCAGCAGGGAGGCTACCTTCAGCCCCATCGCAATGGTCCATGCGCGCGGGAGTGACTGTGGGAGCCCGGTCCTAGAGGAGACGTAGATGGTGGGCCATGATCCTGGCGACGGCTTTAACTTGTAATTTGATAAAAAGTGAAAGGATGTAGGGTGCAGAGATTTTTTTAGATATCAGCACATCACATCCCCAGGATATTAACAAAGACAAATTAAAAAAGAAACATGCGTAACAAAGAATAATTTAGAGCAACGACATTCAATGTAGAAACATCTAAACAGTTAGGGAAACTTATATTCACTTCTTATTTCAAGTCAATATATATTCACACAGATCCAAGTCTTTTGTTTATTCTTTGGTAGTTATTGCAGATAAACTGCAGATTCAACTACTATAATGTCAAAAATGGCAGCCGATACCACTCCTTTGAAAGGAAAGTGCCTATGTGGCAGTCAATAAGAAACATTTTAATAAAATCAGTACAAAAATGTAACTGCCTATTATAGCCATTTCATTTGATGTTCAGATTTTCATTGCTCAACTTAACATAAATAATTGCTCAGTTCCTTATGATTGCTAAATATGCTAAAATGAGCAATTCATTACACTTCAGAGAAGTAATTCTATTATCTTAATTGAGGTACAATATTGTATTTGTGTGAATATATATATGATCTTGAAATAAGAACTGAATATAAGTGCTCTTATTTGTTTACAAATTCACAAAGGCAATCGGAGGCCTCCACTCCATTTAGAAAACGCAATTGCTTAATTTGAGCCGGTGGTTGCCGGTGGGAGTAATGTCACTCATTTTAGGGGACAGGCACTTATTACCGAGAGAAAGAGGGGAAAGCACACAAAGGAGAAAGACAGAAATACCACCACAAATGGAGAAAGCAGGAACCTGGAAGAGTGAGATAAAGGGACAGTGAGTCACTGGTATTGGATTCAGGAGGGATAAGATGAACTCCAGATTACACATCCTTGGTATTCGGCGCGCCTGTGTCGGCGGCAGGCTTCTGAGCAGAGCTTTGGGCACACGCACTTATTCTTCTACAAATAAAGCTTGAGAAAATGCACAGTTCCTGCTTATCCATTGGAAGACGTCTCTCCCATCTAGGAATCCAAATCTGGAACTTCCTCCAACTAAAAACACCATGGTGCTCTTAGCCCTGAAAACCATGTTCCGTGCACATGGCCACCAAGGCGGTATTTTGGGCCGTAACTGCCCCTCGAGGAAAGTAACCTTGTGACTGTGCACTAAAACCAATCAAATAATATAGACCCATGCAACACTCCTGTGGTGTCCAGATTCCTCCCACGTTGCCCCTGTTTCTTCTTCTTCTCTAGACACCCAGTTGTTTCCAAGGTCGCCTTAGCTTAAAACATCATGCACTTTTTTTATCCAAATTGCTTGGGTCTGCTCATGTATGCATTTTTGGTTTCTTGTGAACCTATTATCCCTTCCCATTCCAGTGCTAACTCCTCCGACGGCTCTTTAGGTGCAAAGCACTTGTGCTGTGCTTGTGAAATCTATTGTTTTTAATATAAATCTTAAAAGGGGCTTACATCCTGCCCCCTCACTTCCCTGACCTTTAATTGGTTCCTGTGCTTGCCACTTACTTTTCCTCCATTTCTATTGGCTGTAGCATATTTTCCTGCATTTACCAATACTTGTTATTCGTCTACTTCTCTTATCAGCAGCACATAGCCGAAATACTGTTCACATCCGCTTTGGTGGAACTATTGTTTCATAAAGTTTTCGTCTTGCAGCAGATTTACATAGCACAATTTATCATAGAGAGATTAGATCACTTGCCCATTCATCACATAGGCGAAACCGAAGCATTATCAATGCTTGTTTTGTTAGTCTGTCCTCCACGCCCTGCTTCTCCTACAAACCCCTGTTAGGGGAGGCTGGATTTCGCTGCTCGGATTCACCTCTCAGCCTCGTTCATTGTCCTAATTAAATGTCTCTGCCTCCTACACTGCCTCCGATGCCTGAGGGGGACCGTAATTCAGACGATTAAACTAGGACATATAAACCACAGCTGAGGAGACTTCTTATAAAGACTGCTGTGATGGATAGTCCTTGAAGGATAATTCAGTTTGGCCAATCTCTGGCGCTGTTCCTTCGGCTCTCGTACTGCTGTGATGTCTTGGGGTGGAACAAGGAAGCAGGGGCAGTCTTTTGGCAAGGGTGAGCTGGGCCTTTACCTTGCTTGGCGTAAGGAGCTGCGTCCATTAACGTCCTGCAAGCAGCAGAGTCCAAATCTAGGGCTGTAGGCGCTCTTTATAACACCCCATCCGCCTGCTTTCATATCCTCCGATCTCCTTCTCGTCCCCTGCTGCCGTACACAATTTTTATTTATTTTATATATTTAATGCGATTTTATATAGCGCGAACATTACCCGAAGGTGTCGGAGCACTTTACAAAAGAACCAGTTGCGTTACATAAGGACTTTGATTTACATGAGTTACATAAGAGATACAAACAGAAAAAATAAATTGCAAATATACAAGGGGAGTGAAAGGAGGGAAAAATTGCAAATGTACAAGTTGTAAAGTCACTCAAGGAAGAGATACAAGGGGGGCGTGGCTAGCAGCCAACGATGGCGGCTGCAACTTAGAGAGGCTCCTGGGCAGAGGCGGCTTTCCGCGAACATCCGTAACTGAATCCTGACACTTACAGGCGGAGAGGGGCGGACCGGACCCAGCGTCCGTGCGGCAAGCATCGCTGTAATTCCCGGGAACGGCGGCGGCCTGAAAGGGCGGGATCCCGCGGGCAAGAGGCGGAGGAGGAGCGGGGCCTGACTGCAGCAGTGCAGCCGCGGACCGAAGGCGCGACTGAATCCGGCCGGAAGTGGCCCAAAGGCGGGGGTGAGTGGCAGGAAGCGCCGGCTCTACGAGCGCATCACCTGGAAACCTCCGTGAGGCTCCCCTCCCGTCACCCGGAGCACACGGGCGCACATCAACGAAACCCATCGGCACCCCCCCGGTCCCGCACGCATTCACCAGTGGTGCGACAGCAGCTGCGCAAACTCAGCCTGGTGCCGCCATTGCCCGGTCACGCAAACGGAGTACACCAGGCCCCAGTAACGGCCGTCAAAGCCACACAGCGACCGGAAGCGTCACTCGGCGACCACTGCGGTCATCGGGCAGTGGGCGCTGCGGACTTCTCAACGGGAACACCGGGGGCCATACGCGCACTGTGCCACAAGGGGGGCAGGAGCCTGGTCGGTGCGCATAACGGGGAGATACTGAGGTGAGGCATACTGCGACGACCACAGCTGGAGTGGATCGCAACTTACAGCGCACCACCAAACTCCCCTTGGGGCTACTTGCTGGGGGAAGACCTGGCACCTGGTCAGTACACGATCTATGTGAGGACGCTGGACCGCTACACACCTGTGGGGAAGCACCATCCCCCACTGCGGTAACCATACCATCAAACACAGCCAGCCATCGGAGAGCGCGACCCACGCAAGGTCATTCACTCCTGCTGCCAGTTTGCTTCGCGGCTGGACCATGTCTAACAGGGGCCCCAGAAACACCGCGACCCAGGCCAAATTGGACAAATTTGCGTATGAGAGGCACTCGCCGCCCCAAGACCAACGCAAGGCCGCCGGCAAAACGGCAGAAACGGAGGGGGCGCGAAAGGCCACGCTAGATGATGTCCTGGCTGCTTTGGCCCAAGTACAAACGACGGTGGGTGCCACGGCGACGGAGGTCACCCTGATTAGAGCGGATCTCCAAAAGATGAACGAGAGGGTCAAGCAGGTCGAGGTGGTCACTAAATCGCTAGTTGAGGATGTATCCGAATTGCAAACAGCAGTAGAACGTCTGCAAGCCGATAACAAACTGCTGAGGGACAAACTGGATGACCAGGAAGGGCGCTCCCGGCGCAATAATGTCCGAATTTTAGGTGTGCCGGAATCAGAAGACACGGGAGCGTTAGACCTATATGTGGAGGACCTGGTCAAAACACGACTCAAGCCCAAGGGACTCTCGAACTTTTTCTCCGTCGAAAGGGCGCACCGCGTTCCGGGAGGAAAACCCAAGTCGGGGGCCTCACCGCGACCGATACTGGCCAGATTGTTTAATTTCCGGGATCGGGATGCCATTCTGCAGGCCGCAAGAGTGGCACCGGCCATCCAGATCCAGAACTCCAGGATTGCTTTCTTCCCGGACTATACAGCGGAGGTGGCCAGGAGACGGAGAACGTTCCTGGAGGTAAAAAAGACCCTGAGAGACAAAGAACTCCCATATTCGATGATCTTCCCGGCTAAGCTGAGGGTGGTGGCGGACAAAAAGGTATGGATCTTCGACTCACCTGATGCAGCCCGTGACTGGCTGGAGGGTTGGCACACCGTTGGAAGACAGCGCAAATCGCACAGACCGGATCGAGACCGTGGGGAGGGCAGCAGAACTGGCTCACAAGCATCAGGTCAAGTGGAGGGAACGGAACCCTCACCCTCCCATGGATTTGAAGGGGGCGGCGAGGAAGAATGACCCCAACCAAGGACTCTGCGCACTGAGAAGCCGCTGACCGCTGAACTGACTTATCTCTTTCGATGCTACACGTAGATGCTGGCATGGCCGCCCCGAAAGCCTTCAGGGAGGCCGCCTGCCTGGGGAGACGCTCTCCTCCCTTACACGCAAGTACTCTGGTTTTGGGATGGGTAAAGCACTCTGCTCAGTTGGGGAGGCGGGCAGTTAAAGGTCCGTTAAGCAGGGAGGCAGGGAGGGGGGTTTGTTTTGTAAGGTTTTTGTTGGGAATGTACACAAAGGGTCGAGGGCAGTGTTTCGGTACTTACAGGAATCAGAACGCATTATTGGGAACGGACAGTGACTTTATGCCCCCCTGATGCATCTAAACACTTGGCTGCAAGACGACGCAGCAGATGGAACGGCCGCATCTCTGGGGCAATACATCATGTACCTATCACCCCTGGATGGCTGGCTATCCCGAAACTGCGGAGGGGGTGACTCCCTCTGATACACAATGCCCACCTTTGACCCTGGTTTCCTGGAATGTGAGGGGCTTGGGGGATAAGGTTAAGCGGGGATTGGTATTGACTGCTATTGGGCGCCTGCGACCTGCTGTGGCCCTGTTACAAGAGACACACCTGATGGGGGGAGCTACGAAGGCCTTAGATAGACGAGGCTACAAGATGTGGGCCCACTCTGCTTTCACGTCCGGCTCCAGGGGGTCCGGCATTCTAATACAGAGGAACTCACGTTTTATGCCCCTATCAGTTAAAACTGATGATCAGGGCTGCTTTGCGGCCGTGCAGGGACAATGGGAAGGGAAACTCTTTAATTTGGTATCAGTGTATATTCCGCCGGCTTTGCACTCGGTCCACCTCCCAAGACTAGGAGACTTCCTTTTAACTCTCCCCGAGGGTGAGATCATTCTAGGGGGGGATTTCAACGCGGTTCTAGACCCACAACTAGATAAACACCCTTCCCCCAACCAGACAGGGGGGGAAACATACTTTCGGCGATTTACCACGGCCATGGGCATGACTGACATCTGGAGACACTTACACCCGAGCACGAAACAATACACATTTCACTCCTCGGTGCATGGCAGCCTGTCCCGCATCGATTATTTCCTGTCACTGGGGGAGGCCCTTTGTCATGTGGAGACCCTGGTGATTCACCCCCGCGGTATTTCTGACCACTCACCGCTAACACTGACGCTTTCCCTACAGACGAGAGCACATAAGCGCGTTTACCCCATGCACGCATCTTATTTTAAAATTCCACAGGTTAGCAAAGAACTCAAACGCACCACGAAGCACTACTTTCTTGAAAATACCCGTTCGGTGCGCTCCCCGGCAACGCTCTGGGAGGCCTATAAAACAGTTCTGCGGGGCCAAGCCATTAACACCATAACCGGTCATAAGAAACAACAGTCTCAAGAACTGGCCGACCTGGAGATTACATTGAGGGAACGAACCACGGCACATGAGTCTCACCCTTCCACCGCTAACATGCACGCACTCACTCTACAGCAACAGCTGTACAATGATCACCTACGGTTGGTAGTCAAGGGACACATAACCGACACCCAGAACAGGATTTATGAAGTGGGGGACAAAGCGGGGAAAATGCTGGCTTGGCTCGATAAACGAGAGGGCAATTCCAGGGGGATCCAATGTCTAAAGGATGAACAGGGAGAGACGCACACTGATCCGAGGCGGATAACGGAACTGCTTGCGACCCATTTTGAAAAAGTGTACACCCCGGATCGCGAAATCACACCTGACTGTGCCAAGGCGCTCTTGGCACCGATCGAAGTCCGAACCCTCTCACCGGAGGCGTCATGCGAGCTGGAGGCGGACATCACAGCCGATGAAATCCAGCTGGCCATTAAGGCGCTAAACCCAGGCAAGGCGTTGGGACCAAATGGGATACCCATGGAGTGGTATCAGGCAATGCCGGACACCCTCAGTAAGCATCTGCTGGAGATGTTCGAGGACTGTTTGCAGGGGGGTTCCCTTCCACCGGACCAACGTACGGCTACTATAATACCGATCCCCAAGCCGGGTAAACCCCCAGAGGATTGCTCCTCCTATCGTCCCATTTCCTTATTGAACGCGGAAGTAAAAATCTTGGCCAAGCTACTGGCACAGAGACTCCTGCCCCATCTGTCCTCGATTATACACCCGGATCAGTCCGGGTTTATGCCACACAGGAACACAGCGATGAATTTGCGGCGGTTGCACGGTATACTGGCCAGAGCCGACACCATTACCACACCGGCAGTAATCCTGGCACTTGATGCCAAAATGGCATTTGATTTGGTGGAGTGGGAGTACCTCTTCGAAACACTGACGCGTATGGGGTTCGGGCCTCGTTTTTTAGCGTGGGTCAGGCTGCTGTACAAAGCCCCAGTGGCTCATGTGGTAGCGAACGGCCACATTTCCCGCACTTTCCAGCTGGGGCGGGGCACGCGACAGGGATGCCCTCTGTCACCCCTATTGTTTGCCATTTCACTGGAACCCCTGGCGACTCTCATACGAGACTCCCCCCTTCTCAAGGGGATACCGGGGTCCGGGGGTTGGGAAGACCGTCTGTCCCTGTACGCAGACGACATGCTGCTGTATCTAACAGACCCCGAGGTGGGAATACCGGCCTTGTTACGCATTTGTGACACGTACGGTAAGATCTCCGGCTACACGCTAAATTGGTCCAAGTCAGAGATTTACGTGTTACAGGGTCCAGCTCCAGCTCTCGACGATAGTTGCCCGCTGCGGCTGACGGGGTCATCTTTTAAATATCTAGGCATACACGTCACGAGGGACCCGACTGAATTCGCAGACAAGAACCTGAAGCCCCCCCTGGATAGACTCAAGCGGGATGTGGAGTTTTGGTCCAGCCTGCCATTAACACTCCTCGGCAGGGCAGCACTCTACAAGATGATGGCGTTACCACGCTTCTTGTACGTCCTTGACAATTCACCCTATCCTGTGCCACCCAAGTTTTTCCAGAAAGTGGCGGCTCTGGTCTCCAACCTACTCTGGGGCAACCTCCCGGCGCGAGTGGCACAATCCAAGTTACACAGAGACTGGTACAGCGGGGGCATCGCGCTACCGGATTTAAAACTGTACTATTGGGCTGCACAACTGAAACCCATTAATCAATGGTTACACGCACCACACGATGAGCCAGCATTTCATTCGGACAGGGTGCAGCTGGGAGCTGCTAGTCTGTTGGGTCCACTATATGATCGCCGCAAAATGCGCACTCTGCTAGGCCCCACAAAGATAACGGTGCAGACATGGCACGCAGCTACGGCAGCACTGGGCTGGAAAGGGAGAATTACTAGGATGACTCCGCTGTGGGACTCTCGCATGCTGGGCAACCTGAGGAATACCAAGGGGTTCGCACAATGGGACACAATAGGCATTTCCGTAGTGGGCGACCTATGGGAGAGGAATGAAGTGATCCCCTTTGCCCGATTGCAGGAACAATATGAGCTCAGTGACAGGGAACTATACAGATACATTCAAATCCGTCACGCACTACATGCAGCCATTCCAGCGGGCACTCAGCTCCCAGATTCTACACCTTTGGAAGATCGCCTACTCACCGATTACATGCTGGAACGGGCGACTTCCCTCACTTACCGCAAGCTACTCAATAACAGTCCTGAACCCACAGCACACCTGAAAGAGAAATGGGAAGGGGAGATTGGCGATATGGATGAACGTGAATGGAACGAGGCACTTGGGTCCCCTAAAGAGGTAGGCATTTCGGCACGCATGCGGTTGGTGCAATTTAAGATACTGCACAGGGTTTACTATACAAGGAAAATGCTACATCACATACACAGGGCGACCCATCCCTACTGTCTGCGGGGATGTGGGGAGGAAGGTACGTTCTTTCATACCATATGGGACTGCCCCAAGATCCAGGAGTACTGGAAACAAGTGCTCCGCACACTTTCGCAGGCACTAGATCACTCCATTTTACCTGACCCGAGGAGGTGTTTGCTAAATATATGGGAACCTACTGACTTGAACCGATACGAGCAACTGTGGGTCACGGCAGGGCTAATGGTAGCAAAACGCGACATAGCTCAGCGCTGGGGGGCAGCAGAACTGCCAACCAAGTCCCAGTGGTGCCTAAACATGGACCGGGTGATGTTAACAGAGAGAGCAGTATACATCAACCGAGCCTGCCCCGGGAAATGGAATAAGATATGGCTGAAGTGGAATGAATACAGGGGGGACATCTGCGAACCCCTGAGAGAAGATGATCAGGTCGAATCTGATGAGGAGGGTGAGGAGGGCTGAACTTGGGCGGGATGGGGCGGGGGGGTGGAGGCCAGGGTTGCTGCAATAGGCTCCTTCTCAGAGCTTGGACAGATGGGCCAAAGGGGGCAGGAGCGGGTGGGGTGGGTAATGGAGTATGCGCACTGTGATGGGCTGTCAAGTTCCCATATTCCCAAGAGACTCGAGAGAATTGAAATGCATTGATTAATGTCCGACCGCAATGTCATTCCTAACTGTTAATGTTACGGGTTGTTGTTATTTAAAAGGGAAAAACGAAAAAAAAAGATTAAAAAAAAAAAAAAAAAAAAAAACTACATCAAAACCTCAATTTATGCATTGAATAATTGCTCAACTGGCACTTTTAAATCTTTCGGTACGATCAGTCGCGACTTTGTCGTTACTACAGTATTGATACCCTTCGTGCTGGAAATTAAAGTATACACCGATCCACTGATAGCGGCCGGCCCACAGGGTTGTAGGCATTCCGCTGTGTATTATGCAAAGTGCAATAAAGGTTTTGGAAAAAAAAAAAAAGGAAGAGATACAAACAGATACACTCTAAAATCACATAGGAGAGGTAGTAAGTGCAAAGGTCTACTACATATACTAGTGGTTAGAGTTATATATACAAGTGGAGTAAAAGGAGGGAAAATGATTCCCAATTATTTACCCAACCCCCGCCCCCCCTCCCCATGCACCCCCCCCCCCCCCGCTCAACTCCTTCGAACAAACAGCGTGGTACCAACGGAGGGAGTTACTCCGTGAGTGATTTAGGTGAGCTGGGATGGGCAGAGATATTTGTGTTCAGGGGTAACTCACAGTTCTGATGTAGACACCTGGGGACTGTCCTCTGAGCACACAAATGGCTTGTTTGTGAAGCATTATTTTAAAAAAAGGAAGGGAAAACTATTTCAACATATTTGAGGAAGTGCAAACACACGTCGTAAGGTATCTCAAAACTGTCCATTGATTTCAGTATTTTAAGCAGAGTGGTTTATGTTTCAAATTCTCTTCATGCTGGAAACTCTGAACCGAATTTAAAAATAATAAAAGTGTCACTATTCCAAGGAAAGTGCTTGCCAAGGCCTAATTATTTCCCACTGACCTCGGAACTGAAACAAATGCTCTGGCAATTTAATTTGCTGTCAGCAACCCAGGGAGCAGATTAAGAGCCTTCTGAAGAAAGCACCTCTGTGTCAGTCATGCTAAGTACACCCGCTGCCTCAAAGGCTGTCAGAGTGACTGCAACAGCCCAACCCTTCCCCGGGGCCTGGGCTTTCATGCAGCATGTGACATTCAGAGGGTAAAACATAATCAAGCTGATAAAGTATAACCTACCTCTTGCTGTGCACTTATTGATGAACGGGGGAGGGGAACCAGACTGAGAATATGTAGGTTGGGGTGCAGGGGGAAGCAGCACATGGGAGAGTGAAAAAGACAATATGTGCAATCTCATGGGGTGCTTAAAGCAAGACAAAACAGATGTTCCCTTTTGTGAGCCGTGGAAGGTTGTTAGTCATCCAATTAAAAGGATGGTAAAGAAGCTTTATACTGCAAGGGAGGGACAAACACAGGAAGAGAGAAAATGATTGGATAAAAAATTAGATTGATAACAAAAGCCAACCAATCATAAACCCACTTTTAAGTATTGACCATGTGCACAACAGGTCTTTTGACAAACTGTCGGTAAGCAAGACTTAAAAAGCTCTCCGTGTTGGCTATTTAACTACAATAACTGTTTCTTATACAGTTTGGTACTCTGGTCGTTTCTCATCCCCTCCTTTCAACACTTTTCACCTTTCCAGTTTGTCTTGTTATAATCTGGATCCCAAAGCAACTTAATGCCACAAAAGTCAATTTTGTTCTCTGTGTCTAAATTTTTTTCTGCTGCTCGTCCTATCCCAAATTCTTTGTCCATATCTTGAAAATGACCTAACGCAAGGAGAATTAGTCATCTAAAGAGGGTTGTAAAGTCCTGCTGTACTTGGCCTCGGACCGCGTCAGGCCGTTAATGCATGGAACCAGGAATATTGTTCAATCTATAATCATCTTTTCCACAAAAAATGTTTTGCTAGAGTCAATCATTATCCAGATACATCTGGGGTCGTCCACACGCTGGTATGATCGCATAAGTGGCACATTTTGCACCATTCCCCCATTCTCTGTGCACCATGTCAAAGGTTCAAATATCACCTAGCAGTCAGGCAGGTTGATTATGTTGTTTACAGGTTTCCTTTTGAGACACAGCCGAGGGGCTCCATCAAGTCATGGCTGTACTACTTTGGAATGAAGTCCCAGGAGAAATAAAATTATGTCCAATGATTGCCTGGCATTACCCTTCTGTTCGTCCCTAGCAGACTCCTTATCCACTTTGTTCACCATCAATAATTTCTAGGGGTGGGTGGAATTTGCTTAATCGTGTTACGCAAATCTCCGCAAAACAGTAAAAAATCACTGCGAACACACAGAAATTCGGCAGACGCGGAATTGCTTGGTCGCGATGCTTTTTTCCCATTTGCAATCACCGTTTGCATGCTCGGGGGGAAATATCTCGCAAACACGCATTTTGAGATCGCGAACAAGCAAAACATCTTGTGAAATCGCAAAACGCAGATTTTTGGGCAATTTCGCGTTCTCCTCGGAACGCAAAATTACCAAAATTCCGCAAGCGGAACGGAATTTACCGCCCAGGCCTAATAATTTGAGACCTCTCCCAAATCTACCATTTCTTGGTACTCTGAGGGGGAGGGCTATCGAAAGCCTTTATGAGTGAGGCACCCACTGCTCTATCACAGTAATATCTAGTCAGTATCCTAAATTGTTTAAATTAACCAACTTCCATTCATAAAGTGAGTTAACAGTGAGCACAGCAGTTTGGTTACATATGGGAACCTCAATCCCCTCCTGTATTCCTTGTTCAGTGCCTTCCTTAATATAATCCCCGCGCATCTCTTCGCTGGTGTCACACCCTGGAGCTTCCTTCTCATTTCTGGAACCTTTCTTCTCTATCTCTGCAGAATGGAGCTTCTTTGCTCTGTGTTAATTTTACAATCTTATTTTCTAGATACTTTTCTCCTGTATCCCACACCCTACTCGATACTGTGCCAGGTGGATCCTCCAACGGATTCTTCTTATGCCCCACACTCGTTGCTTGCCTCGATTTGTCTCCGCGTTCCACAGCCGTAGACCTCATCCTCCCTCACCCATGGTCCTGAGTTCTGCTCCTCCTGGTGTCTTCAGGTGTTGGCCACCTATCTTGGATGAGAACCTCTTTTCTGTGATTTATTTTATTAATGTATTTCTTGAGCCCATGTTCATCAACAATTTCTGACAAAAGAACATAGCAATAGTTTACCGAAGGAATGCTTTTTGAGAGGCCAGTTAACCTGGCTAAGATTGTCCGGCCCACTCAATTCCAAAATATTTCTAAAGTTGGGGTCCTGACACCCCAAAGGCACTGCCACCATGGCAAGCTTGCTTCTGAGGAGACATTTTCAACAGAAGGCGGGTATCCGACCGAAGGGCTCTCACAGGCACAGGGGGCATTATTTCACGAGAGAAAAGAGGTGTGTTTGATGGAATGCATGATGCATAAGGCTGAGGGCCTTGAACTGGATTCTCTCCTTGAGCAGGAGTCAGTGAAGAGAGATGAACCAGGGCATACCTGTGTACTCTTGCTGCCAGATTTTGGATACCTGGCTGTCTAGAAATACAGTCCTGTGGAAGACTGCAATGGCCGGCATTGAATAGTCCATGCGCCACTCGCCTTTTGGCCAATAGCGTGTCAGAGCTGTGAGGAGGAAAAAGAATGCATAAAGCATGCAGCATAGTGCAGGCAGTGCACTGTAAATGCCAAGTTTGTCGTGTTCCCAGCATCCAGCCCAGTCAGGAGGGGCGTTGTGCCCTTTGGCCATAGGACCTTGGACTGGACCGCAAGTAACCCTGGGACGTGAGGTGGGCAGAAGTGTAGCATAAGTGTTAGTGATGCTTTGTCATAAAGAGTGCCCCTCACTCACCCCACATTTGTCAGCACGTTCACTCTCTCTTCTTGGCTCAGTGCGGGCATGGTCCAAGAGTGCAGTAAGCGGGGAGGGATGTACCGTGTGGCCGTCATTTCATATATGTCTGAACACACCCTACCAGAAGGAAGCCCGTCCCAGTCCAGTCCAAGAGGAGGAGCAAGAAGTCTGCTTCCGGGTAATGACATCTGCAACTAGCTGACACATCGGTGTGTAGTATTGTCTGGGCGGAAACGTATATTTAAGGAGTCCCTGCCAGCTGTTTAGGGTAATCTTGTGTCCATCCTGAGCTGAATGTCCATTGTTCTTGGTCACCTAGATCCCTAACCTACTGGGTCCTGGATTTCTGACCACCTGTATGAGCGTTTGAAGAGATGGTGCCAGAGGGAATGTCTGTAGGCGTGAGATGTGTACCTGCTTCGGGACCATCGTAAAGAAATTACCGGGTAATTTGCCTGCTGATGCCCGTTGCGTAAGGCCAGATGATGCCAAGTCCAACGTGTGCAGACAAGAGTGTTGACATATGAAGCATGGGTTTTACTTTGGCCGCGTAGTCGTAAGATGCGTGTCCGGGAGTTGCAATATGCATTTCCGCTATCAGATGAAGAACGTATGGAGATGGATGAAGCCCGAATGTGGCATAGTGTGCCTGAGCAGCATAGAAATATGGTTCAAAACAAGCAGGGGCTGAAAAAGATAGTCTCCGTCTCCCACTCAGTTCTCGGTCTTTGCTTGCCCGTGCCGTTCTACTCATCCTTAATCTCAGGTTTGTAAAGAAAGCACGTGGCACTGGAATTCGGACCTTAAGAAAGACATAGAGTAACTCGCATAGGACCGGCATCGGCATGAGTGACGTGCCCACCAGTGGCGGCAGACGTGAGCTCCAGTGGTCCATCAGGCTCAAGACCTTACTAGTGGCCATGCCAAGGTGATCTCAAAGTAGGATTTCCACATCTCAATGTATTTACATTCCTGGATAATGAACTGAAGACTCAAGAAATAGAATAAGACCAGTTTACACCCAGTCCACGGATGACCTCAAAGCTGAAATTGTCTTTGTGGTCACTGAGAGTTTATGTTCTGTGTCTTGTACATAGAGAGATGTCGCGTGTGTACAGGAAAGCTAATATCTGCTCTCAGGGAAAGTGCATCCCCAGAGAAGAGGAACTCCTGCAGCAGCCTAGCCAGAGACTTTGAGGCTGAGGCAAAGAGCAGGGGTGGCAGTGGGAATCCCTGATGAGGTTTCAGCAGTGCCGCAATCTGATTGGAGCTGAATCCACTGGTGTAAACTGTGGAGTTAGCATGAAAACGTGCAATCCAGGCGATGAAGCAGTAGTCTAGCCTGATCCTCTGTTTTTTTCTGAGTTTTATATAGCGCAAAGCCGGCCCTAAGGTATCTGATATAAGAGCGCGTTGCATGAGCACCAGTTGCTTTACGCAAGGACAAATTAAATTTTTTTAGGCTTAGGGAGTTTAAGCGATTGGCCCAGAATCACAGGATGTTGCACATCAGTGCCGAGACTCGAACCTGGTTCCCCAGATTTGAGATTGACCCACTGGCGTAACGAAAATTGAGGGGGCCTCCCTGCACGGTACGCAAAGGGGCCCACTCAGGAGCTCTCCAGCCAGATTGCAGTGCCGAGGGCCCCCCATGGAGCTTGGGGCCCCCTGCACTGCGGGGGCTGCGGGGGCCTGTGTTACGTCCTTGGATTGACCACCTTAGCCATTAGGTGAACTTGAAGCTCCACTGGAGGATGTCAAAAACCTTTTCTGTGCCCAGGAAGACAGACTTGCCTGTCCCCAGTGGAAGCTGATGGAGCAGTAATGTGAACGTGGACCAAAGTCTGTCTGGTGTGGAGCTGCCTGGAACAAAACCCGCTTATTAAGGGTGGACTATACCAGGCATTAGAGGAATGAGCTGGTAAGCAATGAGGCATTAGAGGAATGAGCTGGTAAGCAATGATCTTTACCAGTGTTTTGTGTTAGTTAGTGAGAGGGATCTGTATGACTGACCGCAGGTAACCATTTTACCCAGCTTCAGTAATGTAACAATCAGCAACTCAAGGGGCGTGGGGGGTAAAATGCCATTGATCCGTGACACCTCATGCATAGGATGAAAGAGACCAATCTAACAATTTATTTGTTATAGAAAATGTCTGTAATCTTGTTATCTCCAGCTTCACATTCAAAACCGTATCTAGACGAGTACAGAGTTGCGCACAAGTCACTGAATGCTGCAACGATATCCTGTGTTATAGGACTATACATTTCCATATTCTTTCTCTACTCCTGCTACATTGCCCGAATCTCCCGATGTTTTTATCATTCTGGTGAGACCTATTCCACGGCGATCACAGTCGCTGTACACCCTAGCCACGGCATATTTGCCCAAGTCTTTCCGTGGTCCTCTGTGTCTCTGAATTCAAGAACTACTGTAGTGATTTATCAAAGTATTGATTTCCCAAGCCCCTGAAGCTTAAAGTTGTCCCTCCAAATTGTGAAGAGTAGCCTTGGGGTCATCCAGTTGACAACGTATCGACATCATCACCCCAGGGTGTTTAGACATGCAGATCCCACTAATGTATTCTTTGAAGGCATCCCAGACTGAGCTGTGCCCGGGGACCAAGTCAGCATTGATTCGAAAGCACTCCAGGGTTGCAGCCTTCCTTCGGATCGAAGCCCCGCAGCATGGAGGGCCTTTTATGGGAAAGTGTCAATTCTGATGTGTGGAGAATGAGCTTGTAAATGCAAAGAAAGCACAACCAGTGAGTGAACATATAGCGTCCGCGTCAGATGGCTAACCCTCTCTGGCCGTGTACAGATGTCCTGTGAGAGCACCCAAATGTCAATGTATGACATCATGGCTCTGATGGACGAACAAATTCGAGTTCCTTGGCTTCTAGAGATCTGGGACGCCAGATGTCTGTCAGATCACGTTGATCCTTTACTTCTAACATTACGTTAACCTTTGCAGATAGGACCCTGGGAGAGGGGTTAGACCTATGCAGGAAGTGTTCAGACTGGTGTTCAAATCACAACCATGCTGAGTAGTGGACCAATGCGGGAGCATTGAGGCAGTACGTTGTTGAAATATTGGGGACACACGTATGGACTCAAATCAGTATGAAGGATAATCTCACGTGGAAAACATTTAGCATTTTGTTGCCTAAACTTTATTTTACAAGTGCCTTCCTCTCACCTTTTTTTCTGTGCCTTATTTGTACTTTTCTGCATGTCATTTTCTTGTTGCCGTTGCAATATATCCCTCATCTGAGGGTTAATATTAGACGGTAGAGACTAGTGACCAGGTAAAATCTATAATGTATGCTTCCACTGGTTCTCACTCAATGGCACAAGAAAACCTAGTCCATAGGTCACAATGATTATTTCTTGACCTCAAATGTTCCATTGATTGCACCTTTTTCATTCCATAAGTGTCCTTTCCACAATTTGCGAGCCAGCACGTTTCATCCCAAATGGAACTTCTTCAGGGCAGTCACGTCTTTGTTTTCCTCCGCGTTTTATATTTCAATCCATTCCTTGCAGTTGAATCAAACATGTGAGTATTTATTGAAAATGGATTCTTCAGATGGGGCAGTGTTCAGGCTGTGTCCAAGGACAGGGTTCTGAAAAGGCTTCAGAGTGTGGAGCATGTGGAAATGCCATTGTTTTCCCACCTGACGAGGATACACGTGCATATTTACATGAAAACTGCCTGCGCTGTATGTAGCCCTGCCTCAGTACGCATCTCAGGCAATCACTGGAGCTCTCCATGCCCCAGCCAGGTAAGAGGGTGCAAGGTCCTGTAGACCCATGTATTGCAAGCCGCAAACCATGGCGACCCTAAGGGCTGCTACAGCAATGCCTGCTTCTTCTTGACTCTGAGGCCTGGCAGTGTAGAAAAGAGTTTGATTGAAGCGTTCACGATATAGACTTCATAAAGTGTCTGCCTCTGTGTCCCCCGCTGTAGACCAAGACTTATAAAGGAGAGGTAGATATCAGAAGGCCTGCACCTTAAGTTCTGCTGGTACACTACAACCTAGCATGGACTGCTTCCTCGAGATATATCCTTCCATGGAAGTCCCTCGTGGTCCCTGAGCCCCTCACCACCACAATATTTTAGCATTCTGTCAATCAATTGTTCTTTTTGCATTTGTCACCCCGAGTGGGACGGGTATGCCCAGACGTGGTTCTGTGCTCTCCATGCCACTGGAGTCAAGCTATCCTGGCTGATGAGGGGTGATGCCCCGAAACCGGTCCTAGGATGCTTGTTTCCAGTCCAGGGAGGACCTGGCTTGGCAGTTTGGGCTGGACTGTTCCGATTGGACGGAGGGTCAAGACTGATTTGCATATGGCTGGGTCTCAACTGGAATGGCATGGTGAGCAAAAAACAATGGATTTAGGCCCAGATCTCTGAACTGGGGTGAATGTATGACACTGTTCAGCATTCTGTCCATCAGTTGTTTTTTTTGCCTCACCAGCTCCATGCATTCACTGTGCTTGGAAGGAGGGGACCACTAAATGAAAGCCAGCTCTGATCTTGAACGTTGGTCACAGAGCCTTCCAGTACCTCGGCTTCACACCTGCTATTCAGTTCTGTTGCAGTTGTTATGCCTCTTCAAGATTATGTAAAAGCCACAGGGGTCCCAGGAGATAACGAAAATACATATCATAAGATTACAATATAAATAAAACCGTGCCCACACGAAAATTCAAAACGATTTAGATTATTAAGTAATACGTTTCACAAAATTATCACAATACAATATACAACCAGACAATGTGTGCTCAACATATTACACAGAACATACACATTCAATCAATGCACAGTGTTAACAAAAAGACAATTACTGGCAGAGGGTCTTAAATTCAATTCATTAGTCCACACACGATGGAACCTATTACAAACAATGTTCCTCACCCAAATTGCCAATAATGCGTCAATGGCGTATCGACCCTAATAGTTTATTGGGTCATCATCGGGACAGAATTAGTTTTAAGCAGAAAGAACATAAATGTTATTGACCAGTGAACAAACACAAAGTCAACGATTTGACGTTTCAAGGGAATCTTTCCTGCAAACCGGGATTGAAACGTGTTTTAACACCTTGCGTGCTGATGACGGCCCCCGTCTGTCAGACATCACAGTGCTCGTGTGCTGATGACGGCTGTGGGCCGTCATGAACCCGCGCACTCTTCGAAACGGCCGCACAGGCGCAGAATCGCGGCCACACCCAAGGGGTTATTGTATACTCTAATCATTGTTTTCTCCTGGAACCCCTGTGGCTTTTACATGTTTTGACTATGCCTGGTTCTGGGTCAGTATGGCTGCTCCTGTTGGGGCGAACCCTCGCCAAGATTATGGTGTCTTTCTCCTCCATACCCCAGTTCACTGAAACCTGAGACCTCCTAGAATCCCGGATGAGTGAAAACATGTGGCATGATGCCGCACAAGACTGTATGAAGCCTAACATGGCAAGGAGGCATCAGCAGCTCCTCCACAATGGCGGAGGAGTGTCGCCCCACTGGCTCAGAGCCAGCTGATGAAAAATAGAATGATAATGTATTATTCAGCTGCTGGCTGAGCCAGTGTGTGCGGAGAGGAGCGGGTCTGGCCACGGGATGGGGGCGGACGGGGTTGCTTGGTGCTCTTTTAAGTGCACATGTCAAACCGACATGCGCACTTAACCCAGTTGTATTGCACAGCCAAGTTGGAAAAACAGCACAGATTTCCTGTGCCTGAGCGAGCATTAATCCAGCCCTCTCAGACCAATACCCATGCTGCTCTGCAGGGATTGGATGGGGAGTCGGTGAGGCATTCCCAGGGACTGCTGGAATCAGGAACTGGATGCGGAGGAGCTTGGGGCAGCCGGCAGCACAAGGCAAGTCCAGTGGTGTAGCAAGATCAGGTGGTACCCCTTGTGGAAAATTTCTTGTCACCCCCCAGTGATGACACTTGTCCCCTCCAGCTTGACAAAATGGCAAAAATATGTGTTTAAAACACATATTTTTGCCATTTGTTCATCCCCCAGGGGGGCCTGGACCTACAGCACCCCCTTCCTACGCCACTAGGCAAGTCTTATTTTTCTTTTATTACCTCCCTGCTGCACACTCCCCCAGCGATCTTCTCAGTGCCCCCTGCCCCACCTAACTTTAACTTGGTCGGCCGCCATTGCAAGCAGGGTCAACATCTACCCCCATGGTGCCCATCCCTGGTCTCACAGAGTGCCTCGCTTGGAGAGGGCGTATTTGACTTATTCAAGAAAAGGGCACTGCATCTGAGCACCATGAAGAAAGGAGAGAAGGAAGTCACACAACACCAGTTACCATCCCAAACCTGACGAATGCACCTGTACTATAAACGAGATGAAGAGCCATGCCATGCTCTTTGAGCCAGTTTGACCAAGCCCAAAGCTTGCCAGTGTAAATGACTTGTACCATTGACTCGGAGTACATTAGCCAATCCATGAGAGGCAGGCCACTGATGGACAGTGATGGTCTCTTGGAAGAACCAGGGATAAACCAAATGCATGTGCACCAGACTCTCTATCCCTGGCTTCCCACAGCAGCTGTCCCACGTGCGGCTCACGCGTAGCCCCACAAGCCCATATGCAGTCCCGTGCTCATGCGTGTAAGGCACCTCCACACCCGGGAGATGGACTCTCCACTGCTCCACTGAAGGATGCCAGATTCACAGGTTCCTCTGAGGAAGACATCAGAAAATACGTGGCAAGTTTTGAGGTCCCATGAAAGGCAGTCTTCAGAGCAACAGAAGCAACGGAACGCAAGCTTCGCAACGGACTCCAACAATGGTCTTTAATTTTTGGTCAATAGCATCACACTTTCAAAGGCATCAGCAAGGTGGCCGGGCTCCAAGCATCAATGTCTGTGTCCTGGCTCACCAACAAGTTACCTTATGATCTTGAGCGACAACGTCATGTTGCGGGAGGCATAATTCGTTCTGCGTCCACCGCTGTCCTGCTGATTAACTCTGAGACTCATAGAGTTAGAGCGGCGTGCTGTTTGTTTATTTTGTTTTGCCTACTGGACCATCTAACCTTACATTTGTTTTGGCGGGAATGTATTGTTAAGGACTAGTCACTTCAGACCCCCTCCACAAGAGGGCTCCCTTGTACGCATGCCCACACCCATCCATCACAGGCATCACCAGTTGAGTGACCCTGACTCCAGTTTACCTCCCAACATGGCGCCGGTGCTTTTTTTTTTTTTGCAGTGCAGGCCTGCGCCACACAGACACTCCAGCCGCCATGTTGGGTGAGGCATTCATTCCCATATGCTAATGAACAGCCTGTAAGTCAATCTCTCAGAAGGGGTAAAACTCAGCCCAAAGCTTGCAAGTTTAATGATTTGGAGAATGTCCGGCCAGTGTGGTGGCTTCACACACCATCTGTGTTGATCTGTCAGAACATTTAAAAATGGTCTTGAGATACAGTACGCTTTTTGGCATTAACGTGCCGGTCCCTTCTCCAGTTGATTCTTGGATAAATGCCATTCCTGCAACGTATATGGTAAATGTTTGTCACAGTACACCCTGAAGGGAAGGAAAGCCACATCTAATAGAGAACATGTCCACACCCTCAGTGATGGCTCATTAGTGTCTGCAGTGCCTAGGGGTGTGAGACATCATTCTAGCCGCTAAGATTCTCCACAGTGATGAAATCTACAGCTCCACAAAGTTGTGACGCTCTTGTCACTTCTCCCAAACCATGCCTGTGCGCCTGCAAGTTCCTGCACAGCACTGCTGTTTTTAAGTTTGGCACAAGCACTGTTTTGTGAGAAAGTTATACCACTAAAAGGAGTGTTTCAGATGATTTAACAGAAAATCAGGTTTTGCAATATTTTTCTCCCACAGATTGTTTTTTTAGTTGGTAACCTTTATGGTTCTCAGCATTTTGGGGGGGGGGGGGAATCATGAATATTGCAAAGCAAGACCATTGCAACTTCACACAACCCCAAAAGTAACTCAACAATAACCTGAAAAAAAACGAGATCCTCGCCAAAGTTCAAGCAAACAAAAAAATATCCAAAATCTCATGGTCTCTGAATCGCATAGAGCTACTTTTCGTATGTGTACTACGAATGTTTCTCTCGAATTGTTGGACGCCTTTTTATCTCGGAGCTTGAAACTGTGATTTGAGAAATATTGCTACACGATGTACGAACCTTGAACATAAAACAAACATTTGTGTACCCGATTCTGATGCTATGCTTGGGGCAACTCTAAATATGGCTGGATGACTGAGGTTGCAGCCTTGAATAAAACCAGTTTGATTGGTTGATTGACTTGGTCGGCTTGCAGGGAGCTACATTCATTGGCTTGCAACGTGGTCATTCTTTTTACAGGCAGCATCCTTCAACAGAAAGTGAGACTTTGGAGTAAAGTTGACCAAATTCTCCACCAGTAAGGGGGTATAATTGCACCAAGGAAAAATTTACCCCCTCGTGTTCTTGAGCACCAGCAGTTGGCATATGAGGTCCTGGCATGGTTTCCAGAGGCATTATATAGAATATCGCTGGCGAGCAAGGACCCACGTGTGCCACTTGAATGCACACATTACAGCGAGCAACTATTGGTCCTAAGGTTTTCATTGAAGGTTGAAGATTTTTTTTGCAAAGTTAAGTGATTTTTTTAATGTAGAAAGTTACTGTCCTATTTTAGATATTTTGGAAATTCATGAAAAATAGAACTATAATTCTGATCAGGGGATAGTGAGTGGATTTTAGATTAAGGTATGTTCTGAAATGTACACAGTGGAGAGTGGTTTACCTGAAACTAATCAGTGATAGCACATACAAGTGGGTGTGCATGCCAAGGGAGCCGAGAGGGTCAAAGGCCATTGGGAAGCTAATGGACCATGCCATGGGTAGACAGTAAAGGATGCTGAGGACTTGTGTGATGTGGTTGTCTAGGCATTGAAATGATACAGTGATGCAATTTGGACTCTGAGTCTCCAGAGTAGGGGGACCGCGTCACCTAGGCAGAGTCCATTTGTGTAGTTTGGGCAGCACAGGAGAAGGGTGACTGTATCCTATTGTTTCTGTTGAAAAACATGATGTGTGAATATGCTTCAAAAGGCCTGCTTGATGCACAAAGCTCTTCCTGGAATTTGATTGGTTAAGCGATGAGTGGCAGGCTGGAGTCCATCATCACTTCCATATTTAGTACTTCTGTCAGTATCACCTGTGACAGTCTGAATTCCTCTAATTCCACTTACCACAGGTTAGGATCGCCTTGTTGGAGGAGTTCAGTTTCAGGTGGTTCCTCAGCATCCATTGGTCCATGTAGTCCTAAGGCTTAGTTCCTGCTGGTTCTCTAACGTCTCGATGATCCAAGGGTTGTTGCTATAGCTGTAGCTGTTGAGGTTGAAGGCCTTCATGAGGTCCAGCTTGAAGTGGAGATGGTGCTCGAACCTTGAGGGTGTAGGAATTAAATAAAAGTACACATTGTGGTGGAAAGCTATTTTGGTTAGACTATGATTTTGAGAGACTGTATGTTGGATTCCGATGGTGTGGTTCAGTGGTTTTTAACCTGTGTTCCAGGGACGCCTGAGGGTCTGCAAAGACTACTCAATGAGAACGTGACTGCTTAGAAAATGAAATAAAATGTAAAATCGGTAATTTTAAAACATTTTGTAAATGTGAAGGAATTTGAAATTGGAGGCTAAAAATTAAGTTAATGTCCTCGGATTAATTTGTTTGAGCAGTGCATCATACAGCATATTGTATGGACAATGGGTGACCTCAGTTGAATTTAGAAAAGCTTCATCCTTCCGATGAAAATTAAAATGTAGATTTTTTAAATTAATTTTTTATATTTGTTTGTTAATTAAATAAAATGGTTAATCATTTGGGTATTTTTTGATCAATGCTTGTTTCTGTATTTTTCTTGTATTGTTCTGCTATTCAAATCATCGAAAATGCTTAGTTTGGGGTCCCTGGCTTAAAGTAAAGATTCAATGGTGGGGTCAATGGATTATATTAATGATTGAGTGGGGGTCCCTGGAGTTCCAGTAATGGCTCAGTGGGGTGGAGGGGGTGGAAGGGGGTTCCACATAACTCTAAATGTTATTGGAACTGACTCATAGACCTATTTAATACATAGAATGTAGCCTCTTCCCCAGCCCTGGAGCATTCAGATAGATTACACCACACTGGAGCTTCACTTTAACACACCTTTATTCCTCAGCGTACACTCACGACATGCCTATTATCTCGTACTCTAGCATTAAACCACACCCTAACACCTTCCCGCATATGACGTAGTTCCTGTGCAGAGTCCGCCCCAGATCCCCAAGGGTCCCGATGCTCACAGCATCAATATGCTACATCCCCCCCTTGTTGAATAACAAGTAGTGAATATTACGAAAATTCCATCTCTTCAATCAATCGGCGAGGTGATCGCACTTGTTAGCCAGATCGTGTGATCCGGGATGATCGAGGTTCACCCTGATCAGATGTTTGGGGAATAGGCTCAGGTGCTGAAGCTGGACTTGCTGGCATGGCGGCCTCACACCTTGTTTCAGGGTTTAACAAGTGTTGCGTTAAGTGCTTCAGATGTGATGTGTCCCGAGTGATGGATTGTCCGGGACGATGTGCTGTTATCATGCGTCCCTTGCACACCACAACCTGTAGTGGATCAGTGGCAAAAGGAGTGTCTGTTTTTCATCTTCCTTTCTGCTTGACCAATACTCCGTCTCCTTTGTCAAAGACTGTCTTCTGGTCATGGCACTGCTGATTGGCATATGTTTTCATTTTCCTTTTTACCAAGTCACATTGTGTCTCGAACTAGATCAGTATTCACCAGTCGATCCGAAGTTCGTTGAGGTAGCTTTGTTCTGATGGCTCGCCCAAATTGCAAGGTGGCGGGTCTCTCGCCAGTTGTGGAGTGATGGGTTGATTCATAGGCCCTAAGGGCCTGGTACATGTCTTGGTTATGATCAATTCCTTCCATGGACACTGGTTGGATGACTCTTGAGGGCCTATGAATCGTTCAACTTCACCATTGGCTTGTGGCCAGGTAGTTGTACTCTTTTGGTGTTTAACATTGAGTCGTACAAGAAACTCTCAGAACTCTTTGCTATTGAAGGGTGGGCCATTATCCGATTTCAGGATTTCAGGAATGCTCCACGTTGCAAAGATGTCATCAAGCCACTCTATGATCTTGTCATGGGTAGTGGAATACAGATCTCCCATCAAAGGAAAACGTGAATACTTATCGATGACTACAATGAGATGGTTTCAGTTTTCTAAAGGTCCCAAAAAATCAACTGCAACTCTCTCCCAGGCTTGAGCAGGGAGGTCAGGCATGGTCACTGGGTGTTGCATTTGCTAGGAGGCAAGCAATTGCAAATGTGGCACATTTTTAGCTCTCACCTCGCTCATCAAGTCGAGGGAACCACAGTTGCTCTTGTAGGGCTCTTTTGATGGATACGATGCCACGGTGCCCTTCATGGATTAGCTTGATAACGCGCTGTCTTAAGCTTTCAGGTATGACTATTCTCGAGCCTCTCCTTATTACTCCATCTTGGGTAATGGCTAACTCATCCTGCACATTTTTGAACTTTTGGAATTCAACATCATCAGCAAGAGGCCGGGAACTTCTCCTCCACGATTGCGTAACAATAAGTTCTCTAACAATGCTCATGTCTTTGCCAGCATTAGTGGCAGCAGTGACTTCTTCCACTGACCGAGCCGCTGGTGCACTGCACCTCATGATACAGTTGAGATTTGCTTCAGCTGTCTTGGATGTTGAACTGTGGCGATGTAGCGGTGATGGAGAGCGGTAATTTCTTCTGGTAGTTTCTCAATGCAAAACCCTCATGCTACCTCTATTTTACCGCTCAAAAGGTGTTGGGCCCTTCACACCATGTATTACCATCAGGAGAAATTTAAATAAAGATGAACAGTCAAAATGCAATTATTATTGTAAGCCAATAAAGAGAGTTGTTGATTATTTTAAAGGGTTTTATTTTCTAGTCAAAAAGTTAATTTTTCTCTGACCCTTTATTCATTAGTAAAATATCAATTAGGTTACAGAATTTGGAAAACAGGAAAAATATCAATAATGGAGAACACATTACAGTCTGCATATAAGCATTACATGTAGTTATGAAAATGTGGCGCAAAATTTCAGTCACAATTCTTAAAGAGTTTCTAAGAAAAATAGTCTTGCAAAGCTAATCAATAATTGAATAGTTGGCAAAAAATCTCCCATTAAGAGAAATAAATGCATAAGACAAATACATCTTTTAGACCTAATTAATTAGTCAAAACATATTAGCATCTAATCCTATCCTGATCCACTGCACTCTCTGTCTGTCTGTGTCTAAAGAGGAAAGCAGCCCGCCCTTCACAGGCCTCAAAGGAATGTGGCATAAAGTGCCAAGATATGACGTGGAAGCAAGAAACCTCCCCCTGACACTCCTCGGACGCAAGCGCGCCCTTTAGCAATCTCCCGAGACGTTTCTCGTACCTAACCCATAGAAGCCAGCTGAGCTGAGAAAAAAGAAGAAGTGGAAGTGGTGGCTCCCATCCAGAGAGGACAGTATTTATACCATAATTATTGGCAGAGTACACAAAGATGTAACATTTTTCAGGAGAACCTTACGTGATTGGTCAGTCATAAAGGCATGAGGTCACACTTCCCTGACTCATTCTAAAAACCTGACTTCACTAGTCCTAACAAAAGAAGCATACATGAATAAATACATTTATAAACATTTGCAACATTTACTAGGAAAAATGTTTCAATCTAATTCATCCTTCTTCCTTCTCAGCGCAGTAGATGGATACTTTTAACTAACTGGTACATTGGCAGAATGACAAGAATGTGCAGTTCACGCTGTTCTTGTCATGAGGAAAGCTGCCACAGTCTGCGCATGCTCCCTTCTCATTAAATTGAAAGTCAAAGCCTTGATGGATTCACAGGCAGCCATGTTTTGTGTAGGCCCCAAAAATAAAACAAATACAAAGATAATATTAATTTCATGTAAACCAGTCCATTATGTGTCCCAAGTGCATTATTAATTCACACACATTATAAAAAGAGGTGTTATTAACTGAAAATGTTTATCAAAATATGCAACAAGTCAAAGTCTATTAAGACAGGAATAATACATTTAGTTTACATGGATGTGCTGGGAAGAGAGAAACACATTCTATTAAAAATCTTCAAAGGTAAAAAGGCCACTTTTTCTCTACATTGCAAAAAAACACATGTTAATTTAATTCAGCAAAAGCATTTTCAGTCTGAAGTGAATAGGCCTCACTTTTCATGTTTTTCATGTGCCATGTTTTTAACCTGCACCAAAATGTGCGTGGCAATTTAAATGCAGCCTGTCTGAAGCACAAAAATAAAACAATGCATGACTGCAGATGAAATCTGCTCCATCAATCCACCCTCTTGATAATTCAAATCATAATAAAATGATTTATAATTAATCACACATATTTCATTTCACAAGTGACAGTATATATATATATATATATATATATATATTTTTTTTAATTGCAAAGCTGAGCATAAAGAATGTTACTTCTATTTCTAAGGCAAAACATAAGTTTGGTCTGTAATCAGATCATATATAGCCAAGCTCAAATGTTTTAGTGCAGAGATCTGTAAGTAGCTTCTTGGAACAGTTAGTCTTCTTTAAAATAAGTAACTAAAATAATAAAAAAGGAATTCAACAGGACAGTTTCAGCATTTCTTTACTCATTGTCATCAGCTTGTCATCAGTATGGCTCATACTTTCCATGCAAATTGGACTACTTAGGTGCTGAGAAACTCTGACAGAGCACCATCAATCCTTTGCACTTTTTCAACCAAGGCCTTTCACTCTTATTTTCACTTTGATCAGATTCAGATGTTTCACCACAACATCTCTCAGATCAAAACCGTTGCACCATCCATTATGCAGATCTTGTGTAGCAGCTGCAATCTGGTGAGAAACTGCACACTGTACATCAACCAGACCTACACAGCCATGGCTAGTGTTCTCATCAGTGTTTTCCACAAGTGCATTTGCATATGCATTTTCAAGCCACTTTAGTGTTGCTGAAACACAGTCTTTTGCAAAAGGTAACTCTGTGCTGCCATTGTGTTGCTTTATTATGCGTGACACTTCAGGCAGATAGCTACAATCCATTTCTTGTCCAATCTGTTGTTCTGCACTCATTATCTTTGAGACCACATTATGATCTGATTTCAGAGAAACTGGCAATTTATACCTGGGCATCAGTCTTTGCAATAACACATTTGTCACTTTGCAGTTGTCATTTTTCTCAAAAACAGTTCTGATACAACCCTGTTGTGCTGCTTCAAAAACATTTTCTTGAGCCTCTTTAAACTTAACTGTGAAGATTCCATAGAATGTATATGCTAACAGAACACAATTTTGTGCAACTGAATTAGCATTTCTCTCTCCCATGACAACAGTGACTCCCAATTGAGCAGATATACTGCATGTTATGGTAAGGGCAATCAATTTCGAATTTTGGGCTGGGGTAATTACTAAAAGCCATGAAGCTTTGACAACATCATGTATAAGGAGCACAGCATGTGCTGCTTTTAATGTGTCACCTTTCAAACATGGGCCATCTACAAAATGGACATTGTTGGGCTGACTCAGATGTTCATCCTTCAAGTCTGAATTTGGCTTTATGCATATTTTCATGATATTTAGACACTCATTTTCAGTTTCATCACAATCCAATCCATTTGCTGACATTTCTGTGAAGTTAGGGTCAAAGGCCATTGGGCAATACATCACAGACCCTTGAAAACATTCATCTTTTTGAATAAGCAATGAGAGAGCGCAGCCCTCCCTCTCACTGCAAATTAGTGTATTTTCTTTCAAATAAACTTTCATTCCTAGTGCTGGGGCGCGCCATTTTTTCTCTTTCAACTCTAGGAATGCTTTTGTGCAATTGTTGTCCAATGGAAGCGGATCAGACACACCTGAGTGTGTCAGCCTCAGTAAAGGCTTAGCCACTAGGGAACTGTTTATTAACCACTCTCTACAGCAGCTAACCATTCCCAAAAATGTCCTGACTTCTTTCTGAATTTGAGGTGGATTCATCTTGGAAATTATTTCCACCTTCTCTGGTGACACCTTTCTACCCCCCTTTCCAATTTTGTGTCCCAGACATTCATCTTCTTTTTGACAGTACTCCTGACTATTCTCATGCAATGGCACTGTGACATGAACTTGGCAAAAATCAATAAAAATAAGCCATTCTTCACCACATGGAATGTGAAAAAATATATTGGCTGGATTCGGTACCACAGGACAACATGGAAAAAATATGCTTTTAATCTCCTGCACTATTCTGTTCTTTTTATTTGGTTTCTGTGAACCTGTGATCAGAAAGTTACATAAACTTCCAATCAGTTCCATCAAAAATCCTTTTATTGGTAAAATTCCTGCAACTGATTGTGTTCCTGAATACATGTCATCTGGTTCAAATTTTAATAAGACATGTTCTGCACACGTTATTAACCTGGCATCCTTCTCTGTGAACTCTCTTATTTCTGTGTTTATTATTTTTTCCAAAGCAGAAGGTAATTTTTCAACTGTCTTTTCTGAAAACAATGCTACAACTGTCTCTTGTTGGGCCATTTTAAAATGTACATCCTCATCAGGAATCTGAAAAATAACATTATGTGGTGTACAGTAATCTGTACTGCTTAATTTGAAAAATATTTGTTTTCCTGCTAGGCCTGAGTCACAGACAACAGTTTTGCAATCTTCCTCAAATGGGCCTAATTTTGGGGCAAATTCTTCTAAAACTTTGTTTGTAATTTCTTTGTTTAAAACTCTTGCAACTAAATCTGGACTTTCCACTGCCTTCGCAATGGAATTGGTAAATTCAGAACTGTGAGTGTTAAAATTCTCATTTGCAAAAAGAGCAACCTGTTGAACTGGATTCTGATTTTTTCTCAGGAAATAATTCCCATTTGCTCTGGACAACCTATTTAAATTAATGTTAGCATTTTCCATATTTTGTGGGACCATCTGTGCTTGAAAAATTCCTGCCATAGGTACCTGTTTCTGAACTGACATTTGCATTTGCTTAACTGGCATATTTTGCATCTGCAGTTCTCCATGTTTTTGTGCATCATGTTTAAATTTATTTTCCTTCATCCAACGCTCAAATCTCTTAAAAAGATGGCAAAAGGGCACATTTTCCAGCAGTACAACATCCATACCTGAATATGCACTAACCAAAATACCTTTACTTCCATCCTGTGTTCTTTTAATCTGTACCCAATCAACATATTTTGCTAGCACTCTGCCTTTTAGGAAATAAATCACTGCTATATTTTCCTCCATAACAACAGAAAATGATGGTGCATTCATGCAAACCCTTTTCATTGTCTCTTCACTTGGCCCTTGAACAACAACTTTAGATTCAAAGCACAATTTAGTCAGCATGGCAATATAAAAGAACATTTCCAAATTAATGCACAACTCTTTTAAAAAGTCATCAAATCCATCAACTTGTGGGTACCACAGCACAAGTCTGTCTCTCAGTTGTGGGAATGTGTTCAGAAATGCTGCAAGTTCACTTTTATTCTGTGGCATATGAACATACATTTCTCCCACCTTTTCTCTCAATGAGTAAGCAAAAGCTTCTCCCTCATTCTGCTTATTATTTTTCTCAACTATATCTGGTGGCTTCTTTTCCTTATCCATTTTCCTTTCTAGGTCTGGTGGTTTCTTCTCATGTTTTCGTGCCCATTTGTCTCCTAATTTCTCAAACCCATTGCATTTGAAAATATATTTTATTTCTGCAAGGTGCAATTGCATTTCTGAAGAATACATTTTCTCATTTGCTTCATCATCCATGTGTACCCTGAAACTTTTCTGAAATGGAAAACTTCCTGAAACATCAGTTTTATATTTTTGAGCCAAATCTGTCAGTCCATTATGAGTAATTAATGAACATGTAGCTGTTTCCTTACTCAGGGAAATTAATTCTTTTTCTTGACACTGGTTCACATTTTCATTATTTAAACAGCAGGGACAGTTAATTTCTTCATGTTCACATGTTGAATTTAAAACACTAAGCTGTTTCTCTTTTTCAGGGCCTGTGTTAATATGTTCCCCCATGTTTTCTATATTTTTAATCACTGCTGCTTCCTCAGAGCAGGTTTGAAAAATCCCATTTTCAAATATATTTATTTTATCCTGGGCTGCAGATGTTGTAAATACCATTTTTCTCTCACCTTTCAGTGCTTGGTGTACTTTCTGTTCAATAATCTGTGTGTTCTTAGTTTCTGAAATAAACCCTGGCAAAATCATTGATTCTGCAGCTCTTTGAACCTTTTCAGTAGGGACCATATTAATTGGGACAGTCATAATTTTTCTAGGCATTATCTGTGCATCTGCAGTTTGCAATTCTTGGACTAAATCAGGCACATTTAAAGCAGTAACACCTGGAGGTATCACTGTCAGTACTGAATCAACAGGTAATGGTTCAATATAAAATGTCTGCACAGTTCTCTCAGTCTGTATTTCTCTCTGTTCAACAGAAGCAGTAGCCCCTGTAGTATTTACTGGTGCACTATTTTCAGTATTTTTCATGGGAACCACATAAAGTGGTGGACACTCAGTTAACAATGCATCCATTATTTCATCCCCTGAATTATTATTTATTTGAAGCTCTTTTTCAGCATTAATTCCCTTCTCCTGTATATGGTGCTTTACCTTTTCATCCTCACTTGCTTTCTCTCTTGCTGCTTTTTCCCACAGGCTTAAGGCCTCAAATTGTGCAGCTTTAGATGGTGTCTTTATTTCACATAACACTTCCCTTAATTTGTCAATAATTTGCAATTCAAAAGTACCATCTTTTGGAAACCTCAAAGCACCCTCTTTTTCAGTAATCTTGCACCATTGTTGAACCCACATACATGTGTTTTGTCCCAAACTGGTAGACATAAAATGCACAGGTGTTCCTTCAGGAGCATCACCAATAAAAAACGAATTTTTCATTTTACCTCCTAACAGCTTCTTTAAACCTTCAAACAGTTTCATTTTTGCAATAGTTCAATGCAATTTCTTTTCTCCAAAGCTGTCAATCTAAATTTCAGTCAGTTTTACTCCTACCACTGACCCTCCACAAAATCTTACTGCAATATTTCTCTTAATCAATAACTCTGTTAGTAACAACATAAATACATTCGCTACTCTGTCTGTTGTGCTAAATAAAGGATAGATTTATATTCACTGCGAGTAACACATTCCGCTTACCCTTCACAAAGTAAGACTTTCCGTTTACTCTTCAAACACTACAGGTAAATCCCTTCCGCTTACCTTTCACTCAAGCTCAGAAGAACCTGCTACTCCTTTGGACTTATCCTTCAGGATATATCTTAGGCCAAAGTTTCACCAGCGAACCCTTTTGCTGTCAATCAAGCTCAGAAGAACCTGCTACTCCTTTGGTGTGACCCTTTCTAGGTGATATCAGACCAAAGTTTCACCAGCGAACTCTTTGCTATTAATCACTCACACAGAAAATAGTCCCTAATTTAACACTGCCAGCCCTACCTAGCTTCTCAGTGCTATTCCAACAGACGAGTAACCTCAGTGCAGTGTGGCTTCCATTTACCACCCGCTATTCCTTCCCGGGATTCCACAGGTGTGCATACCTGCGTGTTCCAGACAACATTGAACAAGACACTAACTTAACATAAAGAGTTAAAACATGTAATCAATAACCAAAAAAGTATGTCCTATGAAATTACCAATATAATCAATAACACCATCAATTCAAAATGAGCAAAATATCACCTACAATAAAAAATCCTTACTATTTTCAACACTTCAAAAAAAACATGCTAGCATATTAACAACATTTCACAACCCTATTGATACTCACACCACTTCTTGCATCACCTGCCAGTACTGCTTTGCCAGTCTTCAGGTTCTGAGCATTGGAGTCAGGAATCAGGACTTGGACATTTATCTAACTTGGGCAATTATTTTATTTCCCTCTTAAGGTCAATGATCCATTAGTTGAGTAGTTGATGGTGAAATCAATAATTACTAATCACCAAACCAATCAATAATGACCATCCTCTGCTTACCAAAAACTGATGGAGAGCGGTAATTTCTTCTGGTAGTTTCTCAATGCAAAACCCTCATGCTACCTCTATTTTACCGCTCAAAAGGTGTTGGGCCCTTCACACCATGTATTACCATCAGGAGAAATTTAAATAAAGATGAACAGTCAAAATGCAATTATTATTGTAAGCCAATAAAGAGAGTTGTTGATTATTTTAAAGGGTTTTATTTTCTAGTCAAAAAGTTAATTTTTCTCTGACCCTTTATTCATTAGTAAAATATCAATTAGGTTACAGAATTTGGAAAACAGGAAAAATATCAATAATGGAGAACACATTACAGTCTGCATATAAGCATTACATGTAGTTATGAAAATGTGGCGCAAAATTTCAGTCACAATTCTTAAAGAGTTTCTAAGAAAAATAGTCTTGCAAAGCTAATCAATAATTGAATAGTTGGCAAAAAATCTCCCATTAAGAGAAATAAATGCATAAGACAAATAAATCTTTTAGACCTAATTAATTAGTCAAAACATATTAGCATCTAATCCTATCCTGATCCACTGCACTCTCTGTCTGTCTGTGTCTAAAGAGGAAAGCAGCCCGCCCTTCACAGGCCTCAAAGGAATGTGGCATAAAGTGCCAAGATATGACGTGGAAGCAAGAAACCTCCCCCTGACACTCCTCGGACGCAAGCGCGCCCTTTAGCAATCTCCCGAGACGTTTCTCGTACCTAACCCATAGAAGCCAGCTGAGCTGAGAAAAAAGAAGAAGTGGAAGTGGTGGCTCCCATCCAGAGAGGACAGTATTTATACCATAATTATTGGCAGAGTACACAAAGATGTAACATTTTTCAGGAGAACCTTACGTGATTGGTCAGTCATAAAGGCATGAGGTCACACTTCCCTGACTCATTCTAAAAACCTGACTTCACTAGTCCTAACAAAAGAAGCATACATGAATAAATACATTTATAAACATTTGCAACATTTACTAGGAAAAATGTTTCAATCTAATTCATCCTTCTTCCTTCTCAGCGCAGTAGATGGATACTTTTAACTAACTGGTACATTGGCAGAATGACAAGAATGTGCAGTTCACGCTGTTCTTGTCATGAGGAAAGCTGCCACAGTCTGCGCATGCTCCCTTCTCATTAAATTGAAAGTCAAAGCCTTGATGGATTCACAGGCAGCCATGTTTTGTGTAGGCCCCAAAAATAAAACAAATACAAAGATAATATTAATTTCATGTAAACCAGTCCATTATGTGTCCCAAGTGCATTATTAATTCACACACATTATAAAAAGAGGTGTTATTAACTGAAAATGTTTATCAAAATATGCAACAAGTCAAAGTCTATTAAGACAGGAATAATACATTTAGTTTACATGGATGTGCTGGGAAGAGAGAAACACATTCTATTAAAAATCTTCAAAGGTAAAAAGGCCACTTTTTCTCTACATTGCAAAAAACACATGTTAATTTAATTCAGCAAAAGCATTTTCAGTCTGAAGTGAATAGGCCTCACTTTTCATGTTTTTCATGTGCCATGTTTTTAACCTGCACCAAAATGTGCGTGGCAATTTAAATGCAGCCTGTCTGAAGCACAAAAATAAAACAATGCATGACTGCAGATGAAATCTGCTCCATCAGCGGCACTCGTGAAAGGTATTCTGCAGGGTTTTGATCCTTCCCCGGTTTGTGCACAGTCTCATAGTCATATTTTTGCATTCTTAACCCCCACCTCTCGATGCCAGGGGGCATCTTGGCCTTCGGGTTCCCAAAAACTGTGAGTAACGCCTGTTGATCTGTGATGACAGTAGATGGTTTTCGGTCGAGGAATACATGAAAATGTTTGCAAGCCCACGCCACAGCCAGACTTTCCTTCTCCAGCTGGGTGTAGGCATATTGTGTTTCAGACAGGCTCCAACTGGCAAAGGCCACAAGGTGTCTCTGACCACTTAGTAATTGCCATTTTCTTACCAGCTAGGCAATGTAAGAGAGATGCCCAGTTCGTGACTGAATGGCACAGTGTGAAACCAGATGATGTGTGATTGATCCGGGCTTTCCCCGCTTGCCCACATTGTGTGATCCTAGGCAAATATTTTATGTCAATGACCCTCTGTTTTCATTATTACACAAGTGTGCGTGAGCTCCCTGTTCGTTTGTTTTCTCGCTCACCCCTGTTATGATCGCCTTTGTGCCAGGTCAAGAGCAGGAAGCCTCTTTTTCCTGCCAGTGAAAGCTATGACCCTCTCGGTATTTTCATTACATTTGCACACAGGATGCGTTGACAGACGAATGGCACAGTTTTTTGTTGATCTTTCCTCACTGCGCATTTCATGATGTGGAACACAAGGTGAGCGGTCACCAACACACGTTTGTGTTGCTCCTTTAGGAAAAACAAAATCACGGAACAACCAGAAGATGCGCCAAGATTTAGTCTTTCTGTTTAATAATAATGGAAATGCGCAAGCGTCATTCTTGACTGAACCCACTGGAGAAATGTGGATGTGGCCAAAGTTTACAAAGTGGGGCAGGAAGAGAGATTCATCCTTCTGTGGGGGCAGTTTACCTGAATACACATAGAGAAAGATAGAGACAGAACTGCCTTTCCACAATGGTACTCGCTGTTTTTGATGAAAGGACGGAATATGTGAAAGGTCTTCAAGACTAGGGTAGCTACCATGCTCCAGTCAACCAGGTGTAACTGCTCAGGGAACCTGCCACACCTCAGTCCCCCACCTCCGGCCTGACTCTCCTTCACAGGCCTCTGGAATCAGAAGGGTCTGCCTGGTCTGAGTCAAACCAGTGGCGGCTGGTGAACTTGGAAAGTGGTGAGGCAAAAGTACATGTCTTAGATCCAATTTAGTAGGTGAAGTAAACAATCCCCATGTCCTTGAAAGGGATTCATAGGGGGCTTCCTTCTAGAAAGTTTGAAAACAGCCTGGACCTGGAAATATTTCTGAATTGGTAAAACACCTTTCCACTAGCTGTGCAGCCATAGGCTAACTTTTTCAGTTGGTAAACAAGCTTTGCTCTAGCAGTGCAGCCTTGGGATGATGTTTTGAGTTGTTGTTAAAACTCTCTGTCCCAGCAGTGTAGCCCTAGGGGGCCTTTTAGAACAACTGAAGCGCACACAATTTCTTGTAGGGTATTTCAGTAGTGAAAGGATGTTTTTAAAAGGTTTCATATGTAATCACAGTTTTTGTTTCCTTTTAAGTGGGCATTATAGTTCTTTAGTGCACAAGCTGGGTCTGGTATCTTGGTGGTCTATGCGCAAGCAAGACAAATCTGTTGATTCTGCCTTATAAACTCAGCCTTTCATCTTTCAAAGTTCGATTATCTCATTGGAGGTCTATGTTTGAACATCTTATCCCAGCCGGAATGTTGCTTTTTAATATTATTATTTATACTATTTAATTTAGGGTTTTTGGCAGAGAATGTTAACACCGAAGGGTTCACGGCACTGACAAACCTGAGAATATACCAACTACCTACACATAGAAAAAGACAATGAGAACAACAATGCATCATTAAAAAAAAAAGAAAATGCATAACAAACAAATTGCATTATACAAAAACTACATAAAATGTGCACCACATGTAACAAACACAACAACGAAGGTGAGAGCGCTTTCACCTTCGTTGTTGTTTGCTACATGTGGTGCACATTTTATGTAGTTTTTTTGTATTCTGATGCATTGATGTTCACATTGTCTTTTTCTACGTGTAGGTATTTGGACATTTGTATACTTTTTACAGTGTTTGTTTTACAGTGTTTGTTCTCCTTATTTCAGGGCTCTCGTGTTTCTGTTTTGATTATTTGCCTAATGTATATATGAATGTTGTTATTTATTATTTGTCCACACCAATGTATTTAAAAAAAAGATTTATATAAAAAAAGAAAATAATTTTGATAACATGATGAATTGTAAAATGAGTTTTTCTGTGGGTGACACTTTTATATCTGGAGTCATTACCCATTCATATAAATTATAGTGGGGGTCTTCCCTTGTGTTCTTTATTGCATTCTCCCTGGATTGGATTTCCCCCCAGAATTTTCATTCTCAAGGTCCCTCTTCTGTTTTTTTTTTGCCATAATATAAGTGGCGTACATTGCAATCAACAGTTGTGCTCATACACACATGCATCCATTCCTCATCCTTCTAATTATCAATATATAGTGAAAATACACAATATTCAATTGTTCTTAGGACAAAATGGAGCAGAAAGTATTTCAATGTATTGATATTGACAAATAGTGTACATCATTGTGGCCAAGAGACAGAAATAGAAAAAGTTATGATATTCTACGCGCGTATCGGCATGTTGCCTTCATCAGGAAGCCGCAGGATTAATCGAAGTAATGTAATGCAGGAAACGACCCGTATAAGAGGGTGACGAAAAATGTTCCACATTTGACCAAGGTTTAGTGGTGTCTCCTATAGACCGTTGTATAATCGGGGGTCAATGGAACGGTGGGTTGCATTAACTGTCCATTTTGTGGACATATATATATATATCTCCAACGCTCGAACTTTAGCTCGTGAAGAAGAAAGGAAAGCACTCTCAGGGGCGAGTTCAAAACTTTATTCAGAACTCCCAGTCGCCAGACGCGTTTCGGATGTCGCCTTTGTCGATATATATAGAGTCGCGTTATGGCAAGTCCATAGATTTAACGCATATACGTAATCGAAATACGAGGGATGTGCCTTGATAAAAGAACTTCATCATAAGTGCTGCGCATAGGCGCTGAAACGCTGTTGTGATGCGACATAAATGCACACATACGTAATGATAATGCATACTCACACTTGTGTTATCACTTTTTTTTCTGATGCTGAGCATTAGCAAAAAGCTTTTTCCTCTCCTTGCTGACGCTGAACAACATCAGAAAGCAAATCTACAAGCCAATAGATCTATCCTGGCAGTCCTAAAGTAAGAGCTGTTGGCTTTGCCAATGCTTGCATAAATTAACCCTTGGCCAAAGGTTGTTGCAAATGTGTCGCTAAAAAATTGATGAACGGGGCAACGGAGTAATTTCTCTTCGGATCTGGCGGGATGGTCAAGTGGGGGGAGTTGGAAGGTTAATTCTGGCCTCCTGGGGGCCCCAGGGCTTGAAACCGACAAACCCAAGGGTCGATTTTACGCAGAAGCAGCGGTCCATGGCTTGTCCCAGGTGACCTCGGGCGACTGTGAATTACTTTGTACTTGTCTAGTTGTCCTGTGCGGGGGTGAAAGTTCACACTTTAAACAAATAAACCTCAACGCCTTTGCTCCGGATGTGAATTGTTTAACGGCTGCTGTAATTGGTCGCTGTGTGGTCATGACACTGATTAATGAGGGCAGAATGGCCCTGTCCATTTCACCTGCACTAACGTGTCTGCATTTGTCACCTCTGTTACGTGGATTTATTTTAATCTAGCGCTTAATGCTGCGCTCAATCCGTTTCTTAGCTCCCATAAACCTGGCAGTTCGGAGTATTCACAAAAATACGTAAAGTTGTCAGTCGTTCACTTCTTTACACGAGTTGACTAGATTCGCACGTGCTGCCAATGCACAAACGGCAACAGAAGTACGTGTGGCAGTTTACACAAGTCCTATGTTTTCAGGCATACATCTTGTTCAGCACACGTTACGTTTAATTGTTTACATGTGCTGAACATGTTCAAACTTTATTATTTTCAACAAGTAAAGGCCTTTTGCGTGAATCAAGTCCTGGATGTGGAACGGCTTGCAGCCTGTGAATAGCCACAGGTGTGACCTGTGTGTCTACCTCATACCGCATTGCGCCTGGCCACGCCCTTGAAATCCACACCGTGTGTATTGGTAAAATACAGCATGAAACTGTCCTTGGGAGCAGTGACGTGGTGGTGCATGGGGAGGTGGGTGGGGGGGGGGGGGGTGTTTGGGTTACAATAATAGACCATGCACATCAAGGGGCGTTACACATCTGAAAGGAGATTTGTAGAACATGTCCCATTTATAGAATTACTTAACCGTATGCATATACAGTCTTTGTCTCAAAGAAATGAAGTAAATTGTCAAGAATCACACACTTATTATTCAAGTGTTGCAACCGAGATTTCAACCCAGGTTCCAAGGTTCCAAGGTTCCAAAGTCGGCCTCTAGCCTCTATACCACGTGTACACCCTTCCCCTTCCATCACATCTGTGGACACAACACTTGGTTGTCCCGCTTGTTGTAATTTTGATCTCCAAACGGAATTGCTCACTTCTTCCAAACTACTGATGTGATGATGATTGCACTTAAAAGCTCCTCGTGCTTTCAGAAAAACCTGTGAGTGAGGCCCAGGAACACACATTGGTCTGTCTCTGAAGCCAGATCTGGAATCTGGATTAAAAAGTAGATAATTTAGCCAGTGCACACGCATGTCTCCCCTCTCCTTTTATTCCTCCTGTCCCCTCTGCTCCGCTTTAATTCCTTCTCCACAAGCTCTCGCTTCCTTTTCTTCCTTTTCGGTTCATTCTTTTACATCTCTTGAATTTTTCTTCTTTCCTCCTGTCGGTCCTTTCTTCTTGCAATTCATTCCCTTCCATTCCTCCTCCTCTCCTACAATTCCCCCTTTGTCTTCTCTTATTTCGTCCTCGCCATCTTACCACCTCACATTTCTTCCTGGCCACCCTTCCTCACCCTTCTCTTTTTTGTTCCTCTTTTCTCTTCAGTTCCTTACACCCCCTCCACCTCCATTCCCTTCCACCCCTTCCACCTCCATTCCCTTCCACCCCCTCCACCTCAATTCCCTTCCACCCCTTCCACCTCAATTCCCTTACACCCCTTCCACCTCCATTCCCTTCCACCCCCTCCACCTCCATTCCCTTACACCCCTTCCACCTCAATTCCCTTACACCCCTTCCACCTCAATTCCCTTCCACCCCTTCCACCTCCATTCCCTTCCACCCCCTCCACCTCCATTCCCTTCCACCCCTTCCACCTCAATTCCCTTACACCCCTTCCACCTCCATTCCCTTCCACCCCTTCCACCTCAATTCCCTTCCACCCCTTCCACCTCCATTCCCTTACACCCCTTCCACCTCCATTCCCTTACACCCCTTCCACCTCAATTCCCTTACACCCCTTCCACCTCAATTCCCTTACACCCCTTCCACCTCAATTCCCTTCCACCCCTTCCACCTCAATTCCCTTCCACCCCTTCCACCTCCATTCCCTTCCACCCCTTCCACCTCAATTCCCTTCCACCCTTCCACCTCAATTCCCTTCCACCCCTTCCACCTCCATTCCCTTCCACCCCTTCCACCTCCATTCCCTTACACCCCTTCCACCTCTATTCCCTTCCACCCCTTCCACCTCCATTCCCTTCCACCCCTTCCACCTCCATTCCCTTCCACCCCTTCCACCTCCATTCCCTTACACCCCTTCCACCTCAATTCCCTTACACCCCTTCCACCTCAATTCCCTTCCACCCCTTCCACCTCCATTCCCTTCCACCCCCTCCACCTCCATTCCCTTACACCCCTTCCACCTCAATTCCCTTCCACCCCTTCCACCTCCATTCCCTTCCACCCCTCCGACCTCCATTCCCTTCCACCCCTTCCACCTCCATTCCCTTCCACCCCTCCTCCTCCAGTCCCTCTCCTCTTTGGAGAGGACGCTCACAGCAGGAGGTCGTTACTCCTCGCCTTAAGGCATGTCTTGCCACATGCAGAGATTCATCACCGTTAATTCAATAGCCACACACATATGCATGTATGAAGAAGGCTCCAATAATAAGCTCTCGGCTCAGTTTTTTTCCCACCTAAATCTTCCACTGGCAGCAGAAGGGGTTCTTTCCTGGTGCCTTTCGTCCTAGACTGATGGGGGAGGAGGGCAGTAGACCTGCTGGGGAAGGGTTGATAGCAGTAAGTCTGAGGGGTCTGGTGGGTAGGTTGGGTCCTGAGCCACTTGAGGTGGTATCTCAGCTGTGCCCAGGCAGTAAGGTTCCCCAGTTTGAGGATTGAGACGTATGAGTGGATGGCAGAGTAAACGGGAAGGCGGGAGTATGAATAGATGGATGAATAAAAGTATCAATTGATTGTAAGATGGATGGGTGCATGCATAGATAATGGATGTGTGAACGAATGGTTGGATGGAGTGGCCCATGGACTGTTGGAATGGTGAATGAATGGATGGATGAAAGATGAATAGATGCCCAAATAGAAAGCTTGAGTGGTGGGTATTGGTGGATGGATGAAAGGGTAAATGGACAGATGCTAAGACAGCCGATTCAGGGAGCTCTTCTAGGGAGGGGCAGGCTCGCGTGTGCTTGCATGATGCCATCAGCGCTTTGGTTGCAGTTATTGTATTTTCTGGCTACTCCCTTGCTACAGAGGGGAAAACAATGATCACCTGGAATGTGGCCCCAGTAAATCCCAGTGACTGAGATGAATTCAAGTATTGCACCCATTACTTTTTAGGTCTCGCTGAGCCAGCGCATGAGCTGCTCGGAGAGACATTTAGTAGGTGAGTTTTCAGAGTGCTACTGGCTGGCCTAGCGCTTGCGTTCATGCAAACGTGCACGCGTGCCTGCGCCATCTGTCCTTGCACGCCTTTCGCTTTGATCGAGAATGGACTACAAATGCCGCCTTCTTCTCCAGCCTATCACCAAACTCCTCACTTTGATGACGTCTTTCACTTTGATCGAGAATGGACTACAAATGCCGCCTTCTTCTCCAGCCTATTACCAAACTCCTCACTTTGATGAGGGCTCTAGTACAGCCTATGAGAGCCCGCCTTTTCTTGCAGTGTATCAATACTTACTTCCGCTGTGGTGAGGTCTTCCTAGCCTATCGAGGCTCCCCTGTCTGTAGTTCCCGTTATTCCACTCTGGAAGATTTCTGCTAGTCTTGCATTTCCTTTGCTGCTCTGTGTGTCCGCCGTCCTATTTCTGGCCGTTGCCTCCAAGACTCAGCGCCGCAAAAAGAAGGGTTGGCAGTTCTCGAATATTAGAGCAGTGCTTTGGCATTGATGACAATGGCTATGCTGGAGTACTTCGATAATGATCCGATCGGGCACAGAGCTCTTTGGCACGACGGCTCCCAAGTGCTAACTTTAAAACTGGGCACCTTGAGGCAATTTCCGGAGTAGTGCTCCCACCATGGCACGCTTGGGGTAGTGCAGAGTATGCTACTCACAAGGAGTACCTTGGCAGGTACTGCATGGTTACAGTTTATTTCTTCAACCTTGAGGCCCGGCATCAAGTGCTTGTAGTTAATATAGCTTTCTGCGGATTTCCCCAACGCCAGGAATGCGTAGTGGTGCGCTTATCTTTGTGTGTGGGCCAATGTGTCTGTGTGCTGATTGGGTGTTTTTTTTTGTGTACGTGTGTGTCTGTGGTTTGTTCCACTGTGTGCCTGTTTGTGTCAGGGTGTTTCTGTCTGTCTGTGGTTTATGTGGGTGTCTGTTTACGTATATGTGTCTGTGTGCATGTATGTATCTTTGTGTGTTCGTAAGTGTGCATGCCTGTTTGTGTGTCTGCGTCTCTTTCCCAAAATTTGTTGTCTGTGCGTGTGTGTATGTGTGTTCGCGAGTGTGCATGGCTGTTTCTGTGTCTGCGTCATCTTGCCTTTACCTGTTGTGTCTGTGCGTGCATGCGTATCTCTGTGTTCATAACACCGCGGGCGTGAGGGCATCAGATGATAGGGGCAAGAGTCACTCAGTAATACCACATTTCTGACAGCAGCATCTCTGATGCAAACCATAACGCGCAAAAAGTGAGTGTCCCTCCGGTGTGCTGCGGGCCTGGAAGCTGACTCACTCCGGCGCATGTGCTCTGTGTCTTTGGTTTGTCTTCCCAGGAAACTGATTCATCCCAGCAGGGTGAGTCTCTTATCAAGCCTGAGACCAACAGATTGCCAATGTTTTATCTGAACTTGAGAATTCTGGATGAATTCCCGCCCACCTGTGTGCCATAGCTCATACATCACTATTGAAAAGGTTTGTTATGGAGGCCCGCCATGACAAAAATCATTGTTTGGTGTACAGCATTTTCTCCATGTCTTGACTCCTAAAGGAATCACCAATGACTGGGCCTTTTCTGTGGTTGTTACTGTTGCTTAATACTGAGGGTAAGGGGCACAGGTACTACTGCAGATCAACTAAAAACCGAGGCACTCCATTTGTTTATTCAGCTCTCCAATGTTAATGGGCCTGTTGGAATTCAGCTCTGTTATGTCTGGTTATTGCCCTAATATCTCAGTGCCACTGAGGCAAGATTGGACCACTTAGACCCAAACTACGTATGTGGGGCGAAAGGGGCCATTACCTACCCATCCCCAAATGATCAATGCAGGTACTGGTAACTTATAGGGTTGGAATCTCAGTCTCCTTACAAGTTGGTCCCTGAGGGGCCAATAAAAAATGAGGAAAAGTCAGGGTTATTGACTATTCTGACTCTGATCTACACCTGAATTTCTCATTTTGGCCTAGACTTCTAACAGGGATTTATAGATGCATACAGTAGCTGAAGTCTCCAGGTAAAGGTAAGCATTGCTTAATGATGATAGGACTGATTACTACTGATAGCAAACCCATCAGAGGGAAATGAGCCCTCATATGAGGGCGATAGTGAGTTAGAACAGTGGTAGCTGAATCAACAAAAACAGTCCCAAAATTAGTCTTTGAAATGCCCAACACTTCTAAAAATGAACAGTGGCTCTGCCAAAGGGAATATATTCCTGGGTTCCAAGCCCTAGTCCCCAGAGTTGCAGAGTGGTAGTTTCCGGTTAACAAGGTGAGTAGGTTTGCATTGGCTATTGTTCAAGGAACCAGACAAAATTCAATGAGAGACAAAGGGGGATGTCGACTGGTCCAATAGCCAACACAATTGCATTGGTTTGTGATGCTGGTATTGAGATGGCACACAAAGTCCTTCTGGAAATTCCAAACTTTTATGGCATATTCCTTGAAATTGGCTCGTCACATCAGATTTTTGTAGTTGATAGAGCGTTCAGTGGATCAGTTGCAACAATGGAATCCACCACATAACCATTTGGGTCTGAGATCCCAGATATAGGCCAAAGGTCCAACCATGACTTCAACAGAAATGTTTCTTGACCCATAACAGCTGCATTTATGGTTTAACTGTTCTAGAACCAAGGCAACCAGACAGAGACCACCCAACACCAACCCAAGCAACCTTACCATTAAGAAAACAAACATTGGCATAGCCAATAGATTTCGCTTTTGGGACCTTATAAGTATTTAGTTATGCAGCATAATATCCTTGGGGCTACAACATCAACTGTTGCATGGCTAAACACTTATAAGGTCCCAAAGGTGAGACCTATTGGCTATGCCATTGCTTGTTTCTCTGGCTGGTGTGTGGCGTCCGCCCCCTCACTAAGCATTACCCTGACTGTGTGAAAAGATTTCATTGTACTTCTGCCTCAAAAAGTAGTCTGCAGAATGAGTGTGATTGTTTTAATTCCTGTAAAGTTTAATAGTGCCCTTTATTTCTGACCACGCAGTGACCAACCGGAAGCCCTCCCAGGTGTCAATCACGAAGGTGAAGCAGTTCGAGGGGTCTTCATGCTTTGTGAGGAGGTCGCAGTGGATGCTGGAGCAGCTGCGGCAGGTCAACGGCATCGAGCCAAACAAGGTGAGGCATGGGCCTGCCTCTGTATGTGGGTGGATTCTGAAACTATATGTGGGTGGAATCTGTCTGCCTCTGTATGTGGGTGGAATCTGTCTGCCTATGTATGTGGGTGGAATCTGAAACTATATGTGGGTGGAACCTGAGCCTGCCTCTGTATGTGGATAGAATCTGCCTATGTATGTGGGTGGATTCTGGATATATATGTGGGTGGACTCTGCCTCTGTATGTGGGTGGAATCTTCTTCTGTATGTGGGTTGAATCTGGATCAGTATGTGGCTGGAATCTAAGCCTATATGCGAGTAGAATCTGGATATATATATGTGGGTGGAATCTGAGTCTGTCTGAATGCATGGGTGGAATCTGAACCTGCCTCAATGCATGGGTGGAATCTGAGTCTGCCACAACGCATGGGTGGAATCTGAGTCTGCCACAATGCATGGGGGGAATCTGAGTCTGCCACAATGCATGGGTGGAATCTGAGTCTGCCACAATGCATGGGTGGAATCGGAGTCTGCCACAATGCATGGGTGGAATCTGAGTCTGCCACAATGCATGGGTGGAATCTGAGTCTGCCACAATGCATGGGTGGAATCTGAGTCTGCCACAATGCATGGGTGGAATCTGAGTCTGCCACAATGCATGGGGGGAATCTGAGTCTGCCACAATGCATGGGTGGAATCTGAGTCTGCCACAATGCATGGTTGGAATCTGAGTCTGTCTGAATGCATGGGTGGAATCTGAACCTGCCTCAATGCATGGGTGGAATCTGAGTCTGCCACAATGCATGGGTGGAATCTGAGTCTGCCTCAATGCACGAGTGAAATCGGAGTCTGCCACAATGCATGGGTGGAATCTGAGTCTGTCACAATGCATGGGTGGAATCTGAGTCTGCCTCAATGCATGGGTGGAATTTTAGTCTGCCTCTATCAATAGGCAGAATAGGAATCCTCCTGTGTATGTGGGCATCTGTATGTGGGTGGAATCTGCGTTTGTGCGAATGTGTGTGTAAAATCGCTGTGCGTACCTCGGGCAAGGTGGGAAAATGGTGACATGGCAAACGCCTCTCCTGCAATTATCAGGCATCTTTCTGTGGGGACGGGAGAAGTGGCCTGTATTTGAAACACATCTTAATATCTAAAAAATGGGAGATGGTCTTTTTCATTTTTACCAAGGTAGGAATTTTCCATTTAAAGCTCTCATGAAACAATCGTATAAGGAAGCCAAATCAGTGTGCTTTGCTTCACCAGCTATGATGCAGGACAGGCTCATGGGGCATCAAGACCGGTTGGTATTCGGGGCACGGGGCGCTCTTTTCTTTTTAAAGAGGTTGAGAGAGCACAAGTTTGAAAAAAATGTATAAGTACGCCATATTTACAAGCACGTAGTTAGTTTAAACATGTTTTGCACACGAGTGTTTTATATTCAATAGTAAAATGAATAGAATGTTAAGTAGAGTAACCATAATTATAACAGTGTGAGATTAAATGTAGAAATGTTGGATTATATGTGAAAACCTCATGTTCTCATGTTAAAAAGAGTCATGTCCGAATTAAATGTAACTTTGGATTCCAGTATTTTGTGTAGGCCTTAGGGCAATTCACAGCAAACCTGAACGTGCTGCTAAACTAATGTGAGATAAAGTTGACATGGTTCTTTCAAAATGTACTATTGAACTTAGGGTTAAAAGTATATGCTTTATAGATGTGTTATTTTAGAAACGTATGCTAGTTAAGAATGTTTGCTGTTTAAATCAAGTTAACGTTTTAAGAGTGCAGGAACCTGCTGCATGTAAATCAAGTAGGCCAGAACAGATAATGTCATGAAGTTTAAATCGTCATGTGCTCGTTAGAGGAGAGGTCGTGAGGTGTCCAGCATGGAGCTCTGAGAGTGTTTTATGGCCTAAGATATGGTGAAGTCTGGAATTTGAGGCCCACTGCAGGACGAGCTGTATGCAGGTGCGAGGGTCCTAATCAGCTCGAATGAAAGGGACTTTGTTCAGTGGCGCCTTGCGCAGGCCTGTAGGAGTTTCCAGGAATTTCAGGGGGTATCAGCGCACTGAAGAAGCCGCCTGGGAACCAAGGCCAACTTTAACGAGGGTCTTCAAGAGTACCATCATGGAGTTTGCCGCGGAAAGATGTACCACGTGAGGGGCGTCCCAAGGGGCGTTTCTATTGGAAATGTGATTTGGTATTAGGGAAAGTGACCCGGGAGGAGAAGAGAGCAGATGATTTTGGGAGCCTAAGGAAGCAGATGGGTAGGCAGATAGGCTGATCAGGAGAGACCCATTATCAGAGAAGAGACAAGGAGAAGTGCGTGATCTTCTTAGGAAGTCACCACGGCTGACACCTAGAGGGTTAAGATCTTGTTAAGTAGGGATGTCATTTAGTGTAGTGCAGGGACAGACTAACTTTAATTTTTCTTTTCTGTAATGACTTTGAGGTTGCAACTTGTATCCATTTTAGCAACCCTGATGGTTTTCGAACTTGTACTTATTATTTTGTTCTTCAGACTCAGACTATTCAAAAAGTTCATGTTCATAGTGATTCCGATCTACCTCTTGAATCTCATTTTGAGAAGTTTGTATCTTCAGTTATCTTTGACTTTATATTAAATCTTTAAAACTTAATTTTGGTCAGTGGTCATTTAGAGTGGTGTAAGTTCTTAAATTGATTGTTTACTGCGAGATTACCTTTTACTCAAGACAGGTACCAACGATTCAGTCGACAGGAAATGGGATTTGGTAAGATAATTAGTAACCAGAAATCCCGCGTTAGCAGTTGGTAGCAGAGTGAGGATGGTTATCTTCTTGAGGAAGGTAATCTAGAGAGGTTAGTTTACCCCAAGGCCCGAGACGTCGAGAGACGAGCAGCGGAAGAATCGTGTGCCGAAAGGTGCAGACGGTGCGAGAAAAGCAGCAGTATCGGAGAGTGAGTATAAAAAGGGTCATGCGTGAACAGATTGCGGTGTTTTGTGTTGTATTTGTATTGTAATGTCTTGCGGAGTTGAATGCCTGTAGTGTGAATGAGAGACGGTTGTGAGCGCGCGCAACCTGGTAAACTGGTAACCTGGTAAACGGGTTAACTGGTGAAATCTTAAGTTCAGGCCAGAGCTTAAGTGGTTTTGGGTGTATCGAACATCCAGGGTAGTTGTCGACCATAGTACGGAGGTCACGAGGTACCATTGACCGCCGTGGATCCAAGATAGGGGGAGTGTAAGAGTGAGTGTATGAGTAACGGACGCTGGTCGAAAGTTACTGCGTGTGAGTAACCTATCGGAGAAGGCGATTGTCTGGAAGTAATCGGAAAGACATTTCGCCAAGTTAGGGTGACAACTACAGAAAGACTGTGGGCGTACAGTCAAAGAAAGGTGATCGCTTGGACGGAAGTAATCATAAGTAAATCAATAAAGCCGCGCTGTGATTGAGCGGTTGGTGTGACGTTAGCTAGAGCCGCGCTCTGGTTGGGCGGCTAGAGTGACGTCGGAGGAAAGTCGCGTACGGATAGGCCAGTTAGTGAGAACGGGGCTGAGATTGGTGGAATATCATCAGGAAGTAAACAAACGCGGAGAAAAGAGAAATCATGAAGTGTTTTAAGTGTTTGAAAGGGATTTTTAAACGTAAACGAAGTGAACATTATTACGGGGAAGAGGCTCCCCCAGAGGGTACGCCAGCTCATTATATGGCAACGAATGTTGGGCTGCATACGATATTGTGGATTGGGGCTTGGAATAAGCTTACGGAAGGGAATGAGGAAATGCAGTTCCCGAAGTACGGGACGTTTAAATTAGAGGTGTTACATCGGCTAAAAGCAACCATGTCCTCATTGAAACCCTCACCTAGACCAACACAGTTTGAGGCTCTTAATGCATGGATTAAGGCTGCACACGACCGAAATTTGAACAGGCGTCAACAAAGGCTGACGCGATCGGTAAGGGCAGTGCGAGATTCCAAATGGGATGAGGAGGAAAAGCGTTGGAGGGTACAGACTATTGAGGTGGAGAAAATGTATCCGATGAGGGAGGTGTCAGGAGGAGGAAACCTCATGGAAGAAGACGAGGAAAGCGAGTTGGAGGACAATCTGATAAACAGATTGTTAATGGATAGACCACCTCCGAGAGTGGAGTTAATAGAAGATAGAGGGCTCGCAAGGGAAGACGGGAATGAGATAGAGGGATATACACCACTCCCTATATCGGAATGGACACCTAGCAAAGGCGGAGAAACACCTCCAAACAACACTGTACAGAGTGTAGTGGGAAGGTTTGTGGTGCAGAAAACGCCAACCACAGAAAGGGTTGAGTCTGTGGGATTGCCAGACGCTCTTCAAGTGCCTGTTACCATAGGACCCATAGTTTCGATCTATAATTCTGAGAGAGATAGAGGGGAACAACAAAGGCAATTGGATAGGGAAAGGATTGAGATGGAAAGGAGGAATAATGTGACGAATGCATGGAAACAATTACCAGGTTCGGTAACGTGGAACACCCCATTAGACACAACTGTCGGTCCCAATTCAGAACAGGGAGGTCCGAGAGGACCAATGTATCTAAGGGGACCGCGGCCAAGATCTTTTTCAGAGTTAAGAGCTGATTTGAGGGAATGGGACGGGTCCATAGTATCTCCGAGTAACAGGACAAGAACGGAACCAGAGTGGGAAAGCAGGGGTAACGGGACTGTATCTCATTGTGGGGCCAGCGAGAGTAGTCAGGGCCGGGAAGGCCAAAGTCAAGAGAATAGAGGGGATGCATGTCCTACAAATCAGAGAGAACAGCCGGAACAAAATACTAAGATTGTAGAATGTGAGGAAATGTCCCGTCTCTGGGGGAACGGAGGAGATGAGGCGGTACGGGCTTTTCAGAATAGGTTTAGGTGCCTTCATCATACACTTGGGGAAGACGTTCAACATTGGAGAAAGGAGAACAGCGATAGGTCCCGCCACGCCTCGAATAATCAGGAATCACAGGGAAGTAGGGAAGAAAGAGGGAGTAATAGAACCTCTTACCCTCTATCCCGTGAAACTAGCCAGGATGGAGAGAGAGAGGCTGGGAGGCATGAAGGAGTGTTTCACCACCCACCCCGAGAAGATGGAAAGGCATGGGACTTAGAGAGATGGGAACAGGGGAGGACTCCCTATAATTCACCAATACCTAAACGTAGATCTCGGAGCTGGGATGGGAGAGATGCGGATGGAGGAGCTAAATTGAGTGTCTTGAAAGCTGAAATAAAGGCAAAAAGGCTTGATGTTACCAGTTTAAAATCAGATGTTGATGAGATAATAGATGGAACATTGCCTTTGGAAAGGATAGAATTGTATGAACAGGATGAGTTATTGTTCATGGCAAAGGATATTACTAGGAAAGCTAGAGCGTTTCATGAAAAACTGACTGATTTGGCAGACAAGTATGCCGTGGATTTGTCTAGGACAAGGGCATTGCAGAGCAACCACAGATTACAGTACGCAGACCAAGATCTAGATGAGAAGAGAACTACTGGATTAAAAACACACATAAGAGAGTTGGTAACAGGGATAAGAGTGTGGAGAGAACTGGATAAATGGGAAGAAAGGTGGTCGAAAAAGGGCACAGTTAGGCGAAGTACAAATGTGATGACCCCTGAGGGAAGGGTAATGCAGATGGAGGCATTCCCTTTGCGAGAAATATCAAACGGAAATTATGTACATGTGCCCTGGAGTAGAGGAGACTTAGCCGCATTTACCAACTCATTTCCGAAGTTGCGGGACAATCCAGTCGAGTGGTATAAGCAGGTAGAGAGGTTCGTTAAAATCTCGAAAGTACTGTGGATAGATTTGAACACGTTGTTTGACATCGTGGTCCCATCTGATCTATGGACCCCTTGTAAGACTAGTGTCGAATGGCCAAATGCTGAACCTTTGAGGGATGCTCGAACAAATGGACCATCTGAGATTGTCATGCGAAAGTATGAAAGGGTAATAGCATGGCTGAAAGATAAGGTACCACCACAGGATATAGATTGGGTAAAAATAGACCGAACAAGGCAGGAACCCAAGGAGACAGTTCACGAGTTTTATGAAAGATTGTTGAAAACATTCAAGCAATACAGTGGACTAGATGTAATGGATCCCAAAGACATAGGGCAGTTCGTGTCAAAGTTTGTCTTGGGGTTGAGACCTGATATTTGTTTGATGATACAGCAACATTTAATCTGTTGGCAGAACAAACCACTAGATGAGATTTTACGATATGCGAGGTACTGCAGTGACGAGATAGATTCTAAAGCCAAGAATCTAAAGGAGAAATTGATGGTGGTGCAAATGCAGTCCGCTGGGAAGGGTGGCCAGCAGAAGCAGGGGATGGGACGAAAAACAAATGGTCAGAACAAAGATAATGAAGAAGGGCAGAGACCTAGGATAGACTTTGCCACTTTAAAGAAAACGACAAAGTGTCATCTGTGTCATCAGGTGGGGCATTGGCGACGCGAGTGTCCCTTTAACCCTGAAAACGGAGAGCTAGAAGTAGAAGAGCAGGTCCAAGAAGACCCAGTGCAAAAAGTGACAGTCCCAAGCAGTAAGGTGGCCAAAGGGGGGACTTCGGCTCCACGGGCCCAATTCCCACAGCCACCGAAGATAGCAGCTGGAGGAAAGGTCTTTAAACAAATGCCTCTGTTTATCGAGGAAGAAAAATGTTATTACATTGATCCATTGACAGGACAACGGGTGAGCAGCGAAGAAGACTGTACCCTCGGGGCAGTTCTAGAAGTGGATCAGAGAGGGCCATTTGTTGAGGCAGAAGTGGCAGGGTGTCCCACTACGTTCTTAGTGGACACTGGGGCTACTCGTTCGACTCTGAGATCAGCGGTAGTTCCAGACTTGCCAATGTCAGGGGAAACAATTCAAGTGGTAGGAGTCGCAAATAAAAGAATGACTAGTCCCTTGACAGAACCAGTGTCTGTGAAAATTGGAAACCACATGAACGAACATCAGTTTGTGGTTTGTGACTCGAGTCCGGTATGTCTGTTAGGTAGGGATTTGTTATGCAAATTGAATTGCACCATATACTGCACCCCACAAGGAGTGGAGGTACAGACTACCGACGATGATGCTACCTTTAAGGTGGCCAATTCAAAATTCTGTGTAGAACTATATCCTACTCTGACTGTAGAAGATCTTCCACAAGACTTAAGAGATGCAGTGGCGTCAGAAGTGTGGGATTTCACAGGAGAAGATATAGGATTGATAAAAGGGGTAGAACCGGTAAAAATTATGGTAAAACCAAATGTTGAGTTTCCAAGAACGCCTCAATACAAATTGTCCCAGGAAACGATTGCGGGAATAAAGCCTGTGATCGAGTCAATGATACAGCAGGGAATACTGAAGGAAATCGTGGGCAGTCCTTGTAACTCCCCGATTATGGGTTTGCAGAAACCTAGTGGGAAGTTTAGGATAGTTCAGGATTTACGAAAGATTAACAACATAGTCGTTTCATGTTGTCCCGTGGTACCGAATCCATCAGTGATATTGTTTCAAATACCATGTCAAGCAGAATGGTTCACAGTGATAGATCTTTGCCAGGCTTTCTTTTCAATCCCATTGGATGAAGAGAGCAGGTACCTTTTTGCGTTTAAAATGGAAGATCGCGTTTTAACATGGTGTCGAATTCCACAAGGATTCACAGACAGTCCATCCATCTTTAATCAGTTGTTGAAGAAGAATCTTGAAAATCTAGTACTGCCGCAGAACTCGGTTCTGGTACAGTACATAGATGACCTACTTGTTGCGTCAGAAACTGAGGAAGCTTGTAAAGTAGATTCAATTGCCTTACTGAATCATTTAGCTGAAAATGGACATAAGGTATCTCCGAGCAAGTTACAGTATTGTCTGACAGAAGTACAGTATCTAGGGCACAGGTTAGAAAAAGGGAAACGTAAGGTGTCCCCAGAGAGGATAGAGGCGATAATGAAAATGAATGCGCCTACAACACAGAGAGAAGTTAGAATGTTCTTAGGAATGGTGGGTTACTGTCGACAGTGGATAGTTAACTTTTCACTGAAAGCAAAGCCCTTACAGAAACTGACGCACAAGGAGGTGAGTGATCCGGTACCATGGGATGAAGAATGTTTGGTGGCGTTTTTACAGCTGAGAGACGATTTATGTCGTGCTCCGGCTCTGGGAATGCCAGATTATGAAAAGTCGTTTTCACTCTATTGCTGTGAGAGAGAGGGATGTGCTTTGTCAGTCTTGGCACAGACCCACGGTAATGCCCGTAGACCAGTTGCATACTTTTCGGCTACATTAGATCCAGTAGCCGCAGCGTTGCCCGGATGTCTCAAATCCGTTGCCGCAACGGGTGTCAGCATTGAAAGGAGCGAAAGTATTGTGATGGGACATCCAGTAGTGGTGTATGTACCACATTCGGTTGAATTGTTGATGACCAGGACGAAGACGCAGCATCTGACCAATAGTAGGCTCACGCGCTACGAACAAGTTATACTTGCCGCAGAAAACGTGACTCTCAGGAGATGCTCTGTCTTGAATCCTGCTACTTTGATGCCATTACCTACTGTAATAGAAGGCGAAGGATGTGAAGACCACGATTGCCTTGATGTGACTGAACTATGCACGAAACCCAGACCAGATATAGTGGATGAGCCATTGTCTGACCCCGATGAAATTTACTTTGTTGATGGCTCATGTTTAAGAGACGATACTGGTCGGTTGAGAGCAGCTTATGCTGTTTGTACCATTACTGGAGTTGTGGAAGCCGCTTGCCTGGAAGGAGTACATTCCGCACAGGTAGCAGAGATTATTGCCCTAACTCGTGCCTGCATAGCAGGAAATGGAAAGAGAGTCACCATCTACACGGACAGCCAATATGGTTTCGGTGTGGTTCATGATTTCGGGCAGTTGTGGTCTCAGAGGGGTTACATGACTTCCTCTGGTTCGCCCATTCGAAATGGAGAATTTGTGCGATTGCTGATAGAAGCATTACAAGGTCCTGTTGACATTGCAGTAGTGAAATGTGTAGCTCATACTAAGAATACAGATTTTGTGTCACAAGGTAATAGATATGCTGATGAAGTCGCACGCTATTGTGCGGAACAAAGTTATTCTTTCTCAAAGGTGGAAATAGAAGGTGCAGAAGAAAAGACTGAATTAAGTATGATGTTAGAAACTGTAGACACTTGGGAGGATTTAAGGATAATGCAGGAGAACGCACCTGAAACAGAGAAAAAGGCATGGGAAATAGCAGGCTGTGTGCGAAGTGAAATGGATTTTTGGGTTTCAGCAGATGGGAGAGCTGTGTTACCTGAAGAATTAGCTAATCCCATGGCGAGAGAAATACATGGTCCAGTACATCTAGGAAGGGATGCTATGATGAGAGTTTTTAGGCAGACTTGGTATTGCCCGAAATTCAGAATAGCAGCAGAATCAGTATGTAAGCGATGTGTTACCTGCCAACAACTGAACGTAGGCAAACGAACACCAGTCACACTGAGTCACATTGGGAGGTCGGGGGGGCCTTTCAATAGAATGCAACTAGATTTCATTGAAATGCCAAGAGTCAATCGCCTTCGGTATGTGTTGGTGATTGTATGCGTATTTTCCAGATGGGTTGAAGCGTACCCTACACGTAGGTGCGATACACTCACAGTGGCTAAATTGTTGCTCAGGGAGTTGATACCGCGCTTCGGGGTGCCTGCCTCTTTGGAATCGGACAGAGGAAAACATTTTAACAGCGAAATAGTGAAGATGTTGTGCTCCACACTGAATATCGATCAAAAGCTGCATTGTAGTTATCGACCAGAAGCTTCAGGAATTGTGGAACAAGTGAATGGCACTTTGAAGAATAGATTGGCTAAAGTAGTGGCATCCACATCCTTGAGTTGGCCAGATGCTCTTCCATTGGTGCTCATGAGCATGCGCAGCACACCTGATAGGAGGACAGGTCTCTCTCCCCACGAGATCCTGATGGGGAGGGCCATGAGACTTCCTACAGTTCCAACTACTGCTCTATTGAATATTACAGATGATCTGATCTTGGATTATTGTAAAGGACTGTCTGACGCCATCCATTCTGTGTCCCTTCAGGTGCATGCGGCTGAAGTTCCAGCAGCGAGGAACCTGTGTCATGACCTGAACCCAGGGGACTGGGTCCTGGTTAAAAAGCACGTCCGGAAGAACTGCCTAGATGTTCGCTGGCGTGGGCCCTTTCAGGTAATCCTGATCACGAACACCGCGGTGAAGTGCGGGGGGCTGCCAAATTGGATCCATGCATCCCATACTAAAAGAGTTCCAGCACCTCTAGAAGGAACAGCTCCCATCCCAGACGAAAGCCCGGAAGTGGAAGAAGAGTCGCAAGAAGGGATTGAGGCAGCTGAGGAGGTGTCGGAAGAAGTTGGGAACGCAACGGATTCAGAAGAAGAGCAAAGGCAGGACGGCAGTGAGACAGAAGACGCAACCGAAGGAGAGAGCAGAAGTGAATACGACTCAGACTCAGATCCGTATCGGAGCGACCAAGAACCAAGTGGGAGGACAAGGAATAGGAGAATAAGGCTTGGAGCTGCCACTTGGCCAACAAGGAGAAGAAGGCTAAGTTTGAGGTCGGCCCAGGAAGAAACGCTTACTCCTATATCCGAAGACTCAGATCCAGAAGAAGACATCCAGGATCAAGCCGAGGAGGGTCTTAGAAGATCAAGTAGGGTGCGAGTGCCTAGCAGAAGATACTCTACTCCCGATTGGACCTACCTCGTTGCAGATGTCTGGGAGACACAGAACAGGGAGGATCAGGGAAGTGGAACTGATCAGAACTGACCCGATCATCACAGTGCAAATAAAGTTTCTACTGCCAGGAGCGGAGACCGAAAGGTTGCTGACACTCAACATCGTTCATCCTGCTCTCCTGAGTGGAATAAGAAAATTGCTTTTAGAAACAGTTGAGTTTCCAGTTTGCTGTTCACGATATCCAATATTGGAGGGAACTCTTCTTCGTTTGGAAATGCTTGAGCGAGTAGTAGAAATGCTAGGAGCGCTTATTGTTGTGGACTAATATCATATTGCGAATGGCTTTAAGGGGGTGCAGATCTGGAAAGGTGAAGAAAGTGATCTTGATTAGAACGAACCCCTTTGTAATTGTGGATATAGAACTGATAGTACCAGGATTGGAAATTGAAAAAACGCTAACTCTCAATTTCGTCCGTCCACTTGTCTTGAGCGAAATAAGGAGAATAATCCTAGAAAAGGTTGACTTTCCATGTTGTGGTACGAACTGTCCAGAACTTGAGGGAATGTTTCTTCGTATGGACATTTATGAAGAAGTAGTGTCACTCCTTGAACCATACATAACTTCAGACGAAAATAAGACTTTTGAAAAGAAATTGTGAATTGTTGCAAGATAACCTAGCGCCGAGTGGAAGAAGAAAAGTGATAGGGGTTTCCTTTTAGCGGATGGAGAAGGGCTAGGGTTGTCTATTTTACTGGACTTTGAACTGTTTTGCGGAAATAAATTGTCAAGCTTCCAAGTGTTCCAAGAAAGACATTGCAAGAGAGAAAGACTTTGTTTGAAAAGAAGAGAAGTGAATGCTGGAAGATAGTCGAAAACTACACTGTTTGAGAACATGGAGGCTGGCAACCCGAACCGCAGGGCAAAATGTATAGCTGTTACATTTTTAGGAGTAGTGGTTTCTCTTATAATTTTAGTGGTAACTGTTTCATTCCTAGCGGGACACGAAGGGGATGGAACCACAGTTAAGGAGGATAGGGGAGTGTCAACACCGAGAACTACCATTATTAAGGAGAAGGGAAACATTAATGAGAAAGACAAAGCGTTGTTAGATGCAGAAGTAAAAAGGTTACACATGGATGAGTCACAGGGGAATTACAAGTCAAATGCTTATGCTAAGTTGCTTTATGAATATGTTGATGCCATGGAGGTAAAGGATTGTTATGTCTGTATGCAATTACCAATTTCAGTGGAGGAGGGTATCAAATACCATCATCTCCCGTTGACATATGGAATAACGTGCAGTTTATTGTTAAGTATGTTTTATGGACGAGACGGATTTGAGTATTACTTCTCGAATTTCGACTCAACATTGCCAGAGGTTCCGAATTTCAAGCATTTGAACAAATGGGACTACTACAAAAGCGAAGACAGGTTACACAAATGGTTTATTCCATGGAGAACGTTAGATACTTCACATGCTCGAATCAACAATCTGACTTGTCAAATATCAGAAGTTGAGAAAAAGTTTATAGCTCAGGTAGATACTAGATACAGGAAGCAGAAGGTATTGAAGGCATCAGGACAAGGGGAAACAGATTGGACCAAGGAGGAAAGGGCACAACAACGAAAAGGTAGTATTGGTCCAATTGCTTTGGATAAGGAGAAACGGGGGAAACTATGCATTCACAGGAGTTACTCCTATTATGAAAACGTTTATGTAGGACAAGTCAACTGTAAACATGCCTTTCAATTGGAGTACTACTCTAAGAACTTCATGAAAGGGATGCAAGCAATACCAAATGTATATTTTGTATGTGGAAGATATGCCTATGTGAAGTTACCAGATAATTGGTACGGATCATGCTATCTGGCTGTTGTCTTCCCTAAAATATATCATGTTGAGAATTTAGACACGCCTAAGAAAGAAATATCAACTAGATGGAAGCGAGGGCTGGGTGCAGCAGAAGTAGTTGGAGATGTAATAGGTGCTGCATTCCCTTTCTTAGGATTGATAATGAATGACATTAAGATCAGGAGGTTAGCTACAGTCGTAGATAGACTGTCTGCCAGTACTGCAAGATCCTTGATGCTGATAGAAGGGGAGATGCAATCGATTAGGGCAATGGTTCTTCAGAACCGACTTGCTTTAGATGTTCTGTTAGCAAAAGAGGGAGGAGTCTGTAGGGCCTTGAAGGTACAGGAATGCTGTACTTACATTCCAGACAATTCAAAGCCTCTAGAGAAGTATATACAAAACATCACTGCCATACACTACGAAATTGAGGACCTGGCAAAGGTAAATGTGTGGGAAAAAGTAGGTCATGGAATGGGTAAAGTTGGAAGTTGGTTTGCCAACTTAGGAAAGGGTATCGTTTGGTACATATTGAAACCCATCATCATAGTAGTGATTTGTGTAATCACTTTGTGGGGATTGGTGCGTTTGTATCAATGGTATAGAGCAAATAGGTTACAGAGAGCTATGAAGAAACAGGAAGAAGAGTTGACAGCGATGCAGGACACTCAATATAAGAGTCTGAAAGCATTAGAGAGTATGAAAAGAAGTGGTACTGCCCTGTCTTCACTTTAAAGGTTCTACATTTTAGTGTCATGGTGATGATGACCCCTGAAGGTCATCAAAGGGGGGACTGAGAGAGCACAAGTTTGAAAAAAATGTATAAGTACGCCATATTTACAAGCACGTAGTTAGTTTAAACATGTTTTGCACACGAGTGTTTTATATTCAATAGTAAAATGAATAGAATGTTAAGTAGAGTAACCATAATTATAACAGTGTGAGATTAAATGTAGAAATGTTGGATTATATGTGAAAACCTCATGTTCTCATGTTAAAAAGAGTCATGTCCGAATTAAATGTAACTTTGGATTCCAGTATTTTGTGTAGGCCTTAGGGCAATTCACAGCAAACCTGAACGTGCTGCTAAACTAATGTGAGATAAAGTTGACATGGTTCTTTCAAAATGTACTATTGAACTTAGGGTTAAAAGTATATGCTTTATAGATGTGTTATTTTAGAAACGTATGCTAGTTAAGAATGTTTGCTGTTTAAATCAAGTTAACGTTTTAAGAGTGCAGGAACCTGCTGCATGTAAATCAAGTAGGCCAGAACAGATAATGTCATGAAGTTTAAATCGTCATGTGCTCGTTAGAGGAGAGGTCGTGAGGTGTCCAGCATGGAGCTCTGAGAGTGTTTTATGGCCTAAGATATGGTGAAGTCTGGAATTTGAGGCCCACTGCAGGACGAGCTGTATGCAGGTGCGAGGGTCCTAATCAGCTCGAATGAAAGGGACTTTGTTCAGTGGCGCCTTGCGCAGGCCTGTAGGAGTTTCCAGGAATTTCAGGGGGTATCAGCGCACTGAAGAAGCCGCCTGGGAACCAAGGCCAACTTTAACGAGGGTCTTCAAGAGTACCATCATGGAGTTTGCCGCGGAAAGATGTACCACGTGAGGGGCGTCCCAAGGGGCGTTTCTATTGGAAATGTGATTTGGTATTAGGGAAAGTGACCCGGGAGGAGAAGAGAGCAGATGATTTTGGGAGCCTAAGGAAGCAGATGGGTAGGCAGATAGGCTGATCAGGAGAGACCCATTATCAGAGAAGAGACAAGGAGAAGTGCGTGATCTTCTTAGGAAGTCACCACGGCTGACACCTAGAGGGTTAAGATCTTGTTAAGTAGGGATGTCATTTAGTGTAGTGCAGGGACAGACTAACTTTAATTTTTCTTTTCTGTAATGACTTTGAGGTTGCAACTTGTATCCATTTTAGCAACCCTGATGGTTTTCGAACTTGTACTTATTATTTTGTTCTTCAGACTCAGACTATTCAAAAAGTTCATGTTCATAGTGATTCCGATCTACCTCTTGAATCTCATTTTGAGAAGTTTGTATCTTCAGTTATCTTTGACTTTATATTAAATCTTTAAAACTTAATTTTGGTCAGTGGTCATTTAGAGTGGTGTAAGTTCTTAAATTGATTGTTTACTGCGAGATTACCTTTTACTCAAGACAGGTACCAACGATTCAGTCGACAGGAAATGGGATTTGGTAAGATAATTAGTAACCAGAAATCCCGCGTTAGCAAGGTCACTAAGGCTAAAGTTACCTTTTGTTTAAGAAAACAGTGAACCTTTAATTTGACATCAATTATGCAAAGATCAGGAGACAACAATGCATCGTTCCAATACAAACTCTGTTCGAGTACCACAAACATCCAAGTCCTTGTCGCCCTGAAAGACGAGGATCCTGGGGCACAGTTAGAACTGTCCATTCCTTCCCTGAAGAAGGCGTCTAGCGCCAAGAGGAAGGACTACAAAGGAGCGACACAACATCTTCGCATCGAGGTGGTCCCTCCCATCCCCCTGGCTTGCAGCGAGGGCGGTCCCTCCTACATCCATGGCTTCATCTGTTTTCCTCTTCCCAGGGTCACTTCCAGTCAATGTTCCAGTGTTCTACATGATCATATGGACCTCAGCGTGTCGCGTGATATCGAAAACCAGTCTGGTCCGGCTGCAGAGTGCCCTTTCCACTGGTTATTCTCGGTTAGGTCTACCCTGGATTTGGCCCACTTCAGTACTTTGGTTTTAGGTTCTGATTTACACCCTGATGGCAAGAGCCTGCACCAGGTAACCCTCTCTATATGTGTGGGTTGAACTCCCAGGCCCTCATGGCCTTCTTTGAGGGAGGATCTGGTACATGCATCTGCCTCCTACCCCAGATCTGCCCGGGGTCAGGGCGCAAACTGAATGGTGTTCTACAGGTAACTGGCAGAATGCAGGATTCTAGACTGAACTAAACCCAAACCTTTCTCCTTACTCAGTGCAAAGGTCGCCATGTTTGTGAAAGGTCGGCTCACTTGAGCCCCTACCAGTAAAACCACAAGCAAAGCTAAAACATTAACCGGAACCTGAATCCTCTATTTACCCGGAAGAGAAAGGCCTGAATACTTTGCTTTTGGCCTCTCTTGTTGTATGCATTGTTCATGGACATTCCATTTGGGATATTAAAAAACCCATATTTGGTCTTGTATCATTGCATTCTTTTGGCTAAATTATTTCTTGGCTTCATTAACCATCTTCTTTCTAAAGTGTGAAAGATGAGATTGTGTTTCTGAGATTTAAGGACTGGCTAAGTCTATAGGCTTATGCACACATTTCAGCATTCAAAGAAAATTCCAGGCACCATAATAATGAATATTGAAACCGCTTGTGAAAGAGTACGTCATAGAGTTGTGACACTAAGGATCAGCCTCACTACTGGCTGGTAAGTGCTGCTTTCTTTAATACACGCATCTAATTTTACAAGGTGTGTTGAATTAAAGTACTCTGCACTGAACACAATGTTTGTATTGATTGTTGTGTTTTGTGTCACCATGCTGTTTTCTCTAGTGGAGAATTGATTTCTATGTTTTGCATTAAGAAATGCCGATTGCATTTAAAATGAAGCATGCTGTGCCACTGAGGGAGTAAGATGTGCACTGTGTTTGCTATGAAGGCACACTGATGGACATTGAGTGAAGATCCACACAAAGCCGACTCCTTCCATTACATTTCCAAATCTTACCCAAGGGAGACAGCATTGATTGTTTCTATATATACATCCCAGGATCTGAATCTCTTCTGCAGACATTAGCTAAATGATTCCCCTCTTACAAAGCCCTCATCAATCCCTCATTTTAGGCAGGGTCACAATGTTAAACCTCATAGTCTGGGGAATGGACTTGCGAGCAAGTCTGCAGCAGGAAGAGCGGGATTGGATTTAAAGGGAGATGGATCACATTCCAAGAGAATTCTTCTGGGATGAGGAACTGGTTGGAAACCAGTCATTAACAGTCTTCATTCAATACCATTCTTATTTATGACTGCCAATATACAGTAAGAGCATTCCGAGTGTACAAATGACTTATACAGCATCAGTATTAAAGTGCACGTCATGTGTCAAATACTACATATTCCTCCAGGACATACTGGGTGAGATGGCTGTGTTTTTAGCTCATTGGCTCTACTTTTTTTAAGGAGACACTTTTGTTTAAAAAGTGTCAATTACTAATAGAATTGGAAGTAACTGCTGCTGTTTTGAAATGCAGCATTTACATTCCTTTTACTTAAGTTCTGACTCTGATATGTTTTACGTCAGCCTGATGTGTTAGAAGGGTATCATTTCCACAGCAGAATGATAAGCAAGTGAATTCTCAGCTACATGAAATGGCAAAGTGGCATTCTACTTCCTCCAGTCGTACGGACGGCCTTCCCATATCCACTTCAGAGGGGCCCAGATAGAGAATATACTACAGAGAAACTACAATGGTTGATGGCGTTATACAAATGCAGATATAACCAAATAAGTAACAACTAGAGTACAGAATAAATAAGTGGATACAGACATTATTAGTATTCTGTACTGGCAAACAAGGACCTCTGTTGCACCTCTTCATTTTCTTTGACCATCACAGGAGAAACAAATAATTTTAAATATCTAAATGTATACTTGATGCTGGAGGTTAAATTGTCCCTAAATGCTCTTAGGTCCTACAGCCGATGGAAGTGAAGCACAAGGAAAGAATTGATGTAACTAAGCGAACACAATTTTTCAAACTGAGGAAACAAGATTGGAATTTCTTTTCCTTCCCACCATCTTCACCCAGACTGTATGAGATTGTGGGGAGCGAGAGGGAGGTTCAGGAGTAACTTTAGAATAAACAACCTATGAACCCATTATACAAGGAAGATCATGGGAGCAAGAAAAGTGCATCAGCTGTCTACGCTTGCATCCTACCAAAGAACAATCTAAATCACACAAGGCAAACAAGACAATAGGAAAAGGATCCACGCCGGGGGAATGGCCTTATTATGGGGGACCCTTGAGTCCCTGTATGATATAAGATATGGCTAGGACCAGAGAATAGCGAAGAATTACACAAAATTGTAAGGAATAACCTCACACACCCTGGGTGTCAGGCTTCATTATTGCCCATTCTTGCCTGCCAAAGAATCCTCTGACGGGCAGGCTTCCTGTATTCACAAGATGTGGAATGGGATCTCCAACGTGAAGGATAAAAATCACGGTTACCTCCTCATCGGAATTACCTTTATTTGCTGAGAAGGCAGCAAGATGGTTAAAAACCGGAAAGGATGCAAAGGAGTGGATATTACCCATGCATCTGGAAGGTCAACATGTTCCAACCCGGGGCCCCATCCGGGGTCTGTGGCTTTCATTAAGACCGGGGATCCCTACTATCCTATGCAATAAGCAAACACACGATCAACACACAGTAGTTGCACACACAACCTATGAATACAGAAAGCCCGCCCGCCATTAGAGGGTTCTTTGGAGAGCAAGGATGGGCGATGATGAATCCTGACACCCAGAGTGCTGTATGAGGCCTTACTTACACTTTTTGTACTTCTTTGTGATTCTTCGTAATTCTGTTGTCCTATCCATATCTTATGTCATACAGGGACTTTGACAACTCCCATAATATGGGTATTCCCCAGGCAATGACCCCATAACTTTAAAATATACATATTTTTAGAAATGGTAGGGAGCATATGGAATGACCTCATGGTGTATGTCCTGAAGAAGAGACCAAATCAGGGATTTGAAAGGGCCTGACTGGCCTGCAGTCAATCAATAACAATGAGACTGTCTTGTTACCACCAATCTGGACTCACAAACCTCACTCAAAAAGCATGACCATGTGAGACCATCTCAAAGCAGAGGTTGTACTCTGAAGATCCAGCTTCCCTACAGCAGATCATCACCGCTGCGGAGAAGGAAACACATGCATTGACTGGAGAGGTCATGAGATTGACTGTTGCTGCATGATCTCTGTGAGCGAGCTCTAGAAGGTCTGATAACATCTGAGGGTTTTCCAAAATGTCCATGAGCCTCATCACTAACGCATACTTAGCATCCTCGCCCACAGCTTCCCAGGCGCTCCTCTGCGATATAAGATCTGGTATCATATCTGAGATATGCGGCTGACCTCCTAGCACCAAACCTGACTTCTTTATGTACCACACCACTAACCAATCTGAATTCTCTAATTTTTAAATGAAGTCCATATGCAACATCCTTAATATGTGAAGAATCTTGGGTACATCTTCATTCTTCCTGAAATATATCAAAAACCCTTGTACGCACAAAGAAACTAACGTCTTAAAATTTAGTGATGTGTCCTCATCTAAGGGAACCTTGTTATAGACTCTGAAATACAAAGCTGTTGTCCTTCATCAAAAGCTCTAGACTTGACCCTTCCCAGAGAGCTCAGAGGTGTTACGGATTCATGTCCTGCAGGCAAAATCATTGAACATAAGGCCTGGGACAGTTGCGTCTTACTTTGAAAAGCCATACATGATCAGGGCCCGGTGAGTCTTTACTCCTTACCAGAGAACCGAAGTAGCCTCGCTCCACATTCAAGGATAATTCCTCTTATCTGTAGCCATTGGTCACCCTGCTTTCCAGATCCTCATACATGTGTTGGCTGCATGGGATCCTGTTTCTTAGGATATTTTCATCAACTAACTCTGTAATTTCTTTGGCTTTCGGGCAACTGCCCTAATGTGCTTAAAATCCTTAATAGACTTCATGACCGAACATGCGGCATTGGTTGACGGCCTGTTCTCTCGCAGAGTTCTTGAATCAAGTTTCCTTAAGGCTCAGCTGTCACCTTAACCAGTGTCCTTCTAATATACTGCATTTCACTCCAGAGTTTAGCCACCTTCCTCACACCAGCATTGTCTCATCCATCCTCTGACCTAGCAGCTTCCATCTACCCTATTGATCGCCTCTTCTAGCTGTAGAGCAAAGAGCAAACAAAATACAAAATCCTTAAATTTGACCTTTATCAACCCCCATCTACCCTACTTTTTTTTTTTTTTTTTTTTACTGAACATTTAGGTCAAGGGATGGCAGAGTTATCTTTGTCATAGAAGTATCAGAACCCAAGAACATCATAGTTTTGTTCAAACACATCAACTTCCAAGTGAAGTTATCGTAAAACCTCATTCCTACGTCTCGAGTCAAGTCTGAGATCTTCTCGTCTGAGGCCTTCTACTTTCCTGGCAAGAGGATGTACCATGTGTCTTAGTGTCACCAATCACAGTTTGGACCAGCACTGAAAGTTCTAAAACTGAGCCTCCCGCCTAATATTCAGAACTATATAATTCCTCCTCAGTAACGGAACTCCTGATCCGCTGCTGACCAGGAAGCCATCTGGAGCACTGGTCCTCAGTATTGGAGAAGCCTTCTGGTGGCTCCCATCACCCTGATCCCACACTCCTTCAGGCTGAGCAGAAATGGTCTCACCACCGGCATACCACATTTTTTGAGAGGCCGCCCCGCAAGAACAATCCTCAAAGAGGGAGAACCGCCTTTAACTACACAGTTGTGTAGAGGTCCTCCTGTTTCACGAAGCGTTCCTGCAACCACTTATGGGTGGACATCAGAAGTTTGTTAGATGCTACTAGCTCTAAAACAGCCTTGTGTTCTACGTGGCGCTATGTACCTAACAAATAATGACGATCGACTTCCTTAACTCCATCAATTTCCCCTGCTCTTTCTGTGGGAGGAGCCTGGCACGTCAATGTTGCTAGTTGTGTTTTTTGACTACTTTCAGAGCAGTGGTAATATTTGACCCCCTGTTTTTTTTTTCTAGGATTCCCCGGAGTTCGACTTGTTATTCGAGAATGCCTTTGACCAATGGGTGGCAAGTTCCGGTTCTGAAAAATTCACCTTCTTTCAAATTCTCCATCACTCCTGCCAGCGGTATCTTCCCGACAAGAAGCCAGAATTCATCAACTGCCAGTCCAAACTCTTCGGAGGTGAGTCGCACTCTGATCCACCAGCTATACTCAGAAACTGTCAATTTGATAAACTGCGCTAAATTTTTAATTCTGTTGCTATTTGAAGTTGACCACTTTTGAACTTCTGTGGCAATACAGTTTCTGTTGTATTTTTCCTTTTTTAATTTATCTTTATAGAAGATATTTTTATGGAAAGATCAAACCAATGGAAAGTGCTTATGTGCTTTTTTGGACAGTGTTTTTTTTTATTCAGTTTGACGGTGAGGTTGCACTGCTGGGGCAGATCCCTCACAAGGGCCCCTTTTCACAAAACATTTGATCACCTACCACTTGGGAACTTCAAAAGTTGAAGTATTATTTGTAAACTCCAACTCTTCAGGCATTGTGAGTTTTTACGAATGTTAATTCATGTTATTAATGCCTCTTAACTCTTCTACTTGAGTAAGTCTGAGCTATGGAAGAGTAAGTGAGGGGGGGGGGGGACAGGTGGGGGGGTCTTATCATGTACTTCCTTTTTCTCTCTCCCTACCTGCTCGGCGCCGGGAAACCCCTCTGGGTAGCTGCGCGCCCTACAGATTTAATATTAATAGGAGAGGTGCCCCTGTAAACTCTTAGGAACACCCCCATAAAGTTAAACGTTGGGTGGAATTCACAAAAGACTTACGTGGGTTACCCCTTAAAGGAGGCATGTGAGAACTGCTACAAAGTGTTTGAGTACCCAGTAGGGTGGAAGAACAGAGAATACTGCTATGATTTATGGGAATGTTAAGGTAGGGGTTTCCATCCTTCTCCTTCCTGGCTGCCAAGACCTGGAACTCACTCCCCACCCACCTCCGCCTTACTCAGAATCACATCTCCTTCAGAAAAGAACTGAAAACTTGGCTATTCGATAAACAACGATCCCCTCCCCCTAGCGCCTTGAGACCCTCTGGGTGAGTAGTGCGCTTTATAAATGCCTGAACTTGAACTTGAACTTAATGACAAGTTACAGGACAGTGCACAACACTCACGTGATCCGTTCCCGAAGCCGGGTCAGGGTTTGGGGGGTTAGGGTTAGACTAGGGGGTTAAAGTTGCAATATGAAGATAGCTGCTAGCTCTTGCAAATGGTCTCTGTAAAGCGCAGTGCCACCCATGGTGCCTGGTTCACGCTACTTAACCCATGAATTACTCGATGGCAGACTGCACCCCTCTATAATCCTGTGAGGCCCCAAAAAGAGTAAATCTGGTCCATACAGCAGACTTAAGGTTGGCGTCTTATCGAGATTTGATGTTGTTTTTTAATTGGCCCAGAGGGGATTGCATTAAAAGCTAATATCCATGCCAGCTTTCTTTAGGTGTCTGTAGGAGAATGCCAGAGTCCAGAGGTCTACAAACAGCACATACAAGAGCAGGCAGTAGACATGGTACGAAAATGACTCTGCCTCAGCCCAGACTGCCCATAATCTGATGACCATGCATCACACATGTGAAGACTGAACGGGTTCTAGTGAAGGGTGGGATGTGCTTTTTAACTGGTGACCCTGTTCATTCAGGGGCAGTGTGAAGGGGCTTTTGTCTGATTAGGACGTTAGATTGCGTGGCATGTTCAAAGCACAACGTCGGTACCTTTGAAACTCACAGGTCATGCAGTGGGTGCTGCTGGACACTGCACACACCATCACAGGGCAATGTACTGTCACCGATGTACTCTTTACTGCGCTGGGGGGCCTAAGGGTAGCCAACGCGCTTTACAAATGGTCTTTTCATTTCATTCATTCACTGCACACACCCTTGTGAAAGCAGAGAATTTCTAAGACCCTTAAGCTCTGCTGGTGACAGATATCACCCTTTTGTCCAGTCTGGGTTCGGACCACTATACAAGAGGCAAGCGCTGGAAACTGGAAGATAAGAAACAAGTTTATTGCTCATGAGGAGACCACTTCAACTGCAGACACCGGGATGTCTGAGGGAGGTGTTCTGCCGGTAACTCCTTTGGCTTGTCCTTTTATACAGGTTTGACACAATGCATTTGTTTAATCAACATGGTTACACAAGCTTTTGTTTCTTCAACATGGTTACACAAGCTTGGAGTCCCCGGGCCGGGTGTCACACAAGCCCAACAGTAATTCTCTTTCCACCCAGGTCAACAGACAATCTTATCTTGCAGCTGGACCTTGCTTCAGGGTCTAAAACTTGTGAGACCGGCCAGATCTAAGAGTCTGTTCTGTTGATAAAAACAGGTCCCATTGTTGGCAAAAACAAGTCTTGCTGTGTGCAGCGCAATAAACCATGGTTGCAAGAGTCTGTTTGGTATTTGGAACCTGTTTGTGTAAGAGTGTCCAAGGGTTTGCCTGTAAACAGAGATGAGAGGAAAAACGAGTTTGTGGCAGCAAGTGGTGATTGAGGTTTGTCGTGGCAATAGAGCTTATAGCCCTCAGCACACATATCAGGTTTGGTCAGAGGGTCAGATGGATGCTAGTAAGGGCAGGGTGAAACAAAGGTGACCAATAGAGGACAAAATGGCTGCGCTGAACATAAATGAACGCCGCTTATGTACACCTAAAGTTTAACGGTTTTAACACCCTCGCTACACCATACACAGTCACCGATGTACTCTCTACTGCACACAACCTCGTTGCACCATGCGGCGTCACTGATGTACTCTCTACTGCACCCACCATCGCTGCACCATGAGCTGTCACTGCTGGACTCTCTACTGCACGCATCCTCGCTGCACCATGCGCAGTCACCGATGTACTCTCGACTGCACACAACCTCGTTGCACCATGCGCCGTCACTGATGTACTCTCTACTGCACACACCCTCGCTGTACCATGCACCGTCACTGATGTGCTCTCTACTACACGCACCCTCACTGCACCATGCGCCGTCACCGATGTACTCTCTACTGCACACACCCTTGCTGCACCATGCGCCATCACCGATGTACTCTCTACTACACGTGCCCTCACTGCACCATCCGCCGTCACCGATGTACTCTCTACTACACGCACCCTTGCTGCACCATGCGCCGAACACCGATGTACTCTCTCTTGCACACACCCTCACTGCACCATGCGCCGTCACTGATGTACCCTCTACTGCACACACCCTCGCTGCACCATGCACCGTCACTGACGTACCCTCTACTGCACACACCCTCGCTGCTCCATGCGCCGTCACTGATGTACTCTCCACTGCTCACACCCTCGCAGCTCCATGCGCCGTCACTGATGTACTCTCCACTGCACACACACTCGCTGCTCCATGCGCCGTCACTGATGTACTCTCCACTGCACACACCCTCACTGCACCATGCGCCATCACCGATGTATTCTCTACTACACGCACCCTCGCTGCACCATGCGCCGTCACTGATGTACTCTCTACTACACGCACCCTCGCTGCACCATGCGCCGTCACCGATGCACTCTCTACTGCACACATCGCTGCACCATGCGCCGTCACCGATGCACTCTCCACTGCACACACACTAGCTGCTCCATGCGCCGTCACTGATGTACTCTCCACTGCACACACCCTCACTGCACCATGCGACGTCACCGATGTACTCTACTACACGCACCCTCGCTGCACCATGCGCTGTCACCGATGTACTCTCTACTACACGCACCCTCGCTGCACCATGCTCCGTCACCCCTGCACCATGCACTATCGCTACTGGAGTCTCCATGGGATACACCATCAGTGGACGCCTCACAGTCACCGATGTACTCTCTACTGCACACACCCTCGCTGCACCATGCGCCATCACTGATGTACTCTCTACTGCTTGCACCCTTGCTGCACCATGCGCCGTCACTGATGTACTCTCTACTGCACGCACCCTCGCTGCACCTTGCTCCGTCACCCCTGCACCATGCACTATCGCTACTGGAGTCTCCATGGGATACACCATCAGTGGACGCCTCACAGTCACCGATGTACTCTCTACTGCTTGCACCCTCGCTGCTCAATGCACCATCACCGTTGTACTCTCTACTGCACGCACCCTCGCTGCACCATGAGCCGTCACTGATGTACACTCTACTGCACGCACCCTCGCTGCACAATGCGCCATCACCGTTGTACTCTCTACTGCACACACCCTCGCTGCACAATGCGCCATCACCGTTGTACTCTCTACTGCACACACCCTCGCTGCACCATGCGCCGTCACCGCTGTACCATGCACTATCACTACTGGAGTCTCCACAGGATACACCATCAGTGGATGCCTCACTGTCACCGATGTACTCTCTACTGCACACACGACCCTGGGTCCCTCCCTGTCCCTGCTGGCCAATCCCACCACACTCTGTCAAGGACCGTGTTCATTATTTGGGGCGGGTTCTCACCCACTCTACTAACACCCCAATTCTTACAACATGAAATCAAATGTACGTCAGAGGGAATGATCACGTGACTTTGCATCCACACGATATCACATATAAATCACATCCCATAAGTAAGTGAGTTGTTGATTAATGTGGCCGTCCTTAAGCCTCCTGATGCTGGTTCAGTTAGTAACTCTAGTCACAACTGTGAAACGGGCCTTTGAAAATGCCTTTAAGAAAAATATTCAAAGTGTTTGTTTTGAGAGTTGAATCGGTTGCCTTTCTTTTTCAAACGCAAGTAATGGGAAACTTTCAAAAGCACAGACTAAATTCCTAATTGTAATACAGCATGAAAGAAAACTGTTTTAAATAAAAGCCTGTCTTTGTTTGCCCTGAGAGGAAATGACAGCACATGTTCAGAAGCAAGACTGTTATCTGAGCTAATTGCATTCCAGCTGTAGGGATTTAAACAAAGCTAAACAAATGTGTTCCAAAATCAGTAGGTGGTAGGAATAATAGAGAGAGGAGTTCTCAAATTGTTTTTGGAAGAAAACTCTATAGCCAGCCATTTTTGTACAGTATATTGAACCATGACCAGCCATTTTTGTACAGTATATTGAACCATGGCCAGCCATTTTGTACAGTAGTTTGAACCACGGCCAGCCATTTTTGTACAGTATATTGAACCATGGCCAGCCATTTTGTACAGTATATTGAACCATGGCCAGCCATTTTTGTACAGTATATTGAACCATGGCCAGCCATTTTGTACAGTATATTGAACCATGGCCAGCCATTTTTGTACAGTATATTGAACCATGGCCAGCCATTTTGTACAGTATATTGAACCATGGCCAGCCATTTTCGTACAGTATATTGAACCATGGCCAGCCATTTTGTACAGTATATTGATCCATGGCCAGCCATTTTTGTACAGTATATTGAACCATGGCCAGCCATTTTGTACAGTATATTGAACCATGGCCAGCCATTTTGTAAAGTATATTGAACCATGGCCAGCCATTTTCGTACAGTATATTGAACCATGGCCAGCCATTTTGTACAGTATATTGAACCATGGCCAGCCATTTTCGTACAGTATATTGAACCATGGCCAGACATTTTGTACAGTATATTGAACCATGGCCAGCCATTTTTGTACAGTATATTGAACCATGGCCAGCCATTTTTGTACAGTATATTGAACCATGGCCAGCCATTTTGTACAGTATATTGAACCATGGCCAGCCATTTTGTAAAGTATATTGAACCATGGCCAGCCATTTTCGTACAGTATATTGAACCATGGCCAGCCATTTTGTACAGTATATTGAACCATGGCCAGCCATTTTCGTACAGTATATTGAACCATGGCCAGCCATTTTGTACAGTATATTGAACCATGGCCAGCCATTTTTGTACAGTATATTGAACCATGGCCAGCCATTTTTGTACAGTATATTGAACCATGGCCAGCCATTTTGTACAGTATATTGAACCATGGCCAGCCATTTTTGTACAGTATATTGAACCATGGCCAGCCATTTTTGTAAAGTATATTGAACCATGGCCAGCCATTTTGTACAGTATATTGAACCATGGCCTACCATTTTCGTACAGTATATTGAACCATGGCCAGCCATTTTGTACAGTATATTGAACCATGGCCAGCTATTTTTGTACAGTATATTGAACCATGGCCAGCCATTTTGTACAGTATATTGAACCATGGCCAGCCATTTTGTACAGTATATTGAACCATGGCCAGCCATTTTTGTACAGTATATTGAACCATGGCCAGCCATTTTTGTACAGTATATTGAACCATGGTGGTATTGTGGCATGGATTTTTTTATTTTATTTGCACTGCACTGTTCTTAGAGAATTCAAGCTTGTCTTGCACCTCAGGAAGGGACTCTTATCTGTTTGTCTCTTTCCTCTGCCAAAAAAACAAAATAATGGTTCCTAAATTGCATCCACAGAAAATCTTGTTTTGCGCAGTCTGGTTTGAAAAAAAAGTGTTATTAAATCAAAGATATGCTTTTTGGACGCCTTCAAAGTGGTCATTCGGGGCATACGCATTGCAAGCAGTATCGCATTCTCAGGGCTATCCGCGGGTCACTCACCAAAGTGGGAACCGATAATGGTGCCCTAGAACCAGCCCTTTTTCACGTCAACAATCCTGCCCCTTTGACTGACATTCGTGGCAAGATAACGAATACCAAATGGAAGGGACACGTGAAGCACATTATCTAGGCAAAGAAAACAGTGGAGAGGGGGACTGCCCCGGACGCTGGCTGGACTGCTGAGGAAGCCTCATGCGTCTGCTTATGTCTCTTCAAAGTGCGAGGCTAGAGGAGCGGATGGCGTGCATTTATCAGACGTTGGCACAGACATTTGGATCAGAGGAATATGGTCTTTCATGCAGAACTTATTCGGTGGTGTTGAGTTTGAAGGACCTATGGGCCCTGGTCACCCTTGTGGCGGAAAAGAGGCCACAGAACATTGACATGGATTTACAGGGGTAACGGGAGTCCTCCTTGCGTACCCCCAAGGCCAGCACTGAGGGGAGAGACTGTAAGCTCTCCGCAGGGAGAATGAGGCCACCGGCTGGTGAGGCGAGGGACCAAGGTCACAAATTAGGGCAGGGCGCAGCTACCCCTTGGTATTCCCTACGAGCCTCCTGGGCAGCCTGGTGGTCGAGGAGTGAGCCCCGAATATGGCGGACAAGGACCAGAGGGCTGGGGCCCACCACTCAAGGACGCAAGTGGGTTGCGCCTTGCGTGGGTACTCAGATTTGCAGATGCGAGCCAGAGGGCCCCTTAGTGCAGGCTGGGGGGTCCGGGCCCTAAGCGCTCAGAGATCCGAAGGGCCCGGTCCGCTCTTCTCCATCTGAACTCCTGCATATCATGGCTACCTTTTACACCCGCCTGTATTCTGCCTGGCAAGCCCAGCGGACCTCCAAGTTTATTTGGACACCAGAGAGCTGGTCTGGCTATCTAATGCCCAATGGGAAGTCTGCCCGCGGGCAAGGCTTCTGGCTGGCCTCGACTGACTCATAACAGCCTTCTACAAAGAATATTCCCAGATCCTAGCCCCCAGGCTTCTCGATATGTATCAGGATGCCATGGAAGGAGGGTCCCTTTCTCCATTTTTTAGACAGTCCGTTATAGTTACACTCCTTAAACTGGACAAACCGGCAAACCAATGCGACTCCTTCCGGCCCCTGTCCCTCATCAATACCAACAATAAAATCTTTGCAAAGTTTTTGGCAAATCAGATGCTATTGCTGTTCCCGGTGATGGTGCGAGCTGACCAATCTGGTTTTATTCCGAGGAGGTCGACCTCCCATAATCTTCAAACTCTTTTTGCAGTAATGCATCACCTACATCCACGGGTCACCGCTGCCGCCACACTACTGGACACTACGAAAGCGTTCGATTCACTAGAATGGGCATACCTCTTCCCACTGTTGCGGAGGTTGGGACTAGGTACCAGATTCATTGCACAATCAATCAATCATAATATTTATATAGCGCGCTACTCACCCGGGGGGGTCTCAAGGCGCTGGGGGAGAGGAGTGCGCTACTGCTCGAAAAGCCAGGTCTTGAGTTGCTTCCTGAAGGAGAGATGGTCCTGGGTCAGTCGAAGTTGGATTGGGAGGGAGTTCCATGTCTTGGCTGCCAGGTAGGAGAAGGATCTTCCTCTGGCGGTGGTTCTGCGGATGCGTGTAACGGCAGCGAGGGCGAGGCTGGTTGATCGTAGCTGGCGGGTGGGAGTGTAGAAGGTCAGGCGGTTGTTGAGGTACCTGGGGCCCAGGTCGTGGAGAGCCTTGTGTGCGTGGACAGGTTCAACTTCTATACACTCTTCCCACAGCCCGCCTACGACTCAACGGCCTCATCTCTGACCCATTCCCGATCACGTGCGGCACAAGGCAGGAGTATCAACTCCCCCCCCTACTATTTTCTGTGAGCAAGGAGACCCTCACAGCACGTCTTTGCCATAACCACGTAAACCAAGGCATTGGCTTTTCATCCAAGGTCTGGCTGTATCACTCTATGTGGATGACGTTACCCTTTATCTGAGGGACCCGCAGACCAACTTAGCCCCTTAATTTGAGAGGTGGAGAAGTTTGGAGGCTATTCCAGCATGCAAGTGAACTTAGCCAAATCTATCATTTTTTTTGACCGAGACCACCCAGCCCTTTACCACAGAATATCCATTGAAATGGCCCTCCGGTCAACCAAATATTTGGACATCTGGGTTAGCAGGGACCCTGAAGAACGGTGGCAGGTGAACTACAAGCGGGCGATGGACTGATTAGAAGACCATATTCCGGTACGGTCCAGGTTACCATCGTCTATGCTGGCTGTATTGCCCTGGTCAAAAAGGTTTTTCTTCCCAAATTCCTCTATCTATTTGTCAACATTCCAGTGCCGCTCACCGCTAGCTTTTTCAAACGACTATGGTCCAAATTTGTTACATTGATATGGGCTGGACTGCAACTTCTGGCCCCATATGAGTTACTTACACTGCCGCAGTCCCAGGAGGGCATGGGTGCCCCAGATATGCATCCCAACGTCTTGTGCACACAGGCCCAATATTTGCACTATTGGGTTCACCCCACGCTGTTTCTACCGCATGAGGCAATTGAACTAGACAGGACTTCCCCTTTGCCACCTACCACAGCTCTCTTCCTAACGTACAGGGCCCCTTGGTCTGCGATTGGCACCACACAGTGCATTGGGCATGGGAGGGGCTCCAAAGGCATGCCGGTACCCCAATGCTGCACGCTTCTGCTGTCCCTGAAGTCAATCATCCTTTACTCCTGCCTCTGCACGACAAAGGAGCTGCAGCATGCATCATTGATGTACTCTACTGCACACACCCTCGCTGCACCATGCGCCGTCACTGATGCACTCTACTGCACACACCCTCCCTGCACCATGCGCCGTCACCGATTCACTCTCTACTGCAGACACCCTCACTGCACCATGCACTGTCACTGAGGTGCAATCTACTGCACACACCCTCGCTGCACCATGCGCCGTCACCGATGTACTCTCTACTGCACACACCCTCGCTGCACCATGCGCCGTCACTGATGCACTCTCTACTGCACACACCCTCGCTGCACCATGCGCCGTCACTGATGCACTCTCTACTGCACACACCCTCGCTGCACCATGCGCCGTCACTGATGTACTCTCTACTGCACACACCCTCGCTGCACCATGCGCCGTCACTGATGCACTCTCTACTGCACACACCCTCGCTGCACCATGCGCCGTCACTGATGCACGCTCTACTGCACACACCCTCGCTGCACCATGCGCCGTCACTGATGCACGCTCTACTGCACACACCCTCGCTGCACCATGCGCCGTCACTGATGCACTCTACTGCACACACCCTCCCTGCACCATGCGCCGTCACCGATTCACTCTCTACTGCAGACACCCTCACTGCACCATGCACTGTCACTGAGGTGCAATCTACTGCACACACCCTCGCTGCACCATGCGCCGTCACCGATGTACTCTCTACTGCACACACCCTCGCTGCACCATGCGCCGTCACTGATGCACTCTCTACTGCACACACCCTCGCTGCACCATGCGCCGTCACTGATGTACTCTCTACTGCACACACCCTCGCTGCACCATGCGCCGTCACTGATGCACTCTCTACTGCACACACCCTCGCTGCACCATGCGCCGTCACTGATGCACGCTCTACTGCACACACCCTCTCTGCACCATGCGCCGTCACTGATGTACTCTCTACTGCACACACCCTCGCTGCACCATACGCCGTCACTGATGTACTCTCTACTGCACACACCCTCGCTGCACCATGCGCCGTCACTGATGTACTCTCTACTGCACACACCCTCGCTGCACCATGCGCCGTCACTGATGCACTCTCTACTGCACACACCCTCGCTGCACCATGCGCCGTCACTGACAAACTCTCTACTGCACACACCCTCGCTGCACCATGCGCCATCACTGATGCACTCTCTACTACACACACCCTCGCTGCAGCATGCGCCGTCACTGATGTACTCTACTGCACACACCCTCGCTGCACCATGCGCCGTCACTGATGCACTCTCTACTGCACACACCCTCGCTGCACCATGCGCCGTCACTGACAAACTCTCTACTGCACACACCCTCGCTGCACCATGCGCCATCACTGATGCACTCTCTACTACACACACCCTCGCTGCAGCATGTGCCGTCACTGATGTACTCTACTGCACACACCCTCGCTGCACCATGCGCCGTCACTGACAAACTCTCTATTGCACACACCCTCGCTGCACCATGCGCTGTCACTGACATACTCTCTACTGCACATACCCTCGCTGCACCATGCGTCATCACTGACAAACTCTCTATTGCGCACACCCTCGCTGCACCATGCGCCGTCAATGACAAAATCTCTATTGCACACACCCTCGCTGCACAATGCTCCGTCAATGACAAACTCTCTATTGCACACACCCTCACTGCACCATGCGCCATCACTGATGCACTCTCTACTGCACACACCCTCACTACACCATTCGCCGTCATTGATGCGCACTCTACTGCACACACCCTCGCTGCACCATGCGCCGTCAATGACAAACTCTCTATTGCACACACCCTCACTGCACCATGCGCCGTCACAGATGCACTGTCTACTGCACACACCCTCACTGCACCATTCGCCGTCACTGATGCGCACTCTACTGTACACACCCTCGCTGCACCATGCGCCGTCACTGACAAAATCTCTATTGCACACACCATTGCTGCACCATGCGCCGTCACTGATGCACTCTCTACTGCACACACCCTCGCTGCACCATGCGTTGTCATTGATGCACACTCTACTGCACACACCCTCACTGCACCATGCGCCGTCAATGACAAACTCTCTATTGCACACACCATTGCTGCACCATGCGCCGTCACCAATGTACTCTCTACTGCACACACCCTCGCTCACCATGCGCCATCACTGACAAACTCTCTGTTGCACACACCCTCGCTGCACCATGCGCCGTCAATGACAAACTCTCTATTGCACACACCCTCACTGCACCATGCGCCGTCACTGATGCACTCTCTACTGCACACACCCTCACTGCACCATTCGCCGTCACTGATGCGCACTCTACTGCACACACCCTCGCTGCACCATGCACCCTCACTGACAAACTCTCTATTGCACACACCATTGCTGCACCATGTGCCGTCACTGATGCACTCTCTACTGCACACACCCTCGCTGCACCATGCGCCATCAATGACAAACTCTCTATTGCACACACCATTGCTGCACCATGCGCCATCACCAATGTACTCTCTACTGCACACACCCTCCCTCACCATGCGCCATCACTGATGCGCACTCTACTGCACACACCCTCGCTGCACCATGCGCCATCACTGACACACTGTCTATTGCACACACCCTCGCTGCACCATGCGCCGTCACTGATGTACTCTTTACTGCACACACCCTCACTGCACCATGCACTGTCACTGACAAACTCTCTACTGCACATACACCCTCACTGCACCATGCACTGTCACTGACAAACTCTCTACTGCACACACCCTCGCTGCACCTTGCGCTGTCACTGGTGTACTCTTTCCTGCACACACCCTCGCTGCAGCATGCGCCGTCACTGATGTACTCTACTGCACACACCATTGCTGCACCATGTGCCGTCACTGATGTACTCTCTACTGCACACACCCTCGCTGCACCATGCGCCGTCACCGATGTACTCTACTGCACACACCCTCACTGCACCATGCACCGTCAATGATGTACTCTCTACTGCACACACCCTCGCTGCACCATGTGCCGTCACTGATGTACTCTCTACTGCACACACCCTCGCTGCACCATGCGCCGTCACCGATGTACTCTCTACTGCACACACCCTCGCTGCACTATGCACCGTTACTGGTGTACTCTTTACTGCACACACCCTCACTGCACCATGCGCCATCACAGAAGCACTGTCTACTGCACACACCCTCACTGCACCATTCGCCGTCACTGATGCTCACTCTACTGCACACACTCTCGCTGCACCATGCGCCGTCACTGATGTACTCTGTACAGCACACACCCTCGCTGCACAATGCGCCGTCAATGACAAACACTCTATTGCACACACCCTCACTGCACCATGCACCGTCACAGAAGCACTGTCTACTGCACACACCCTCACTGCACCATTCGCCGTCACTGATGTACTCTCTACTGCACACACCCTCGCTGCACCATGCGCCGTCACTGACAAACTCTCTATTGCACACACCATTGCTGCACCATACGCCGTCACTGATGCACTCTCTACTGCACACACCCTCGCTACACCATGCGCCGTCACTGATGCACTCTGTACAGCACACACCCTCGCTGCACCATGCGTTGTCATTGATGCGCACACCATGCGCCATCAATGACAAACTCTCTATTGCACACACCATTGCTGCACCATGCGCCGTCACCAATGTACTCTCTACTGCACACACCCTCGCTGCACCATGCGCCGTCAATGACAAACTCTCTATTGCACACACCCTCACTGCACCATTCGCCGTCACTGATGCTCACTCTACTGCACACACTCTCGCTGCACCCTCACTGACAAACTCTCTACTGCACACACCATTGCTGCGCAATGCGCCGTCACTGACACACTCTCTATTGCACACACCCTCGCTGCGCAATGCATTATCACTACTGGAGTCTCCACGGGATACAGCCTGTGGCTCGCAGCTTGAGAATGGTGGCTGTCAGAAGTGTCATGACTAACATGCATGCACGCATACACTCACATCATTGTGCTTGGCATTACCAGTGCTTGTTTTAATTAGAAATCCATTGTTATTGAAATGCTATAGTCTGCTCCAGCTTTACTTCAAAGAGAAAGCTGGTACTTGAGTCAGGTGCGGAATTGTGCAGCTTTTATCATTCAGGCCCCCATAGAACTACTTTTGTTTTTTATCAGGGTCTCCTTGCCTATTATGGTGAGAGAGCTCCAGCTGGAAAAGAACAGGTGTTCTGTTCCTTCAGTAAACAAATTAACAATATAGATGCCTGTAAATGTTGCTTTTATCTTGTCACATGTGCTGTGCCTTGAAATGTCAAATGTCGGCTATGTCTTTTTTCAAATTGCTATTTATTTTATCCTGGACATAGCTGTTTACTGTTCTTTCCCTGACTGCAAAGTTGGAGGACTTTTTTTTAACTTAACTGTCTGTCAGTGGGGCGATAGTGTGTGTGAAATGAAATGCTGTTGGATGTCAGTTTTTTTATCTAACACACAGCATTTGTATAGCTTGTAAATGAAGTGTACAAATATTTCCAAATATATAAACATGTGGGAAAAGCTGATTTTTTTTGCAGTTCTGAAGTATAATGGATTTTTTATTAATAGGATAAAAACAAACCAGAAGTCTTTAATTGGTGAGGTGCAAATGACAAATATTTTAAACAAGGAAGGAAAGCTACCAGGGAATTCAACTCCGCACCACCTAATGTAGTCACAGCAATAAATAGAAACCAGACGTGGCCCACCAAAATGGTCAGCTGCAGATTGACCAAACATTGCAGATGTTTTAATACAAAAGGTAGAGAGGCAACGAGAAATACTTGTTGAAGGACGCATACAACAATGGACATTAAATAGATGTTTGTGGGTCTTGATTGTTGATGTCGTTTTTTTACTTTATGTATTTTCAAAAGCACGCAGCCAACACGTTTCGCCTTGCATAGGCTTCATCAGGGCAAGAAATCTGAACCACTGGGACACACAAAATTCTTCTTTATTTAAGGTGGAAGATATTTGTAATCATACAATGTTAAGTCCTGAAGACAAGTTTATTTTGTTTATTCAGGTGCCAGGCTTAAGTCATTTGAATAAATGTGTGACGTGCGTCCAAAATGATAAATCCTACCACGGTCCTGGGATTCACATATACAAGTCACTTCTGATGTAGCTGCAGCTCTCTGCCATCTGCCGAGACAAGAGGGAGGAGTCAGGCCACCTCATGTAAAGAAGAACTTTACTGTGGTACAGGAAGTGAAAGGAAATGCTGTAGGATGTCATTTGTTTCTAACACACAACAACATCTAAGTACATGTAAATAAACTGTACTCCTATTTCAAAATATATCACCAGTTAGCAATTTCCACACATTTTCGTGTGTGTGCTGTACAGTTTCACCAGTGATGCACGTCTGGGCGAATTTTAGGCCATTTCAACAGAAATTGTGCTGTCTGTAGAGGACAGTGTGGTGCCACACCTGTACTCTAAAATGCTCCACCAGCTTCATGCCTCGTCTTACTGCTCTCCTGCTGAGTGGGCGTGGCACATTTGCTACACTTGTTCTTTGTGTGACACTTGGATTTTTCACCATCCCTGTGACTTCAGTGACATAACATTAATGGCAGCACCCCCACTCTGAGCAGGGTTCCAGAAGCACTGGCTGTGTTTGGATGCGATGCGGTCTCCTGCCTCTTGAACACTGGGTTTGCCCTCAAGCAGGCACTGGCAGGGAAGAGCCGAGGGAGGGGGCAGCTCCTGGTGGCATGGTGCAGGCACTGGCAGGGACGGGGTGGGGGCATCTCCTGATGGCCTGGGTCAGGCAACTCCTCGAGGTGCCAGGCGCTCTCATTCACTCCCACAATCTAATGACTGTCTGCACCTGGGCTGCTCTCGGTGATCTCTTAGGCAGGGCTTTAAGTGGGTTGAAAAAACTAGAGAGGGGAGGTCTCTCAAAGGGGCGTGGTCAATGCAATTAAGGGTGTGGCTTAAAAACACATAACCTAAAAATGTGTGCTCAGCATAGCATATTTTATTGTTTCTGTCATTGCATCCAGATGTGTGATACAAGTAACATACCTACAGCAAGCCATGTCTATTGGCGTTGGCAGCGGCTGTTAGTTGCATAAGATAAATAAGCAAGAACAGTGGCTTCATTGTATAGAATATTGAAAATGCTCAGAAGTGAAGAGATTGTGCAAGAACTATAAAGAGTCTCTTTGAAGTTACATCACAGGCAGTGAAGGGTGGTACTGATGCAGAATTAAGTTTTTTTTTTTGTTCACCCGGAGGGTGAGGGCAAAAATGGAGCCCCTGATAGATACGCGTCTCAGCACCTGCTTTAAAGAACTGCCGGTGCTGAGCACCGGCAGGACCCGGCCCACTTGAAGCCGTGCTCTTAAGCAAGCTGCCCGTCCTGTGCTTATTCGTGGGTACCCACTGGTTGCCAGATTCATGAGCTTCAAAGAAAGGAGGCAGGCTGGATTGTCAGAGTAAAGAGGGCGAGGCAAACGAGGACCCTGGTGCTCCGACCGTGCATAAGCAAACATAACATAACAGGTGTATTTGTAAAGCGCACAATTACCCGTAGGTGTCTTGGCGCTGAATAACAGATGTTTATTGTTACCCTACTCAATGGTACTCATTTTATCAACCTCAGATGGATGAAAGGCTGAGTGGACCCGCCGGGATTTGAACCTGCGACCATGAGGTCGAACACAGGCCCTTGCAATGCAAGAGTTAGTCCACTGAGCGACCAGCCCCGGCGTTCAAGGCATATGAGCTGCAGATCTCACACTGAGCATAGATTATACAGCAGTATCTCCCCTAGCGGTGGTCCCCTGTATCTGTTGCAGTAGTTTGAAAAAGAGTTTGGAGGACAGCTTGGCCTACAGCAGCTTGCTGCTTGGCTTGCACATCAACACAATAGTGTTTAGTGAAGGTGTGTGTTGTAGACCATGTTGCTGCCTTACAGATGTCTTCTAGGGGAATGTTCCCTAAGAGAGCCATAGAGGCTCCTAGTTTGCGTGTGGAGTGCGCCTTAGGAGGAATTGTTAATGTGCGTTTTGCTTCTTGATAGCATATTTGTATAGGTTTTACAATCCACCTTGCAATACCAGTTTTAGAGATGGGATTGCCTTTATGTGGTGGAGAGAAAGCTAAGGGTCCAGGCTCGGCTGACGAGGACCCTGGTCCTCCGACGATGCATAAGGAAAGGGTCCATGCTCGGCGGACGAGCACCCTGGTCCTCCGACAGTGCATAAGCAAAGGGTCCATGCTCGGCGGCCGAGGTCCCTGGTCCTCAGACAGTGCATAAGCAAAGGGTCCATGCTCGGCTGACGAGGGCCCTGGTCCTCCGACGGTGCATAAGCAAAGGGTCCATGCTCGGCTGACGAGGACCCTGGTCCTCCGGCAGTGCATAAGCAAAGGGTCCATGCTCGGCTGACGAGGACCCTGGTCCTCCGACAGTGCATAAGCAAAGGGTCCATGCTCGGCTGACGAGGACCCTGGTCCTCCGACAGTGCATAAGCCATGGGTCCAGGCTCGGCTGACGAGGACCCTGGTCCTCCGACGATGCATAAGGGAAGGGTCCATGCTCGGCGGACGAGCACCCTGGTCCTCCGACAGTGCATAAGCAAAGGGTCCATGCTCGGCGGACGAGGACCCTGGTCCTCAGACAGTGCATAAGCAAAGGGTCCATGCTCGGCTGACGAGGGCCCTGGTCCTCCGACGGTGCATAAGCAAAGGGTCCATGCTCGGCTGACGAGGACCCTGGTCCTCCGGCAGTGCATAAGCAAAGGGTCCATGCTCGGCTGACGAGGACCCATGTCCTCCGAGAGTGCATAAGCAAAGGGTCCATGATCGGCTGACGAGGACTCTGGTCCTCGGACGGTGCATAAGCAAAGGGTCCATGCTCGGCTGACGAGGACCCTGGTCCTCCGGCAGTGCATAAGCAAAGGGTCCATGCTCGACTGACGAGGACCCTGGTCCTCCGACAGTGCATAAGCAAAGGGTCCATGCTCGGCTGACGAGGACCCTGGTCCTCGGACAGTGCATAAGCAAAGGGTCCATGCTCGGCGGACGAGGACCCTGGTCCTCCGACGGTGCATAAGCAAAGGGTCCATGCTCGGCTGACTAGGACCCTGGTCCTCCGACGGTGAATAAGCACACCATTCCACAGTGGAATGGGCAGCAGACAGTGCCAGCCCAAATGTGCACTGACAACAGAACCCCACAGAGCTCTCTCCAGGATTTTACAATGTCTTAAAGCAGACTTCAACTGACTCCGACAGGCAGGAAAAGAGACATTTACTCATAAAGTGAGGGTCAAGGTGTGACCGCAGAAAGTGAATGGAGTCACGTGGCACACAATCATGAAAATCAATTCTTTAGGTAAAACTGCCTCAATGAAACTGACAACAAGGACAAATGAACTAGTAAAACTGTTCTAGCTTAAATAATGTGTCACAAGGAGTTGTGGCTAAGGCGCCTGCTCCAGAGATCTTTGTATGGGCAGTGAGTTGCAGGCCACAGGGATAACAATAATGGTAAGGCAACTCTGGTGGTTAATGCACTTGCTGGCGAGATCTCAGTTTTGTTTATTCACAGTTTTCAATCCTAAAGGTACATAAAACGTTAATGTGCCCGTTACAAAGCATGTGGCGTACCGTGCAGATTACAGGTGTGTTTTATGTGCAAAGGTTATGGGGTTACTGCTGTTGAGACCGAGATTATTTTGCAGTTGCAGTCCTAATACAACACTAGTGAGCTTTTAAAAGACATCACGGAGCTGCATGCAAAATGCAAGACATTTTTTTAGAAACTTTTATTTTCCATCTGTTGTTGTTTTTGGGTTGCTGAAAAGTGTTCCTTTTGGTGGTGATAGCTTTATTAATACAGACACCCCATCCACTGCTTTGTTTTAAATACTGACTTTATTTCTCCCAACCATGCATTGTTAATTTATATGTAAGGCTCCCTGTTCTCCGTTTTTAGGTTTCGCTGGAGGGCGGAGCTCTTAGCTCCGCCTCCAGAGAAATCTCTTGATTTCAGTAAGGAAAATGGAATACGCCCCCCTGTCCCATTGGCTAGCTCCATAAATGGAGGTTAGCCATTGGGTGCCGGATCTGTCCGTCAAGGCCGGACCAGATTCGGGGGCGTTCCCGAGATTTTTTCCCTGGGCGGAGTTACGTTTTTCCCGTTCCCTCCCCTTTCCCGCCGTCCGTGTCCTCTCCCGCCCCCCTCCCGCCGTCCGTGTTCTCTCCCGCCCCCCTCCCGCTGTCCGTGTTCTCTCCCGCCCCCCTCCCGCCGTCCGTGTCCTCTCCCGCCCCCCTCCCGCCGTCCGTGTCCTCTCCCCACTCCTCGTTATCTTAGAATGGATGGAGATACTCTTCTTACCAGATTGGCTGATTGATCTCTTGTCAATTATTAATTGGTTGCAACAACAGAAGGCTTGCATTTTGTGGATTTTGATTGGCTGAGAAAACACATTCCAGCTAGTCATTGGCTGAGAGGTTCCAGAGTATGCACGTTACTTGACGAAGCATTTAGTTGCTGCACGCCCCGCCTTCCGTCAGGGGGGGTGAGATAGCTGAGAAGAGAGTGCCGACATGCCTACTTCTTACTGGGTGAACTGCGTGTCCTTAATTGCCTTAGTGAATTGACACACGAGACAGCTGGAATATTCTAGTGATCCGTGTAAACCGGATCGCTGCTGGTGAGTACTTTCCCTTAAGGTTTCAATCACACTGCGCCCCCTGTCCTATTTGTAAGATCCATCGAGAGCCACCCGGTCAGTACCTTTGTCAAGCGCGCGTCACCCCCGGTGCCCCGCCCTCCCCCGCTCCGACCTCAGTGGCTCCCGCCTGGAAGGTCCCTCTCCCGCTACCCTGTCACGGGCCTGCACCCCCGCCCGGGCCGCTACTAGTGCGGTGAGTGCCATTTGCAACTCTTGGTTGTTGAGAGGAGGCGCCGAGTGGCGCGCGGGGATGGCCTGGGATGCCCCCGGACTGACCACCTTTAGCCCTCTGCGAGGCCAAACTGTCCGGTTCTGCACCACCACTCCGTGGGGGCGGGGCTGAGCCTCCCTTAGTTTCGCCAACGACGCTGTGTGGGGCTGCGGCTGGCCAGCTCCCACCGCCACACAGTTTGTGATGGAGCTTCGCTGCAGCCTTCCAACTCGCTGGCCCCCGGCCCCACCTGACAGTTTGGGGTTGCTGTTGGATGCTTGTGATTTGTAAGTCTGCTGCGAAGGCGGAGGAGAGCTCCTCGGGGTTACTATCAGAGCTCCCTTTTAAGCTCATTGGAATGAATTGGACATGAAGGTGAAAGTACACCCTTCGATATGGCGTTTTAAGCTTTTCTGTTTGTTAAAGTAATCGTATGCTTCTTCTCACGTACATAGGTTTTGAAAAATGTAACTTGGTAGTTTTAAATGTTTCTCTTTTGGATTTGTAGTGCGTCTAGAACAGGTTAGTATTTCTATATGTTCAATTATTCATTGTCAATAAAATGTCCATGTTTTAAACGTTCCATCGTAATTGTCCCCGTTGCACCCTGGCACGATGTGACTGGGCTGTGTACTAGGAATTTGTGCAACTTTACTCACCCCCATTTGAAAGTGCATATGTGGTTCATGGAGAGCTTTACTTGGACAGGTACTGAGTACCTGTATTTAACTTCATGTTGGTAGGAAACGTGCCTGCCGTTTTTAGAAACGGTGCAGTACTATTAGTGGGAGACTATTCTGGCTCTTCCCAGTGGCAGACAGGTACTCATTTCATGGATACTTAGCACTTGTATTCGTTCCAAGCGCTATAATCATGGTATTCGGTTCCTTAAATGTTTACGAGAGCCTGTATGTAGGTTTCTGTCTTTTTTGGTCTGGACAGTACCTATTTTGCGAGGGAGGGAGTGAGTGGTCTGTACCCAAGTTTAGCTGTTTACGTATGTGAACAACTTTTAATTTCGTGTATATTCTAATAAAGCAAGAAGGCCCTCTAAAGTTTACAATGGCAGGTACTGTCTTGGATATCAACTCTTCATACAACACTTCCCCTTTCAGCATTGGCATCAGATGATTTTAGTGCATCATGTCTCTCAGTAACCCAAACGCTTCTTCATTGTGTTTAGTAAAACGTCTTTAATCCAGCATGTCCATGCCGCAGCATCCTTTTTAGGTTTCGCTGGAGGGCGGAGCTCTTAGCTCCGCCTCCAGAGAAATCTCTTGATTTCAGTAAGGAAAATGGAATACGCCCCCCTGTCCCATTGGCTAGCTCCATAAATGGAGGCTAGCCATTGGAACAGAGATCTGTCCGTCATTCACGGACCAGATTCGTGGGCGTTCCCTCGATTTTTTTCCCTGGGCGTTCCCTCTGTGGAGTCATGCGGCGGTGGGCGGAGTTGTTTTTGTTTTTTTCGGCGCCATGTTGCTCTCATTCTGCGGCCGACCGACGTTGGAGGAAGTCCAGGTGGGTGAGTGCTTGGTTTTGACCGTGTGCTGTTCCCGCCCCCCCTTGCTGTCCTGTGCCCCGTTCCCGCCCTCCCCCCCCTCGCTGTCCTGTGCCCCGTTCCCGCCCTCCCCCCCCCCCTCGCTGTCCTGTGCCCCGTTCCCGCCCTCCCCCCCCTCGCTGTCCTGTGCCCCGTTCCCGCCCCCTCCCGCTGTCTGTTCCGCCCCCCTCCCCGTGTGTCCGTTCCGCCCCCCTCCCCGTTACCGCCCCCCTCCCCTTTCACTCTCCGTTGCTTGTTAGGTCTGGGATTACACCCATTATAGCATTGCATTCTTCTGATCTACAATTAGGTCTCGGGTGTCTCTGCACAGGAGGAGGATTTGCAAACTATGTAATATAATCATTGCATACATTGGATAGCACCCGCTTGCCTCTTGTGTCTTTCCATCAATGATAGAAATGTTTTTAACACAGCCCCCTGCTTCTTCATTCATATATTAACACGACCCCCTTCACCATTATAGATCGGATATGCCGGGCACTGTTGCCTTGCAACTACTGGCTGCGATGGCGCAGACGACGACAACAACTTTCCGAGGTCTTCTGCTAGTGTGTTTTGGGAACGCAGGCGTGAAGATTGCTGACCTGTAAATTACATGCTCACTGTACCTTAACGCTTTAATGATGTTTGTTCTGACTGAGCCTCTTTGCAATGGCCAGAGTCTTAAAAGCAGTGAAAACACTTTTGTCTGCAATTAATATCCATCTGAGCATAGGTCAAGCATTCAGTGGGTTATAATTTGCAGTCTTGTTTTACCCAGTGGTGCCAAACATGATGACTCTCGCAGATGAAGTTGCAATATCAAGGGCAGAATTGCTTGAGTTTTTCTTTGTATCTTAAATTAAATCATGCAAGTAAATGTTGGTTCCTAAAGAAGAGACATGGGCTTGAACGTTTATTTATTTAGCGGTTTGTATTATTTTAAATATTGCAGCTTTGATTCCTATAGATTTAGGCAGGGCTTTAAGTGGGATGAAAAAACCGAGGAGTCTCCGAAAGAGGCTCTGTTTCTCTTCGTGCTGTGTTTTAAGAAATGCAATAGGTCTCGCATTTGCGAGAGATTAAGCTATTGGCATTGTAAATGACAATGCCTTTTATTTATCTGTTTTCAAAACCAACACATAAATAAAAAGTTTGTCATTTACAATGCCAATAGCTTAAACTTTTGCAAAGGCGAAACCGTTGCATTGTAAATGCTCGTTACTGATTTTTACAGATAAATAGAGACAGATAACCATTTATTTTCCTGTCTATATTTAATTTTAAATATGGATAAAAATGGAAATTCAGTTGTTTTTAAGTGATTCTAAATGACTACCAGGCCTAAAGCCTTGCATATTGAGAGTTAAAGGGAATAAAAAAGAAAGATATTTTAGTAATGGGGTTTAAACAGCAGCAGCTATGCCCATGGCTGACAGGAAAATGTCCATGTTTTCATATAAGTTTACTAATTTATCGTCTGTGGTTGTTCATACCATTGAATCCTATCAGTAATTTAACTAAGAGTCTACATTTATCAGCCAAATAAATGTGGAAATATACTAGTTTCAGCTATATTTTTTCACAACACCCAAAATAAATCTGGATAAATGCAGATAAAATTGATAAAAAAGAAATATGGATAAATACGAATGGAAATGCCCAAAAAATAAATACCATAAAACTGGGAGCCCTATTTATATGCCTAACCGTACAGACATATGTGACTCCAACACCGTGTAACCCTCACTGCCTTGCATAACATTTCCTGTCCATTGATTTACACACTTGTGTGATTTATTGTCTCTCTATATGTGATGTAAAGCAATCGTTGTTTCCCTCCATTTTATTGGCATTAGGTAATAGACTCCAGGTAGCTCCCAGCCCGGATGCTACTCGAACAAAAGGAGGGCCGATGGCCCTTTAAATCAGGCCTTTGTTTTGTGCCCAGCTGAAAGTTTAAATAATGAACACGCTTCCCTGCCTGCCGAGTGCCGGTTGTAACTAGATGAAGACAACATTCAGGCACTGCTGAATGTGTCCTGGTGCAGGCACAGCTGAGTGTGTCCTGGTATTGGCACAGAGGGACACATTTAGCATACTTCACTGGAGTTAGCCGGGATCCCAGATTTGGCTCAATAATAGCTGCAGATTCTGGATCCGGCTGGATCACTATTATTTCCTGCCCTTTTTACAGGTGCAGCATAGGTGCAAACAAAAGTAAGACAAGGCTGCAGGTTACCCCCTTTTTTATGCCTTTACACAAAGTAAACGCTCCCAACTGCTGTGCACCTGATCGGAAACAGTTAGTGGTTCATTTGTACAAAAATAAGTGCTGTGCTCTCGTCAGGGGGCAGCTTGCACCAGCCTGTTCCTCCTGTTAGCGCCGCCTAAAACAAAACCAACTACTAACCATGAAACTCTAGAGAAGATGTAGCCTAATGGCCACAGCTGCCGACTTTGGAGCTGGGGAACCAGGTTTGAGTCTCGACGTCGGCTAAAAAATCCTGTGATTGTGGGCAAATCACTTAATATCCCAGTGCCTACCAAAAATGAATGTGTCCTTAATTGGTGCTCATGAAAAGCGCTGGTGTTGATGATTAAGTGCTGTTGCTAACAATTAAGTGCCGGTGCTGAGCACCGGAAACCACAGGCTCAAATTAAGCACTGGAACCAGTTAAAAGGAGGAGCGAGGGGCACATTTTGGTAATTCCATTGTGACTTTTGTGTTCTTTTGTGATGGTTGGGTGTTTTTGTAGCAAATCACAAACAACATCCTTAATTGTCTGGTAAATGTTTTTGTGAAGTAAAAAACTTTCAATTTGAGCGAAATTGGCTATACGTCTGGAAGTGTAAAGTTTGCTAACTTCGAGGGCAAAGTTTGAAAGCTTTGTCCACCCCTATGCAAATGATAGGATATATATGGAAACTCCCTATTCCATTTCTGTGTCTTTAGATTTGTAGATGGTTCAACTGCTTGATGTGATGGACAGTCTGATATCCTATCTCATCAGGCGGTCCGGCCGTTAACCACGTGCCCGCTGCGCGCGCCGCTGTTGTTGGTTTGACCCGACAAGACGCAGCGCAGGCCCAGCCAGACTCAACTTCTGAGGCTGTAGATCTGAAGTGACGCCATTGCTTTTTATATAAACTGTTCTTAACTCCTGTTGTTAAAAGGTCTCTGCCAGTTGTAACTCCCAGTTAGATTATCCATACACATAAAATGCATTGGCATACACAGAGTCTACATGCAATTAATTTAAAGGCCATCCTGAAAATCTGGCTTGGAAAGCGCCCCCCCCCTCCTGTTCCCCCATACTTTTCCTAAAACAAACAGCTGTTGGTGAGTGGTTAATGCTGACCTTGAGTTGCCTCAGGCTGAAAGGGAAGCGAGGTGGGTCTCCTGTACTTTGAAGTGGTACAGAGTGAAATAAAAGAAAACAAGCCTTCTCAGCAGGGAGCCTGCTTCCTGAAAGAGATGTGAACGTGTGCAACCCTCCAACAGCAAACACAAGACCTTCTTGGGAGCCAGCACTGGGCGTTAATTGATGGAGTCATTTGATGCTTCATGGTGAAAAAGAAGAAAATGCATGATGGGTAACGGATTGCACTCGGGGACACGGTTCCTGTGTTTATGCACTTCTATCACTGATTAAATCAGAAACGTTTCTGTGCTGGCTTCAGTCTAAAAGCATTTTTTGCACAATCCATCACCTTTCTGAAGGCAGAGATCTGGGTATTTATTTATTTGGAGTTTTATTTACAGCGAGCATCGCCCCAAGGGCTTTGGAGCATTTTACTAGAGAATGTGGAACTAATCTTGGCTAGTAATCATCATGAGACTAGAGTTAGGTAACAAAATAAAACAGCGGGGACATGTGCAATGAATCGTAGGAGGTGTGCTTTGCTCTATATACAAAATGTCTCTGCATAATGAGGATTTGATTTCCTTTTTAAAGGTGGCTGATTGTTTTTTTTTTTTTTGCAGAGTTTTATATAGCGCAAACTTGACCCGAATCCGATATTAGAGCGCTTTACATAGCACCAGTTACGTTACATGAGGACACATATTCATTTTTGTTAGGCACGGGCAGATTAAGTGATTTGCCCAGAATCACAGGATGTTCAGCGTCAATGCCGAGATTCGAACCCAGTTCCCCAGATTCGAGGTCGACCGCTCTAGCCGTTAGGCCAACTCCGCTCCCCATGTTGCATGTGGATCTTGTAGGAGAAAGTTCCAAATTCTTGTTTCACTACCAGAGAAGGCCTGTCACATGCAGCGTTACAGCTCGAATGTCTCAAGCTCAGAAGAAAGAGATTCCTCATTCCTCTGACCCTGCTGAGGGCAGAGATGTTCAGTTTTTCTGCCAGATAGAAGGGTTTAGAGTCGTGAAGCCCTCCACTGGTGATGCCTTCCATCTTAACATGAGCCTTTGCCTTTGGCGGGGAGATATTGAGTGAAGGGTGCTAAGGGCTGGAGGAAGTAGACTGGACTGGGACAAAGGGTAGGGTGACCAGAATTTGAAAGCCAAAAACCGGGACATTTCACAAAAATAGAAGAAGGACTACAAGTTTACTTCAAGTGACGACAGCGCTCCTCAGCAGAGAATTACAGAACAGGCAGTAAGAACATACATAAAATGCAATGTTTAAGCCCAGTAGCTTGCCTGTTAATTAAATTGCTTTCTTGAAACAACTCCTAACTATCTCTGCTTTGTAAAACATAAAAAACACCTCCCACCGTTTTCAGTCGACCCTCTCTAAAAACCGGGACAGGAGCTAAATTTCTTGAAATTTGCTGGGACAGCTAGTTAAAAACAGGGCCCGTCCTGGCAAAACGGGGACGTCTGGTCACCCTAACAAAGGGTTCAAATGGCTATCCATGTTGGTAGAGTGGTTGAGGAGTATTCAGGATTTGTGTTGTGGGAAGTAGAAAAAGGAAAAGGCTAGGAGAGCTAATTGAAGTGAAAAGTTCTTGTGACCTGTGACCGAGAAGCAGCCATGTAAAGCACTACGCTCATGGATGCCGAATGAGCTTCAAGGAGACCGGAGGGCAGTGAGTTCTCAGTCCAGTCTGGAAAGGACAAGAGCCTGGGCTACAAACTTTAAATTCTGCACCGATTTTCCAAGTATTCGGAATTGATACCAGGCTCTGTTGGTGATGCCTGTGCGCTTCTGAAGGTTACTACGGTTGTTGAGGCTAAAACCCAGATATTTCGCATGTTCCACAATGGCCACTTTGCACTTCATTCCGGAGTAGGTAAGCTAGATTTTTTTAGGTGGAATTCTGAGAAATTTGGTTTTGGTATTGGATTGTTTTGAATCTTGGTTAGCCGGCCATTTTTGGATTCTGTCCAGGGTTTTGGAGAGTTGGATGATGTCATTAAGTGATTAACCCTTCAATAATATCTGGGTATCCACCCTGTGTTGTTGATAAAGAATTCAACTGTTTCTCAGAATCTCTCCAAGAGGCTCAAGATGTGTATTCAACAAAGTCGGGTATAGAATTGAGGCTCTTGTTTTACTTTGGTTTTGCTGGAAACAGAACTCCTATTTTCATTACTTGTGATCCTTTTTAGGTCAAGCCTGGACAGCAAATTTGCTGTTCTGCAAGCCATGCTGTATTAGAGTATGGACTTGAAGCTCCGCCCACTCTCTGCCCATATTTTTCATTTGCTTGTGTCTTTGTCCTTCGTAAATGCTGGCTTCTGATTCGTTAATAGGCTTGTTAGTTCCTCCTTAGTACTGCCTTGTCTTCATTTGTAACCGCCCATGAGTACTGCCCCTTTTACTTCGGTTGTTACACGGTACTGTAAGCAGTATTTTCTTGAATGAGTTTCTCCTACTGCAGGCACGACATGCATTCCTGCAACATTAAGCGCGCCATGCACGCTTTCACTTTTCAAGGTGCCTGGGACACTTCTTTGAAGTAAAATAGGTCTCGCATTTACAAGAGTTTGAGCTATTGGCATTGTAAATGATAATGCCTTTTATATATGTGTTAATTATCAAAACAGATAAATAAAAGGCATTTTCATTTACCATGCGAATAGCTTAATCTCACACAAATGTGAGACCTATTGCTTTGCATATGCTTGTTCTAAGTAGGATGTGAACCAATTCAAAGATGCACCATCTATTCCCATCCATTTCATCAAGGTGTTAATCAGAGTGAGTTGGTTGACTGTCTCTAAGGCAGCCGAGGGGTGCACAAGAACAATGAGGCAGGAATTAGTTGCATCGAGGAAGCGGAGGAAGTCATAAGAATTTAAAAACAAGCATTTGCAATGCAATCGGTCTCGCCTTTGGGGCCTTATATTTATTTAGCTATGCAGCACATTAGCCTGGGTGCTGAAACATCTACTTTTCTTTAACATGGGAGAAAAGTAAGCACCAAACTGCGTCACATGCCAAGTATGGGAACACATGGAGAGAAATATTGCCTGTCAGCTGGAAATGGTATAGTCCAAAGCTCTGTTTTTAATATAAAATCAAGGCCTTCGGTGGTCATATCACTGAAAATACAAGATTTGAAAAAATATATTATTGTCTACGGGTGCTCGTGGAAGACAATTTCTATGGACTGGAATCTAGAGAATGCTAAAGGGATTCTGGTATTTTACTGACCTCTGCTGGTCGTTTTCTATCAAGAAAGTTAAATAGAGGCAGTTGCCAGAAACATTAACAAAATAAAGTCCCTCAGCAGAAAGCAATTCTGGTATTTTACTGATCTCTACTGGTCGTTTTCTATCAAGACTGTTAAATAGAAGCAGTTGAACAGAAAAAAACAGACAAGCGGAAGCAGACAAGTTTTAGGGCTGATCTCCAGAGCCCACAAAGTACATACACATATAAGTATATACTAAAGTATATACAAGAGCTCTCAAACGCTCAATCTAATGAATAGGCCATCTCTGTGCCATGGCCTTGCTCGACAACAGACCTAAAACTGTTGAGAAAGTTATTTTCCTGGGTTTGACAAGATAGTTGTGAAGCTTTCTAGCACTTTCCCGAACAATGGAATTGTTGAGAATGGGTGGAAGTTGTTTAGAACTTCAGAGTCGGCTGAGCATATTTTTTAAGAGTGAAGAGACTTGGCTTATTTTCAAACAGTCTTGGAAAAACACCTTAATTAAGTGAGGAATTCACCAGGAAGGTCCGGTAATGCAGCAGCAGTCTGGCCCCTTCCTTGCTAATTGATGTGGGCATTTTGTCCCTGGGTGATTAGATGGTTTAATCATCATTATAGCCAGTAGTAACTCTGACTCGGAGATTGTATCAAGGACCATTGGGCTTTGGTGATCAACTTGCGGGCATTTGGATTGTCAGATGTTGGGGAAAATGATTGTGCAATAGATATTATTGTGTCTCCTAAGAGGTTCCCAAATTGCTCACATTTGGTTTGTGGTGCATGGGCTGTGCTAATGTTAAAATGGTTGCTTGTCTGTTTAATAACATTGAACTGACGTTTTGGATGAATTTTAGTGCTGTCTAGAAGCGACTTGATTTGGGAGAGGTTTAGCTCCTATAGATGTTTAGCTTGTACTTTCTTTTGGCTGTCTGGATTTAGCAAGCTTGAATAGCGTGGGTAATTGTCTTCACTTACTATTGATATGTCCCTGGTGTTTTCGTTCAGCAGGTAGATCATTCGAGAACTACGGTTGAGAATGTTGTGGACTTGTTCTGTTACTTTTCATTGGAACATATTAATGAATCCTGTTTTCTATTAATTTATTGCTTTGATTTGTCCAGGCATTAAGATTATGCTAAAATCCAGGAGAGGCACAAACCTGGTTAGCAAGAGCACTAATGTCAGTGTCACAGAACTAGGTTTTATTTCTTTTAAATTGACCTGAAATTTACTAGTGAACGGTTGATTACGAAACAAGGATTTGAAGGTGGCCAGATCAGTGTACTGGATGTGGTCATCGGTGGTCTGAAGCATGACCCTGGAGATAGTCAAGCCCAGGACGGAGCCTTTGCAGTGGGTAGCTTTTTGACATTGACAGAAGAGATTGTTGTCATGGCGGAAAGAAGACATCTTCAAAGATTTGTAGCTTTCTTCATCTCACTGTAGGTTGAAATCACCAAGAAAGACTGTTGTCTCAGAGATTATCACTTGCAAAAAAATGAATTACATACATGCAAACAAATCCATTGTTTTTACCTGGAGGGTGGTTGTATGAAATTGGATTGTTAATTTGGGTGAGTGACTACCCACCTCCTGGAATGATCACAACCCTTGTCAGTGTGTGCCCTAAAAATCAGTAAATTAACACGAGCTTAACCACCTGGTAGCCATTGAGGTCTTTAGGGCTAGCCCACGCTTTTCCAAGCTAGTTCTTAACTGCAGAGCTCGAGTCGGGGTACCACGCGGGTGGACGCGTCCCCCCACTTATTGTACCTGGAGCACGATAACTGGAGCAAATGAAGCCACACATTCACTCTTTGGCCTCTCTGGGGCGAGTTCTCGCCCCAGAGAGGCCAAAGAGTGAATGTGTGGCTCCATTTGCTAAGGGGTGAGCGAGGGGAGGCAATGAGTCTGATGGTGCAAGCCACCTTTCGTGACGTCTGCGTCCCCCCACTTATTTTTTAAGACTTAACTGGATATTTTTAGGGCATTCTGGAAAATCGCTGCTTTTTCCATCATTCTCCGACATTGGTGTCACCCTGAGGGCGTGTGACAAGCAAGCTCGCACTTCTAAATGTTTAAAACAAAGATACCAGATAAATTCACAGCGTCGGAAACGTTTATCTGTTTTTACAGAAACAGACACATGATAAAAGGCTGCGCCGTGGGTGTTGAGTGCCCCTCGCTGCCTCCCCCGTGATGAAAGGACCAACCGCAGCTTGGAGAGAGGAGCCGGCGGAGATCGCAGATAAGCCTGCCCCGGGCTCTTGGAAACGCATTAAAGAGCGTCCCTCCTCCCGCCCCTGCCAGCCCCCTGCGAGGCGGCGCGCAACCGCTGCATAATGGCCGCCGGGCTGTGAGAGGACGAGGAGGCGAAGTGATGGAGAGGCGTCTGAAGATGAGAGATGGGGCCCTGGTGCTCCGCTCGCTCCTGGAGGAGGGTGGGGCCACAGGAAGAGATAGATAGAGAGATTGGTGGAATGTGAATTATAGGGTGGAGGAGGACCAAATTATGGAACAGGGTTGACCAAATTAAGCGGCAAGGAAAGGCAAATTATGTGGCATACCCCCAGATTCATCATGGTCATGTTTTGCGAGTCCTTAATAGCGATTATTAAGGAATCGCTATTAAAGACTCGCAAAACTGGATTCATGTAAAATTCGGAATATTTTTAGCGATTTCTACTGTTTCCCTATTTGCGATTCGCTAATTGCTAATCGCAAATAAGGAATGGCTTTCCCATTCATTGCTATGGGCCTTGGGAGTCATTCCTTATTTGCGATTAGCAATTAGCGAATCGCAAATAAGGAAGCGATTTCAAGGGTGCCAGGGGGTCCAAAGGACACCCTGTAGCACCCCTGAAATGGTAATGTACACTGGTGTTGCGCACACACATGTCCATGTGTGTGTGTGTAACATACAACTTAGAAAAATGCACTAAAGTGCATTTTTCTAAGTTTTCGCTATTTACCACGTAGTTTTACTTCGCGGTAAATAGCGGCCCCATATTGCGAATTCGCAATTTTCAAAAGGTTCATGAATTGCATTTAAGGAATCTCAAATTAAGAGTCCTTAAATGCAATTAATCGCAATTTTGCGATTTTTGCATTTGGGATGATGAATCCCAAATGCAAAAATAGGGCTCGCAAAGGACCAGATTCTCAGAATCTGGCCCTTTTCGAGCCGATTTCAGCTTGATGAATCAACCTGATAATGCGTCACATTTTATGATAGTATTACTCTATTATTTTTACACCTGGCAATAGTGTCTGGGAATAGAGTTCACCTTATTACTTACAAATTAACACCCAAATACAACAATAAGCGACTTAAAAATGACTAGTCACATTTATCAACAAGCATTTACAATGCAATGGTTTTGCCTTTGTTAAAGTTAGAGCTATTGGCATTGCTCTCGACATTATTTTTATTTATGTTTTTTTAACATAAATAAATGGCATTGTCATTTACAATGCCACTAGCTTTATCTCTCGCAAATGACACACACACACAGAGCCCCCCCCCCACACACACACAGGGCCCCCCACACACACAGCCACACAGAGCCCCCACACACACAGCCACACACAGCCCCCCCCACACACAGCCACACAAAGCTTCCTACACACACAGCCACACAAAGCTTCCCACACACACAGCCACACAGAGCCCTCCACACACACCCACACAGCACAAGCAGGCAACAGGGGCACACGGAGGCACAAGCAGGCAACAGGGGCACACGGCGGCACAAGCAGGCAACAGGGGCACACGGAGGCACAAGCAGGCAACGGGGGCACACGGAGGCACAAGCAGGCAACGGGGGCACACGGAGGCACAAGCAGGCAACAGGGGCACACGGAGGCACAAGCAGACAACAGGGGCACACGGAGGCACAAGCAGGCAACAGGGGCACGAAAACGGAGGCACAAGCAGGCAACAGGGGCACACAGAGGCACAAGCAGGCAACAGGGGCACACAGAGGCACAAGCAGGCAACAGGGGCACACAGAGGCACAAGCAGGCAACAGGGGCACACAGAGGCACAAGCAGGCAACAGGGGCACACAGAGGCACAAGCAGGCAACAGGGGCACACAGAGGCACAAGCACGCAACAGGGGCACACAGAGGCACAAGCAGGCAACAGGGGCACACAGAGGCACAAGCAGGCAACAGGGGCACACGGAGGCACAAGCAGGCAACGGGGCACACGGAGGCACAAGCAGGCAACAGGGGCACACGGAGGCACAAGCAGGCAACAGGGGCACACGGAGGCACAAGCAGGCAACAGGGGCACGAAAACGGAGGCACAAGCAGGCAACAGGGGCACACAGAGGCACAAGCAGGCAACAGGGGCACACAGAGGCACAAGCAGGCAACAGGGGCACACAGAGGCACAAGCAGGCAACAGGGGCACACGGAGGCACAAGCAGGCAACAGGGGCACACGGAGGTACAAGCCGGCAACAGGGGCACACGGAGGCACAAGCAGGCAACAGGGGCACACAGAGGCACAAGCAGGCAACAGGGGCACACAGAGGCACAAGCACGCAACAGGGGCACGAAAACGGAGGCACAAGCAGGCAACAGGGGCACGAAAACGGAGGCACAAGCAGGCAACAGGGGCACACGGAGGCACAAGCAGGCAACAGGGGCACACGGAGGCACAAGCAGGCAACAGGGGCACACGGAGGCACAAGCAGGCAACAGGGGCACACAGAGGCACAAGCAGGCAACAGGGGCACACGGAGGCACAAGCAGGCAACAGGGGCACACGGAGGTACAAGCAGGCAACAGGGGCACACGGAGGCACACGCAGGCAACAGGGGCACACGATTACTGGTGGCTGACATTATTTCATGAAGTCGACCCATCACTTGTTTTGCTTTCCTTAAACAGAACAGTCAAAACCTAAAAAGCAGAGCAACACATCATGTTTTTTGAAGCCCTGCCTCTCCTAATGTCTTCTAGCTTATTATAACAATTTACCAAATACACACATACCTGAGCACATTATTTACAACAGAATTTTACACTATGTCTCTTTAATTTTTGATTTGTGTGCATTTATGTATGGTATAATGCACTCTGGGTTAAGTAGTAACTGGTCTTGGTACCAAATGACCCAATTTACTATAAGCTCTTTATTTTGATGAGTCATCGATCTTGATAACTATTAATTCTCTATTAAGTACGTCCCGATTTCTATCTGGACGTGTATTGCTTCCAGCAACATCCTGCTCTGTATAAACGTTAAAAACATTGCCATACTGGTCTGTAACTGCACGTGTGCTATTACAAATGAAAAATCGCTCTTCATCTAAACTCAGATTGGGGCAATAATGCGTTCTTGGGACAGTGGACTCTTGGTCTAATATCATTCTCAATCTCTTGACGCTTAAGCTCCTTCTTACGCGTCTATTCAAAGGGGAATAATAAGTTGCTACCTACAAACTAGTGCACACAACCACCTCCCGTACTGCATGCAATCAGCTTACCTGACCGTCGGTGTCATCGTCACGGTCATCACAGGTCGCACAGGGTTTCGGAATCCGCTATGGGTGTCATTTACATTTGCAATGTAAATTACGTCGTTCCTTTCTCAGCACCCTTCAAACAATGAAGTTTCTCCCACATTTGTAAATTGAAATGGGACAAAGGCGGGTGAAAGTCAATGCACGGTCCTTTTCCTAGCTTGTATTTATTCATACCGAGGGATTTTTCATGCAAATGCCTGTAAGCGCACATGGGATGCTATAATTAGATTTCACCAAGTGCGTTTGAATCGCAGGGTCATTGACCCGAGAAGACACACATGCAGGCAGGAGTGCACGCTTCCATGTGTGTTCAGATCGCAGGGACACGTTTAGCAACATAGTGAGACATTTTCACGAGCAGCCGTCCTGCGAGAGGCTGGCACAGACAGACAGCCCTTCAAGCAGAGGGTTGTTTATGTGGCCGTGTGCGTGTGGGGGGCTTGGCTTCAGTGCCACCTGTAAAACACACGGCCCCATTCATTAACAAGCAGGGGGTGTCTTCGGAGACAGGCTGGCACAGAGGGGGTGAGGTGGCATGAGGCACTCTGTGTATGGTTGTAAATGAGTGTTGTGGCTTCTGTATCACCTGTAAATCACATGTCCACGTTGAGAAATCTGTCAGTTTTGACCTTTGCCCACGCTTGCTCTGCCTTTCCTCGGTTGAACACATGCTTTGGCATGATTACCATGTGCCCTCTTCGGGCTCGGGCACTGTCGGGTGCCCCAGAACAGGTGCCATGCTGCAGGGTGGGCATAAAGTCTTCCGACAGGCTACACCGTGCACCCACAGGAGACTAGGTCATCCTCGGCGCCCTCTTCTCGGGTCAATGTACATTCATGCAGAGGTCAGCTGATGGCGTGGGGCGTCCTCTAGAGAGCAGCCGTGACATCTCCCCCTTTAGGCACCGGTCGGGTGAGAACGCCCCCATCGGGAAGAGAGGAGGCGGCGGCATCTTGAACCCCGTCGATTCGGAAGACACCCCACAGGAACGCTTCGGGCTTCACAACTTTCTTGTTAAAGAGGAGCGCACTCGACTTCCTGCATGTTCCGCGATGCTTCGGCGACCACCATGAACCTTCGGCGGGCAGGGAGGGGCACAGTGGGAGAGAAGGTGGCAGAACTGGTGGAGGGAGAAGTTGAGGGTTAGGTGGGCGAAGGTCCCGTGCAGGGTGTTGTCTCGAGGGATCTCTGGGTAGGGCTGAGATGGGGTTGGCATCTGAAGTGTGATTGGCGGGAGGAGGCAGATCGCATGATTAGGGCCGGTCTCGGCAGAATCGGTGTTGTGAGGGGTCCTCACAAGAGTGCACCGAGCGGGTACAAGAGAAAGGTTAGTGAGGAAAGGCACGAAGAGCAGGAGGGGGGTCGGGAACGGCCACACACGAGGTAAACGGAGGAGGGGGGGCGGAAAGGCACGAAGAGCGGGAGGGGGGTCGGGAACGGCCACACACTGACAGCGGGAGGGTGAGGGGCGGGAACAGACACACACACACGGACAAAGCAACAAACTAAAAAACAAAGCACTCACCTGGACATCTTCCGGCAGATCTCTTGCTTCCTGCTCTCCACTCCTCCTCCCGATGACGTGGTGGAGGCTCGGCCGGCTGGGCCAATCCCAGCGCGGCCCTGGCTGGAGGCGGACGGCTGCTTCTTTCGGCTGGCCGGCCTGAGGAGAGGGAGGGAAACGGGCTGCCACGGAGCGGGAGGGAGGGGCTATCGAGCGACTTTTGTGCAATCGTCCCGAGCAGGAAGGCTGATGCAGGTGCCGGCAATGCCGGACCAGATTCGGGGGCGTTCCCGGCTTTCGGCTGACGTCGCGTGACGTAGCCAAAAGGGAAAAATTCTCGGGAACGCCCCCGAATCTGGTCTGGGATTGACAGACAGAGCCCTCTACCAATGGCTAGCCTCCATTTATGGAGCTAGCCAATGGGAGGAGGGGGCGGATACCCGACCCCACATAGAGATATCATTAGATTTTGCTAGCGCATGCGTACTTCGTACGCATTGCGTAGGCAAAACCTAAAAGCTTTCAAGTGCACAGGACCCCGAGTCGCTATATTTTTAAAATCTTTTGATCCGTTTGAGCTAGAAGCAAATATTTTTGTGTTAAAATCTTCAGATTATGCAGCAGATGATGGATTATGTGGCAAATACATAATTGTGCGAAAATCATTGCAGCCGCAGAATTGCATAGTTCCAGTGGCCTGATCTTTATCACAATGCTTCAAGTGATGTTATCAATAAAGCCAGTACTGGCTCCCAAGCACCCTTTACATTTGCAGATTAACTAGTTGAGCACATTTGCATTCCTTTCAAGCAGGAAGGCACCCTGGCAGGTAGGCTTGTTTAGCTGTCTGCCCAGCTTCCGTTTCACAGCAGAAGGGGCTCTTTGAATGACACTTCAGCTGAAGCAATTAAAGTATTGGAATGCACCGTCCCAGGATTGTTGTCTTTTTACAAAGTGTAGTAAGGTTTTTCATAAATCAAAAAACGATGGGTGGATCGTGCCCCTTCGATCCCGCCCACTTCGACCTCTGCAGCCCTTTGTTTAGTGGCCACCTCCACGCCTGACCGCATCACACCCTATGCTCAGAGCTGCCACTGTGCTGCCGGCCTTTTTGCCTCACTGCCTGACCGTGGTGTAGCAGAACTTGAGGGGGGCCATTGCAAAGTGCATAGTGGGGACTTACTGAGGAGCTCTCAGGCCAGGGTGCAGTGCTAAGGGGGCTTCCTGGAGCGCGGCCCCCCACACTGTGGGGGCCGCAGGGGGCTTTGTTACGCCACTGCTGCCTGCAATCTTCAAGCTCTCTCTGGGCTGCACTATGTCCCTGGATTCGGTTTCTTCTGCTGCTCCCCTTCACCCGCTCGCCCCTCTGCTGTTCCCTTCTAGGATCTCCAGGCTCCATTTCTAGGCTTTAGCCCCTCCCCTGTGGGGCTAATTTTCCCGCTGTGCTGGGGGACGGGGGAAGCGCGCAGCGCCCCGGTGCTCATGACGAGCTCGGCTCGTCATGCAGCATGGTGGCGCTGAGCCCATGAGGAACTGAGCTCGTCATGACCACGCCCGTTCCAATGGAACGCCCAGCACAGCAGGGGAATTATCCCGCGTGGACGCGGCGCAACGGTCATGAGGAGCTCAGCTCGCCATGACCACAGCGCGACCGTGCCTCATGACGAGCTGAGCTCGTCATGAGCATGCAACGGGTTAAGGTACATCACCTTTCCTGCCTGCCTCTATGACCCTGGAACTTTGGATGTTCTTCAGTCAGTTAATTTTACTCCCATTTCAGCAGTTTTTGCCTCTTGACTGTACTAGAAGGATATTTGCTATAAATGCAGCCCAACCTATTGATTCAACACACTTTATATAGCATAACTATGATGATTATGATAATTTCGCCAGAAATGCAAATTGCAGTATCAACACGGACTTGTGCATTTGAACCCAGTTGCCCCAGAAGCCGGACGCAGAAGCTGTGTGTCCTCCTCTACTGCGCTTGATGCAGGAGCGGAGAGTGCGACCCCTCTCCTCATACCTAGTTCTCCCTGTCCTTCACAAGGCCGCTCTCAGCAGGCCTTACTGGCCCCCCAAGCTGGACGATGGAAGAGGTTGCACCCTCCTCCAATGGGGATAAGTAAATGGTATAGTGTTTCCCGGCTCACGTGCTTCCTGAAGGTGAATTCTAGACAGGGACGGTTTTAGGGCAGTGCGACCGGTGCGGCTGCACTGGGCGTTGACCTACAAAAGGGCGGGGGGGGGGGGGGAGCTGACCTCCGGTGGGGGCAATGTGTTCAGCAATAACTTAGGATTTAAAAGCAGCTGATGAAGAGTTCCCTGTGCCTCCACATTTCAGTCAGCAGTAAAAGTCAAGATAACTCTTGTGTTTAATGTTCCTGCTAGAGACGGAGATCAGAGTTTTGTCTAGTGGAAGTTTTGACTCACCATAAAGTAGCTCAGAAGGTTAATATGCCTGTTGCAAATAACCGATCTGTATTTAAAGTGAATAGCTGAGTGGAATAGTAAAGCCAGACTTTACCAGCGCTTTAAAGCAAATCAATGTATACAAGAGAGGGGCTATGGAGAGATGATGGGCCCTTTTGCCAGGTGGTAGTGAGGGAATCTGAGGAAGTCATGGAGGGTGGGTTGGGGATTAAAAATGATTGTCACACCTTGAGCGACCAGTGCTAAAGCTGGCCCTGATTATAAACCCCCTCTTAGAATATCTTGATCCACTGTGGGTCTGTGCTCTCCCAGGCACCCTCTGCAGTGAGGTTATGTCCCACACAAGCAGCTGTTTCTATGTAGACATCACAGTCCATGGTGCACAAAGGTGCACTTGGTGTTTCGCATTTTGCTCCTGGTGGTGGGATTTAACCACCTCTACGATATTTATTTATTGGATATTTTGTCGTCTACTAATTGATGGATCCTAGTTCTATGTCTTTCTGCACAGCTGCAATCCCCTTTTCAATGCCAGTGGCTCTTAACCTTTTGACTTCTGAGGACCCCCTCCTCTCCCAGTTAATCAGCAATGGAAGTCAGGGACCCCCACTGAATCATTATTGGAATCCGGGGACCTGCAATGAGTCATTACTTGAAGCAGAGGACCCCCACCTAAGCATTTTCGATGTTTTGCATTTCAAATCAAATGGGGAAAAAAATACAGAAACAAACATTCATCAAACAAATATACAAATGATGAAATGTTATATTTAATTAAACATACCTGAAAAACTGTTTTTATTTTATTTTAATTGGAAGTTTGGGGTGTTTCTAAATTCAACTGAGGCCACACCTCATCCATGCTACATTCTGTTTGATGCACGTGCACTGCTCCCAATAATCAATCTAAGAATGCTAACTTAATGTTTAGCGTCCAATTTTAAATTCTTTCACATTTACAGAACGTTTTAACATTTTCACTTTTTCATTTTGCTTCATTATTCACACTTTATACTTTATTAATCTGTTAAATGTATTGAATTTTCAAAGCAGTGGACCCTCAAGTAGGCTTCGCGGACCCCCAGGGCTCCTCGGCCCAAAGGTTAAGAACCACCGTTCTAGACTGCATCCTCCTGCGGAGAATTTTCACAGCACCATTTCCCACAGGGACCTGCCTTATTCCTCAAGGCAGCATCACCTCTTCTAGCAGGCCGGGTTGGGGCCCAAGGTAGTTGCACAACTTTTTAGTCACCAGGAGGCTATTGGGCTGATGACTTTGAAAGGCCACAGTCCAACTCTCCCCTCTCTCCAGCAGCCACAGTGTCCGGCCAGGCTACATATCTCCAACAGCATGAGTCTAGCTTGCGTTCTCACCTGGAAGGGAGCCAGCAATCTGCGACCCTGGCTCCCGTGCTCCGGTCCCGTCCACACTGCTGGTTGGATCCAGTCACAGGTCCGTGAGATAGTATTTCGTCGTAAGGTTTTTAGTAAAAACAGGAAGATTGGCGCTCAGGCTAGTACTCGTTGTGCTAACTATGCACGGAATATATACGGTGCTGCCAGGTCGGGGGAATTACCCTATAACCCCTGTGACTGTGTGAGTCCAAGAACCCACACCAGTAATGAGAACACTGTCCCGGGCACAAGTTGTGGGGATATGACAATGGTGTAAATGTCTCGATTTAGATCAAATTGCTGCGGTCGACACCAGTGTATTGTTCAAAGTTATTTAATGAAGCAACAACAAAAGAAAAACAACCAGCCGACACGTGTTTCGTCAAACAGGGAATATGTCCCGTGACTCTTCAGGGCCTTGTGGGATATGTAACATATATGTCCAGTGTCTCGTGTAGACAACAAGGGGCAGGTACGCCAGAATGCGGGAGAACGTCGAAGGCCTAGGTGAACGGTGTTCAAGACCATCCAGTGTCTCGGAGAGAGCGCGTAGGGGGGTACGCCATACTGCGGCAGAATAATCCGAAGCCTTCGTACATTGGGTAAGTGTCCATCCAGGATCTAGGAGGGAGCGGGAGGGCTGGTGCGCTGTGCTGCTGATGTCCGTGTGGTGGAGGCAGAAAGACACTGGTTCCAAATCGATTTCACGGATCCATTCACAGGTCCGTGAGATTACTGGCCCACTGTCATGGGTTTCTACCCAGTTTCAATCATTGTTTTGTAGCAATCAATGTGTAGGCCAATGGTTCTTCTATGGAGCCAGTTTCCTGCCCTTCCTGACATTTTGTGTATTCCTTCCAGCCTGGTCAATCCGCAGTTTAGTCCTCTAACATCCACAGGGAGCAGGGGATGGGCTGGGAGCTGCATGTCCAGTAGGTTGTTTGCATAACCCTTTGGATGAAGAATGAAACAGGGTTGGTATAGGAACTATTACTACACTAAACAGCCTCCCTCCCTTCCTTTTATAGAAACCTGGTCCAGTTGAAGGACCTCAGGAATGTTCCAACATTATACATCCCTGTCAGGCAGGCTCTTTCCATCTTACCCCTTGGGATCCAAAATGTCACCATGCAGTAAGCCACTACCAGTATACTCCATGGTAACTGTAATTCACACTAGAAAATGTACAGTGCACATGTACTCTACATGCATGTCCTATGCAGCTACCCAGAGCCGAGATGTTCACAGGCAGCTGGCCTGCTAGTAGAAGTCAGACACTACATGTTGCAGCTCCTTAGCTAAGTGTGTGGGTTTTCATCAGGACATCTCACCAGACAGTCTACGTCCTAATACCAGAGAACAGAAAATTAACAAGCAGTTGCATTGCAATTGGACTCGCATTTTGCAAGAGTTTAAGCTATTGGCATTGTAAATGCCAATGCCTTTTATTGATCTGTTTTGCTAATTTACACATAAATAAAAGGCACTGTCAGTTACAATGCCAATGGCTCAAACTCTTGTGAATGCGAGAAATATTTTTTTTTCAGAGAAGTGGCCGCCATTGTCTCGGGCTCTTTGGAAAGTGAAAGCATGCAGGCGTGTTGAATGTTGCAGGAAAGCATGTTGTGCCTGCAGTAGCAGAAATGCAGAAGTAGTGCTTACAGACTAAACAAGACGTTTCATGTAACAACCAAAGTCAGACCAGAGTCAGTTTGGCTTCAGAGCGGGTCACAGTACCGAGACAGCTCTTATAAAAACCATGGAGGAGATCCGTAAAACACTAGACTGTGGGGGATCGGGTGCCCTTGTTCTCCTTGACCTGTCCGCGGCGTTTGATACCGTGGACCATAAGAGCTTGGTCAATCGCCTAAAAACCATCAGGATTGGAGGGAGGGCCCTTTCCCTCTTAACGTCTTTCCTTTCGGACCGAACACAGACGGTGCAATTGGGCAATATCTCCACATTTCATCCTCCCATGTGGGGTGCCGCAGGGGTCTTCTTTGAGCCCCAAACTGTTTAATATTTACGTCTCTGAATTAACCCCTCTGATTAAAAGTTTTAACTTATGTCCAACTTCCTACGCTGACGACACTCAGTTGGTCATCTCAGCAGTGGATAAGGACATCAACTACTCAACCAAACTCCATGAATGTATGGTCTCCCTGAGCGATTGGATGGGTAGACATTGCCTTAAGCAGAACTCAGGAAAAACTGAGGTGGTGCTATTCGGCAACCTTTCCCCTCAGTGGTCTCCAGTCTGGTGGCCAGATACTTTGAATATTACTCCCACACCAGTGGCTAAGGCTATTAATCTGGGGGTCATTATAGATGATAAACTTAACATGAAGGGCCAAGTCTCTAAGGTGATCTCTTCCGCTTTCCTTGCTATTAAAATGGTAGGCAAAATTCTGCCTTCCATTCCTAGAAGTCCTAGAAAAATGGTGATGACCTCCTTGGTGTTATCCAAATTGGATTACTGTAATTGACTGTATATTAATCTACAGTCCAACTTCCTTAGAAGGTTGCAGGCAGTACAGAACGCCGCTGCGAGACTGGTCCTGGATGTCCCTAAATATCAGTCTATCAGTGCAGGAATTTGGGAATTACACTGGTTACCAGTCGGCCAGCGGATTAAGTTCAAGGCTCTCTGCACGGCCTTCAAGGCCTTCACGGAGAAGGACCACGATTTCTGAAAGATCTGTTTAGCTGGTACTCTCCCAACAGATTGCTTCGTTCAGCCAATGCCTCCCTGATGCTCACCCCTAGAGTTAAAAGATCTAATTGGGGAGGAAGGAGCTTCAGTTATAGTACCATTAAGGAATTCCCTTCCACTCCCTCTTAGGAAGCCCTCCTCCTTGTTTGAGTTTAGGAAGCTGCTCAAAACTTGGCTTTTTAAAAATTAGTTATTCTGACTCAGTTCCCTTGGAGACCGCGAGCACCTAGACACCTTCGGGTAGTAGTGCGCACAATAAAATGTTATAACATAACATAACCAAAGTAAAAGGGCCAGCTCTCATGGGAGGTTAAAAATAAAGGCAAGGTGGTAGCAAGGATGGACTAACAAGACTATTAACAAACCAGAAGCCAGCATTCTCAATGAACAATGACACAAGCCAATAACAAATATGGGCGGGACTTCAACTCCATACTCGAATACAGCATGCCTAGCAGAGCAGCGTATGCAATGCCCAGGCTCAACCCAAAAACTGGGAGTTTCAATCACTTATAACCTATTCTGCTAACAATGCAACTTGTTTTTATGTTCTGGTTTGGTTCTAATGTGTATTTTTTTTATATATCCCTCTGAGGGTCCTCAGGCTAGTTTACGCCCTTCAAATATAAAACAAAATCAGATCATTTTTTTACTTAAAACATTGAAATACTCTACAATGTATTTATTTTTCATGTTTAAGATTTGACAGAAAATGAAGGCTCTGTCCCTGTATATTTTCTGCAAAGTCCCTTTACATACCCTGAGCATCCTTTACTGTCACAGGCATGCAACACCCATGAGGCTAAAAGGCCTTCAGCCCCCCGCCCCCTCCCTGTGTGTCTCAGCCCAGGCTTCTGCAGCTCGAGCTGCTGTGGCCTTGGCTGGGCAGTGTCTGGAGTCTTATCTCTGGCATGCCCAAGTTTTACACAGGTCTTTAAAGACCATTTGCATATTGGCATACCTTTGTAAACCGTTTAGAGAGGCTTTGTTTTTTGTTTTCCTAGTTCCAGTTCCCCGTGGGCCCCCACTCTGCCTATTCCTTACACTTTCATTTGACATTTACTGCCATAGTGTGAGAATGCATTTCATGAAAAGGAATATAAAGTAGGGTTGCCAAAATAAAAATGCCAGCCATGTGTTTAAAGAGCCTTCAAAGACCTCCTCTTGACACTAAATAGGGTTATAAATGAAAACATATGTATTCACTTGTAATGTGACTTTTCTCTCTTTGTTCCCTTTAATTATCAGCCATGGATCATTCAGGCAGCAGCCCTAGAACACAATTACAAGTGCTTTCTAGTTATATTTGCTGTCGAAGTATACACAGATAAATGCTGAAAATACGGCTTTAGGTGACTGTTTATTTTTGTACCGTCTGGGACATCAAAATAATGAGCTGGCAACCCTAATCATAAGACTTAAGGTTTGTTGAAGGATTAGCACCTTATTTATTTCCTCCACCCTCGATCTCTGATTAATGCCATAAGAGCAATAGTTTAACTTATATCTGAAACCCTAGGCCAGCACTCAATGATATCCTGAGTTACTTCAAGTGTCTTGGAATGCACCCTGCATTCAGACAACTCGCTCCTCATTCTCGCCCCTCACTTTCACGCTCACCCTGCACTCACACTGATCACCATGCACTCATACCAATCACTCGCTCACCTTGCATTCACAGTAATCACTCTGCACTCACAATGTACGTCCGCTGTTCACCCTGTACCTCACCCTTCAGTCACATGAGCACACTACTCACCCTGAACTCATGTGACACTTTACTCACCTGTCCCCCTCACTGCTCTTTCTGCAATCTCACTCAAACAAGCCCATCACTAACCATGCATTCATTCATCCCACTCTGCACTTACATCCGCACCCAAATTCATATGGTCACCTTACTCACCCTGCAATCACTCCTCTTACCCTACTCTCACACTGTCGCATCGCTCACCGTACACTCACATGGGCAATCCTGCCATCCACACAGCGCAGAGGGTTAACGTGCCTGCTACAAAGAATGTGTAGCATGCAGATCACAGAACTGAGTGTGACTAAACTATGAGTAGCGCTATAAACAAAAATGTCATTTTTGTCAGAAAGGTGCTATAGAGAGACGATGTACATTGTTGGTGAGTGGTAGTGAGGGAATTCACAGAGAAGGAGAAAATGGGGGAGTGGGCACCAAAAAAGGCTGTTGCACTGTGTGCGACAAGTGCCAGGGCCAGTCCTGGCTGGGAGTGTTAGCCTTCCCCCCACACCCTGGAGTTCTGGTCTAGTTACGTCCCTGACACGTCCCATATATTTTCCTTTTTTATTTTTACAGTAATATGATTCATGTTCCATTTTGTACTACTTCATTTGTGAAAAAGTACTTCTCTCTCAATTTTTTTTTCAGCAAAACTTTCTTTTACTTTTCTCCTGCTACAATTCATCATTTTAAAGGTGTGCAAGGTGACTTGGCAAGTTAAGTACTTGCTGCTGATAACTTGTGTGACCTACGGCCCATGTCTTAATACTGAAAAGGCTAACTTAGCCTTTCATCCTTTAGTGGTGATAAACATAGTACCATTAGATTGACCAATACCAAACCTGTTCTGTAAAGCACTCAGAAATGATGTACGTTGGCATCAAAAGTTATACAAAAGCAAGTTACTGTTTAAAAAAATAATAATACTGCCTTTAGGAAGAATGCATGAACGTATTTTTGACAAAGCTTTCCAGATCCAGTAGGTTATTGATATGGCACACTTTCGCCCTAACCAGTGTGCAAATAGCAAAGTTTTACTATTACACAGCTTCTTTTGTGGGGATGAGGCTGTGAGAAGTTGGCCTGGTATATGCTGTCCACTAGTTAAAGTGGGCACCCTGTACCAGTCCAAACGACCCTTATGGCGATTAGGTTAACCTTAATGAAAGCTATCCTAGTGGTAGGTAGCTATGGAGAGAAGCCTTCAGGTTAAGTCTTGAAGGAATGTAAAGCAGCTTGTTTTACCAGATCAGAACCTCCTGAGTAACCAAATGAAAGGAGAACCACACAAGTGTTATATAAAACATATGTATTTATTACTAAACACTCTCTACTAATCTCTATATGAGATTAGAGCACAAAGCACACAATACTTAATCAATAGAACAACAGTAAATAGCACAATACACAGTGGGCTCCAGGGGGAGACCGAACCATATACTAAAAAAATTGTATAACAACAACAACTTCACTAGACACAGGGCCTAGAGCACGTAGAATCGCTGAGACCCCAAGGCACCACCCAAGGTAGTGACACAGGGAGCCCACTGAGGATGGGTGCAGTGTGGGAACACAGACTCGAGCTCAGTACACCTCTATGGGAAAGTCCCGGTTGGAAAATTACAGTTTAAGGACATTTCGGAGAGGACTTCAAGCAAACCCTTTGGAACATAGAAGGTTCTAAGGCCAGCACCCTTGTGAGTACTGAGGTACCTGTGTTTCCTATCCCAGGGGAGCCGGGTGCATTGGGGTCAAGTGGTGTCGGAAACCCGCGTCGTTTTCAATGGCACGATGCGTAAAAGTGCTGCTGCCGGGAAGATGAAAAGTGTCCGGTGGAATCCAAGCCTGGATCCAAGGTGAGAAGAATCTAAAAGCAGAGGAGACAGAGTCTGGGTCACTTCAGGGTGATCAGGGGCTCGGTAGATGAATGCCCACTGATGTTGAGTGCTTCAGGCGTGACAATAGGATGCTTGACTCCGCAGCCACGGGGACTAGGAGATGTCGGCAATGGCCAAAGTCCGGAGTTGAGCTGTCCCATGAAGGATGTCAAGTGCTGAGTGATCAGTGTCCGGATTGAACACCAATAAGCCTTTGCAAAGGCAACCCATGCGTGTAGAGGAAACGGGTTACAGTGAGGACCAGCAAGGTTCAGGAGACTCTGCAAGCAATGGGGAGTCAGGGCGCATCTGGAGCAACCAGGAGCCCACAGAAAATCAAAGTGACCCTCGCTAAGACCCACAGGCCAACGGACCAGAGATCGCGAAGGCACCTCAAGCGGAATCACAAAGCACCAGCCCACAGAGCACTCGTGGAGTGGAGGCCGGAGATCTTCGGTGGAAATACCGCTCGGGTCGGGACTACACGTAGTCAAAAGCACAGCCTCCGGAATCCCCAAAAAGCATATGCTGCTGCAAAAGTACACAGTGCCTAGGGTTCGGGTTGCATAGTCCCCCGAGGGATACTGGTCTCAGGATTGCTGAGAGAGCACATTGACCTCAGAGATGCTCGGAAACCCACTTCCTGTGTTGCAGAAATCTTCGAAGTCCTCAGGAGCTCGGGAGATGCAACCCAGTCAGAGGCGTTTAGGTGCATGCTGCTGCAGGGAAGTAACTCTTTTACTCCAAGGGAGATTCTTCTGTCGTCCAGCGAAGTGTAGACCATCAAAGTACTTGGTTTCTGCTTGCAGAGTTTAGTCCAGGTAAAATCCAGAGTCCTGTATTCCGGTTTCCCACTTTATACCCAGGGAAGGGGTTGGACTAACTCTGGGGACCCACCTTGGGGAGGGTCAGGACAGAGGGGGGCTACACCCATGTCCTTTGTCCAGTTTCGGACCAGAGTAAGAGCAAATGGCTCATGCAACCGGTTTGAGCTGGACTATGCATGGGGACACCAAATGTGCCCCCAGTGCAGACTTTCTGGCACTCTAAGAATGCACCCACCCAGCCCCAATACATTAAAGGCTGTCTTGGAGGTGGTCACACCTCCCTGTGACTGGAAACCTATTGTCAGGCCTTCCTCTGCTTGAGCTTGGCTCAGCAGCAGGAGGGTAGACTCGTGTCTGTGGCTGGCAGCATCCATTTTGTGATGCCCAGGTCGAGAAAGCTGGGACAGGGTGTACCAGTGTTTCACATAAGTCCCTCTAGAAGGGTGGAATCATACCTCCCTCCCCAGTTACTGGCGGGGAGGTAAGATTCCAAGGTGTTTGACACCAAACACGACATGTTTCTAAGCAGCCGTTTTATAGTTGGCATTTACCGCGAGGTTATAATGCACTTACATAAATATGGTGGGCTGCATCACAGACCACCCCGGAAAATAGGTTCCGAAGGCTGCAGAGGGGCTCTGCTCATGCATCTGCACTCTCTCGCATAAAACCCAGCACCCTGCCTTCAGGATTGTTAAGGCATGTCATAGGAGTGACTGATAGGTTTATATGTGCAGTGATTTAGAATATATATAGGTAACCTATATCTAAGTAAGAGGTGCAAGCACCACCTTACACAGGCTGCAGTAGCAGACTTGTTGTGTCATTTTACATGCCCTCTCAGGGGTGGCACAATACATGCTTCAGCCCCTGTGAGGCCTCTGGGGTACCTATGCCCTGGGAACATGGTGTACCATATACTAGGGACTGATAAGGGTACCCCAGAATCCAATCTGGAGTGTACCTAAAGTACATGCAATCAATTTGGAGGACAAAGCAGCTAGACTGGGGTTCTGAATAGCAGGATCCCAGTCAGTCTAAGTCGAAAACAGCGATACATCAGAAAAAAGTGGGGGTAACCCTAAGAGACAGATCCTACTCTCCTACTGAGTCAACACAGAAGGAGGATGCGTGAGAAGGGCACGAGTGGGAGAAGGGGATGAGCAATGGGATGGGTGGGTATAGTGACCTCGACAGGGTAAGGGAGGCCTAACTGGGAGCGACCCTGCACCCTTTATTTATAACCGAGGAGCCGATCCCGGCCCCTCTGGTGCATGCCGATACAATTAATCGTAGTGGCCGGTTGGCTCACTACAAGCAAGAGGGAAAGGCGAGTACAGTACTAAAAATAATGAAAATAAGAGCTATGACACGGCAAAAGATAATATAGCATTATTATTTTTCTTTTAAGCCTTGCTGTTATAAAGCATTGCTCTCATAGACGAAACCTATTGTGTTTCCCAATGCTTGTTTATTCAATGACTTGCTAAGTCTACTTGTTTCCTTCCACTGCACACATTTAGAATTTTTTTTTCGTTTTGCTTCAGCACTCCAAGAGAGTGCATGTGTTTTCCAGGGAGTCTCCCTCCTGCCTTCATCTGCAGAGGTCGCTCCCACCACGCTCCTCACCTAACCTCCAGCGGTATCGTAGCTTGTGACGACGCTTGTGCCCACGCTTGCCTGCACTCTGCTACCCAGCCTAACGCTAGCGCTATTGTGCCTGCGCTTGGTTTGTACTACTGTTTGTGCGCTAGCTTCGTATCCTCGTTTGGTGCGCTTGCATTTAAAAAACGTGACGCCAGTTGCATTTTTGCTGTCTTGTATGTATTTAGACCAGATCACTTCAGCCTGAGTAGACCGGCGACTCTGCCCAACCCAACCCCATCGTCCCTGCTTCCGCTTTGGCTGCCATCTTGTTGTTGTTGTTATTGTCCCAGCCTGCAGCTCCACCCCGCATCCCGCCTCCCAGCTGACCACCCCTCGCCCCGCCCCCTCCACTAACTACTTATGGTAGAGCTTCTGACGTGCAGCGTCCACGCGCAGCGGTCGCGCCCCAGTTGCGCCGAAGGTGCGCCAAAGGTAAGCCCGTCTACGCCCGTCCGCGCCAGGCCCGCGCCCAGCGCCAGACCCCCTGGCTCCCGTCCATCCCACCCCACCCGCATTACTTACGCCGCCCCCACCCTCCTAGCCCTCAACCCCGGTCGACTCCCCAACTGCCCTCAAGCCGCCCCCGGACACACCCATGGCCCCTTCACGTGCAACTCCTGCAAGTTTGACGCCACCAAGACCAACTCCACATCCGCTAACACCAAACAAAGACCTGACACCAACCACCTAAAATGCATCCTGCTCAACACCCGCTCGGTCCACAAACACGCCATCGACCTCTGGAATCTTCTAGACACCATCTCACCGGACGTCGCCTTCCTAACGGAAACATGGATGAACGCCTCCTCAGCCCCAGACATCACCATTGCCATCCCGGAAGACTACAAGATCATCCGAAAAGACCGCAACAAGCAAACTGGAGGAGGCATCGCTATTGTCCACAAGAATTCCATCCGAATCTCAACCAGCTCAGACGTCAACCTCGCTACCGCCGAACACCTTCACTTCCAGATCCACACCGACCCCAAGACCACACTCAGAGGCACCCTCCTCTACAGGCCACCAGGACCCCGGGCACAATTCAGTGAAGACATCACTGACTTCATCACCCCACACGCCCTCCCCTCCGAGGACTACATCCTATTGGGAGACCTCAATTTTCATCTGGAAAAAAGTAACGACAGCAACACCACCGCCCTTCTGGAAAATCTCGCCAACCTCGGACTCAAACAACTTGTTAATACCCCCACTCACCTCGCAGGTCACACACTCGACCCGATCTTCACCTCCAGCAGACATATCTCCTTCAGTCACACCACAGCTCTCCATTGGACGGACCACAGCTGCGTTCACTTTATCTACAAAAAGACCACATCCCACAACCATCCTCAACCCACTCTGCGAAGAAACTGGAACAAAATCACCATCGACCAGATCTCCTCATCGCTTCTTCAAAACCCCCCTGCCCACTCATCGAACGCCAACCAAGCAGCCACCAACCTCACTCAATGGCTAACCAACTGCGCCGACAACCTAGCACCCTTGAAAAAACGTCAAAGCAAACAAGGCAACAAAAACGCCCCCTGGTTCAACAATGATCTTAAGAAATCCAAGAAACTCTGTCGCTCCCTTGAGAAGGCCTGGAAAAAAGACACAAACACCAACACCAGAGACGCCTTCAAAAACACCACCCGCATACACCACCAACTGATCCGAACTGCCAAGAAAGCCGCTTTCAAAGACCGACTTGACAACAACGCCCACAACAGCAAGGAATTATTCAACATCGTTAAAGAATTCACCAACCCCACTGCCAACTCCAACGATATCACTCCCTCTCAAGACCTCTGCAACTCCCTAGCTTCGTTCTTCCACGACAAAATCACAGACATCCACAACAGCTTCGACAACCAACCCGGAGACCAACCCACCCAACCTTCTACCACACCTTCACCCCCCTTGAACATCCTTCTTGACTGGAACGCAATCTCCACGGATGATACCATCCGCCTCATGAACTCCATCCACTCAGGATCCCCCTCTGACCCATGCCCTCACCACATCTTCAACAAAGCAGATTCCATCATCGCACCCCACCTCCGAGATGTCATCAACTGCTCCCTCACATCCGCCACCTTCCCAGATAGCTGGAAACACGCCGAACTCAGCGCCCTTCTGAAAAAACCCACAGCTGACCCCACCGAACTCAAAAACTACCGCCCCATCTCGCTCCTACCATTCCCGGCCAAAGTCATCGAGAAAGCTGTCAACAACCAGCTCGCCGCCTTCCTCGAAACAAACAAATGTCTCGACTCCTCACAGTCCGGCTTCCGAGCCAAACACAGCACTGAGACCGCACTCATCGCAGCAACAGACGACATTCGAACTCTACTAGACAATGGAGACACAGTCGCCCTCATCCTCCTCGACCTCTCCGCAGCCTTCGACACAGTCTGTCATAACACCCTGCTACAACGACTTAGAAACATCGGAATCCAAGGAAAAGCACTGGAATGGATCACTTCTTTCCTTGCTGGAAGAACTCAGAGAGTACGCCTCCCACCATTCATATCAGAAGCCACTGAAGTCATTTGCGGCGTGCCACAAGGATCTTCACTCAGCCCCACCCTCTTCAACGTATACATGAGCCCCCTCGCGACCATCGCACGCCAACACAACCTCAACATCATCTCCTACGCTGATGACACCCAACTGATCCTCTCACTCACCAAAGACCCTAACACCGCCAAAACAAACCTACATAAAGGAATGAGAGAAGTAGCCGAATGGATGAAGCACAGCCATCTGAAACTGAATTCCGACAAAACAGAAGTCCTTATCTTAGGTACCTCCCCCTCCGTCTGGGACGACTCGTGGTGGCCAGAATCCCTTGGAAAAGCACCCATCCCAACGGACCATGCACGGAACCTGGGCATCATTCTGGACTCTTCACTCTCGATGACCAGACAAGTCAACACTGTTTCATCGTCTTGCTTCAACATTCTTTGCATGCTCAAAAAAACATTTCGCTGGATCCCCACTGAAACTAGAAAAACGGTCACCCACGCACTGGTTACAAGCCGCCTGGACTATGGAAACACCCTATACGCCGGTACCACCGCAAAACTTCAGAACAAACTCCAACGCATCCAGAACGCATCAGCCAGACTCATTCTAGACATTCCGCGTAAAGATCACATTTCTGGACACCTGAAAAACCTCCACTGGCTCCCCATCAATAAAAGGATAACATTCCGCCTTCTAACCCACGCACACAAAGCACTTTACGAACTTGGACCCGAATGCCTCAACACACGACTTTCCTTCTACACCCCCTCCCGCCAGATACGCTCCTCCCACCTAGCCCTTGCTGCTGTACCTCGCATCAACAGAACCACCATGGGAGGAAGATCCTTCTCCTACCTGGCGGCTAAAACCTGGAACTCACTCCCCACTCACCTTCGCCTCACTCAGAACCACCTAGCATTCAGAAAGCAACTTAAAACCTGGATATTCGACAAGTAGCTCCCCACCCTTCTCCAAGCGCCTTGAGACCCTCCGGGTATGTAGCGCGCTATATAAATCATTGAATTGAATTGAATTGAATGTGCTAAACCATGGTCTGTGTTCACTGGCGCCCATGTGCGGCCCTCCACCTTGTGCTCTGTGTTGATCTCTCTCATCTATCTGTTCTTATCTCTACCCGCACTCTAGGTTGCTCTCCCTGTCTTGTGTGCTACCCCCATCCCCTATATTGCTATCATTCATAGACTGTTTTTGCCTTCCCCAGGGCACAAGTCCTAAAAAAAGAAGTGGGGGGACGCTGCACCATCAGACTCATTACCTCCCCTCGCTCACTCCTTAGATGTGATTGCATCAGAGAAGCCAGCGCGTGAGCAGCGTTCTGAATGAGCTCCGATCTCGCCCCAGAGAGGCCAAAGAGTGAATGTGTGACTCCATTTGCTCCATTTATCGAGTTCCTGGGAAAATAAGTGGGGGGATGCCATCCACCCGCGTGGTACCCCTACTCGAGCCCTGGCTCTCCCCATCCGTGTGGCTTGTTATGTTAAAAATCATTTGTAGAGGTCACTTACACCAGGCGGTTTCATGGCGCTGTGAACAGGGGGCAGCAGAGGTATCGTGAGCAGGAGCTTACTTGTACGCCTGAGAAAACAGAAGAGTCTTAAGGAGTGATCTAAAGTGGGTATAAGAAGTTACTGATCTGAATTCCGAGGGGAGGGAGTTCCAGAATTGAGGGGCCCGGAGAAAAAATCTAAGACCACCGTGTTTTTTCCATTTGAAAGTGGGGATAGTTAGCAGGTTCAGGTGGCTTCCCAATCCAACTGCTCGTCCGTTGACCCGCACTCCCCCACAGTCCTATTTTTTAAATTAATTTATGGAATTGTTTATATATATATATTTTAAGTGCTTTTGCTCTACTCTTTTTGTGTTGATTTGTTTCAGCTCGGTAAATGACAAAAAAAGGCAGTTGCGTCATTTTGGATGAGCGCCTGCGTGGTCACTTAATGATGAATGCATGTACATACATTAAACGTGCATGTGCAGACAAAAAGCCACATTAACGGCAATGCACCTTTTTTTCGTGTTGTACAGTATAGAGAATGAACAAAAGGAATTGGCAGAGCCAGGAGGTCGCAAAGTTGAAACCTATAGGGCCCGACTCACAGAGCTAAGTTAAGACAAAATCCTAAACTTACTACCATTTTGGTATTCACAGAAGGCACTTACTCATTTTGGTAGTCACAGAAGGTAGGAGTCCTAAATACCTTCTGTGAATACCGAAAGTCTTAAAGTTAAGATTTTTCTCAGTTTAGGAGTAGTGAAGTTAGGACTAACTTTAGGACTCCTAAATGCCTTCTGTGGATACCGAAAGTCTTAAAGTTAGGATTTTTCTCAGTTTAGGAGTAGTGAAGTTAGGACTAACTTTACGACTCCAAAACTGAGAAAAATCCTAACTTTAAGACTTTTGGTATTCACAGAAGGCATTTAGGAGTCCTAAAGTTAGGACTCCTAACTTCTGTGAATACCGAAATCAGTAAGTGCCTTCTGTGAATACCAAAATGGTAGTAAGTTTAGGATTTTGTCTGAAGTTAGTTCTGTGAATCGGGCCCATTGTCTTTATTATTGCCTTTTTTCATTTGAGGTCTGTGTTATACATGTAATATACAGTTAACTGCAAGCGTAAGACCAACGACATTACTGCGGAGTATTTTGTTCTTTTTAGCCCCGTCTCTGATTCCCCAATCGCCTTCACCCCGCCCACCATTGCAGTCTGGATCACAGATCCCATAATGTTGGATGCACTATGACTGAAGAGAAGTCCACCTTGCCTCTTGTGTGGTTTCTACCTGCACCTGGCACAGCAGGGCTTGTGTGCCCCTCCAGTCCTTGGGGTCTGACTGGGGCTTTTCATCACAGGTACACCTTGGTACTGCGCAGAATCCAGTGTGCTCTTCACATGGCGCACCTTGTAATTCTTTACCCATCAAAACCCAAGGATTGTAAGTACCAAAATGTAAAACTAAAACCAGGACTGGATGAAAAAGTCAGAGAATAGCTAGGAGTAAGAATGGGACAGCTGCTGGGTGTTAACTGGGAGATACAAGCATTGGAAATGCAATAGGTCTCGCATTAGAAAAGTTTGAGCTATTGGTCTTATAAATGATTTTTTTTATTTATGTGTTGTTTTTTAAAATAGCTAAGTTAATAGCTTTGTCATTTACAATGCCAATAGTTATAACTTTCGCAAATGTGACACCTATAGCATTTGTAATGCAACATGTTTTGTATTTACGTGACTTAGATGTATTGATAATACAATTAACAATGGCTTTTAATTTTTTTAAATAATTAATATTTAAATATTTTATTTAATTTGTAATATCAATAGCTTAAACTTTAGTAAATAACTTTTGTGAAGATTATGATCAGTGTTTTTTATTGTGATGAAAATCCAAGAACAGAAGTGAAATATTAACATATTTTTGTGATTTGTAATAAAGCTTGAAAACAGCTTGAAACATTGAAAGAACATATTTGAACCAGTGATGCTGTGGTTGCACTGAGTGATGCTGTTGTTGCGCTGAGTGATGCTGTTGTTGCGCTGAGTGATGCTGTTGTTGCGCTGAGTGATGCTGTGGTTGCGCTGAGTGATGCTGTGGTTGCGCTGAGTGATGCTGTGGTTGCGCTGAGTGATGCTGTGGTTGCGCTGAGTGATGCTGTGGTTGCGCTGAGTGATGCTGTGGTTGCGCTGAGTGATGATGTGGTGATGCTGAGTGATGCTGTGGTTGCGCTGAGTGATGCTGTGGTTGCGCTGAGTGATGCTGTGGTTGCGCTGAGTGATGCTGTGGTTGCGCTGAGTGATGCTGTGGTTGCGCTGAGTGATGCTGTGGTTGCGCTGAGTGATGCTGTGGTTGCGCTGAGTGATGCTGTGGTTGCGCTGAGTGATGCTGTGGTTGCGCTGAGTGATGCTGTGGTTGCGCTGAGTGATGCTGTGGTTGCGCTGAGTGATGCTGTGGTTGCGCTGAGTGAAGCTGGGGTGATGCTGAGTGAAGATGTGGTGATGCTGAGTGGTGCTGAGTGATGCTGGGGTGATGCTGAGTGATGATGTGGTGATGGTGAGTGATGCTGGGGTGATGCTGAGTGATGATGTGGTGATGCAGAGTGGTGCTGAGTGATGCTGGGGCGATGCAGAGTGATGATGTGGCGATGCAGAGTGATGATGTGGTGATGCAGAGTGATGCAGAGTGTAAAAAGGAGAGGGTAAAAAGGGGTAGAGGGTAAAAAGGGGGAGAGAGGGGGGAGAGGAGAGAGAGGGGGAGAGAGGAGAGAGAGAGGAAGAGAGGGTAAAAAGGGGAGAGGGTAAAAAGGGGGAGAGAGAGAGGGGGAGAGAGGAGAGAGAGGGGGAGAGAGGAGAGAGAGGGGGAGAGAGGAGAGAGAGGAGAGAGAGAGGGGGAGAGAGAGAGAGGGGGAGAGAGGAGAGAGAGAGGGAGAGAGGGGGAGAGAGGAGAGAGAGAGAGAGAGAGGGGGAGACGAGGAGAGAGAGAGAGGGGGAGACGAGGAGAGAGAGAGGGGGAGACGGGGAGAGAGAGAGGGGGAGACGGGGAGAGAGGGAAGTGAGGGAAAGGGAGAGAGGGAGGGTAAGAAGAGAGGGGGAGGACGAGAGCGAAGGACGGAGGGGAGAGAGAGGGGAGGGAGGGAGAGAGAGGAGAGCAAGCAGAGGGGGAGATGGGGAGGGGGAGAAAAAGGAGAGCAGGGGGGAGGTAAAGAGAGGGAGAGAGAAGAGAGTGGGGGAGAGAGGAGAGAGAGAGAAGGAGAGGGTGAAAGGAGAGAGGAAAGTGAGGGAAAGGGAGAGAGGTAGACGGAGAGAGGGAGAGTGAGAGAGTGAGGGGAGATTGAGAGGCATTAGAAACGAGGGGCGACAGAAAATATTTATACCGGCGAACCTAAATGTAGCACAGCACTATGACATTTTTATTATATACAGAGGGGTACTTATGTTGTACCAATCACTGACCGATGTTAATGTAAGGGTTGTAGATGGTGGGTTGCGCATGCCTTGTTTTCATTTCCATTATGATGACAATAATCCTTTCTTTGACCCTGTGCTCAATCAACGAGGACTGTATTATAGTGAATACGAGGGGCTTAGATAAAGAAATAGGAGAGGCGAGGAGGAAGGGAAACTGGGGTAAGGAACAGCCGACGGAGGAGAACAAGACGGAGGGCATTGCTGTGGGGAGGGGGGAGGAGAATTGCGACACGGCGGGCAGGGGAGGGGGCAGAGCGGGGAGAGCGGCGATGAGGGTCAGAAGGTCTCACATGAGGGGGCGTGGTATCTTAAGTCGTGTTGCTTTGGGAGGCAAGATTTTAAAAAGCGCCATACTGAAAGAAAGGCGTGCGCCGCCTTGTTGAAAGTGAAAGGTGCTGAAAATAAACATATGCAGCGGCACTACTGCTGAAGCGCAAGTGCGGAGCTGGTTAAAAAACCATGAGTAATTGAAATTTAAGGGAACCTGCTGTGAGGAAAAAAAGCCTCGCCTGCCATTGTTTGTATGCGCTGTGCTTTACTCAAACATGAAGCACGACGCCCAGGCGATGAGGAGTGCATGACCCCAGAGCCTAACCCTGCTTGGTGTACATTTAAGAACTCCGTTTGGTCTCTCATGAAGGGGCGTGGGATCTTAAGTTGCGTCGCTGCGGGAGGCAAGATAAAAAAACAAGTTAAACAAGTTTTAAGAGGAGACGCGGCCGTGAAACAGAAAGTACGGCCGACCGGCCGTGGATAATTAGGGGGTGAGAAATGCGCTGGGAGGGCTGCCTTTGATGTGGTAATGCGAGGCAGGCAGGCAGGCGGCTGGTGGCATTGTGCACGCGCTTTATAGGGCTTGCGCAATGACCTAAAAAGCACATGCACTGCATGGAATCGCCAGTTCGGTAAACTCTCGATAAGCCCCTATATATCTTGCTTCCTCTCAATGCGCATGCGCATTGAGATAGGTCGCTCGACCTAAAAAAAGAAGTTTAAAATAAACGACGGAAGAGGCACTGGAAATAAAAAATAAAATGACTGGCTGTTTCTAGGATTTTGTTTTGTGGACCAGTTAATGCCAATACATGTTGGTGAAGCTTCCCTTTTGATTTCAAGGAGGCAGTGTGCCAATGTGTCTGCATTTCACTCTTGCCTCCAATGAGCTGCATTAGTGGCCATTGTTTCATGACTGTGACAGGGGCAGGTGCAGGTAGTCCAGAGGTAGGGGGTAGCTGCGACAGGCTCTGGTGCAGGTGGCACAGAGGTAGGGGGTAGCTGCGACAGGCTCTGGTGCAGGTGGCCCAGAGGTAGGGGGTAGCTGCGACAGGCTCTGGTGCAGGTAGTCCAGAGGTAGGGGGTAGCTGCGACAGGCTCTGGTGCAGGTAGGCCAGAGGTAGGGGGTAGCTGCGACAGGCTCTGGTGCAGGTGGCCCAGAGGTAGGGGGTAGCTGCGACAGGCTCTGGTGCAGGTGGTCGAGAGGTAGGGGGTAGCTGCGACAAGCTCTGATGCAGGTAGTCCAGAGGTAGGGGGTAGCTGCGACAGGCTCTGGTGCAGGTGGCCCAGAGGTAGGGGGTAGCTGCAACAGGCTCTGGTGCAGGTAGTCCAGAGGTAGGGGGTAGCTGCGTCAGGCTCTGGTGCAGGTGGCCCAGAGGTAGGGGGTAGCTGCGACAAGCTCTGGTGCAGGTAGTCTAGAGGTAGGGGGTAGCTGCGACAGGCTCTGGTGCAGGTGGCCCAGAGGTAGGGGGTAGCTGCGACAGGCTCTGGTGCAGGTGGCCCAGAGGTAGGGGGTAGCTGCGACAGGCTCTGGTGCAGGTAGTCCAGAGGTAGGGGGTAGCTGCGTCAGGCTCTGGTGCAGGTAGTCCAGAGGTAGGGGGTAGCTGCGTCAGGCTCTGGTGCAGGTGGCCCAGAGGTAGGGGGTAGCTGCGACAGGCTCTCGTGCAGGTGGCCCAGAGGTAGGGGGTAGCTGCGACAGGCTCTGGTGCAGGTGGCCCAGAGGTAGGGGCTAGCTGCGACAGGCTCTGGTGCAGGTAGTCCAGAGGTAGGGGGTAGCTGCGTCAGGCTCTGGTGCAGGTAGTCTAGAGGTAGGGGGTAGCTGCGACAGGCTCTGGTGCAGGTGGCCCAGAGGTAGGGGGTAGCTGCGACAGGCTCTGGTGCAGGTGGCCCAGAGGTAGGGGGTAGCTGCGACAGGCTCTGGTGCAGGTAGTCCAGAGGTAGGGGGTAGCTGCGTCAGGCTCTGGTGCAGGTAGTCTAGAGGTAGGGGGTAGCTGCGACAGGCTCTGGTGCAGGTGGCCCAGAGGTAGGGGGTAGCTGCGACAGGCTCTGGTGCAGGTGGCCCAGAGGTAGGGGGTAGCTGCGACAAGCTCTGGTGCAGGTAGTCCAGAGGTAGGGGGTAGCTGCGACAGGCTCTGGTGCAGGTGGCCCAGAGGTAGGGGGTAGCTGCGACAAGCTCTGGTGCAGGTAGTCCAGAGGTAGGGGGTAGCTGCAACAGGCTCTGGTGCAGGTGGCCCAGAGGTAGGGGGTAGCTGCGACAAGCTCTGATGCAGGTAGTCCAGAGGTAGGGGGTAGCTGCGACAGGCTCTGGTGCAGGTGGCCCAGAGGTAGGGGGTAGCTGCGACAGGCTCTGGTGCAGGTGGCCCAGAGGTAGGGGGTAGCTGCGACAAGCTCTGGTGCAGGTAGTCCAGAGGTAGGGGGTAGCTGCGACAGGCTCTGGTGCAGGTGGCCCAGAGGTAGGGGGTAGCTGCGACAAGCTCTGGTGCAGGTGGCCCAGAGGTAGGGGGTAGCTGCGACAGGCTCTGGTGCAGGTGGCCCAGAGGTAGGGGGTAGCTGCGACAAGCTCTGATGCAGTTAGTCCAGAGGTAGGGGGTAGCTGCGACAGGCTCTGGTGCAGGTAGCCCAGAGGTAGGGGGTAGCTGCGACAGGCCCTGGTGCAGGTAGTCCAGAGGTCGGGGGTAGCTGCGACAAGCTCTGGTGCAGGTGGCCCAGAGGTAGGGGGTAGCTGCGACAGGCTCTGGTGCAGGTGGCCCAGAGGTAGGGGGTAGCTGAGACAAGCTCTGGTGCAGGTAGTCCAGAGGTAGGGGGTAGCTGCGACAGGCTCTGGTGCAGGTGGCCCAGAGGTAGGGGGTAGCTGCGACAAGCTCTGGTGCAGGTGGCCCAGAGGTAGGGGGTAGCTGCGACAGGCTCTGGTGCAGGTGGCCCAGAGGTAGGGGGTAGCTGCGACAAGCTCTGATGCAGGTAGTCCAGAGGTAGGGGGTAGCTGCGACAGGCTCTGGTGCAGGTAGCCCAGAGGTACGGGGTAGCTGCGACAGGCCCTGGTGCAGGTAGTCCAGAGGTCGGGGTAGCTGCGACAAGCTCTGGTGCAGGTAGCCCACAGGTAGGGGGTAGCTGTGACAAGCTCTGGTGCAGGTAGTCCAGAGGTAGGGGGTAGCTGCGACAGGCTCTGGTGCAGGTGGCCCAGAGGTAGGGGGTAGCTGCGACAAGCTCTGATGCAGGTAGTCCAGAGGTAGGGGGTAGCTGCGACAGGCTCTGGTGCAGGTAGCCCAGAGGTAGGGGGTAGCTGCGACAGGCCCTGGTGCAGGTAGTCCAGAGGTCGGGGGTAGCTGCGACAGGCTCTGGTGCAGGTGGCCCAGAGGTAGGGGGTAGCTGCGACAAGCTCTGGTGCAGGTAGCCCAGAGGTAGGGGGTAGCTGCGACAGGCTCTGGTGCAGGTAGGCCAGAGGTAGGGGGTAGCTGCGACAGGCTCTGGTGCAGGTAGCCCAGAGGTAGGGGGTAGCTGCGACAGGCCCTGGTGCAGGTAACCCAGAGGTCGGGGGTAGCTGCGACAAGCTCTGGTGCAGGTAGCCCAGAGGTAGGGGTAGCTGCGACAGGCTCTGGTGCAGGTAGGCCAGAGGTAGGGGGTAGCTGCGACAGTCTCTGGTGCAGGTGGCCCAGAGGTAGGGGGTAGCTGCGACAGGCTCTGGTGCAGGTAGTCCAGAGGTAGGGGGTAGCTGCGACAGGCCCTGGTGCAGGTAGTCCAGAGGTCGGGGGTAGCTGCGACAAGCTCTGGTGCAGGTAGCCCAGAGGTAGGGGGTAGCTGTGACAGGCTCTGGTGCAGGTAGTCCAGAGGTAGGGGGTAGCTGCGACAGGCCCTGGTGCAGGTAACCCAGAGGTCGGGGGTAGCTGCGACAAGCTCTGGTGCAGGTAGCCCAGAGGTAGGGGGTAGCTGCGACAGGCTCTGGTGCAGGTAGGCCAGAGGTAGGGGGTAGCTGCGACAGGCTCTGGTGCAGGTGGCCCAGAGGTAGGGGGTAGCTGCGACAGGCTCTGGTGCAGGTGGCCCAGAGGTAGGGGGTAGCTGCGACAAGCTCTGGTGCAGGTAGTCCAGAGGTAGGGGGTAGCTGCGACAGGCTCTGGTGCAGGTGGCCCAGAGGTAGGGGGTAGCTGCGACAAGCTCTGGTGCAGGTGGCCCAGAGGTAGGGGGTAGCTGCAACAGGCTCTGGTGCAGGTGGCCCAGAGGTAGGGGGTAGCTGCGACAAGCTCTGATGCAGGTAGTCCAGAGGTAGGGGGTAGCTGCGACAGGCTCTGGTGCAGGTAGCCCAGAGGTAGGGGGTAGCTGCGACAGGCCCTGGTGCAGGTAGTCCAGAGGTCGGGGGTAGCTGCGACAAGCTCTGGTGCAGGTAGCCCACAGGTAGGGGGTAGCTGCGACAAGCTCTGGTGCAGGTAGTCCAGAGGTAGGGGGTAGCTGCGACAGGCTCTGGTGCAGGTGGCCCAGAGGTAGGGGGTAGCTGCTACAAGCTCTGATGCAGGTAGTCCAGAGGTAGGGGGTAGCTGCGACAGGCTCTGGTGCAGGTAGCCCAGAGGTAGGGGGTAGCTGCGACAGGCCCTGGTGCAGGTAGTCCAGAGGTCGGGGGTAGCTGCGACAGGCTCTGGTGCAGGTGGCCCAGAGGTAGGGGGTAGCTGCGACAAGCTCTGGTGCAGGTAGCCCAGAGGTAGGGGGTAGCTGCGACAGGCTCTGGTGCAGGTAGGCCAGAGGTAGGGGGTAGCTGCGACAGGCTCTGGTGCAGGTAGCCCAGAGGTAGGGGGTAGCTGCGACAGGCCCTGGTGCAGGTAACCCAGAGGTCGGGGGTAGCTGCGACAAGCTCTGGTGCAGGTAGCCCAGAGGTAGGGGTAGCTGCGACAGGCTCTGGTGCAGGTAGGCCAGAGGTAGGGGGTAGCTGCGACAGGCTCTGGTGCAGGTGGCCCAGAGGTAGGGGGTAGCTGCGACAGGCTCTGGTGCAGGTAGTCCAGAGGTAGGGGGTAGCTGCGACAGGCCCTGGTGCAGGTAGTCCAGAGGTCGGGGGTAGCTGCGACAAGCTCTGGTGCAGGTAGCCCAGAGGTAGGGGGTAGCTGCGACAGGCTCTGGTGCAGGTAGTCCAGAGGTAGGGGGTAGCTGCGACAGGCCCTGGTGCAGGTAACCCAGAGGTCGGGGGTAGCTGCGACAAGCTCTGGTGCAGGTAGCCCAGAGGTAGGGGGTAGCTGCGACAGGCTCTGGTGCAGGTAGGCCAGAGGTAGGGGGTAGCTGCGACAGGCTCTGGTGCAGGTGGCCCAGAGGTAGGGGGTAGCTGCGACAGGCTCTGGTGCAGGTAGTCCAGAGGTAGGGGGTAGCTGCGACAGGCCCTGGTGCAGGTAGTCCAGAGGTCGGGGGTAGCTGCGACAGGCTCTGGTGCAGGTAGTCCAGAGGTAGGGGGTAGCTGCGACAGGCCCTGGTGCAGGTAGTCCAGAGGTCGGGGGTAGCTGCGACAAGCTCTGGTGCAGGTAGCCCACAGGTAGGGGGTAGCTGCGACAAGCTCTGGTGCAGGTAGTCCAGAGGTAGGGGGTAGCTGCGACAGGCTCTGGTGCAGGTGGCCCAGAGGTAGGGGGTAGCTGCGACAAGCTCTGATGCAGGTAGTCCAGAGGTAGGGGGTAGCTGCGACAGGCCCTGGTGCAGGTAGTCCAGAGGTCGGGGGTAGCTGCGACAGGCTCTGGTGCAGGTGGCCCAGAGGTAGGGGGTAGCTGCGACAAGCTCTGGTGCAGGTAGTCCAGAGGTAGGGGGTAGCTGCGACAGCCTCTGGTGCAGGTGGCCCAGAGGTAGGGGGTAGCTGCGACAAGCTCTGGTGCAGGTGGCCCAGAGGTAGGGGGTAGCTGCGACAGGCTCTGGTGCAGGTGGCCCAGAGGTAGGGGGTAGCTGCGACAAGCTCTGGTGCAGGTGGCCCAGAGGTAGGGGGTAGCTGCGACAGGCTCTGGTGCAGGTGGCCCAGAGGTAGGGGGTAGCTGCGACAAGCTCTGATGCAGGTAGTCCAGAGGTAGGGGGTAGCTGCGACAGGCTCTGGTGCAGGTAGTCCAGAGGTAGGGGGTAGCTGCGACAGGCCCTGGTGCAGGTAGTCCAGAGGTCGGGGGTAGCTGCGACAAGCTCTGGTGCAGGTAGCCCACAGGTAGGGGGTAGCTGCGACAAGCTCTGGTGCAGGTAGTCCAGAGGTAGGGGGTAGCTGCGACAGGCTCTGGTGCAGGTGGCCCAGAGGTAGGGGGTAGCTGCGACAAGCTCTGATGCAGGTAGCCCAGAGGTAGGGGGTAGCTGCGACAGGCCCTGGTGCAGGTAGTCCAGAGGTCGGGGGTAGCTGCGACAGGCTCTGGTGCAGGTGGCCCAGAGGTAGGGGGTAGCTGCGACAGGCCCTGGTGCAGGTGGCCCAGAGGTAGGGGGTAGCTGCGACAAGCTCTGGTGCAGGTAGCCCAGAGGTAGGGGGTAGCTGCGACAGGCTCTGGTGCAGGTAGGCCAGAGGTAGGGGGTAGCTGCGACAGGCTCTGGTGCAGGTAGCCCAGAGGTAGGGGGTAGCTGCGACAGGCCCTGGTGCAGGTAACCCAGAGGTCGGGGGTAGCTGCGACAAGCTCTGGTGCAGGTAGCCCAGAGGTAGGGGTAGCTGTGACAGGCCCTGGTGCAGGTAGTCCAGGGGTCGGGGGTAGCTGCGACAGGCCCTGGTGCAGGTAGTCCAGAGGTAGGGGGTAGCTGCGACAAGCTCTGATGCAGGTAGCCCAGAGGTAGGGGGTAGCTGCGACAGGCCCTGGTGCAGGTAGTCCAGAGGTCGGGGGTAGCTGCGACAGGCTCTGGTGCAGGTGGCCCAGAGGTAGGGGGTAGCTGCGACAGGCCCTGGTGCAGGTGGCCCAGAGGTAGGGGGTAGCTGCGACAAGCTCTGGTGCAGGTAGCCCAGAGGTAGGGGGTAGCTGCGACAGGCTCTGGTGCAGGTAGGCCAGAGGTAGGGGGTAGCTGCGACAGGCTCTGGTGCAGGTAGCCCAGAGGTAGGGGGTAGCTGCGACAGGCCCTGGTGCAGGTAACCCAGAGGTCGGGGGTAGCTGCGACAAGCTCTGGTGAAGGTAGCCCAGAGGTAGGGGTAGCTGCGACAGGCCCTGGTGCAGGTAGTCCAGAGGTCGGGGGTAGCTGCGACAGGCCCTGGTGCAGGTAGTCCAGAGGTAGGGGGTAGCTGCGACAGGCCCTGGTGCAGGTATCCCAGAGGTCGGGGGTAGCTGCGACAAGCTCTGGTGCAGGTAGCCCAGAGGTAGGGGGTAGCTGCGACAGGCTCTGGTGCAGGTGGCCCAGAGGTAGGGGTTAGCTGCGACAGGCCCTGGTGCAGGTAGTACAGAGGTCGGGGGTAGCTGCGACAGGCCCTGGTGCAGGTAGTCCAGAGGTAGGGGGTAGCTGCGACAGGCCCTGGTGCAGGTAACCCAGAGGTCGGGGTAGCTGCGACAAGCTCTGGTGCAGGTAGCCCAGAGGTAGGGGTAGCTGCGACAGGCCCTGGTGCAGGTAGTCCAGAGGTCGGGGGTAGCTGCGACAGGCCCTGGTGCAGGTAACCCAGAGGTCGGGGGTAGCTGCGACAAGCTCTGGTGCAGGTGGCCCAGAGGTAGGGGGTAGCTGCAACAGGCTCTGGTGCAGGTGGCCCAGAGGTAGGGGGTAGCTGCGACAAGCTCTGATGCAGGTAGTCCAGAGGTAGGGGGTAGCTGCGACAGGCTCTGGTGCAGGTAGCCCAGAGGTAGGGGGTAGCTGCGACAGGCCCTGGTGCAGGTAGTCCAGAGGTCGGGGGTAGCTGCGACAAGCTCTGGTGCAGGTAGCCCACAGGTAGGGGGTAGCTGCGACAAGCTCTGGTGCAGGTAGTCCAGAGGTAGGGGGTAGCTGCGACAGGCTCTGGTGCAGGTGGCCCAGAGGTAGGGGGTAGCTGCTACAAGCTCTGATGCAGGTAGTCCAGAGGTAGGGGGTAGCTGCGACAGGCTCTGGTGCAGGTAGCCCAGAGGTAGGGGGTAGCTGCGACAGGCCCTGGTGCAGGTAGTCCAGAGGTCGGGGGTAGCTGCGACAGGCTCTGGTGCAGGTGGCCCAGAGGTAGGGGGTAGCTGCGACAAGCTCTGGTGCAGGTAGCCCAGAGGTAGGGGGTAGCTGCGACAGGCTCTGGTGCAGGTAGGCCAGAGGTAGGGGGTAGCTGCGACAGGCTCTGGTGCAGGTAGCCCAGAGGTAGGGGGTAGCTGCGACAGGCCCTGGTGCAGGTAACCCAGAGGTCGGGGGTAGCTGCGACAAGCTCTGGTGCAGGTAGCCCAGAGGTAGGGGTAGCTGCGACAGGCTCTGGTGCAGGTAGGCCAGAGGTAGGGGGTAGCTGCGACAGGCTCTGGTGCAGGTGGCCCAGAGGTAGGGGGTAGCTGCGACAGGCTCTGGTGCAGGTAGTCCAGAGGTAGGGGGTAGCTGCGACAGGCCCTGGTGCAGGTAGTCCAGAGGTCGGGGGTAGCTGCGACAAGCTCTGGTGCAGGTAGCCCAGAGGTAGGGGGTAGCTGCGACAGGCTCTGGTGCAGGTAGTCCAGAGGTAGGGGGTAGCTGCGACAGGCCCTGGTGCAGGTAACCCAGAGGTCGGGGGTAGCTGCGACAAGCTCTGGTGCAGGTAGCCCAGAGGTAGGGGGTAGCTGCGACAGGCTCTGGTGCAGGTAGGCCAGAGGTAGGGGGTAGCTGCGACAGGCTCTGGTGCAGGTGGCCCAGAGGTAGGGGGTAGCTGCGACAGGCTCTGGTGCAGGTAGTCCAGAGGTAGGGGGTAGCTGCGACAGGCCCTGGTGCAGGTAGTCCAGAGGTCGGGGGTAGCTGCGACAGGCTCTGGTGCAGGTAGTCCAGAGGTAGGGGGTAGCTGCGACAGGCCCTGGTGCAGGTAGTCCAGAGGTCGGGGGTAGCTGCGACAAGCTCTGGTGCAGGTAGCCCACAGGTAGGGGGTAGCTGCGACAAGCTCTGGTGCAGGTAGTCCAGAGGTAGGGGGTAGCTGCGACAGGCTCTGGTGCAGGTGGCCCAGAGGTAGGGGGTAGCTGCGACAAGCTCTGATGCAGGTAGTCCAGAGGTAGGGGGTAGCTGCGACAGGCCCTGGTGCAGGTAGTCCAGAGGTCGGGGGTAGCTGCGACAGGCTCTGGTGCAGGTGGCCCAGAGGTAGGGGGTAGCTGCGACAAGCTCTGGTGCAGGTAGTCCAGAGGTAGGGGGTAGCTGCGACAGCCTCTGGTGCAGGTGGCCCAGAGGTAGGGGGTAGCTGCGACAAGCTCTGGTGCAGGTGGCCCAGAGGTAGGGGGTAGCTGCGACAGGCTCTGGTGCAGGTGGCCCAGAGGTAGGGGGTAGCTGCGACAAGCTCTGGTGCAGGTGGCCCAGAGGTAGGGGGTAGCTGCGACAGGCTCTGGTGCAGGTGGCCCAGAGGTAGGGGGTAGCTGCGACAAGCTCTGATGCAGGTAGTCCAGAGGTAGGGGGTAGCTGCGACAGGCTCTGGTGCAGGTAGTCCAGAGGTAGGGGGTAGCTGCGACAGGCCCTGGTGCAGGTAGTCCAGAGGTCGGGGGTAGCTGCGACAAGCTCTGGTGCAGGTAGCCCACAGGTAGGGGGTAGCTGCGACAAGCTCTGGTGCAGGTAGTCCAGAGGTAGGGGGTAGCTGCGACAGGCTCTGGTGCAGGTGGCCCAGAGGTAGGGGGTAGCTGCGACAAGCTCTGATGCAGGTAGCCCAGAGGTAGGGGGTAGCTGCGACAGGCCCTGGTGCAGGTAGTCCAGAGGTCGGGGGTAGCTGCGACAGGCTCTGGTGCAGGTGGCCCAGAGGTAGGGGGTAGCTGCGACAGGCCCTGGTGCAGGTGGCCCAGAGGTAGGGGGTAGCTGCGACAAGCTCTGGTGCAGGTAGCCCAGAGGTAGGGGGTAGCTGCGACAGGCTCTGGTGCAGGTAGGCCAGAGGTAGGGGGTAGCTGCGACAGGCTCTGGTGCAGGTAGCCCAGAGGTAGGGGGTAGCTGCGACAGGCCCTGGTGCAGGTAACCCAGAGGTCGGGGGTAGCTGCGACAAGCTCTGGTGCAGGTAGCCCAGAGGTAGGGGTAGCTGTGACAGGCCCTGGTGCAGGTAGTCCAGGGGTCGGGGGTAGCTGCGACAGGCCCTGGTGCAGGTAGTCCAGAGGTAGGGGGTAGCTGCGACAAGCTCTGATGCAGGTAGCCCAGAGGTAGGGGGTAGCTGCGACAGGCCCTGGTGCAGGTAGTCCAGAGGTCGGGGGTAGCTGCGACAGGCTCTGGTGCAGGTGGCCCAGAGGTAGGGGGTAGCTGCGACAGGCCCTGGTGCAGGTGGCCCAGAGGTAGGGGGTAGCTGCGACAAGCTCTGGTGCAGGTAGCCCAGAGGTAGGGGGTAGCTGCGACAGGCTCTGGTGCAGGTAGGCCAGAGGTAGGGGGTAGCTGCGACAGGCTCTGGTGCAGGTAGCCCTGAGGTAGGGGGTAGCTGCGACAGGCCCTGGTGCAGGTAACCCAGAGGTCGGGGGTAGCTGCGACAAGCTCTGGTGAAGGTAGCCCAGAGGTAGGGGTAGCTGCGACAGGCCCTGGTGCAGGTAGTCCAGAGGTCGGGGGTAGCTGCGACAGGCCCTGGTGCAGGTAGTCCAGAGGTAGGGGGTAGCTGCGACAGGCCCTGGTGCAGGTATCCCAGAGGTCGGGGGTAGCTGCGACAAGCTCTGGTGCAGGTAGCCCAGAGGTAGGGGGTAGCTGCGACAGGCTCTGGTGCAGGTGGCCCAGAGGTAGGGGTTAGCTGCGACAGGCCCTGGTGCAGGTAGTACAGAGGTCGGGGGTAGCTGCGACAGGCCCTGGTGCAGGTAGTCCAGAGGTAGGGGGTAGCTGCGACAGGCCCTGGTGCAGGTAACCCAGAGGTCGGGGTAGCTGCGACAAGCTCTGGTGCAGGTAGCCCAGAGGTAGGGGTAGCTGCGACAGGCCCTGGTGCAGGTAGTCCAGAGGTCGGGGGTAGCTGCGACAGGCCCTGGTGCAGGTAACCCAGAGGTCGGGGGTAGCTGCGACAAGCTCTGGTGCAGGTAACCCAGAGGTCGGGGGTAGCTGTGACAGGCTCTGGTGCAGTAAGCCCAGAGGTAGGGGGTAGCTGCGACAGGCTCTGGTGCAGGTGGCCCAGAGGTAGGGGGTAGCTGCGACAGGCTCTGGTGCAGGTAGCCCAGAGGTAGGGGGTAGCTGCGACAGGCCCTGGTGCAGGTAGTCCAGAGGTCGGGGGTAGCTGCGACAGGCCCTGGTGCAGGTAACCCAGAGGTCGGGGGTAGCTGCGACAAGCTCTGGTGCAGGTAACCCAGAGGTCGGGGGTAGCTGTGACAGGCTCTGGTGCAGTAAGCCCAGAGGTAGGGGGTAGCTGCGACAGGCTCTGGTGCAGGTGGCCCAGAGGTAGGGGGTAGCTGCGACAGGCCCTGGTGCAGGTAGTCCAGAGGTAGGGGGTAGCTGCGACAAGCTCTGGTGCAGGTAGTCCAGAGGTAGGGGGTAGCTGCGTCAGGCTCTGGTGCAGGTGGCCCAGAGGTCGGGGGTAGCTGCGACAGGCCCTGGTGCAGGTAACCCAGAGGTCGGGGGTAGCTGCGACAAGCTCTGGTGCAGGTAACCCAGAGGTCGGGGGTAGCTGTGACAGGCTCTGGTGCAGTAAGCCCAGAGGTAGGGGGTAGCTGCGACAGGCTCTGGTGCAGGTGGCCCAGAGGTAGGGGGTAGCTGCGACAAGCTCTGGTGCAGGTAGTCCAGAGGTAGGGGGTAGCTGCGACAGGCTCTGGTGCAGGTAGTCCAGAGGTAGGGGGTAGCTGCGACAGGCTCTGGTGCAGGTGGCCCAGAGGTAGGGGGTAGCTGCGACAAGCTCTGGTGCAGGTAGTCCAGAGGTCGGGGGTAGCTGCGACAAGCTCTGATGCAGGTAGTCCAGAGGTAGGGGGTAGCTGCGACAGGCCCTGGTGCAGGTAACCCAGAGGTCGGGGGTAGCTGCGACAGGCCCTGGTGCAGGTAGTCCAGAGGTAGGGGGTAGCTGCGACAGGCTCTGGTGCAGGTAGCCCAGAGGTAGGGGGTAGCTGCGACAGGCTCTGATGCAGGTAGTCCAGAGGTAGGGGGTAGCTGCGACAAGCTCTGATGCAGGTAGTCCAGAGGTAGGGGGTAGCTGCGACAGGCCCTGATGCAGGTAGTCCAGAGGTCGGGGGTAGCTGCGACAGGCTCTGGTGCAGGTAGGCCAGAGGTAGGGGGTAGCTGCGACAGGCCCTGGTGCAGGTAGCCCAGAGGTAGGGGGTAGCTGCGACAAGCTCTGGTGCAGGTAGCCCACAGGTAGGGGGTAGCTGCGACAAGCTCTGGTGCAGGTAGCCCAGAGGTAGGGGGTAGCTGCGACAGGCCCTGGTGCAGGTAGTCCAGAGGTAGGGGGTAGCTGCGACAGGCTCTGGTGCAGGTAGCCCAGAGGTAGGGGGTAGCTGCGACAGGCTCTGATGCAGGTAGTCCAGAGGTAGGGGGTAGCTGCGACAGGCTCTGGTGCAGGTAGTCCAGAGGTAGGGGGTAGCTGCGACAGGCTCTGATGCAGGTAGTCCAGAGGTAGGGGGTAGCTGCGACAAGCTCTGATGCAGGTAGTCCAGAGGTACGGGGTAGCTGCGACAGGCCCTGATGCAGGTAGTCCAGAGGTCGGGGGTAGCTGCGACAGGCTCTGGTGCTGGTGGTCCAGAGGTCGGGGGTAGCTGCGACAGGCTCTGGTGCTGGTGGTCCAGAGGTAGGGGGTAGCTGCAACAGGCTCTGGTGCAGGTAGGCCAGAGGTAGGGGGTAGCTGCGACAGGCTCTGGTGCAGGTAGTCCAGAGGTAGGGGGTAGCTGCGACAGGCTCTGGTGCAGGTAGTCCAGAGGTAGGGGGTAGCTGCGACAGGCTCTGGTGCAGGTAGTCCAGAGGTAGGGGGTAGCTGCGACAGGCTCTGGTGCAGGTAGTCCAGAGGTAGGGGGTAGCTGCGACAGGCTCTGGTGCAGGTAGTCCAGAGGTAGGGGGTAGCTGCGACAGGCTCTGGTGCAGGTAGTCCAGAGGTAGGGGGTAGCTGCGACAGGCTCTGGTGCAGGTAGTCCAGAGGTAGGGGGTAGCTGCGACAGGCTCTGGTGCAGGTAGTCCAGAGGTAGGGGGTAGCTGCGACAGGCTCTGGTGCAGGTAGTCCAGAGGTAGGGGGTAGCTGCGACAGGCTCTGGTGCAGGTAGGCCAGAGGTAGGGGGTAGCTGCGACAGGCTCTGGTGCAGGTAGTCCAGAGGTAGGGGGTAGCTGCGACAGGCTCTGGTGCTGGTGGTCCAGAGGTAGGGGGTAGCTGTAACAGGCTCTGGTGCAGGTAGTCCAGAGGTAGGGGGTAGCTGCAACAGGCTCTGGTGTAGGTAGTCCAGAGGTAGGGGGTAGCTGCGACAGGCTCTGGTGCTGGTGGTCCAGAGGTCGGGGGTAGCTGCGACAGGCTCTGGTGCAGGTAGTCCAGAGGTAGGGGGTAGCTGCGACAGGCTCTGGTGCAGGTAGTCCAGAGGTAGGGGGTAGCTGCGACAGGCTCTGGTGCAGGTAGTCCAGAGGTAGGGGGTAGCTGCGACAGGCTCTGGTGCAGGTAGTCCAGAGGTAGGGGGTAGCTGCGACAGGCTCTGGTGCAGGTAGTCCAGAGGTAGGGGGTAGCTGCGACAGGCTCTGGTGCAGGTAGTCCAGAGGTCGGGGGTAGCTGCGACAAGCTCTGGTGCTGGTAGTCCAGAGGTAGGGGGTAGCTGCGACAGGCTCTGGTGCAGGTAGTCCAGAGGTAGGGGGTAGCTGCGACAGGCTCTGGTGCAGGTAGTCCAGAGGTCGGGGGTAGCTGCGACAGGCTCTGGTGCAGGTAGTCCAGAGGTAGGGGGTAGCTGCGACAGGCTCTGGTGCAGGTAGTCCAGAGGTAGGGGGTAGCTGCGACAGGCTCTGGTGCAGGTAGTCCAGAGGTAGGGGGTAGCTGCGACAGGCTCTGGTGCAGGTAGTCCAGAGGTCGGGGGTAGCTGCTTGAACAGCTACTGAATTGCTGCTGAGTGCGTCAGACCCGAAGCATACTTGGCGTTGGGTTGTCAGCAGGTGACGTCTTCGGCTTATTTCCAGGAGGGCCGTCAGCGTCAGCCGTGCGCGCGAGATTGCTGACCAGACAGAAAGTCCGCGAGATTACTTGATGTGCTGAAGGTAGCCAGATAAGAGGGGGGAGGGAGGGGGAGCACAGAGGTCTGGAGGTGTAGGAAAGGTAGGCAGGGAGGCCTGAGAAATACTAAATATGTTCTCCTGACATATTTACAGCTAATGGTGTTCCTGGGGTCAGGGATGGACTCGGAAAGCACATTGTTGGCGTGAACCGCACTGATGCATGAGACACGCGAGTGAAATACCCATTTTTGTCCGGAAAAGCCATCTCCATGAAGTATCTACTTACGCCCCGGAGCCTCACGGAAAATGGTCCTAAAATCTCTGTCATTCCTTAAACAACTCAACCAGGCCTCCACTACATGGCATCATGTGTGTGTTTCTGTGTCCAGAGAGAGCATAGAACCTTAGACATCATAAACCTCTCTCCAGGACTTCAAGGCTCGAAACAGGGCCTTCCCACCCTACACCTGTGGTCTGCCCTGCCAGGTTGTGGTTGGCGTGACATCAGCACGGCCTCCAAGAGTGGAGTGGAGTGGAGTGGAGTGGAGTGGACCCGTTTTACTTCCAGCTGTCTCTTTCTCCACACTCTGAGCTCTTTCAAGTCTACCTGAATAACACAAATGGCTACCACCCCTTACCCCCCCGCCCCCCACTGCACGACAACCTTGAGACACATACATCGATTTTAGTGTGCTGATAACTCGGTGATACCTGCCCCCATGGCCGCAGGATGCATCACCAGTTAGACCAGAGGCATTCAAACTTGGGGCAGGCCGCCTATGGGGGGCCTGATTTCACCTCGGAGTTGGGGAGTGCCGCACACTGGCCAAAGGAACATCATATATTGTGAGTATCTGTGGGATAAATCCATCAAACTTTCCTTTGCTAGCCACAAACATTGACTTGCCCAGTTGTGTGAGTGGCCACTGTCGGCTAAAAGCCTCGCAGCCCTTGGGGGGCTTCTAGGGATATGTGAAAGGCACCAGACGAGAAAAAAAAAAAAAGGTCACCAACGGTGCGAGGAGGGCCCCATCAAACTTTTTGACCCTCTTTAGCAACCTGAATAATTCTAAACGGATCGATTTTTATCAGGACAGACAAAAGTTACCTAAACATTGGTGGTTAGGTGTTGTTTTATACAGTCAGTTGAGTAGCCTCTTTGGTGAACCATTGTAGCAATCTCAGCAGAGAGGCCAAGAACTGAATGAGCCCCAGCGCTCTCCATTTTAGCGGATCCACCTCAGCAGAACGCCGGGGCGGTATGTTTTTGCCAAAGTGGCTCGTCTGTATTCTCGTCTGGTGCCTTTCACATATCCCTAGAAGCCCCCCAAGGGCTGCGAGGCTTTTAGCCGACAGTGTGCACTCACACAACTGGGCAAGTCATTTTTTGTGGAGAAGTGTGGCTCAGGGGTTAGAGGCAGCAGACCCGGAAGCTGAGATCGGTCCTGGACCAGGGTTCAATTCCCCACCTCGGCGGGGTCTTGGGCTAAAAATTCCACAGACTCGATAATTCTCGCCCCGGTGCCTCCTCGACTCACGGGGTCTCACTCTGCGACTCTGGGCAATGGCTTGCTTAATCTCCACTACGGCCCCTCGCGGCGGGATGCCTGACCTTCACCTTGTGGATACCCTGCTATCTCACAGGGGAATACCAGGAAGGGTTCCCTAAGCAAGCGCCGGGAAACCCACTGCGGGTAGCTGTGCGCTATATAAGCTCAACTACATTTACATTTACATTTAATAAAGCTATTTAAACTAAAAAAAAAAAAGCGCCATTTATGTTCAGTTTGAGGAAACCAGTCATCTGCCCAAGATTTCAGTTTGATAAGTGGTCGAGCTATGAATACGAAAACCTACAAACTATGCTTCTGGCAGATAAGTGCCTCCTGCCCTCTCCTCTTCCGCACACCGAGCCCCCAGCATTTAGTCATTGAAGGACGTCCAGTGTATCATGGTTGTAATAGGTGGGGTGGGGGGGGGGGGGGGCTGCTCAGTTTTCCTTTTAAACCCAAGGGTCTGCTGCAAGGGTCAGACACAGGAACTCTGCGCTCTTGATGAAGCACCCTGGCTCGCCCCTTCGTTCTGCCTCTGCCCCCCGTCTCGGCACCTCCTAACTTAATGTACTGTAGATCTCTTTGAAAAGGCAGCAGCAGCAGCACTTGGGTCGTCTTGTCGCATAAATCTGCCACAGACAAGAAGGCTTCGCGAGCGCAGCCGGGATTTACTGTATCCTTGGTGAAAAAGAGATGCTCTGTAGTAGTTCGGGGAATTTTAATAAGCTGGAGGTTTGATAGGGATGCACATTCTTGGTTAGTTGTCAAATTGATGGCTGCATTAAATTGAAAAGTTACAGCCCTTGTTGCCCGCAGCTGTTATTTTATACAACTTTCCTGCATACAAATGGCTGACACCGGTTGAAAGTAGCTTTTCTTGGTGCGGTGTGACTTTTGCGTCTGGTGCTCATGTGGAAATAGGTGTGGGACAGCCAATAGGAAGCCTGCTTTCATTTGAGTGACTGAATTGGTGGCTGTCAAGCCTCAATAAAGATCAAGCCATATTACAAGAAATCTTGATGTCCCTAGCAAATCTGAGCCTTTGTGTTGGCCAACCCTCACGCCAGGGTTCTCGCCTTTACAAGATGACCAGTTCACGGGTACTTTGAGTACGTTTTTTTTTTTTTTCAGAGTTTTATATAGCGCGAACTAGACCCGAACCGAATCAGGTATTAGAGCGCTTTACATATTTTTCCAGTTACGTTACATTTTTTTACGTTTCCAGTTACTTTCATTTTAGGCACGGGGAGATTAAGTGATTTGCCCAGAATCACAGGAGGTGTGGCGCCGCGGCCAGGGCGACTGACGCTGGAATCTGGGGAACACGGTTCGATCCCCGGCTCCGGCGGCAGGTTAGCCCAGCACCATGCGACTCTGGGCAATAGCTTGCTTAATCTTCCCGACGGCCCCCAGCGCCTAGAGACCCTAACGGGTGATTGTGCGCTATACAAATGTGTATTATTATTATTATTATTTTGGCGTCGTTACCGAGACTCGAACCCAGATCCCCAGGTCCGAGGTCGAGCGCCCTAGCTGTTAGGCCAACTCCTCTCCCCAAGTTAGTTTCTCCCACGCCTCACTCGACCGGCCACCTCCTGGAGTCTGTTATTGGCACAAGTTATACTTTCTGTGTGAGGCACTAATAGATTTACATGGGAGCATCACCTGGGCATTGTGATATACAAGCCACTGTCATCTCTAGGCTGGATTATGCGAGCTCCCTGTTGGTAGGTTTGAAACAGGCTGAGATTGGATGTCTGCAACGGATCCAGAACGCTGCAGCAAGATCGGTGGTAGGATTACCTAGATCTTGCCCCACTTCCAGTACTCTGCGCTCATTGCACTGGCTCCCGGTGGCCCAGCGGATCCAGTTTAAGGTCCTCTGTGTCGCATACAAGATTCTGAAGGGGTCTCCAGCTGTGATTCTGTCGACACTCTTGGCCCATTACATTCCAGCCCGAGCTTTAAGATCTGCTGATCTAGAACTGGCTGTTGTCCCGCGCTTTAAGCGGAGTAGAGCTGGCGGGCGCTCCTTTAAAGTTCGGGCAGCGGTGCTGTGGAACTCCCTTCCCCCGGCGATTCGTGCCCTTGGGGATCTGCTTTCTTTTCGCCGAGCGGTGAAAACCTTTTTATTCCCTTAGTTTATTTGTGCTTGACTATTGTTTCGTTGTGTTGTGCAGCTGCCTTGACTGGCGCCAGGACGCTCCTTGGCTGGAGCATCTGTGCGCCCAATAAAAACGCATAACATAACATAACAAACATAACATAACATAACATAACATTACCCTCATGTTACTGGTGTCACGCCACCATCTTGTTTCCATCATGGAGAACGTGCTGGTAGCCACCTGAATTCCGCCTCTTGTCAAGTGGCAGTGTGCCATCCCAAGACAACTCAACCTCAGGAACCCTCCTCTTAACTGTTTGACTTATAGGGGTCCCAAGACTGGTCGTAGATGAGACCTTACCCATGAATTTGATTAAAGTTTAGTTGAATACAAATTTAATTAAAATGTTGTGATGAATTTTCATCAAAGTGTTGTATAACTTCAACTTCATCTGTAGGACCCGTGCATTTGTTGGACAACCTAAACGTTGGGATGGTGCCAGACTGATTCCATGCACCCTATACCCCCGACCCCCCAGGATGCGTTGGCCGATAGCCCTGCTAACTCATAGTGCAGCCATATGTACCCCTGAACCTAGGAAGATAACAACTGGATTGTGCAACCTCAGAACATGACAACCCTGACTCCCCAAGGAATTGTGGTAACAGATCTAGAACCTTTTCACTCAGTCACTCGTGCATACCCAAAGAGATATACAGGAAGTCCACAAGTTGGAGTTTCAATATTTATTGAAGAATTGCGAGTCTTGTATAAAATGTGTGCCGCAATGACTAATATTTTAAAAACAAATAAGAGTAATTTGCAACACAAGAGCATTGAGAAGGATAAACAATTCCACTGTTGTGCTGGAGCAGAGTATTTATGCTGGCATGTAAGTACTGTGTATAGTGTACTCCTACTATGCGCTCCCTAACCAAGTTGCCTAGGGCGGGTGATCTGCCCTGCTGGATGATCTGACTCCCGATTACCTCAGGGTAAGTGTTCTGTCTTGGTCACAGGTTGGACATCCTTCCTCGCAGGCTGGAATACCAACACGCAGTGCCTCGCAGTGATAGCAGAGTGCCCCATTGAAGTCGGACCACTAAAGTGCGCTTGTTTATATAACAACCAGATCTTTGTTCTTTCTCTGATGATTGCTATGTCACCTAACAGATGATCAACAAACAGACCACTACCTCATCTACACAGTGGTCAGACCACAACCTAATCTACACAGTGGTCAGACCACTACCTCATCTCTTTTCTCATCTTGGAAAAGGTGCTGATCAGAATAGGGAGAAGCTTGAAAAAGCAAACAATGGGCAAGAGATCTGAGGAACATCGCCATTAATGACCTAAACCACATTAGCAATAACCTCCTTCTTCTGCCCTCTTATATGACACACCTTGATGACCTTACCAAACTTTACATCTATTCGATGATGAAATCGCTCCAACACATCTCAAAAGAATTCCCAGCAAACAATCCAATCCCTGGTTTAATAGCTCCCTTAAAGATGAAAGAGGCAAAAACTAAGGGTGGCACAGGGGCATAACAAAAGCCCCAGCAGCCCCTGCGGTGCTGGGGGTCCCCATGCTTACTAAAACTGGAGGGGGTCCCTCTCAGCCCTACTGATGTGAGTGTGAGAGGCCCCTTCAGCATATCTTGCAGGTGGGCCCACTCACATTTTGTTATGCTACTGGGGTGGCGGAGAGATCATGGAGAAACTCTCCTTCCATAATGAACCTCAAACAGTTGATGATGACAAGAAGTGCACATCACAAACACATTTGTTGCCCCAAAGCCAATCACTTTAAATCACAACTAGACAATGCCAAAAACAGACCAAAAACCTCTTCACATTCATCAAACCACAAGCAAATCACTCAACCAGCCAGCACTCTACATTTAAGGACTCACTCCCCAGCGGTGAGGAGTTCACTACTTACTTCAGAGACAAGACCTGAAAAAATGACCTAGAAGTACAACTCACCATACCAAACACACATTTTCCAACCCAGCCCACTCCCTCTCCATGGTTACCCTTGGCGATTTCCCTTTTTTCTGGCTACAGGGAGTATACTCCTAAAAATAATGTGTCTTGGGATACCTTTTCATTATCAGATGATGCTGAACTATTTAAAATTATAACCTCTCTGAAACCTCCAAATCGTTTCAATTATCCGCCTCCTGACAAGTGCTTTAAAGAGCTTAGATTATCCGTGCTTCCACTCCGGTCTAAGGTGTCCATGAATCTCCTATGCAGGGCTTGATTCCTGACTCTCTCAAAATAGGACAAGTCACCCACATCCCAAAGAAACCTAATACAGTCCTAACTGATCCTAACAACTTCCGGCCAATTTCTAATAGCATGACTTTAGCTAAGCTAATTGAGAAAGGCCTTCACAGACAACCCTGTAAACACACAGAACAGTTTCAACTCCTGAACCAATTCCAATCTGGTTTCAGATCTGGACATAGTACAGAAACTACCCTAACACACATCGTCAATGACGCCTTGAGATTACTTGACCAGAACAAACTCTGCCTCCTTATACTTCCGGATCTCTCCTCGACATTCAACATGGTCAAACATAATTTATCTCCTCGAAAAAAGGATTGGGTTATCTGGGCCAGTTTTAGCTTGGTTTGCCTCATTCCTACATAACAGAACGCAAACAATCGAAATCAACCATTCCCTGTCTAACAGTATGCCGGTCTCAATTGGATAACCTCAGGGATCCGCACTCTCTCCCACGCTTTTCAACTTCCCCATGGAACCCCTCACCGAAATTCTGAACTGCTCAAACATGCAATATCACATATACGCCAAAGGCTCTCAATTATACCTTAAAATGTCATCACCGGATGATATAAAAACTCTTAAGTCTGCTCTTCTGAAAACTCAACATTGCTAACTCACAATCACCTTATGCTCAAGACGGAATTCCTCCTGATTGCTCCCCTAAATCACTCGGCCCCATTCAAGACTGGCTCAAGCAATTAACGGTGCTCAACTGCGCTCCTCGTGTTGTGGACTCCACTAAATCATTATGCATAACTCTGGACAAACACCTGAATATGCAAGACCACATCAGTGCAACCACCAGAGGAGCCCATCGCCAACTAAACACATGAAGGAAACTCAAAGCATTCCTGCCGACTGATGACGTGCAGCTTGCAGTCCAGCCTCTAGTTATTTCCCGCTTAGACTGCAGAATTGCAACCTTGGCAGGGCTACCTAAAGCCCTTGTGACCCTCCGCCCTTAAGAGCTACGCTGAACTCAGCCGCCAGACTCATCACAGAGTCATGAAAATTAGACCAGATCAAACTCATCTCAATTGGCTCACTCTCGAAGCAACGATCCAGTTCAAGATAGCCTGCCTGACGCACGAAGCGCTTCATTACAATACTCCAATTTACCTGGCAAAAAACTCAAACCTCTCTGGTCTGAACCAGACCCTAAGAAGCTCAAACACTCTACTACGGAAACCACAAAAATTCAGGAAGAAGAACATTTTCAACCGTACCTTCTCCGGCCTCGCTCCAAGAATATGGAACACTCTTCCAACAGAAATCCGAGCTAACACCTTTACCGCCTCTTTCAACAAAGAAGACATAGCGTTGCTCACCAAACTAGCTTTTATCTCATGTTTTACAGCACGGAGCTACCTTTCAACCAAGACAGTCAAAAAAAGTGTGTGGCGAGATATATAGCAGGCCAAATATCAGCAAGAACTACAGGGGTTCCTAGCAAGGAATACAAATGCCTAAGAGATTTTACTTGACTAGACTGCGGTTGGGTATCTTGCATCACTTAGTTGTATTTCCGTAAAAGGAGGTATGGACTAAAAACAAAACAAATTTCTGTGCGATGGGAAGGCTTCACAATCCACAGCACAGTTAATTTTGTTCTGCAAGTTTTATGATGACATTAGAAGATCACTTATACATCCACTCTTTTTAAAAGAAAGATTTTCTATTTCATCAGGACGCTTTAAAAAATGTTGATGTACACTCGAGTGATGTTATCTGTCCATCTGTCTCTGCCTTCATCACCAAAGCACTGAAGAGAAGAAAGCTTCTCTATTACCGTGACTATATCCATTATGAAAAAGATTAATTGGCAGGAATTTATGTATCTCAACTCTGTGCTGCTAAATTATGCAGTGGTTCTCGTTTCTCGTACACCAATCCGTTCCAGAGAACGCCCAAGATGTTCTTGCAATTTTTGCATATTTTGTACTTTAGATATTGTAGATGTACTTTTCAGGTGCTAGCATATTTGAATAGCTCTAGCCCTTTTTTTAATCATTGTTTTAAAGTATAATATTTATAAGTAATGCATAATTTAATGTACTTTTATTATTTTATGTACTTTTATGGATTTAAATGTAATCCGATTAAAGTTTATTTGATTTGATACTGCTTGGTTTTAAAGGGTGCACAAAGATGCTTTGTGCAGTCCTTCCACTTCTATTAAAGAGAGGTCTGATTGGGGGCCAGTGGTCTCCAGCTCAGGCCTCTCAGTTGTGGAGTTCCCTTCCAGAAGACTTGATAAACATCATCACCTCCTGAAGTTCTGTAATCTATGCCCCTAGGGGCTGGAACAACATCCTATTATATTTAAAGACTGCCCCAACGCTATTCCAATCTAGCAAAGAGTTGAAGAATGACCTTTTTAAAGAACATTATATCACAATGCATTAACCGTCCACAACCAGCTCTCTCTACTAATGCTCTTTGGGCCCGATTCACAGAACTAACTTAAGACAAAATCCCAAACTTACTAGTTTTGGTATTCACAGAAGGCATTTAGTAGTAGTAAAGTTAGGATTTTGTCTTAAGTCTGTCTGTGGAGAAGTGTGGCTCAAATGGTTAGAGCGGCAGACCCTGATGCAGAGGTCTGGCCCGGGACCAGGGTTCAATAACCACCTCGGCGGGTCTTGGGCTCAATTTCCTCGGACCTGATCATTCTCGCCTCGGTGCCTATTCTAATCATGCGTCCCACTCTGTGACTCTGGGCAATAGCTTGCTTAATCTCCACAACGGCCCCAAAAGTGCTGGGATGCCTGGCTTCACCCTGGGGGGGCCCAGGAGTGGACACTCACATCCTAAGCGGTATACACACAGCGCCGGGACACTACCTCAGGGAAGTAGCTGTGCTCTCTATAAAATACCGGTACATTTACATTTAAGTCTGTCTTCAGTCTGTCTTAAGTCTGTCTTCAGTCTGTCTTCAGTCTGTCTTCAGTCTGTCTTCAGTCTGTCTTCAGTCTGTCTTCAGTCTGTCTTCAGTCTGTCTTCAGTCTGTCTTCAGTCTGTCTTAAGTCTGCCTTAGGACAGACTTAGGACAGACAGCTGCCAGCGTACTGAAAACCAAACTGCGTGTCTCACACATCTTCACCTGCTAAACACTGTGTCCCATAACACAATAACTTCACCACAGTTGTCCACCGCATGACATGGAAACATGAAACGGGATCAAAAACTAACACGCTTCCAGCCACACGCCCTTCACAGCCTGGCATGCTGCCCATGTATCTCTAAAAAACGAAATATACATCTTTTTAATATTGCATTTATATTTGACTTTCTGGCAACTGAAAAACTGACCCTGTGTGTTTTGAGTGGAACCTGTGGTGTGAGTGCACGATTGGAATGCTAAGTGAATACCCCAAAGAGAGTTTATTCTAGACTTGAATGCTGCCCATGTAGACAAGCACTTCAAAGCCCCACATAGTTGGCAGTAAGCGCTATAAATGTTGTAATACAGTAGCAGAAAATAATGGATTTTATAAATATTTTAGCATAATGTAGACTGCCACAGCATTTGTACAGTCTAAACCCAAACTAGGGGTTTGTCACTTTTTACTGTAGTTTGAATTGTACTTTATTCTAAAATACCCCTTACCTATAAATGTATTATCATGCTGTTTATCCTAAAAGGCTTTGAATTCTAAAAAAAACTGAGATTAATGGGTTCTGCTTCAAGCTCTATCTCCATTCGTTCTGATACTTTTTCTTTATAGAACAGTTTCACCAAAGATCTTTGTTTAGCTGAAGGCCCTAAAGATAGCTCAATAATTACATTTTGCAAGTTACCACTTTAAAGCCACCTTGAACAATGAAAGGAGAACAGAAGAAGTAAGAGGATAAAAAGGGTTTAAGGAAAACCTTGAAGGGTACCAGGGTAAAAGCAGTATCCACATATGGGGCACAATATCCTGTCAGCAGCATTATTTAGTGGTATTTTTGTACCATCATGTTAGTGCTTACAACCTTTGTTACACAAAACCTGTGGGGTAACCACAACTGAATACTCCTCTTATAAGGATGCTTTTGACTTTTGCTGTATGGTTCTGCTGGTTATGAGGAGAGGTGGACGAGCCACTGGAAGCTCGAATCAGATGCCTGGCTATGGCGCGGCTCGAGGTTGTCTTGGACTCACAATCCCAAAACGAGCCGAGCTTCATGTGCCTTCTGTCCATTTTACAAACTCTAACCTCATGCACCAACAATTAAAGTCAAAACATTATCCTTTGATGTAAAACAGGAGGTATTAAGAGACCCCAGTCTAGTAAGAGAATTGCATAGTGTGAAACAAGAAAAACATGGGGTCAAGACAGGATTCCCTGATTCACCAAATTGTGTGATCCTAGGCAAATATTGTTAATTATTTCATGAGCACACCTTAAAATACATGACTTCAGGGTGTGTGACACACAAATGTCTCTCTTGCGTTTTATTTAATAGAGTATAATGCTGCTCTGTGTATAATAAGAACTAACCCCCAGATTCATCAAGAACACATTTTGCGATTCCTTAATAGCGAAAAATACCGAATCGCTATTAAGGAATAGCAAAATGCAATGCATCAAGAAATCACTAAAAAAATAGCGATTTCTAATAATTCCTTAATTGCGACTCGCAAATTGCGAGTCGCAATTAAGAAATACCTCCCCATTCATTCCTATGGGCCTAGAGGCCCATAGGAATGAATGGGAAAACAATCTCAATTTGCGAATCGCAATTAGCAATTCGCAAATTGAGATTGCGATTTCAAGGGTGCAGGGGTGTCCAAAGGACACCCTGTTGCACCCCTGAAATGATGTGTGCACATATGTTGCGCACACACATGCCCTTAGGGCATGTGTGTGCGCAACATGAAACTTTGAAAAATGCACTTTAGTGCATTTTTCAAAGTTTTTGCAAATTACCATGAAATTGTACTTCATGGTAATTTGCGTGCCCTAATAGCGAATTCGCTATTTTTTTCACTTTCATGCATTGCATTTAAGGAATCTCAATTTGAGATTCCTTAAATGCAAAGAATCGCAAGTTAGCGAATTCTTAATTAGCGATTTTTGCATTTGGGATGATGCATCCCAAATGCAAAAATACCGCTCGCAAAGGGCCAGATTCTCAGAATCTGGCCCTTTGTGAGCGGATTTTTGTTTGATGAATCTGGCTGTTAGGCTACATAAAGGGTGCACATGACCCCTGATCTGCTTCTTAGTTCGCTAATGGCATTATCACTTGGGCAAGGTGAGAAATAGATGTTTTTTTAAGTTTAAAAGCTATCACTTTTAATAAATGCTTCTCAGAGCTGTGATATCGCTGCAGTAAGATAAAATGCTTCCACGATTTAAAGAAATATACTTTTTTGAATTTTGAAGAGTTTATCACATGTGCAAGCATGATGTTTGCTGCACGATTTACGTGCTAAATTCTTCGAGCCAAGCCAGGCCCTTGGCTCGACTAATTTGCTGGCTCGCCCACCTCCGGGTATTTATGAACATGCTGCGAGTTTGTTATTTACAAAAAAAAATGGGTCATTTGACTCAAAGATGGAGTGGTATAATACCCTGTGACGTCAGCGAGGATGGAATTACCAGGTAGTTCAAGATCTCCAAAGGCTGCATTATTTTAAAATAGGTCTTGAGACTTGAAGCCTTTTTTTTTTCCTTTTTTTTTTTGTCCTCATTAGCCGCATTATCGTTCCAAGAAATATCCAACCACCATTAATGTCCTTGAAAGGCAAGAGATCAGAAGTGGTCTCATTCTTTCCCAGGGCAGAAGTATCAGATTGCCGGGAGGTATCTTCCGGAAGATCTTACTCCATCGAGGCTTATTTCGATGAGACTTGGAGCCTTTTGAAGTAGTCTTGGGTTGGCAGAGTGTTTCACTTGGCTGTCTCACCCAGGCAGCTTTTGATAGTTAACTGTGTGGGGTTTGGGACTCCAAGTAGCAGCTTCTCTGCTTCCGAATTGCTCTTAGTAAAAGTAAATCGAGTGTACTCTTCCCAGGCTCTGTCTAACTGTTGATAATTACTCCCAAACATTTGGACTTCCACATGTAAATGTTTGTATTTTATATAGCGCACTTCTACCCGGAGGCCTCGTAGCGCTGTATTCATACCGCTGCGGAACCCATCCTGGCTTTTCCATGTGAAATGTCCACTCCTGGGCATCCCCAAGGTGAAGCCAGGCATCCACAGCGCTGCTGGGGCCGTTGTGGAGATTAAGCAAGCTATTGCCCAGAGTCACAGAGTGGGACCCATGATTAGACTAGGCACCGAGGCGAGAATTATCAGGTCCGGGGAAATTGAGCCCAAGACCCGCCGAGGCCGGAATCGAACCCTGGTCCCGGGCCAGACCTCTGCATCAGGGTCTGCCGCTCTAACCATTGAGCCACACTTCTCCACAAAAGTAGAATTTATAGTTTTGCAGCATTTTAGGGAAGGTATTGAATGATTTTAGTTCAGAAACATTGTGTAGATCTGGCTATTAAGTGAGTGAAGTTTTGCATCAAGGGATAGTTTGGGCACGTTTAGTGTGTCATCTTGGGGGAGGCTTGTGTACAGGCTTTCTATTCCCAGGCTCACCAAGAAGGAGGTGTTTGGATCAAAAGCGAGGGTTTGTAATTGTCCTAGTAAGTCTTTTGTGTCTTTCAAATAAGTGGATGCTGTCTGCTCAATAGGTTGTAGGAAAAAATCACAAAAGGGTGAAAGAGGTTCCAGTAGTGAACCGATACTGGAGACTATCGGGCGGCCTGGAGGGGGGTGTTTGTTTTTATGTATTTTTGGGATGGTGTAAAAGTAGGGGATACTTGCTCTGCTTGTGCTCAAGAACTGAGCCTCCTGTTTGCTGACATTACCCCTTGAGTCTGTATCCTCTACTTGGGTTTGAATTCTGGCCTTGAGACTTTCGCTGGGGTCTTGCTTCAAACGTCTGTAGTCCTTGTGTTCCTGAGTAGTCATCTGCACTCTACTCTGTAATTATCCCTGTTTTGTAGCACAATTCCGCCCCCTTTGTCGGACGGTTTGATGATGATCTTATCATTGGATCTTAAGGTCTGTAGCGCGTCGAAGTCTGCGCTGCTTGTGTTTTTTTGGAGTGTGGTTCTTCATTTGTTTTTTCTATTTCATTGTAGACTGCCTGTTCAAATGCTGTAAGTTCTACTGGAATTGTGTTTGGGGGACAAACAACAGAGACACAAAGTATTCCAAGTGCCTGCTAGTTATGCAAGGGAGTTGAAGCATAACTTGGGGGCTGCAGGCACACGGGAAACATTAAAAATAGCGCATATGGACACCCTTCTATTTGTGGATAGGGTGACCAACCGTCCGTAAATTTCACGGACCGTCTGTAAAATGGACCTCACGTCTCACATCCGTTGTCCGTGAGGATCCCTTTTACGGACGCCTTTTGTCCGTAATTATGGCCTTGGAGGGAGCAGCACTGCTTCCCTGCGAGAAGCCTTAGCCCCTTGATGCTGGCGCCTCGCACTCCTCCTGAAGTACAAGAGCAGCCCCTCCCCCCATCATCATTCTGTGTGGGGCTGATGATTGCCACATACAGAATGACAATGGGGCAGTCTGGGCTGCAAAGCATGTGGCGGCCTCCTACAGCCTCAGTGTACAGCAGGGCATTTTGAAACACAGATAAAAGGTTAAACGCCCATGCTGAAACGTGAGACTACAGTTAACATAAAGAAGCCTGTGAAACAAGTAAATATCAATATTATATTCAACAAAGTCCATGATTGCTGCTTTTTTATTTTAAGCAACTACCAACCATTGACAAACCCAATAGTCCTGGCTTGTTGTTGGTGTAACGATACTTGCTGTATTATATATCTGGATGCAATGACCAAAACAGCATAATACCAATCGGGCGGAACACTATGCTAAGCACAGATTTTTAGCCTAGGTGTTTTAAGTTAAGCCATGCCCTTAATTACATCGAACACCCCCTTTGAAGAGACCCCCCAGTTTTTTTTACACCACTTAAAGTCCTGGAAACACCACCATGTCACAGTCACCTCACGTCCTGGAAGTTTGCATCATGCATGACTCATGACTTCTAAGTTTTCAGGTTGCCTATGTGCAGGGGCATAGTAAACCCTCGACCACCTCACCCTTTGCTTTCGGAACTATAGCAAGGGAGAAGTTCTCGATGGGCCTCTTCAGCTAATAATATGAAAAGGTGGGTAAGTAAATAATTGAAGGAATGGGTGAATGGCTGGATTGATTAGTGAAAGGATGAATGAAAGGGTGAATGGATAGATAATGAAAAAGGATGGATGGATGAGAGAAAAGGTAAATAGATGGCTGTATTGGTGGAAGGGTGGAGGAGTGAGTGAAAGGATGGCTGGATAAATGAACGGGTAGATAGGTGAGTGAATGGGTGGATGGATTGATGAATTGACAAGTGAATGGATGGATGAGTGAAAGTGGATGTAAGGATTGATGAGTGAGTGAAAGGGGGTAGACAGACAAAAGGATGTATAGATGAGTGAAGTGAAAGGGTGGATGGATGAGAGAACGGATTGATGGATGAATGAAAGGATGGATGAGTAATAGGGTCAATGGATGGATTCATGAATGGATAAGTAGATGGGTGGGTGGAAGGATGGATGGATGGATAAGTGAAAGAGGGATGGAGAGAGAAAGGGAGGATGAATGACTGAAAGGGTGAATGGGTGGAAGGACAAGTGACTGGGTGGATGATTGAGTAAGTGAAAGGATGGGTGAAAGGGTAAATGGCTGGATGGATGAGTGAAAAGATGGATGGGTGGAAGAGTGGATGGATGAGTGTAAGGATGGATGGGTTGAAAGGGTAGATGGATGAATACTGGACGGATGCGTGAAAGGGTGGATGGAGGGATGGATGAGTGAAATGATGGATGGAAGGATACATGGTGGATAGGTTTGCAAATGGTTGAATATGTGTGGATATAGATGGGCACACAGATGGAAGGACAAAATGAATAGTGAAAGACTGAATGATAGATGAAAGAATTATTACACCTTGTAGCACCCATTATATTAAGTAACATTTCCTATACATTGACTTTCTGATTCATGTGATTCATTGTCTCTATATAATGTGTGTGTGTGATGTATCGCACTCCGACACCCTGCCCTACATACATGCGATGAGTAACACTATAAAAGAAATTAAATACACATGAGAGACAGTCTATGTGAAGACGAGGGGCACCATTGGCAGGTGGTGGCAAGACCGGACTGGCCGGATCGGGTGTTTCCCTTGGAGGCTCGAGAGGGGGGTGGGGCGGTTTAGTTACTGGGGGCTGGCACTGCAAAGTTCCTTGTATATCCAGTAGTTTTCAATTATCAACAAAAGCGGCCTCACTTATATGCAGGTGTGGTTCACCATTGTCTGGTGACTAATGTACCTGCTGGAGCGAGAGGCGAGTTTTGAATCGTCTAAGGTAGCAAGCTGCTGGCATACTGAAAAAACGTGAAGTTCACGATTGACTCAACCTAATATAAATTTATTTTGACTTGTACTTAAGTGGTTGTCTATTTACTTACTTATATACTATTGCACGACCTCCTCTGATGTGTTTGTAAAACTTACCTTTTGTCCCAAAGTTTTGTCCTGAATTTTGACCTCCTGTCCTGAATTTTTGTGCTGAATTTTGACCCTTTGTCCTGAATTTTTACACTCGCTGTCCTGAATTTGCACCCATGCCAGTTGGTCACCCTATTTGTGGATGGGCGTTGGGGGCCGGAGGGCTCCCTTGGAAGGGCCTGGCCACCCTTCTAGCCCATTGTGAGGTGGCCCTTTCTGATTAACCTAACACCCTTCTAGCTTAGCCTGGTCTGTGGTGCCACAGATTGCTGGAGCTCTGTTTGAGCGCCCTGGTTTTGCTGTAATATCCTTTGTTTGAAGCCCCCACCCCGGCGCTCGAGTGTTTTCTCCACACCTGCAGATTGCTGTTAGACACTCTGGCCCGTTCCCAACATTGCAGACATAACGAGGCGCTTGGCGACCGAGTGACGCGCGGGGAAGGTGAGTGGGGGGTCACCGCCGGGGCGGCCGCAGTCCCCGCCCCACGCTGTGCCCGAGGTGGCAGCCGCACTGAAGGCAGTCGGTGCGTCTGGAAAACAAATCACTCTGAGGTGTGATGGATGGGGCGCGCCGGGCTGTTGGCCGGCCGAGAAGGTCGTGCGCGCCCTGCCTGTTCCAGGGCGACAGAATGCGGCTTTCATCCGCGGTCACCCGTCTCTGGACGTCATAGCAGGGCGCAAAGAGCTTCGGGCTGAAAATGTACAACTTTGTGCTCAGAGCAGACGTCAAATACAACAACAAGCTGAAAGGACGCAGCCTGTTCACCCCCACTCTCTGCCACAGTAGAGCCCAGGCGGTATGCAACCACGGCTAGTTGAGCGCTTGCTGCTGACATCTGCAGGTTGGAATTCTGGCAAGAGCGACGTCAAAGTGTATGGAAGGGGTTGGGTAAATAACAGATTATTATTGTCTACTCAGGCACATGGATTCTGCAAATTGCTTTCTGAAGCCGGTGGCTTGTGCCTGTTTCTGTGGGTCCTTTTGACAAGCAGCTCGTTATGCGCAGGCGCACCGAAGCCAGTGGGACTAGGACCAGAGTGGACTCTCCGCTCTGTCCTTGCTCCAGGCGCCTTGCACAATAACTACACTCCAGGCTGTTACTTGAAGCCTAAATGGCCATTTTATTAGGACAAGGTTGCATCATTTAGACTTTATTCATAGAACATAAATGCAAGAAATATACCTTTTCCATCCAATACAGACTCTTTCTCCCTTCAGCCTTCTCAAAACCATCTCACCTGTTTGACTCTTCCCCATTCACTCGGTGACCTCGTTCCTCTCCCCATTCTCACCTTCACTTGCCCTCCAAGCATCCTCTGTTGACTTTCCTTCATTGCCTCCCGCGCCCACTATCAGTCACCTGTGTACTGTTCTTCTCCCCCGAGTGGTGGATCCGCCTGTATGTGACTCACCACCCCTCCAAAGTACCGTAACGTCGCTACCCTGCAACCTGCCCTAAACTGGCATGCTAAGACCAATCCAAACCCAAGCCCCTCGCCTAAGACCAGTAGGGTTGGTGGGTGGGTAGACAAACTTTCACTTTCCCTTCCCGGTGGTGCTAAGGTGTCAGGAAGAGGCCGGATCCTCCTCTCCTGACACCTTTATACCCTCCCCACTCTGGCACCCTCCCCATCTCTTCTAATCCCTCCCCCACCTTGTCCTTCCGGCCATTGCGCGTATAGCCCCGGGAAAAGAATGGTCTGCGACCTTCACTTCCCCTGGGGGGCGTCATTGTCCGCCTCTCTGCTGCTCCCAGGTCCCACCTGCGCTTGACAAGGTGGCAGAACATACCTTGAGCCCGCCTGCTTACTTTTCTGTCTCTAGTGCTCTGAGTGTGCATTTCTGTGGCAGGCACCTCGGAGAGGCTGCGTTGCATCGGAGGAGGCCATAGGTCGGTGGCTATGCCTCGGTGGGTGTTTCATACTGTAGGGGTTGGACCTGAAAAGAGATTTTCCTGGATGCCACCAAAGAGAAGTTAATGTGGCAGTTCTTGGGGTCCATCGCCTTTTCTCATGGGGCTGAACTAGTGGTGTCCGCTCTCCACATTGCAACATTTTAGTGTTTGAGGGACGAAAGCTTGTGTGGAAGCGGGTGTTGTGTGAGGGACGAAAGCTAATGTGTTGGGGCGGGTATTGTGCATTGCACTCTGGCCGTGCGATGCACGTCACTTGTGTAATATTTTGCATACTGTATAGTACAGTGATCACTACATTTCAATAGAAAAGACGCAGGTATATATAAATGAGTAGTCAGACGCGAACGCATTCACCCCAAAAGAAGACAGACACCACGTGGGGTGAAGTCATTGATTATTTTACGGCATGTTACCGTATCTTATCAGTGGTGGCAATTTTGTTCTTGCATGTGCTGTGGGTGGTTTTGTACTTGCATGTGCTGTGGGTGGTTTTGTATTTAAATGGGCTGTGGGTGGTTTTCTGCTTGCATGGGCTGTGGGGGGTTTGAAACCCGGTCCGGGAAAGGGAGAGCCGGACTCGATGGGGGCCCGGGGCAAACCCCGCCTGGAAGCGGGAAGCCCCCCCCATCCTGCCCCCCTGTCAGGGGCCTGCAAAAAAAAGGGGTGATCGCAATTGGTCGCCCTAGGAAGGCTGATCACCCCCATCAGGGGGCGAGTTTGCAAACGGCTGGGGGGATAAGAAAGTGGTGTGAGCCCCCCAGAGCACACAGAGAAACCCCCCCCAAAGGAGTCAAAAGAAATCCCACCCACCCACACCAAAGGAAGCAGGCGTTGCAGCCACAAAGTGGAGGGAGGCGGTAGAAACCCAAGATAGACAACAGAGAGGAAGTTGACTAGAGGTAGATGGACAGCTTACACAGTGTCCTTGGGATGCCTCATGGCAGGGGGACTGAGGGAGCTAAGGACGGCGTACAGCCACAAACCGAGTAGAGGTATCGCTACAACAGGGCCCTTGGGATGCCTCACGGCAGAAGTACTGAGGGAGCGTAATAACAGCACGCAGCAACAGGCAGATTACATGAGACGCTCACACAGGGCCCTTGGGATACCACACGGCAGGGGCCCCGAGCAGCAGGCGAGGGACCGAAAAAGGGTCTAGGGCAAGCGGAACGGCAATAGCAACCCGGGCAGATCCTGATGGGCACCCACCAGATTTGGTAGCAAGTTGAAGCCTATAACCGCGAACACGAAGGCCCTGAAATTGGGCAACCCCACAAAGGATGCTGCCTGGGGATCGCATAACCACAAGGACAATCAATGTGATAGGCATTATCATGGGTGCTACGAATGACCAATAAAATGCGAAAATGTACAACCATGTAATATCTGAATAAACTGCGACCTTTTTAGGCACCAAACCAAGTTGTCTGTGGTGTAAATCAAAGGGAAAAGGGACGCAGCTGAATGGGCAGGAGGGAGGAGAGGGCGAGTCGCCCCTGGGAGGGGTATGTACTTGCATGTGCTGTGGGTGGTTTTTTCACTTGATGTGCTGGGGGTGGTTTTGTACTTGCATGTGCTGTGGGTGGTTGTGTACTTGCATGTGCTGTGGGTGGTTTTGTACTTGCATGTGCTGCTGGGTGGTTTTGTACTTGCATGTGCTGTGGATGGTTGTGTACTTGCGTGAGCTGTGGTTGGTTTTGTACTTGCGTGTGCTGTGGGTGGTTTTGTACTTGCATGTGTTTTGGGTGGTTTTGTACTTGCATGTGCTGTGGATGGTTTTGCACTTTCGTGTGCCATGGGTGGTTTTGTACTTGCATGTGCTGTGTGTGGCGAGTTGTTGCACCTGTGTTATGATATGCCAAGTAATTAAGGGTTGTTGTGAGTGGTGGAGTCATGAAAGGGGGATTTTTCCGCTGTGCTTTCCGTGGGGTTGTGTCAGTGGCTGTCCTGTGTGAGGGTGTGTTACGGGTTACTCGTAGTATCCTGGGCCTTGTATGCATGGGTACAACGCTGGACCACATCATAATAGGTGGGAGCTACTCTAGAACGGAATTAGCCCCTCTTTTCTTTGGGTACAACTTTTTGTCACTGGAGTCCTTGGTTTTGTTGCATATCATACCATGTATTTGTTGGCCCTCCTCTGACATTTGGGACCACTTGGCTCCGTTCTCCAATAGTCTGGCCTCCGCATTTCTTAACTTCCTTCCACTGAATACCTGCTATTGGATGAACTCGGGGTTATTCAAGACCCTCCTCCTTCTGGCCAGTGGTGGCTACCATGTACGGCAGGTGGGGGTGTCACAAATAAATAATAAATAAGACTTGCCTTCCTCCTTGATGCAACGTCCTCCTTCTGTCTTCTGACTGGCTCCAACATGGGACCCAGCAAACTCCTCTAACCAATCCTGGCGCTGCTCTCACCAGCATGAGAACAGCGCCAGAATTGGAGGGAGCGTTCTCACTCAGCACTCCTGAGAGCACTTGAGGCCTGCGCTTTCTCTAACCCTGCTGTCTAAGACCGCTGGATTAGCGAACTTTAAAATGTGCATGCCTGGCTGGCCATCTCAAGAGGGCCAGCCTAAGGGACACGCACATTTTGAAGCGCACAGCTCCCTGCTGCCACTCGGCAGCACTGGCACTGCCCGTCCCGACACTTAGTTCGGGACGGGTTACTGAAAAATAAAATGGTGATAAATAAACTTTATTACCATTTTATTTTTTAGCTCTAGCCTGGGGCTTTTCTTAGTGGGGTGACGCACCTCCGCTCAAACTAAGTAGCCACCCCTGCTCCTGGCTGTGTCTGTTGTCGATGGAATCCATCTTCTTATTGGCTGAACTTATCACTGGATACCCTAGTCCCAGCTGCATCGGCTGCTGTGCAAATTGGCTCAAAGTAAATAAAAACAAGCGCTATGGTGCGTCCAGCATTGACCGTGTCATAGCTCATATTTGGCTTACTTTAAGCCATGTTGCAAGCGGCCGGCACTGCGGTGCCACTTCTTTAAAAGACATTAACAACATCAGTAGGTCTCACATAGGGTGAATCCTATTGGCTTTGCAAATGAGTTATCTTTCTGCAACGTTAACCCACTGTCTTGTATTTTACACAATACATCCTTTAGTATTGTAATATGTTCAATTATAGTTTCATTGTCACCAAACCAATAGCTTGGAATGCTCTTACCACCGGCATTCCGTCAAGTACTTTATTCATTACACGTTTAAAAACTGCTGGGACAGAACTGACCCCGAATGGCATTCTTCAAAACTGGTGCTCTCCATCCAGAGTTATAAATGCACTGTACTTTCTTTATTCCTTGTACAAAAGTATTTGGCTGTATGCTGAACTGAAGTCATTTGTAGTGAACATCTTAGCACCACTTAAGGTCACCGTCATATTGCAGATCAGTCTTATGGGCTGACAGTCTGCCACCACACAGTGATTCAGTTGAAGTAGATCAATGCAAAGTCTGATTTCTACATTTTTTCATTGGCTATGACGCCTGGAGATAACCACTCTGATGCGTTTATTGGTTCGATGACTTCATCCTTGCACCATTCTTCCAGAGTTGCTCTGACTTCAGTATGGCCTCAAAAGGGTATATTTCTTACTTTTTGCATGACTACCAGGGACTTGTCTTCAAAACAAATTGATTCTTAAAATCCATATACATCCTAACTTTTTGTCAAAGACAATTTTGAATTCTTTCAAAATGGACATGATGTTGTTTTCATGTGCTCTTAAGATGTATGGAAGTTTTCATAGCTCGATTATCATTTTCAAACCCTGCTGTTCAGTCCAACCGATGATGTTTACATGATAGACAACAATTTATACATTTGTGTCCACAACTTCCTATTTTGGAGGGTACGTTTGCGTTGAAATGTTCTACTTTTATTTTTGTCTGCAGTACGCCCCTGGTACTGTTCTCCTGGACTTCACTGATTTCTTTAAAAAAAAAATGTTTTTTAAGTTTTTCTTAGTGTTTTGGGAAATTACATTAATTTTTACACTAGTATCAACTAAGAGTTCCACGTTGGCCTCATTTAGTTTGATATCTTCTCTTGGGTAGGTCTTAACATTGTCATTGCCAATAAGAGCTACTAGCATCTCTAGATTCTCCAGAAGTTCTTTGCCGACCAGTATATTTTCCTCTTTCTTGACGGCGTAAGCTTGTGTGCTGTGAGCAGCCGTGCATACTTAAAAAAGTAATTTTTTGCTGCACCCTTTACATGCTTTCCCAAGGCAAGGTACATTTTTCTAGATTCCAAACGATATATAGAACCACACTGATTTAGAATACATTGCTTCTCACTCCTTGTTGTTTTTGCAAATATATTTTTGTAGGAATGTTCATCTCGGTGTACCAGATTAACTTCCAGATTCTGTGCTTCCGATTTGTGCAAACATTCGACCCTCTTGTTTGACTTTTTTACACTTTTTATGGGTGACAACAAAGCTAGGATTTTTGCACTTTAGAGGTTTTTCTTGAGCCCTGGCACATTTGGTGCACATGACCTCTCTGTTTCGAATCATCTCATCCATATCTTTGAATAAACTAGTGCATGTAAGCATAGTTCGGGGTTCCACGTATGCATCAGTGGATTCACCAGGTGCCTGATAACTATAGTATATATGATATCTGTCCTTGATGATGCTCGCGGTTGTGTCAAAATGCACCTGCTCTATGCAAACGTCCCATTCACCTGCATCCTCTTCATTCCTATGGGAGCGGTGTGCTCAGATAAACTTCTGACTTCTACTCTCAAACAGTTGTAGTTTCAGGCTTGTTTCCTTGCGGAGCGGAACCTGGCACCATCTGTGTCCCCAATATACTTCTCAAAACACCTTGTAGATTGTGCCCCTTGTTTTTTCAATGGCGTGCCTGGCATACAAGGAAGGTACTAGGCATGGCAACAGCATTCATCGTTCCAAACATGGCGATAAGGATTTACTCACAATGTGAACAAGGTGGTGAATGTGGTAAGTGGCGAGTAAGCATTGGCGCCCAGCGACTGGTTCAACTGTTTGCACTGGAAAAGGATAGGCTTCCTGGCTGCTTTGAGCAATTAGACACACAAGTAACCCAGGCTGAAAAGTTGAAATGGTTTCCAGGATACACAAAAATATATGGCAAGTGTACACTTTTGGTATCGATGAGTGGGGTTACCATTAAAATGGCGGAAAATGGGTTTACGACGACTCCTGGTGGCGCAGTGTTAATTAAATCCGGGCACCCAAGACCCCTCTAGTGACGTAGCCCAACTCGAAAGGGATTTGTGTGCGGGAACGTTCCTTCAGGGCTGGTCAGAGAAGCACCAGTAGCGAGGCGCCACGTCATGGTGTCCACCCTCCGCGTGACGAAGAATAAATATCACAATGACATGTAATTTGCAGACCGTACAGGAACGTAATTAGAATATTTACACATATAAAAGATGGCGCCTATTCTAGTTGACAGGAAGTTCTGTCATGTTTTAAATTCTAAAGCCCCATTGATCGACCAGGATTTATTATCCCATCCTTGGCCTAAATTGCTGACATCTTTTATATGAAATCCAGAATTGTTTGCTGGGACTTTTTTGCTAATCCAATAATGCCCATTAAACCTAAACGGAGAGCAATTGATTAAACATTAGAAAAGGCAGGATAGCTCGTTGCTGAGCTGTAACTCAGTTATTACGAGCTTCTGTCGTGGAGGGTAGAGCACCAACCCTCACCGGATTGCTGCTGGCTTGTGTCCATGTCAACCGCTGACGTCACTTCCTCAAAGCCAAGGGTCCTCCTCGCACTCCAGATTCGTAGAGCTTTGGGCAGAGAGGGTTAGAGTGGCACTAGACGTAGGGCGAGAGGGTCTCATCTGGCTCAGGAGAGCCCCTATGGCTCTGGTTAGGTGAGTGTCTTTGAAAATAACATATAAAATAGGCCTGGGTGGCATATTCCATTCCGCTCGCGGAATTTGCGGAGATTTTTTAGCATTTCGCAGAGATTTGCATAACGCGATTACGCAAATTCCGCCCACCCGTAATATAAAACTGATGTCTGTGGGATTATCTGCCCCCTACAGCGCATTATACGGATATTGCACAGCCATGTGTGGCTCTCTTAGGAAAGGGCAAAGAGGGTCAGGCAAATGGTAGAGTTTGTGCGCTAACTACTGACTAAATTAGTTTAATTTAGATTAATTTTATGTAAAGTTAGTGTATGGTGGTATCCTGGAAATCTGTCCCGAGTCCGTCCATCCTGACCATGCACTGGACACCCTGATATCGAAGAATATTTGGAAAGGCCACGTTATATAATGACCTCGCAGAATTCCAAGTTACTTTGTAATGTACCTGTGTTGTCTATGCACACTATTAAAGTACTTTGTTATAACACATGGGACAATTGGCACATTTAATATTTAGTATTCAGACTGGTGAGTTTGGCACTTAAGGCATGCCCTTCATTATCAGGGGTAACGAGCATTGGCAAAGCCATTAGGTCTGGTGTGCATTCTGAATCCTGAGTGAAACAGTTAAAAAAAGTCTCCTGAAGTAATAAAAACAAAGCTAATGAAAACGATTGTTTTCTGTATAATGTATGTGTGTGCACACCCGTACATTAATATGAGATAATTTAATATATGATAATTCAGAGTAATTATGAGATGTAAAATAGCACCTCATATATTCCAATACAAGCAAAAATGCAAGTTTATTAATAGGGAGCGGCGTAAAGATCGGGAGGCTCTGGAAACAGAAGTGGCCCGCCTCGAACAGGCTCATAAGCTCAATCCCTCGAGAATAACCCTCCGACCCTTGACTGCGGTGCGGGGGAAATTGAGGGCTCATTATAACAACAGGGCCGAGCTCACGATGCTGAGATTGGGGCGACAGTCTTATTCCAGTGGGAATAAGGTGGGACGGCACTTGGCACGTCAACTGCGAGATAAGAGGGAGCGTGAATATATTGGAGGGATACGGGATGAAGCGGGTGTTTTACAACACAGGGATGAAGCGAAGGCGGCTATTTTTGGTCGCTTCTATGCGGACCTCTATGCGGGAGACAGGCTCGCCGCGGAGGCCCAGAGGGAGTTCCTGAGGAGTCTGCCCCTCCCTCGGGTTTCCGCCGAGTGGAATGGGTCGCTGGAGGCGCCAATTACCAGGGAGGAAGTGCTCGAGGCAATTAAGGGTTTGCGGTTACACAAGGCGCCTGGGCCGGATGGCTATACGGCGGACTTCTATAAAACTTACGCCTCCGAACTGTGTGACTTCTTAACTTCCCTTTTTAATGACATGGCCGTGTCGGGCTCCTCAGCCGGCTCCCTGGCGGAGGCGGTGATTACAGTTCTGCCGAAGCCCGGGAAGGATCTCGCCCATTGTGCGTCGTTCCGCCCCATAGCATTACTTAATGTAGACGCTAAATTATACTCGGCGATCCTGGCTCATAGATTGCAGGATCTGATGCCTGCGATCATACATCCGGATCAGTCCGGTTTCATCAAGGGGCGTCAGACTCACGACAACACTCGCAGGGTGGTTCACTTACTTGAGAAGGCCGACAGGTTCCGCATCCCGGCTGTGCTGGTGGGGTTGGACGCCGAAAAGGCTTTTGACAGAGTGGATTGGGGCTTCCTATTTAACACGCTGTCCGCCTTCGGGTTCTCGGCAAAGTTCCTCACTATGGTGAGGGCCAATTTCAGCTGCCCGAGGTCTAGGGTGACAGTGAACGGGCATATGTCAGAGTTCTTTCCGCACTCCAGGGGCACCAGGCAGGGGTGCCCTCTTTCCCCGCTCCTGTTCGCATTGAGTATTGAACCATTAGCGATGGCGGTGCGAGAGCATGAGGGGATTCGGGGTGTTCCGTTCACGGGAGAGCAACACAAAATCACGCTCTTCGCGGATGATATTTTGTTATCGGTAACGGAGCCGGAGCGCTCACTGCCGTGCCTGCGGGAGGTCTTGCTGGCCTATGAGGAGGTGGCGGGATTCAAGGTCAATTATGACAAGTCTCATATCTTGAATCTTACCCTCTCTCAAGAGGATGTGGAGCGAGTGAGGCCTTTGACACCTTTGGCCTGGGCGGATGGGTCTCTAGTTTACCTGGGGGTTCACCTGACTCCGACGGTGGGCGGGCTCTTTTCGGCCAATTTCCCGCCCTTGTTAGCAAAGACCCGAGCTGAGTTGGATAAGTGGAAACCTAAATTTATATCCTGGCTGGGCAGGATCCATGCCATTAAGATGGTTCTCCTCCCTAAATATTTATACTTATTCCAGGCCTTACCTGTCCCTCTCCACGACAAATTTTTTAGGCATCTTAGGACTCAGATACTACGATTTGTGTGGCAGGGGGGTAGGGCGCGTCTTTCATTTACGGTGTTGCGGCAGCCGAGATCCGAGGGAGGAGTGGGACTTCCTGATCTGCAGCTTTACTATAAAGCGGCGCAATTGAGAGTGCTGGTGGAGTGGTCGCAGCAAATGTCGGAGAAACATTGGCTGCATATGGACCGGAGCGTGGCTGGCAGATCGGTCTGGGACTTGGCATGGAAACCCAAGAAGGATCGTCCACTGAACGCCTATATCAGTACTCCTACGGGTACCACACTGAAGGTTTGGGACTCCTTAGCTGCGGATGAGCGGTGGACTACTTTCCCTTCGCCGTTTACGCCTATACACTTTAATCCAGCTTTCCCGCCAGCGCTTCGAGAAGGGGCCTTTGATGCCTGGAGGGAAGGTGGCTGCAGGGCGTTGACTCATCTGTTTCATGGGCAGGCACCCCTCACCTTTGCTAACTGCATGAGGGATTATGGGATCTCCCAAGCTGAACGATTTCACCACTTACAATTGTATCATTGGGCCACTAGGCCCGGGATAATGGAGGCGGCGACGAGACCTCCGTCGCCTTTCGAGGCTTTCATATTGCGGTCATCTGTCATGAAGGGTGTCATCTCCTTCTTATACCAGCTCTTGCTTAAATCGGCGGTGACGCCTAGGCACCGATACATGGGCCAGTGGGAGGTCATGTTAGGGAGGGATATCTCCGACACGGAATGGTCGGCCTTGTGGCGGGACATGGCGGCGTTTAATCATTCGCTGCACCTGAGGGAAGCTCACCTCAAGACGCTCATGCAGTGGTATATGTGCCCAACTCGGCTTCACCGCATATATCCGGCTACGTCCGACCTATGTTGGAGGGGTTGTGGACTCCTCGGGGACTTCCGCCACATCTGGTGGGACTGTCCGGTGATTAGGCCCTATTGGGAGGAAATTCTCTCCCATATCAGGGACATCCTTCACTATCCCATAGAGGACGATATTGCCTCTGTTCTGTTGGGACTGCGTGAACCCGGTCTTGAACATCAAACCCGGGCCGACAAGAAGATTTTATGGCTCTGTCTGGGCGCTGCTAAGCTTACGCTGGCTGCTGCTTGGAAACGGAAGGAAGCGCCGGCGATATCCCTGTGGCACGCACGACTCTGGAAGCTTCTAAGCATGGAAAGGATGGCGGACATCTTCCTAGGTAACTTTAAGAACTTTCAGTTCCAATGGGGTCCATTGGTTGCCTTCCTATCCAAAGGTCTGCCCTCAGCTGTGTGTCCTGCATCCTTGAGGTCGCTGCATCTCTTTCAGGTTTAGTATGGAGGATGACTGTGTGTGTATGTGTGAGGGGGTCACCACCATGGGGGGGAGGGGGAGGGGGGGGGGGATTGTTATCTTCTTGTTCTGGTTATTATGGGTGCTTACTACTCACTGCTGGGTCCATAGCCGTTTGGCTGTGATGTACAGGACATTGGATTGATAACCCCTCTCCTAGGCGTCCGTCTCGATCACTATTGAGGCGGGCTTCACCGGCTTGTGGCGGGACATGGCGACGTTTAATCATTCGCTGCACCTGAGGGAAGCTCACCTCAAGACGCTCATGCAGTGGTATATGTGCCCAACTCGGCTTCACCGCATATATCCGGCTACGTCCGACCTATGTTGGAGGGGTTGTGGACTCCTCGGGGACTTCCGCCACATCTGGTGGGACTGTCCGGTGATTAGGCCCTATTGGGAGGAAATTCTCTCCCATATCAGGGACATCCTTCACTATCCCATAGAGGACGATATTGCCTCTGTTCTGTTGGGACTGCGTGAACCCGGTCTTGAACATCAAACCCGGGCCGACAAGAAGATTTTATGGCTCTGTCTGGGCGCTGCTAAGCTTACGCTGGCTGCTGCTTGGAAACGGAAGGAAGCGCCGGCGATATCCCTGTGGCACGCACGACTCTGGAAGCTTCTAAGCATGGAAAGGATGGCGGACATCTTCCTAGGTAACTTTAAGAACTTTCAGTTCCAATGGGGTCCATTGGTTGCCTTCCTATCCAAAGGTCTGCCCTCAGCTGTGTGTCCTGCATCCTTGAGGTCGCTGCATCTCTTTCAGGTTTAGTATGGAGGATGACTGTGTGTGTATGTGTGAGGGGGTCACCACCATGGGGGGGAGGGGGAGGGGGGGGGGGGATTGTTATCTTCTTGTTCTGGTTATTATGGGTGCTTACTACTCACTGCTGGGTCCATAGCCGTTTGGCTGTGATGTACAGGACATTGGATTGATAACCCCTCTCCTAGGCGTCCGTCTCGATCACTATTGAGGCGGGCTTCACCGGCTTGTGGCGGGACATGGCGGCGTTTAATCATTCGCTGCACCTGAGGGAAGCTCACCTCAAGACGCTCATGCAGTGGTATATGTGCCCAACTCGGCTTCACCGCATATATCCGGCTACGTCCGACCTATGTTGGAGGGGTTGTGGACTCCTCGGGGACTTCCGCCACATCTGGTGGGACTGTCCGGTGATTAGGCCCTATTGGGAGGAAATTCTCTCCCATATCAGGGACATCCTTCACTATCCCATAGAGGACGATATTGCCTCTGTTCTGTTGGGACTGCGTGAACCCGGTCTTGAACATCAAACCCGGGCCGACAAGAAGATTTTATGGCTCTGTCTGGGCGCTGCTAAGCTTACGCTGGCTGCTGCTTGGAAACGGAAGGAAGCGCCGGCGATATCCCTGTGGCACGCACGACTCTGGAAGCTTCTAAGCATGGAAAGGATGGCGGACATCTTCCTAGGTAACTTTAAGAACTTTCAGTTCCAATGGGGTCCATTGGTTGCCTTCCTATCCAAAGGTCTGCCCTCAGCTGTGTGTCCTGCATCCTTGAGGTCGCTGCATCTCTTTCAGGTTTAGTATGGAGGATGACTGTGTGTGTATGTGTGAGGGGGTCACCACCATGGGGGGGAGGGGGAGGGGGGGGGATTGTTATCTTCTTGTTCTGGTTATTATGGGTGCTTACTACTCACTGCTGGGTCCATAGCCGTTTGGCTGTGATGTACAGGACATTGGATTGATAACCCCTCTCCTAGGCGTCCGTCTCGATCACTATTGAGGCGGGCTTCACCGAACTATTGGCGCACTGGCTGTAACCTCATGGCGCGGACTTGTTATGCCATACGTGGGGACGAAGCTCCTGATTCGATGTCTTTGCAGGGCGGAATGTGTAACACCTAGTTGCCCTTTTATGTTCTTTGTTTTACTTAAACTTGCAAAATAAAAATTTTATAAAAAAAAAAATGCAAGTTTATTAATAATTAGTTCTGGATATTATTATTGTACATGCGGTCATGAGTGTTCGGCAAATTCCTAGCATATATAAAAGAACAACAGAAGGCTTGGTGATGCGTATGAGTAGTTGTAGTGTGTCTGGTGAGTTGTGTTATCTTTTGCTGATAGGTGCTAAGTTCATTGAAGCCCAAATAACTCATTTCAGACATGTACTCACGCCAAATAGCAAGAGATCCCTTAAAAATGCTTCTGATATTCTGTTTATTTTTAATTTAGCTAATGTTGGTGATCTTGTTAAACCTAATTTTGTGAATTTATAACATTTAAAAAAAAGACCTCAGAAAAATGTTAATTGTATGATTTTCTTAATTTTAGTTGTTCCCGTGAATTTATTTTAATTAATTGGCTTATCTTCTTTTGGTGTATGTGAACTCTTTATTAATAAACTTACATTTTAAATAAATTCACTGGAACGATTGTAGAGGCGCGGCAATGAACAAGAGTTCGAACACTAGCAACAAAGGATTAAGTTGGAGATGTATAGTGACAGGGCATCAAAAGTGTGAGAATGGTCATTGCAGACACAAAATGTATTTGCAAGTGGATGCCATAGAAGGGAGAAAGGGAAGCACACGAGGAGGGGTTAGTACGAGGAGAAACCAGAAGAGGCATTGCAATCTCTAGAAAACCCTAAGAAGATGCCTGTATTGTGTCTCTAGTCAGAAATATTCAATCTAGACACAACCTTTGAAATGTATTGGTGGCTTTTGACTTGGTTCATTGTTATACTTTTATTAACATCCTCAAAGGGATTAGCAGTTTTGTATCATATTTCGCTAATCAATTAATCAATTTAAGATCCTCCTTGAATTTTACTAGAGAAATGATTGCATGAAGAGCAGGGGAAGGTGGTCCCAAATGCAATTTGCATAATGTGCACAACATATAGGGATCGTGCACTCTGTTTTGAAAGCGGGCGTTTCCATTAGAAACAATCCAGCATCACATAGAGAGCATTGGCCTTCAGGCATTTGAAACCTTTTGGTCAGATATATAGGCGTTCCTGTAAGTAAAACCTGAGGGTGCTATAGCTCATCGTGTGGGTTGATCTAGCTTCTATGAGAATCTATTGGAGCGGCTGTAAGACCGAAGTCATGTGATCAAATCATCTGTTATGTGACAAAGTGACACGCAACATGCAAGGCTGCCTTCCCTGGTGCTGAGCTGCACCGTTGATACTCCAGTTAAGAGTGAGTTGCATTAATCGAACCTTGATACAACACTTGATTGTACTGTCGTCTTACGGTCTTGTTCTGGCAATGGGCTGACAAGTACCGTACGATAACATCAGCTAGTAACATGCATGTTAGCCATAACAAGTATACTGTCTGTTAGATATTATAATAATTATTATCATAAAAGCAGGTTGAGTGACTGAGAGGATGGGTGACCAGAAGAACAGAACTTGTTGCAAAAATGTGTGTCTGTTAGGAATCCCCAAGGCCTGGTGACACTTGTGTGTGGTCAGTTCCATGGAGTGCAAATATATAGGACTTAAATAAAAGAGTTGCAATGAAAATAAGTCATGTCCAAGCTGTAGTGGCGACACTCCTGATATTCCCACAAAGTTCATGTGTTTTGGATACTCCTAAGGTTTGTAATAGTAATCAAGTTAGCATGTTCAGACTGACAGTGGTTTGTCATCCAATTTTGAAAAAATAATGTAGAGAATAGAACTTGAGATCTAACTGAGCATCATCCTCCTATTGCTGGTGAAAGATCCCTAACTTTTTGGGGTTGAGAACAAAAGGTGTTAGGCGGGGGTGAATGGGGTTAATGGGAAACCATGTGATACTCTGTGGAATAAGTTAATAGATCTGGAAAAATAGTTGTCACATTTGATGTGATATTGATTAGTCAAGTATGATACAAAACTGCTTATCCCCTTCTTTCCATTTGAGGCTCCTAATAAATGTAGAATAATTAACCAAGTCAAAAGCCACCAATAAATCACAGATCATAAGTAGACTTGACTTGAAAGCATCAAGAATGCCAAGTGCATCAGCAGCAACCTAGGGCAGGTGGTCTGAGGGCTGCAGCTTGGTCTGAAACCTGAGCGGAATTCATCTAGGATGTTTCAGGTGTGAGGTTTCCCCAACTTCTAGTGATATTGGGAGGATTCAAGGACATGGACATCCCAGAAGTTGTTCTGGAACACCCTAGAAGAGTGTCCAGAAATGTGAAGTTTAAATGTATCCAAGCCATGTTACTACATCGGGCATACCTTACCCCCAAAGGCTGCACAGGATGTTTCCTGCCTCTTCCCATTGCTGTCCCCGCTGTCATGCGGAGGAGGCCGGCCTTCTCCACATTCTATGGTCCTGCCCACGCATAGACGGCTATTGGGGACTGGTCCGACACATACTCTACACTGCCACGGGCATTCAGATACCAGAAGGGGGCGCTGCCGTGCTTGCTTGGACACAGGAAAAGACCCAAAGGACGTAGGGCTCCACTGAAGTTCATGGACTTAGCATTATTACTGGCGGTCAGGGCACTGACTATGAGGTGGAAATCTGCACGACCCCCGACTGTAGAGGTCTGGCGATCCGAAGTATTGAAGTGGGGTAGTGCCGAAGGTGCAATTCTCAGGAGGGAAGAGGAACGGTGCTACGGAAACACCTGATTGCACAAGATTGGGAATGGATGCTGTTGGAGCTGGAGGACATGGACTTGACTCCCTCCCAGACGGAGACCCCGTAGCGGGGATGGCCGGGGGGGGGGGGGTAAGGGGTCCGCGAATGGAGACTGGTCCAGGGAGTGCACAGGTTGGCCAGTGGATGATGATCACACTTATTTAGACATGTCAGCCCTTCGCGATTACTAGGCCCAGGAATATAGCATAGCCTGTGCAGAGATGTCAGGAGACGTACGGAACGGGGTGGGAGGTTGGGAGGGATAGGAACTGGCGACGCCTTCAATTATGAGGCCGCAGATGTATACATGCTGAGAACCGATCGAGCATTGACAGTTTGTATTTACTTGTAAAGAAATAACACTTTTATATAGAGTTGTTCATGCTGTCGTAGACGCTTTGTATAGACCAGTAACATGTGAGACAATGAGTCGGATGTTTAAAGTTAAAAGGGGGAGAAAAACAGAAAAGACTGTATAGGATGTGCAGAACCTGTAGGTACATTGCAATATCTGATCGCAGTCATCAATAAAGAGTTTTAAAAACATGGACATCCCAGAAGGTATTTAGTCACTAGCAGCAGTTGAAGACTTCCACAGCATGGCGAGGAAAGCATCTTGTACAGCAGATTATTTTACTAGAGCAGGTCAATAAGATAAGAGCTGATGACTCAGGGCTTGAGTGAAGAGAATTCTGCACAGATGAGCTCTTGTCAAACCTCAGGCATTGAGTAAAGAAATGAGTGTCTGCAGCTGAGAATCAGGACAGGTATTTTGTATTTCATGTAGTCAGGAGTTGGAAGCCCAGATAAGAGGGTTTGAGTTGGGAGTTACCCGCATCCTTTGTGATAGTGGGAGATCTGGCTTCAGAGTGTGAGCGGTGGAATGTCTCTGTACTACTCCAGCTACAGGCTTCCCCTGCTAGTGATTCTGCGGGGATACCTTTCTGCAATAGGTTTATTCTAGGAGGAAGGAGGAGTTAACTGCTCAGGTGAGTACCAATACTCTTGTGAGAGGATAAGGATACCCAAAGAATTGAATTAGTTGAGGATTTTTAAGGCGTTTAGTACAGGGAGCAGAGATTGTTGCCTTTGAGAGAGAAAGCGAATCTGACCGATACCCTAGAAAAGATGAGTAGCAGTTAGAGAAATATTGTAGAGAGATAACGGTGGGAGGGAAAGCTTAGGATAGAGAATAATAAAGGAAGGCTAGAAGGGGCGATGCATGAAAAAGAAAGCGAGATTGGGGTACTTAGTGTAGGAGCGTTCAAGGTGAGGCATATCTTGATATTAATGGTGGACCTAGTAATGTTGGAGAGAAATACAGAGAGCTATAGTTGGCATCAAAGATGAGTGGATCAGTAAGTTGTAACTATTAGGAGACCCATCTGTTCCTTCATAGAGATTTCAGCCGACAGTGGTGTGCTGTAAGAAAGTGATAAGCTCAAGTTTGAGACTCCTCTTGCTTACTCTGTGGTGTTGGTCCACAGCCAGCCTTAGGGGTGCTCGCTCATTGTCCAATGTTTAACATTTTTCCAGTATTTTTTTTAAAGGTTGTGGGGTTTAAGATAATGCAGGAGGTGAGACTTCATTTAAGCTACCTCTTAGAGTAGGAGTATGGATCAGTTGTTGTCATAATCAGGTTAATTTATTCAAGAAAGGGAAATGAGTGGACAGAGAGCAGACCAGGAAGCTGTAATAGGTTTTGGACTCATAGGGAAATAAATTAGGCAAGAGCAGGCTATAGGTAGAATGAGTACAATAGGTCACAATAAAAATAAGTAGGAGAGACCCAAACATACAAATGTGAAAAGAGAAGCAATAGGATCAGAATAGGGAGGGTCACCTGGTGAGAAAAGGAGACTGAAAAGAAGCCAGGAGGGTCAGAACTCTAAAAAAAAAAACTTATATATACTCAGAATTAATTTACAAGTGCTCTCATTGGATTAATGACATCTTTTCCCAAATCAGAAAGTGAATTCCTCCCATTAAGAAATCAGAAATGCAAGAGATGAGGGGCTCTTTGCAGCTAACATAATTTTACGGAATGGTATCTTTACAGAGGCGACCTTTAAATTAGATAATTGTGAGGCAATCATTGGTTAAACTAATAGTTGAATTGTGATCCTTTTTAGAGTATATCATACTGAAATCTTTCTCGTGTTGAATTGGAAGTTCAGATTTTATTATTTAGAAATGACTGGAAATGTTTTATTACCTAATAATATGGTCCTTTTTCATTTAGTAATTGTAAACACTGTCATTAAGAGGCAGGCCATATTGATATTGGTATACTGTCTGCTAGATATTATAATAATTATCAGAAAAGCAGGTTGAGTGACTGAGAGGATGGGTGACCTGAAGAACAGAACTTGTTGCAAAAATGTGTGGGTGTTAGGAATCCCCAAGGCGTGGTGACACTTGTGTGTGGTCAGTTCTATGGAGTGCAAATATGTAGGACTTAAATAAGAGTTGCAAAGAAAATTAGTCATGTCCAAGCTGTAGTGGCAATACCCCTGATATTCCTGCACATTTCCACAAAGCCCAGGTGTTTTGGATACTCCTAAGGTTTGTAATAGTCATCACGTGATTGAGCCACTGATACAGCTGTGTAATAACCAGCTCTCTACATGGAGACGGTTTTAGAAGCATAAATGGATGCAGCATGTTGGCCTTCACATTTTGCTGATCTCCTTACACACGGTAGTGTTTGCTTTACCTGGTCACATTCTCAGGTTCTCCTAACCTTGCTGCACATTTCTGGAGCACTCCTGGTATAGGCATGCCAGCAGGGTTCTTGCTGTAATGGGGCCCCTTGTGCATCCACGACTTATGGTACGCTGCTGTGGCTGGTGTATCGGACACAAGCCCGAGGATCACTACCTCTTGAAACACTGCTGTGGCCTGTGAATCTATGCCATTCCCGGGGCGCTCTCCAACTCTTGACACACTGCTGTGGACTATCCTACAGCTTGCACAGAGAGCTTGGGGCTCTTGTCTTGAGCCCATCCACACAACTGGAGCAATCCACTGCCTGCCATGCATGTGGTACCCCGGCAGCTGTAAGTGTTAGTGTGTGAGTGGCAGATAGCACAGCTCCGAGGCTTGAAGTGCCAATGACTGCCATGTGTGTACGAGTGCTAGGTCATTTGCTGCAGGGAGCACAGCTCAGAAACACAGAGTTGCAAATACTGCCATGTCTATGTGGGAGTGCATGGCTGCAGGTAGCACAGCTCAGAAACAGAGTTGCAAACACTGCCATGTCTACGTGCTACTGCATGGCTGCAGATAGCACAGCTCAGAAGCATAAAGTGGTAATTACCACTATGTCGATGAGTGAGTTTATGCATGAACTGCAGGCAACACCACTTTGAAACACCGCTGTGAGTTACTGAGCGGTGTTCTCTGCAGCTCATCCATTACCTGTAAGATTACCATTTGTTTGTGCCATCATTGAAGTAAGAATACATGGCCACTTCTGTGCCTGGGTGCAGGGCGGCATCATGATCTGCACCTTGATCTCTAGACATGGGCATACTGTTGGCGGGGCTCGGTTTGTCCTGGTAACGGAGGATGTGACACTCTCAGTTCTGACAGTTCTGACCCACAGGCGATAGGGCTCTCTTATCCCTGGCTCAAAGATTATGAAGCACACTAGGGATAAGGCTCTCCAATTTCTGGCACAGAGATGATGAAGCGCACAGAGAATAGGACTCTCTTATCCCTGGCAGGGTGATGGTGCAGCGGTCTTTTGCATTCAATTCAGCTATGATTCTAACACAGTTGCTTCCTTTCTATCTCTTCCCTCCCCATTCCAGGTAACAGCATCCTTCACTCTGCAGCGGATAGTGTGACCAGTGCTGTTCAGAAGGCGAGCCAGGCCTTGAATGAGCGCGGGGAGCGCTTGGGGCGAACAGAGGAGAAGACGGCGGACATGATGAACAGCGCCCAGCAGTTCGCAGACACAGCACACAAAGTAAGTGACGCAGAGAGGATCTACTAAGGGAGGAGTTAACTGCACCCTTGGACCGGTGTCTGATGGCCAACTTATATGTCACCCCTGTATGCGAGCCGGCATCACCCCTGGCGGGGGTAACGTAATTCATAAGAGTCCCTGGGAGAGGGAGTGTGGGGGAACATGGACCAATCCCCAGAGGGGTAGATTATTAGCTACAAATTAATGACCCAAGAGAAATACACACAATTACCACAGTATTTGATGCAAGTGTATACTGTAGTGTAGTTCCTATATTCCCAATAGGCTCTGCGCATTGGAATAATATATCCTATAGATTAGACGTAGGACTGAGGTCGACTAGGTCTCTTTCGAATATATTAAAGGTAATAGTGAGTGCCAGCTAGCTCAGAGGTCACTAGAAACTTTCTCGAATAAACAAGAAGGGATTAGTTTCTGACAACCGCATAAACATGACAACTTTGTTTCCCCAAGAATAAAACGTATCTTCAGAGTCGGGGAAACAATAGATAGATATTTTACTCAGTCAATCGTGCATGCTTTGTTTCTACAGAGGTGCAGAGAAATAGAGAGACAGGCGTTTTCAATAAAAGGTTTTATTGAAGAGTCTTCTTTCTCATGCAGAGGAAATGAACTGCTACAATCATAATACAGGCTGCAAAGTATAATACGTGCATCATGAATAGTATTATAAAATAATACTGTAAAAGCATTGATTGGTTTCTAAGCCATAAGAATACATACATAAATAACAAAGACTAAAAGTACTCAACTGGTGCTTCTAAAATACGCCTACCCCGTGTACCTAACCTAAGTCTAGTACGAGGGAAGAAGTAAGTATGGTGTAGCATAGGTTTAGTTTCTTTGCCAAGAATCTATCCAATATTTCTCTTAGGGTCTAATCAGCTCCATACCTTAGTTATAATGAAGGAGGTCTGGTATCTCTCTGTCTCAGACTCGATTTCCCAACACCCGCAAGGGGATCTTGAAAACACTGAAGCTGGATTCTCAGCGAGAGAAAGGTTAGCTTCTCAATCAGTACGTCAGCTGGAGGGTCGGCTTCCTTCAGCACTTGCTGTAGCGAGCTGCATCGGGCAAGTAGATAGTCGAACTGCTCCAAATCACCGTGTGTTTGCTAGGGCAAGTGTAGGCATATTTATACCTTGAATGTGCCTGGTTTGACGTAAAGTCGGGCATAATAACATCAGCAAAGAACCCCAAGGGAATGGCAGTTCTTTGAAAACTCCATGATTTCTAGGACAAATCAATATTCAAGCAAGGGGGATGTCCCTGACTGTGTAAGCCGATTTTCCAAGAAATCGTTGTGGCTTTTCGTAACTAGTGGAAGTATCCATGCCTGTATTTGGAATGCATGGGCTATGTCTAAATATGGTTATGATTTCTATGCCTATATAAGGGCAATGTGAATTATACCTATATAAGGGCATGATTCGGGAAAATTTCACTTGGGTCCTAAAACGCTATACAACAATTCCTTTCAGATGGTTACCAATACTTTGGATATTTCAGAAGTGAAGTACTTTTCATGTATGTCATTGTCTTTTTTTATTTATTTATCCTAAACAATGTATGCAGTGGGGGTTGCTTGACAATAGACCCTCTGATCATCCTTTGCTGTGAAGACTGAGCCAGTAGTGAGTTAGGAGGTCATGGAAGGGTGGGTGCAGTGTCTGGCCACAGGTTTGGGACTATGGCCAACCCCCCTCCAACCAAGGCTTTGGCTTAGCTTTACAAGGTTTAACCCCTGAACACAGTTCAGTGCACCGACGCTTGGACGTGAAAGTACAGGTTGTTGTTGCCCCACACAACCCCACTCAATACATCGTTGATGTGGTGTCCATGCTTTCTTGGTTACGGACAGTCTCTTAAAAAGGAGTCAGTGATGCAATGCTAATTCAGACTCAGTTTCATTCTTTAGAATATCACACACAAGTAAAAGTATTTTATTCCAACATTCTCGTCCTGTTGTTTAGCACATGTAACATAACCACACATAATAGTACTAAAACAGCACTGATGCATGTTACTAACAACGAGAATATTATGAACGTTTCTAATATAGTCGAAATGTAATTTGGCAACCAATTACCCTAAATACTACAACTAATGCTCTATACTTTAAAAAGCAACGAGTATCTTTATTGGGCCTAGAGTTTATTAGGATTTAGTGCACTGCATACCTGTTTACAGCAAGAAGTTGTAATTATCAGTAGCCAGGAGAGATTCTTACCTAGAAGGAAAACAGACTTCCTTCTCTCTCTCAGACTTGGCTCAGTGTCAGTTCTCAGCGTAGGACTGGATGTTGCAGCAGCACGACAATCTGTCAGGATCTCTGGCAGTATCCTGTACGATGACCTAAGTGAAGGACCTCTCTCTAAGCAGTCACTTGATGAGCCTTCTGTACTGTTGACCACCAATCTTAACCAGAATGGGGAACATTTTAGGAATTTCTGACTTCACTATGCTAATCTTAAGACACACTAAAATAGACATGTATGGTACAAATACGTCAATTCAAGCTACATTGTTTATTTTTATTATCTGACCCTGAAATGTAGATAACAAGACACTTGTCTAAGACTGATGTCACATTAGGTGTCTTATCAATGTCATTGTCTGGATGATTTGACACTTTCTATGAAAGATAAAGGTAGACATACCAATGATCAGGTAGAAAACGGAGTATTTGACTGCTCAAAATGGAGTCCGGCCTTAGGGGCTATACGTCACTACAGCACTCTGGCCACAGGCCATGCACAGAGGAGAGTTGGCCACAAAATTTGTGTTTGGTGCCGAGTGCGGCTATAGGGGAAGCCCACCAACAAATCCTTGTGGTATTCTCGATGCAGGGTCTAGTGTGACACCAGACCTTGCAGACAACCTTCACTTTCTATGTCCAGAATCTCTTCATTGTGGGGGTTGGCTGCCTGGTCCCGGGTGAAGCTGTGTGTTAAACTTGTCCTATGGATGGTTGAAAAGTATGTTTTATGGAGGTTTGGTGCTTGTGGAGGGTTTCTTTTAAGTTTATTTATTCTAGGCCTGGGCGTTAAATTCTCTTCCGCTCGCGGAATTTGGGTAATTTTGCGTTCTGTGGAGAACGCGAAATTGCCCAAAATTCTGTGTTCCGCAACTTCGCGAAATTTTTTGCTTGATCACGTTCTCAAATGCGTGTTCGCGAGATTTTTCCCTCCGAGCACGTAAACAGCGATTGCGAACAGTAAAAAAAGCATCGCAAACAAGCAATTCTGCATTTTCGCGTAATTTCTGCGTGTTCGCGGAGATTTTTTACCATTTCGCTGAGATTTGCGTAACGCGATTTCACAAATTCCGCCCACCCTTAATTTATTCAGCCTTTGATAAGCAATGCACACTAAGAAAAGTCGTTGTGAGACCTTGCAATTAGCACCCAGAAGCTCTTGAACACATATCAATAACGACAGTGATGCAACTGTTCTGGTCACACAACGTGTGCTCTGGTGGTAAAATTAACAATAGGCACAGTGTACAGAGCTGACATGAACAAAGGGATCCTAGCAAAGAACCATGGCACAAGGGTGTTGCAATGATACAACTACTAATACCAAAAGTCAAGTGGTGTGTTGTGTAGAATTACTGAGAAATTGGTACAGTTTCAGCCTATTGTTTCTTCTCCCGCCATCCCTTGCTTGTATTCAAATCCGTTTAGAATGTCTTGCAGTCTTGCTCACACACTGGCTGTGAGTTAGATCACCGAATACATACAGATCCATCAAAATGGAAGACAGACTAGGAGAAAAACCGCAAGTCACATATGAACATGGCATCCATATTGGAATGTAGTGATACATGGTAACTACAAACAGTGTGCTTCAAACTCAAGAAGGTATAGTAGGTATAATCAGATAAATGAGTAGAGATCTCTGGAAGTGAGGTAGAGTATGTGCTCTGATGAATCCCTTATTCTCTTGACCCGACGTAGATTTGTGCTCATTGTTAAAGTCTCAGGACGCAATCTGCAGACCGTTCTACTGTAGGACTTAAGGATAGTGGATAACCAACAGTGAGTAGCGTGTGACTGCCTGAGTGGCTCAATGAATTAGTATAGTGGTGGGAAAACATAGTTGCAAATGTTTATGCTTATCATATTATTGTAATACAATAAATATTCCAGTAAGCCATGCCACTGGAAAAGTCAGAACAAAGTGAGAAGCTCAATTGGCTCAATATGGAAATGTGCCATACCTGAAAAATGGCTACCATAAATCCTCCAGATAAAAGAATGTTAATTTTTCAACACTACCTGTTTTCACAGGGACCACATGCTAAGTTTATTGTTCTGCATCTGTATGTCACCACAAAGTAAAAATCTGAACAAAACATAATTAACATGGCTATCATTCGATTGAAATTCTGGCTGCTACCAATAACCTCAAACTTGTTAAAATCCAACCAAATGTTGTGGGATAATGTGTTCCTCCAGGTAATGCTTCATACATTATATTCTTTTTTAATATCTAAGAGTTCTTTTCAGCTGTAGTTCTATTTCTTGAATGTTAAGCCATTGAAAGCAAATGTGCACATTGAAACGTTTGGGCCAAAATAACGCCAAAGCAAATTGGGAGCATCAATTTCAACCAAAACTAGTGTAGTTCCTCTGTCTGATAATTAAATAATGGCAGGATGCTTCTGAATAAACTATACACATGTGTGCAAGAAGATTGTTTAAAAACTATTACTTTGACTCCTTGGAAGAAAGTATTTTAATGATAGAACTAAAATCATACCATTTTGCACTGTTTCAGCCTGCAAACCAATCCACAGAAATAATCTCAATTATAAAAATGTATCTCTTAGCAGAAAAATGTTATTCATAATATCTTCAGTACCTCACTCACATATTCAATATGTAAGAACAAATCATGTGAGAGAAATACATCATCCATTTTGACATGCAACATTTTGCAAATCCCGTTTTTCAAAAGAACTTGAATGTTACATGAACACTATGTAGTTCATATGCATTATGAAATCCTCACAAGCATGCCAATGATGGAGCCTTTTTCATCTACAGCTGTCAAATAAATTTGAATCCCAATTACTGTAAATCTGAACCTGTCTCACTTTAATCAACTGAACAACAAGCAGAGGTTAGGAAAATCCCTTCTTATAATGATACTCCTGTATTCAAACGGTGATAGTCAATGCAAGGGCTCTACTGTGCAGCATTCTTCAGCACAAGAAATGGGGCTGCAGCAAGGGATGTTAGCTGGCGAATGCACCCCTTCTTTAAGTTATCATTAATCACATTTTTGGTAGGTGTACATTTCACTGTTCTGGCTTCAATCTGGTTAGATGCAGACAATGGCATCAGAAGAGAGCCTTCAACTAAATTAATATTATCACTGTGCTCCTCTTCTGAAATAGGAATGATATTTGTCTACAAACGGGATGCCGGCATACAAATCTGCTTGCATGAAAAGAGCAATCAAAATAGATTGATTTTATCTAGAGCCTTGAACAGCATATTATCAGATTCACACTGCATGAAAGTTGGGAAATACGGACACCCAGTGATCCCGGGTAGAAGCCTCTTTGTTGAGAAATGGAGGGAAGTGGAAATAAGTTTGTCTGCAGTGATTAAAGATGTCAAGATGTTGTTTACAGATCGATTTTATAAACAATCTGGATCAAATAAGTTGGGTCATCAAAAGACATACAATTGATGGACGGAATGAAGAACAAATTAAAACATTCACTCCCAGTCAAGAGATCTGGGTTAAATCCATCATTCTTTTGCTCACCATGCCACCCCAGTTTAGACCTGGCCATATGCAAATCAGTCTTGACCCTGGGCCTCATGGGAACAGTCCAGCCCGAACTGCCAAGCCAGGTCCTCCCTGGACCAGAAACAAGCATCCTAGGACCGGTTTCGGGGTTTTACCCCTCTTCAGCCAGGATAGCTTGAATCCAATGACACGGTGAGCCCGCGATCCACGTCTTACATAGGATGAAGGCACATTTAAGATTGTTTCGATCTTCCACAGGACGTGGGAGAGATGGACCCCTGCAATCCAAGCTTGATGTAATTACAAGCGTCTGCACTTGGCAACTGCCAAGTAGAGCCCTTTGCCCAGCCCGATCCCAACAGCAAAAACATGTACTTGTATTGTTTTAGCCAAGTTATGCACTGAGATGAATGAGAAAAATGACATTTCAGTCCGTCTTTCATGGTGCTTTGGAAATATTTTCTTACTGAGGAAATGGTGCTACTTTATTTTTATTCCCTCCCCCAATCCGCTCCTTATTCACTGGGAAGTTGGTTCAGTTACAAAATCATTAATATGGTAGGCGGACATATAACATAATTTGAGTATTTGTAAAGCGCACATTCACCCAAGAGTATCTTGGTGCTGAATAGCATGTTTAATGTTACCCAACTCTGGTACTCATTTTATCAACCCCGGATGGATAAAAGGCTGAGTGGACCCACCAGGATTTATACACCAGACGCCGTTATGTGATCTTGTCTTTATTTTTTGCATGATGGCTCAGTTCTGCGGGTTTTTTGCACATTTCTCAAGCCACATGGCATATTCCTAAAATATTTTTCAAAGCTTTTAAAGGTTTTGCGGTACTACGCACCAATAAAGCTGATTTTTCCTCACTTCATTAAGAGAAGATCTATAGAAACTATTGTATGATTTATAATAGTAGGCCTCAATGTTACACAATATGACAGGATTAAGGATCTTACAGAAATACGCCTACTCATAGTGTCTGGCTTGGGCAGATCTCTGTTTTGGGGATATTAGATTGGCAAATGGGAATTCCAAGATCTGAACATATGCTGTTTGTGTGGCCAAGTTACTGAGACTCTACTTAGAACTTGTTTGATTTTAATATTAAGAATGAGTCCCCCTGAGGCTCAAATTCACTGTGGAAATTTTGAGGCTAGTGATTCATGGGCATGGAAATACAAAGCATTTAAATAATTGATAATGGCTTTGACTGGTAACTTGTGATTCTTTACATATGTAGATGTTTAGTGCAATTTATTTGGTTTTAAAATGTGTAAACTTTCAAATTTTTTTTATAGTAAAGGCAACATCAGTGGGATCATCAGTGTGCATTGAGAAGTTGTATGCGGCTCTCGCTAACTTCTCCTTCTTCTTTGTCCTACAGCTCGCCATGAAGCACAAATGCTGAGACACGGCCAACACCGCTCAGCCCATCTGGAGAGAAAGTGAAGGAAATCTCTGCCTGCAATTTCTTTTTGCTTTATTTTTTAATAAAGCCACATTCAACTGCCGAACTACCGCACAACCGGACATCAGCTTACCCTTCGCCGGGTCTCAGATGAATACGGCCTCCTGTTTCTCATCTTCCTAAGCAATGTCAACTCTTATATTTTTTTTATTTCATTGTGGTTTTATTGTAATTTTTGGACATTGATTGTTATGGGCTGTACTAGGTCAGACAAAAATAAGCCAAATGGAAGGCACTAAGATCCAGACTGGACCAATGTGATTTTTAAAAAGAAACTGAATATCAATGGATTTTATTAGTGTTCTTTCTCATCAGTGAAGAGTGGGAAGGGGTTTCGGCCAGGGTAATGCAATCTCCGCATTCTCTGTGATTGACTAGCCGATCAGTGTTAAACTTTACTCCAACTTTCCAGAGCAATCTGCACCTCACTGTGGCACAATGAAGAAGAGGGAGCTTCAAGAAGTTGGACCACCTAAGGAAGCTCTTCAAGAAGTCGGACCACCTAAGGAAGCTCTTCAAGAAGTTGGAACACTTCAGGAGGCACTTCCAGAAGTTAAAAGACCTAAGGAACCAGGCCCTTCCTTAAGACAATGGTTAAAGACTCTGCAGTGTTTACTGACGTGGACGGATACGGCCTAGCCTCACTACGTGTCCGTACCGTCTGATGGCCATGGCACCCTGAGACAGACCATGCATTGTGGATGGTCTGTTGCATCCTCTTAAGGTTTCTAATAGCAATAAAAGGACTTCATGCGTTTGTCGGACATACATAAGTGGAACAAACATGCTTTGCTGACCATCACCCAATAGTACATCAAACGTTTGTTTGTTTCCCCCAGAGTAGATGCTGATGTCTATGTTTCATGTGGCTCAGTTTGTATAAAGTTTGCAGTGCATAGGCCCTCGGTCAGACACATTGGATGGGTTCAACAGTGTTACACAGTTATCCCCTAGATTAAAAAAAAAACAGGGGGCTATAAACAGGCATACTACCCAACAGTTGAATGTTGAAAAGCTTTACTCTGCTCTTTCCATTCATGGAAAGGGATAAGCATCAGTTTTTAATGGGAACATGCCTCCTACTTGGGTATAGGTTTTAAATGAAGTTGTCCTCTTTGCAATCTTGTCTTGGGTCCTCAGGGTAAGATGCCAGAAGGAGAGGAAGGATCCAGTGATGTAGGTTGTGGTGGCCGATGGTTGGAGGACCTCAAAGAGTCTACAGAACGAAGCGAGCCGTAAGGCATAACATGCAGGATCCGCTGCTGTGGTGCATCGCAGATACAACTGTAGATCCGCCGAGGCCAGCCTGAAATAGAGTTAGAACAAAAGTAGAGTTTTTATTAATATAATCTATGCTGAGGTCCATTTCAGGGTTTTCTTTTAGCTAGAATGTAGTGACAAGGTTGGTCCTCCTTTCTACATTTCAAAAGCTGCCTTGAATTCTCCACAGGGGGTTTTCATTTGCAAAACTGCTTCACTGAAGCCTCTGCCTACTACACAGGGAACCGTAATCAGAGACTAGTGTTCTCAATAAAGCGGGGTAGTCCATGAACCCATGCAGTGTCTGGGGCTTTTGTTTTCAAAGACAAGGGATGCTGGAGTGGCGGCCATCTTGGACTTGGCGCTTCATCGGTGTGGTTGTCATGTTGTCCACACTAATGGAGAAAGAGGCCATTCGCTGAGCTTGTTTCTGTTCTGAAAGTGCGCTACATGTGACATGACAATGGCTTTGCGGTACATGATTCTCAAATTGTCTAAGCACTGGGACATGGCCACATGTTTGTTGCAAAACGTTGTCCCCTTTTACCACTTGTTGGCCATGGGGCATTTGCATCTGTATCATCACCCTGTAGTTTCGGATCCCTCAACTGTGAAAGTAGAATGTAATTAAACAATTTAAGGAAAGCTCTCAGGTTTTCACCTTTGTTGTTGTGTTGTATTTGAATTGTATTCATAAAGATAGAGAATGTTGTACAGGTAAGTTAAAGATGCTTTTGAAATCCAGCAGTGGTCTCCTAGGTCAACTCCAGGTTCTCTTCCTTTCCCAACTTCTTGGGTGATTAGCTTTGGCATTTCTATCCAATGTTACTTGACAAATATTTTTTCTAATAGCACAAACCATTTGAACGTCATTTATGATAAAATCCAATGCAGGACTATTCACTCAAAAGTGTTCTTTTTAGAACTCTTATACAAGCAAATGTGAAAGAAGAGTTACAAAGTGTGAATAAAGCCAGAGTCTCTTGACTCTTCGGGTACAGAGTAAATGGTTTGCTCGCAGTTTCTTGCTGGAGACTATAGAGCCTGGTTTACAAAGCAGTTCATGCTTGTTATCTAGGGTTACACAGCAAATAAACGATTTAAATGTGTAAAACATTTTTGGGAATTCACAAACTTTGGTTTTATCCTAGTAACAATCATTGGCAACGCCAATAGGTCTCGCCTATGCAAGATCTATTGGCTATGCCAAAAATTTGTTGCCATGTTCATGTGCATCATAGTTGAGAGTAAAGAATAAACACATCAAGTCATAGCACTTTCTTCTTTACTTTCAGCCATGTTGCACAGAAGTCACACTGTGCAACATGATGGCAAAACAAAATTGGCAAAGCCAATGCTCGTTAGTATCAGGAAGGAAAGCCACAATCATAACAGGACCTGTAAAGATGCACATGCTTGAAATCATTGTAACTCCCCACCACAGTGTAAGGAGACGCTACAGGCTACAGCAGGACAAAGTACGCTGCATTACATTTCTGAGGGAAAGTACCATTTTATATATGTACGGAAGACGGCAAGTAAAAATGGGACAGAGCGCCGCAGCTTTACCAAAGAACCCCAAAAATAAAGACATTGTAAAAAAGTGCTAAGATACACCCACTCGTAGTGCCTTTTTGGTTATGGCTGCTGACGACCTTGCGGCAAGTTTGAGTCAGTGGCACCGTTGTTGGCAAAGTGGTGTTTTATAAACAGAAAACGTGCTGGTTTGTTATTCTCTGTCGAATCTAAAGAAAGTGAAAGCAAAATCCTCCAAAGCTGTCTGTAGCGAGACGACAAAATGAAACTAGCTGAGCCGCTGCTGACCAATGAAAACAGAAGACATGAGTGACGATGAAGCCAACCAATGGTAGGTAAGGGATGGGTTTGCTAGAGATCGCGGGTCACCCGACCAATGATTTCACCACTTCTGGCTTCGGGCCCATATACTTTACTTTATCATATACATTGATCAGATGACCACACAATCTACTATCAATAATTGTGAGTTCCCTTTCGATAATTTCCAGTGTACCCAACTTACCATCCACCGTTATGAGTACCTATGACCACGATGGGTCAGGGAGCTAGCTGTAAAAGGAAAGGCAGCAAAATACAAACCCAACTTTCCTGTACTTTATTTCATGAAATGACCACGGACAACTGAGAAGTTTTAAAAGTTTATCTTAGATTTCAGATTCTTCAATCATACAGTTTATAGTAATGAGGCAATCTATAATCAGAATAACGAAGAGCACATAACCATATAGGAAGAGTATACAGGTAACCATCTAACCTTATAATGAGGGAAAATCCCGAAATAAATGAATTGAAATTCGAGAGAGGGTACTAAATGCTAGGAAATTTTATGCACGTTTTAGGATTTTATCATTAGATCATATTTCGAGAGAAAAGACACTAGGAAAAACCTATACATCTATGGAAGGGTAGAAAATGTCAACACGCTATAATTCTAACGTTATTACTTTGATTCAGTATTTTAAGGAAAATTTGTAAAACATATTTAGTTCATAAACAGTATGGAAAGATTTATACTAACAAGCATTGAAAATGCAATAGGTCTCGCAGCATTAGAGTTAGTGCTTTTAGAATTGTTTATGGGTTTTTTTTGTAAATCTTTAGCATTTTTGTTTCCTGTAGCCAATGCTAAAGAATTTAAAAAAAAAAAAGCCATAAACATTTCTAAAAGCTCTGAAATGCAGTCTGAAATGCTGGATATATATTCAGTACAGATACACTATATTGTTAATGAAGACATAGGATATAATATGTTGTACTGTATACACACAATTAGATGGGAACGTGCTGTGTGTGTCAGCGATTGAAAGAGACTGCACTCAGAGTTGCTGTGCGCATCAGCGAAAAGATTGCAGAGTAGACACGCAATACTTGTACTAAAGTGTTGTGCGATTGTACTGTAGGCACGCAATTTAAAATCCAGCTAAACGCGTCAGCAGAGTTGCTGTGCGCATCAGCGAGTGAACTGTAAACTAGACACGCAGTTTTAAAATCAAGATGTGCGTATCAGCGCTGCTGTGCGAGTCTGCAAGAAGGCATGGAGCTGCTGTGCGCATCAGTGAGTAAACTGTAAAGTAGGCACGCAATTTAAAATCCAACTGTGCGCGTCAGCGCCGCGGAGTTGCTGTGTGCATCAGCGAGTGAAACCACATATAGTCTTTAAATTAAGCTAAATAAGATTTTAATATAACATCGAGTCGAAATGATTTTAATAAAACCGAGTCGAAATGATTTTAATAAAACATCGAGTCGAAATAAGGGGCAACCCACAAGCTGGCTCAGGTTGTAAGAGTTAAAGTTGAGTAAGTTAAGTCATCAAAGTTTAACACACAGACTCTCTCTTTAGTGTTAAATGCACAAGTCCTACACAATTTCAGACCGTGAGCAGTCTGCGTGTTATAGGTTGGAATGATAGCAGTACTGATTCACCCTTTCACACCTTCACACCACAGTCGAAAGACTCACTTCGCAACCCGAACAGTATTTTGCACATAAACAGGTGGTAAAAAATGTCAGCTCAGTGAGCAGTCTGCAAGTCACCGGTTCCATACCTTGAAGAGCAGATTCTCCTTTTCGACAGCACAGTCAAGAGGCTGACTACAAAAGCATAACAACATGTTGCACAATGGGAAGGTGACAACAATATATCTAGCAGCCTGTGCATCACAAGTTATAACCCCAACAGAGTATCCCTTTCAACGTCCACGGTGGGGTAAATACGAGGAGCAACTAAGGTGAGTGGGAACATAGTTGCACCTTTTATTTGCGAATCTAAAAAAGCTTACACGCGACATAAAGTACTGTAACAATATACCATTCTTTCTCAATAAAGAGCACATAACCCTGCTACATGTATGGTCTTGGTAACTCATTTTACGCTCAGCCGTGGTTCTTTACATAACGTTATCTGCCTACATCGGTAAAGATTGGGGAAAGCAAAAATGCAACATAAAGCGCTTAAAAAACTGGAAATCAACAGTATATGAAGAGAGCAAGAAGATACAGGGAGGCTAAAGCGGGAGACGAGAGGAAGAAAGGTGCGAAAGAAATTGAGAGAAAGGAGGAGCTAACACGGATAACATGAGAAGAAAACATTTATTTCCGGTAGTTGTGCATTGCAATGCTTTTTTTAAATCACCTACTATATACTTTGAAGAGAACAGGTTCTGAATATTTGAGAAATGTAATAGGGAGGAAACCGGGTGGTGGCACTCTGATTATAAATGCAGAAACAGGCACAGCCTCTGCACTTCCTGCTTCTGGGGAGCTTCTGCTTATTTTTCCAAGTAAAGTTGCCAAGCTTCACCAGGCTAGGCGTTGTGACCCGACAGGCCTCTCCGGACACTTACCCCGGTGCCATTGTCGCAGACAATCACTTTCCTTCCCTGGCTGTCCATGCTCCGCTTGCCCCCTTGATCACCGCTGGCGCCTCTTCTAAGCTGGTGGCCTCGCCCTGGTCCTGGCAGAGATGCTTCCTCCCTGCCTGCCACAGGAGGAAATGAGGTGGGCGGGGCCGAGTCAGGCAGCTCGAGACCGAGGCTGGACGTAACATCCTGGGCTGGGCTCAGATGGTAAGGGAACAGGAAACCGAGCTAGAAAACACGGTGCGCGCGTAACAGCAACCAGAGAAATTTTGCTACGTCCGCATCCGTTGTTTGCAAAGTAGACTCCAAGGATTTAGCAGATGGGAGGGCGAAAAAGTAAACAAGCGGCTGTGGAAAAGCGTAGCTAGCAATTTAGAATAATATTCCGGGCAAAGCTAATAAGTCTGGCTTGCATTTTTATTCCTGCCCAAAACATAACAAAGCTTTTCTGTAGTGAAAAAAACAAGTAAATAAACCGGTTGTTTTCTGTATACAGTGCATCTTTGAGCTAAATACTTTAGTATAACAAGAAAGGGTGGAGGGGGCAGGGGAGGAGGGGGCAGGGGAGGAGGGGTCCGGGGAGGAGGGAAGGGCCAGAGGGACTTGATGGGAGTGGTGGGGGGGAGGGGGAGGGTATAGAGAGGGAGAGGAGGAGAGACAGGACACGGCAGTAGGAGGAGGAGGGGGGAGGAGAGTAGGGGAGGCACGGCCTAGCGGCAGGCAGGCAGGGGAGGAGAGGAGGAGGGGGGAGGAGAGTAGGGGAGGCACAGCCTAGCGGCAGGCAGGCAGGGGAGGAGAGGAGGAGGGGGGAGGAGAGTAGGGGAGGCACGGCCTAGCGGCCGTGCAATCAAGTAGTGAGGGGGCGGAGCTGGGGGAGGCTGTGAGAGAGAGTAGGCAAGGCAGGCGGCTGGGGGCATGTGCACGCGCTTTTAAGCTCAATGCACATGCGCATTGAGCTTAAAAGTCACGGGCACTGCAAGGAATCGCCACGATTCCTTGCAAGTTAGATAAAGTCTGGATGAGCCCCTATAGTCTCGCTTGCTCGATGCGCATGCGCATCGACAGGCGAGACCTAAAAAGGCAGGGGAACATAGGAACATGCTATGAAATGCAAACTGTAAATGACTTTAATGAAATGCAATGATTTTCAGAGAAAAGCATGGAAAATTAACATATGCAAAAGGTATTTCTTTATTGAAGCAAAGACAGAAAAATAGGAAGGTGCAGTTTTAAGGACTCAGAGCGATATTTACCTAGACTGGTGTGAACACCAACCCTGGCCACGGGTCAGTTAAGGACAGGAAATACCCCAAGGAATAGCAGTCATCAATGGGACAGCAGGTGCAGAATGGACACCTCAGGACAGGACAGGAAACCCAGATTAGGATCAGACAGGACCACCAGGACACGACCAGCACCCGCAGTTCGGAAGCAACGCCTGCGCTCCACCCTCTCTGCAGCTATCGGTCAGAACCCCGATTGGGTCAGCGAACTCCTCAGCAAAGTGCTCCGCCAGCACTTAAGGTTTAGTAAAACCTTAGTCTATGGTCAAATTCGGACAGAGTGCTCCGCAGCGCTCTGTATCAAGTCACCTATTGAGTGCATTGGGTCAGTGACAGGTCAGCTATTCAGACAAGTCGGACAATTTCTCTAGCTAAACCTAGGCTAGATATACTGTTTTGGGACAGGGTACCACCCCCCAAATGTTGCAAAGTGTCAGAATCCCCAATTTGGATTGGTCCTAAGGTAGGATTTGGTTAACACACCAATCGGAACAAACTATTCTAAGGCCTACTTTGCATCCTAAGGTGCCGCCTAGCAAGATTTTGGGTTCCCACGAGAAGTCGCAGGGAATACAATGTATACAAATAGGGTACAAGTTAGGCTTTCTCGCTGGGTGAAGGTGCATTTTCCCATGCAGGCTCTGCCATCAACTTTCTTTGGCTTGGTTTCAATGTCACCGCACCATCGACTGATTCGGCGCAGTAGTGCCCTCCAAGATGGACTCCCAAGCCCCCATCACCCCTCAGTGCCGAGGATACATGAAAAGTAAGCGAAAACAAATTAATACATGGAAATAAATGAAAGGATTACATGTTATATTTTCGTACTTCACATTTATCATCATAAAATATACTATGCAAGTTAAATATTAGTGCAATATATAATTACACGAGAGCAACAGCACAAGCTTCACCACGTTAATACAAGGAAACGCCATCTTGTGGCTATTACGCATGCGCACCCTTTCCCTCCAAAACTATCTCTACGCAAAGTCACGTGAGTGTGACTGACGCATGCGCAGAAGAGGAAAGTCAAGCAGCGGCCATTTTTAGGGACATGAATTAATCGTATTAGTAAAACACATAAGCAAGCATCTCTATGATACCCACGCACCTTCAAAATACATAAAATTAGTAAAACAAACAATTGAAGTTACGAGATTATAATAGATTTTCGAGGTTCTTGACTCGAGCAAGTCGCGATGCGAAATCTTGCTCTATCAATCCCCTCTTTGATGATATTTACTATCATCACAAAAATGGAACCAGATGCCAACTTTCTTTCACACCTTGTACATTTCTATCTCTTCCAACAAGCGATTCAGCTTCTCTTTCTCAGTTTTGGTAGGGTGAGAATTCTTCACCTTTTTATAAATCTGATTATTCATTTCTTCCAATTCAAGTTCATCCGCACTCCGTTTCATTCCTCTCGCATTCACTTGGTATTTCTTTGCGTGTTTTCGACATTTGCAACAGACGAATATGAGAAATAGGATAAGACCTATCACTCCAATTGGCATCAGTACCTTAAGTAGTAAGCTTTTACCTAAACTAGCAAACCTATGTCCTACATTGGAGAGACCATCAACCAGTCTCTTCCAGGCACTGTCAACCTCGAGTGGTTTGAGTTCCTTTTCCAAATTAGTAATGTTTTTCACATATCTTTTGAGCTGTACGCTTATGTCCGGAATGTAAGTGCAACAATGTTGCGCCTTCAACATCCGGCAGACTCCGCCCTCTTTTGCTAATAAGGTGTCAAGAGCAAGTCTGTTCTGCAAAACCATTGATCTGATCGCAACCATTTCGGTATTGACCAGCAGAAATCCATGAGCTGTGTCAGTAGACAACACATCCACTATTGTGGATAATTTGCAAATTCTGTGAGTGTTCAGAACCACTCCCACTCCAGGTATCAGTGCACTAAAAATACTACCCATTATTTCACCTACGCTTTCTCTTTTGCTACGCACTAAGCCATTAGTGTTTTCACTGCTTCCAGCAATTTTATTCACATGGTATATTCTCGGGAAAACAATGCCAAAATAGCAGCTTCCATACCAGTGATCCGGTAATTTGAAATAAGCCTTGTCTCCACATATATAATAAATTCCAGGAAACACAGGCTCTGACCCATTTTTGAATCCCCAACCTCCAATTACCTTATAATTGTGCTAACATTGACTGGAACCAATGAAAATGTTATTATAATAACTAGTCTTCTCGCGATGAAGACAGAGTTTCCCTTTCTTTTCGAAATCCAGCAACAGAGCAGGCCCTGCCCCGCCATTTGAGGTGCTTTCCATGTCTTCAGCCCATTTAGGTGTTTTCTGCCTTTTGTCATTCGCCTTCCTTTGGAAACTCTCCCTTCTTTTCTCTGCCATGTTTAAAAATACCTTTTCTTGTTCATGTAATGAACAGGTCAAGTTGTCTCTGTGTGCTTCATTTAAATCTATTGTACCTATAGTCAGAAAATATTCTCCCATATAACGTGTAACGTCACTTTTGGTATGTACAGGATTCAGATTTCCACGTATAGGAAGTTCAGAAAAGATCACGTCATTGTTAGAGTAATAGTACTGTAACAGTCCTCTTTTGTAAAATAAGCTTGCTAAAATACTACAAGAGATTCCATAGGTCAGAGGTAGGTGATGATATGTCACGCCTTCAGCCACAGAAGTAGGTAGCTTCATGAAGACATAGCAATCTTCTATTTCCTTAGTTACTACATAATGCACTAACAGGTTTGCGAAAACATTTAAATGAGTCTGGTTTCTAACTCCGTGATAATGTAGTCCTTCCTCATCTGATGCTTCTAAGTCTCGTTTTGTCTGTCTGAGTGCTTTTCCACGTCTTTCTACACTTCGTGTTGTCAGTTCTTCAATGTCAGTAGTCTGGGTAGGGTTAATATTAGTATTTTTGCTTACCATAAAAGGAATGAAAACTGAGAATCCTATCCAAATTAATATTACTATAACTATACTACATATACACACCTTGCAGCAGGTTTTGCAACAACTGTGGCTAGGTCTACCACTCACGTTTGTATCAGACATTTTGGCTCAGAAGAAAATTTTAACCCCTCTTTGTGGCTTTGCCCAGGTATTTTTATGCTGAGCAATTTCACGGCGGTTCTTCCTCTTCCTCTGCAGAGTAATCAGTAATCTGTTCTCCGTCGCTTTCGTCAGTAATGTCAAGATCCTCAAAGTTTTCCAAGATTAGATAGGTCCACTCCGGATCCTTGTATTTTTCGTTTTGTCTTTTTATTCGCTCACTCCTTCTCTTGGAGCTATCTTCAGGTATTTCTGCAATTCGGGGACTTCTTCTTATATCTGCAAGTTTCTCTTGGACTGTTTTTATTCTTAATTTTAGTCTCTTAATATACCTTGGCTCAATGTGCTTCTTTTTCTTGAGTCTTTTAGCTGGCACTATTATTTGGCTTTCTTCTAATGTCCTTTTATTTTCACTTGTTTGTGGCACTTCAATTTCTGCCTTTTCCCTTTCTGTCTGACTAGTTCCAGGTCTTGTATCTATTTCTTCTGCCTGGTTACTAAGCTGGCCTTGTTCAGGTATATTTTGCGTTGGGCTTTCAAATGTCTCTGTTTCTTTGTCCTGAACATGTTCTTCTAGTTCTGCCTGATCCTGCTCGAGCACTTCGATCCCTTGATTTTCTTCTGCTCGAACTATTACACTATGTCTAGTCTGTCCCTTTTCGATATCAGGAGTCAGTGGAGGAGTATCGATCACTTGTTGTGTCCCTGTCTGACCTTCTTCTTCGTCCTCAGTTTTGATGTGAATCTCAATGATCTGAGGGTCTTCGCCTGTGCCTTGCTAGACCTCTCTATTTCCCTCTCTGTCTTCTCTTATTCGTTCTCTTGTTCTGAGTGGGTCTCCAGGAAGGTCGATTATGGGTATCCAATCTTCTGGCCAAATCCTCTGCAGCTCGTCATCAGCTACTTTCGGACCAACATCTGTGGGATCTTCAGCAGTACTAGTGCTTGGCCATACGTCATCGGCTACCTCTGGACCAACGCTTACAGGACCCTCAACGGGACTGGTGCTCGGCCGTCTGATCTCAGCTACTTCAGGACCAACGTCTGTAGACCCCTCAGCTGGACAACCTTCGGCTCCAGGTTCCTCGTCGGGTATCACCTTCTGGGTATGGCTGGCATGGATCCACTTGGGAACGCCTGCACACTTCACCGCTGTCGTGGTGACCAGGATTACTTGGCGCTTTTGTCCCCACCTCGGTTCAAGGCAACTCGAATGAGTATGCTTCTTTATCTTAACCCAGTCACCAGGAACCAATTTGTGAACTGGTGTTGTCGGGTTGGCGACGGCGTCTGCCCCAATCTGGCGAGAGATAGAACGCACTTGGTCACCCAGTTGCTTGCAGTATTCAAGTACCAAATCATCAGAAATGCTTAACAGTTTGTATCCTGGTACCCAAGCTTGTCTCATCACTCTTCCCATCAATATCTCATGGGGGCTCAGGCCTGTTCTTCGATCTGGAATGCTTCTGAGTCCCATCAGAACAAGAGGCAAGGCATTTATCCAGTTCAAGCCAGAAGAGTCACACATTTTTGCCAATCTATTTTTTATAGTGCCATTTATTTGTTCTACCACTCCAGAAGCCTCTGGATGATATGCACAGTGCAGCTTTTGTGTGATCCCGAATGCTTTGCAAAGCGGGGCCAAAATTTCATTCTGAAAATGGGTGCCTCTATCTGAGTCAATAAAGACTGGAACCCCGAACCTAGGTATCAACTCTTTTAGTAGGAGCTTAGCTACTGTTATGGCGTCATTCTGTGTTGCAGGGTAAGCTTCTACCCACTTTGAAAATAGGCAGACAATGACAAGGACATACCTTTTTCCCTCACAACGAGGCATGGTAATGAAATCAATTTGTATTCTCACAAAGGGACCCCCTGATCTCCCAATTTTCATCAGTTCAACTACTGTTCTTTTGCCAGCGTTGAACTGCTGACAGGTCAAGCACCTCTGGCAGAGAGATTCTGCTACTTTCCTGAACTTCTTGTTGTACCAAGTCTGTTGGAATACCAGAACCATGGCGTCCCTCCCAATGTGTGATCCCTCATGTATCAATCGAGCCATTGGGGCAAGCAGGTGTCTGGGTAACACAGGCATACCATTGGGGCTCACAATGACACCATCCTCACGTCTCGGTTTACAACCTTGTTCTTTCCACTTCTCTTTCTCTTCCCAGGGCGTCACATGCTGCCATTCTCTCACTTCATCCCATGTAGGCACTTCTTCAAACATTCTAAGTTGGCAGCTGTTTCCAACCCCACCCCGATTGGGATTTATTCTCATTTGTTCCATAGCACATTGTTTTGCCACCCGATCAGCAAAATCATTTCCCAAAGATACAGGGTCAAGGCCCTTCTTATGAGCAACACATTTGACCACTGCCAATTCTTTTGGTAATTGGATTGCCTCTAAAAGGTCTTGGACAACTTTTCCATTCCGAATGGGGGTACCTGAGGAAGTCAGGAATTCTCTTTGTAGCCATAATTGGCCAAAGTCATGCACAACCCCGTAACAGTACTGACTATCAGTATACACTGTTACTTTTTTGTCTTTTCCCAATTTGTAAGCTACTTGTGCAGACTTTACTCCAAATAGATAAGATGCTTCTTCAATTTTGTTTAACGTGACCACAGCATAGGCAGCACTCAGGCCTCCGAGTTCATGCCTCAGGCATGAACCATCCACGAACCATTCCTCATCATGTACAGGCAAAGGAGTTTCTTTAATGTCTGGGCGAGGTTTAGTACTAAATTCTGTCAGGTCAATACAGTCATGCTCATGATCTCCCTTATCTTCCATTACCATTGAGTCAGGGAGTAGAGTGGCAGGGTTTAAAATGTTACATCGGGTAATGACTATATTTGCGGCACCCATGAGAATCCTCTCATATTTAGTCAGCCGACTAGGGGTGAGATACTGAGTTTTTGTACGAGTCAATAGGATCACAACTGCATGTGGAACATACACAGTTACAGGATGTCCCATAATAATAGACTCACTTTGTTCTAAACTGGTGCAGGTTGCAGCTACTGCTTTTAGACCTCCAGGTAGTCCAGCAGCCACTGGATCCAAAGTGGCAGAAAAATATGCCACAGGCCTTCTGGTCAACCCATGCTCCTGAGTCAGGACGGACAATGCACAATTGTCACGAGTGTCACAGAATAGGCCAAACTCTTTAGAGTAGTCAGGCATTCCCAGAGCAGGGGCTGTACACAGGCAATTTCGCAATTGTGTGAAAGCTGTTAAGCTCTCATCATTCCATTCAACTGGGTCCTTTGCTCCTTTCTTTGTCATTTGTATCAAGGGCTTTGAGAGGACTGCGAATCCCACAATCCATTGCCTGCAGTAACCTACAACTCCAAGGAACATTCTGATTTCTTTCTGAGTACGGGGTAACTGCATATTTTGAATTATTCTGACTCTCTCTGAGGTGACTTTTCTGACACCTTTTTCTATCTGGTGTCCCAGATATTTCACTGATTTCGAACAGAACTGTAATTTCTCAGGGGCCACTTTATGTCCCTTTTCACTCAGGTGATTCAGTAGGGCAATGGTGTCAACCACGCAATCCCTATGGCTTTTAGACGCCACCAATAGGTCGTCAATGTACTGTACCAAAACAGACTTTCCAGGTAAGACTAAAGTTTCAAGGCATTTTTTCAAGATCTGATTAAAGATAGAGGGGCTTTCTGTGTACCCCTGGGGGACCCTGTTCCAGACATACACATTACTGTTGAAAGCAAATGAGAAAAGAAATTTGCTATCTGGATGCAATGGGATCGAAAAGAAAGCATGACATAGGTCTATCACAGTGAACCATTCAGCATCCCAGGGGATCTGATACAGAATCACTGCTGGGTTCGGGACAATAGGGCAGCAAGGGACCACTATCTTGTTTACCTTTCTCAGGTCCTGCACTACTCTGTACTTGCCATTAGGCTTTTTGATGCCCATAATGGGTGAGTTGCACGGGCTACTCATTACTTCCTGTATGATGTTTGCTTCTAGCAATTTCTGTATTTCAATGGCAACACCTGCTCTTACTTCTGCACTCATTCTGTAAGGCTTGGTATTGGGGTATACTGCATTTTCCTTCATGGCTATTTGTATGGGGTCTATGTTTTTCATTAATCCCACATCCTTTCCTGTAAAGTCCCACACTTCTTGTTTCACTGTCTGCTGGAGTTCTTCAGGTAAGTCCTGTATAGTCAGTCGTTTTATTTCTGAGTCAGGTCTAATTAACATTAGCTTGTAGATACCGTCTTCATCTGGGGTTTGAATTTCGACGCCCTTTGGTGTGCAAAAGATGGTACAATTCATTTTGCACAGCAAATCACGTCCCAGTAAATTTACCGGACTGGTATCACAGACAACAAATCTGTGCATTTGTTTAAAGTTTCCAATTGAGATCTCCATGGGTTCGGTAACAGGTGTACTAATCAATTGATTAGATACTCCTACTACTTGGATTGCTTCTCCCGAGAGGGGTAGGTTTGGAACGTCCACTGTTCTCACAGTAGAACGGGTAGCACCAGTGTCCAATAGAAAGGTAACATCATTTCCATCAACCTTTCCTTCAATGTATGGCCCTGACTGGTCTACCGGCAAAGAGGCGCCAAGTACGCACTCCTCGTCCTCCCCTCTCAGGCCCCGTCAGTACTGGTCATCACAGAAAAAGGTGTCGTTCAACAAATACTGCGAAGTTGCTGTATTTCTATCCTCATTGCCTCCCCAGATTTCTACATCATCACCCTGTGGTGACTTCCCTTTAAAAATAGGTTTTGGCGCTCGAGGTACTTGAATCGTTTTTACCTGCTGCTGGGTCTTTCTTTGTTTTTCATTCTGCGTCTGTGGAATTAAATCAGGTGTTTGGGCATTATCACCTTGTAAATACGGACACTCGTCTCGCCAATGTCCAATTTCTCCGCACTGGTGGCAGGGAAATTTCTTTTTCGCTTCTTCTCTACTCATTTTAGGCCTAAGTTTTCCTCCACCCCCACCCCCAGGGCTTTGGTTCTGAGTAGTTTTATTTAACTTACTCAATTGCTTTTCCTGCTGTTCTGCGAGCTTTACTTGAGCCCACATCACCTTCTCCTTCAGGGCCTTTTTCTTTTCTGCCATTTCGTCCTCACAGTACTTTGCGTACCGTAGGACCTCATCCATCTTTTTGGTATGCCAACAGATTTTATTATCCTTTATCTACTGACAAATTTCGGGTCTTAAACCGTTTACAAACCTGTAAATGAAGTGGGTCATGTCCTTCATCTCGATGTTATCTATACCACTGTATGTCTTAAATACCTGCAACAGCCTTTCATAAAAGGAGTGCACTGTCTCATCTCTTTCTTGCGTGGTTCTATCTATCTTGGTCCAATCAGTTTCCTTTGCAGGCACTTTTAATTTCAAATGTTGAATTACTTGTTCATACTTCCTCATCACTTCCTTCGATGGTTCCCCTGTTTTGTCATCTCTCGGGTATTCTTCACTAGGCCAGGCTATGGCTATCTTACACTCAGTCCACAGATCTACCGGGACCACTATGTCGAAGAACCCATCCAGGTCTTTCCATAGGCATTTCTGCACTTTTACGAATCTTTCTACCTGCCGGTACCAATCGACGGGTTTTTCTCGTAATTTTGGGAAGTCATTGGTAAAGGACAAAATATCCTGTCGGGACCATGGAACGTGCACATATTTTCCACCTGGCACTTCGCGCATAGGGCATAACTGTTCTGGTTTGTCTGCTTCTTTTAGGACAAATTCGGGAGTTACTTGCTTAGACCTGGCCTCATCTTTCTTTCGGGCCCACCTGGTTTTCCATCTTTCTACGTCTCCCCATTTCTGCAACACTGTCAATAGTTCTTTGACCTGTGCCTTTTTCCCTGATATATTCAGGTTTTCCAAATCTTTGTCTGAAAATTCTGCTCGGTATGGTTTCTGCAATGGTTTCGATTTTGAAATGTCTATTCCCATACTAGCAGCAGTATCTGTCAATTTTTCATGAAGTACTCGGACATTGCGGGTAAGACTTTTGCACATAAACAACAACTCTTCTTCAGAGTAGGTATTTAATCTGTCTAATCCTACGTTTCCTGCCATTAATTCTTCGATTTCTACTCTCAGTTTGTAGAGGTCTAAAGGTTTCGTTTGCGAAGTTTGTTTCTCTAATTCTTGACTCCATCTTTCGATTTCCTCAGGTGTGACCAAAGTGACACTTCTAGTACCCGAAGTCGATTCCATTTGAATCTCCCTCGCATTGAAAGGATTATGTCTTTTCTGCATCCTTTTCCCTGTATTTCTAATGGGCAGATCCATCAGTGAGACCTCAGATTCACACTCACTCGTTTGTTCATCTACAATTAATGGTTCTGGTCTGGGCTGTGCTATGACGGGAGTAATGACTGGAGGTTTTGGACTTTCATGCCGATCCCCGTACAATGAAACCACGGGTCCGATTGTTACTGGGATTGTCAATGCTTCAGGACTGGTATTTAACTGGGACATTTTCTGAATGATCTCAGCTCTCTGTTTTGCTAGAACCTCCCGCTCCTTTTCTTCCAGTAATCTCTCTATGGATTTGTCATGTAACACCTGCGGGGTCAGTGTGGGAGCATAACTTGGGGCAGTGGGGTGAGTCTCACTAGGTCCTTCACCATAATTTGGTCTTGGGAACAAACTTCCTGTACCTAGGGATCTTCGTTCTTCCTCATACTGTGGCTGTAATAACGGCATTCCTGAACTTGAGGGTCTCATCTCGCCTCCGTAGGGAGGTCGAGAACAAAAATCTCCTTCACGGGAATACCCTGTCTCCCCACTAGCTGACATTCTGGGGTATATGTTTCTGGTATCCACTGGTCCTAGACTCTCGGTATAGGGAGGTATGTGGTAACCCCCTCCTACACTTGCGGACCTGATCTCTTCTTGTGGTGGAGGTCTTCGGGAAATATCTCCCGCACTTGAAGGTCGGTGTCCTTCATTATAAGGAGGCGGACTTCTCATACAGAGGTCATCTAATAATTCATCATCCGACTCTCCGATGGGTACCCAATGTTTAGATTTTTCCAATCGTTTCTTTCCCCCAGAAGGATCATCTGCTGGCATCATGGGAAACAATCCCTCCACTATCATATTCTGCCTCCACTGTTTCATCTTTTTGGCTCGGGCTTCCTGCTTCAATTTTGGATAAAATTTAGTTAACCCTTTATCCATCCGTGGCTTATCCCTTTCGAAAGCCTCGATTTCCCATTCCTCTAGCGCTTCATACTGCGTTAATCTAGGTCTGGGATGTAAATCATTCATTCGGGTTCTCAAATTGAATAGAATTCTGCTGTTAAATGTTCCATCTAACGGAAAAGCCAATACTCCGTCATCTTTCGTGTATTCCACCCAATTTTCCAACCATACACAAGTGTTGTACCCTTTATCGAACATCATGAAAGATGCGGGAGTGTTGGGTTGCGGTATGACAACACCTTGTCTAGTTTTAATCGGCTTGTCCTTTTTGAAATAATTTTTCACTTTGTTTACAAGAGACACTTTTCTCTTAGTTCCGTACATAATGTCGTTTTTAACGCCTTTCCACTGATCGTTCTCAAATCCCATATGCCGGGGATCAGGTCTGGTATGCGGTCTATACGAATGCCACATACAATTTTTACGAGTGACTTTGTTTATCAAACCACTTCCAATCCTAGTGCGTCTTTTATTTTCGTGCGACCAATGAAATGCACGAGTTCAAAAAATCTCGACCAATTGGTGCGCGGCCTTTTCGCGAGACAGTTCCCACGCTCTGGCGCTCACCCCTCCTTTACAATTTCAGCTCTGCTACCAGCTCGCTACGCCTACCAATCCCAGCGCAGCACGGAGTGACGTCAGAGCCGCTTCGCGACTGACTCCCTCCTTCACAAGGTAACGGAAACTTTCTTACTTTCTAAAGTGTTCAGTGCTTGGTTATTTAACAACGAATACACATTCGCCACTGTGCTCAAGTGTCTAGACAGGAAAGATTTGTTTTACTGCAAGTAAACTACTTCCATTTACTTTTCACTTACTACGAGTAGATCTCTTCTGCCTACCCTTCACACTAGCATTGGAGAACCTGTTACTCCCCTAGACTCATCCACCTTTCCGGGATATATCCGAGCCTAAAGTTTCACCAGCGAACCCCTCTGCTTTCACTCGAGCTCCGATGAACCTGCTACTCTTCCGGTGCGACCCTCACTAGGTTATGCCACAGTAGGAATTTTGCCAATGAACCTCGTTACTAACATTTATTCAATCATACATTCAGAAAAACCCTAGTTAGTGCTTCCAGTTCTGCCTAACCTGCACCAACTTTCCTTGGGCCAGTGACCTCAAAGCAAGTGGATTCTATTCACCACTCGCTATTCAATTCCCCGGGGATTCTAACAACATAAAAAACGGTTTACGTACGAATGGATTAATACATATAACAGTATAATAACAAGAACAACAATTTTAAAACATTTCATAATTTTTTTTTCAAAGTAAACAATTTTCAAGCGAGTGATCAATTCTCTTGAAGCGCCTACTCTTATAGCAGCATCCGACTTAGCTAGACTAACTAGTTTTACCTAACCTTTAGCTATTCCCTAACCATCCTCTGCGCTACCAGAAAATTACTGCTAGAGATCGCGGGTCACCCGACCAATAATTTCGCCACTTCTGGCTTCGGGCCCATATACTTTACTTTATCATATACATTGATCAGATGACCACACAATCTACTATCAATAATTGTGAGTTCCCTTTCGATAATTTCCAGTGTACCCAACTTACCATCCACCGTTATGAGTACCTATGACCACGATGGGTCAGGGAGCTAGCTGTAAAAGGAAAGGCAGCAAAATACAAACCCAACTTTCCTGTACTTTATTTCATGAAATGACCACGGACAACTGAGAAGTTTTAAAAGTTTATCTTAGATTTCAGATTCTGCAATCATACAGTTTATAGTAATGAGGCAATCTATAATCAGAATAACGAAGAGCACATAACCATATAGGAAGAGTATACAGGTAACCATCTAACCTTATAATGAGGGAAAATCCCGAAATAAACGGAATTGAAATTCGAGAGAGGGTACTAAATGCTAGGAAATTTTATGCACGTTTTAGGATTTTATCATTAGATCATATTTCGAGAGAAAAGACACTAGGAAAAACCTATACATCTATGGAAGGGTAGAAAATTTCAACACGCTATAATTCAAACGTTATTACTTTGATTCAGTATTTTAAGGAAAATTTGTAAAACATATTTAGTTCATAAACAGTATGGAAAGATTTATACTAAAAAGGCAGGGGAACATAGGAACATGCTATGAAATGCAAACTGTAAATGACTTTAATGAAATGCAATGATTTTCAGAGAAAAGCATGGAAAATTAACATATGCAAAAGGTATGTCTTTATTGAAGCAAAGACAGAAAAATAGGAAGGTGCAGTTTTAAGGACTCAGAGCGATATTTACCTAGACTGGTGTGAAAACCAACCCTGGCCACGGGTCAGTTAAGGACAGGAAATACCCCAAGGAATAGCAGTCATCAATGGGACAGCAGGTGCAGAATGGACACCTCAGGACAGGACAGGAAACCCAGATTAGGATCAGACAGGACCACCAGGACACGACCAGCACCCGCAGTTCGGAAGCAACGCCTGCGCTCCACCCTCTCTGCAGCTATCGATCAGAACCCCGATTGGGTCAGCGAACTCCTCAGCAAAGTGCTCCGCCAGCACTTAAGGTTTAGTAAAACCTTAGTCTATGGTCAAATTCGGACAGAGTGCTCCGCAGCGCTCTGTATCAAGTCACCTATTGAGTGCGTTGGGTCAGTGACAGGTCAGCTATTCAGACAAGTCGGACAATTTCTCTAGCTAAACCTAGGCTAGATATACTGTTTTGGGACAGGGTACCCCCCCCCCCAAATGTTGCAAAGTGTCAGAATCCCCAATTTGGATTGGTCCTAAGGTAGGATTTGGTTAACACACCAATCAGAACAGACTATTCTAAGGCCTACTTTGCATCCTAAGGTGCCGCCTAGCAAGATTTTGGGTTCCCACGAGAAGTCGCAGGGAATACAATGGAAAGATATACAATGTATACAAATAGGGTACAAGTTAGGCTTTCTCGCTGGGTGAAGGTGCATTTTCCCATGCAGGCTCTGCCATCAACTTTCTTTGGCTTGGTTTCAATGTCACCGCACCATCGACTGATTCGGCGCAGTAGTGCCCTCCAAGATGGACTCCCAAGCCCCCATCACCCCTCAGTGCCGAGGATACATGAAAAGTAAGCGAAAACAAATTAATACATGGAAATAAATGAAAGCATTACATGTTATATTTTCGTACTTCACATTTATCATCATAAAATATACTATGCAAGTTAAATATTAGTGCAATATATAATTACACGAGAGCAACAGCACAAGCTTCACCACGTTAATACAAGGAAACGCCATCTTGTGGCTATTACGCATGCGCACCCTTTCCCTCCAAAACTATCTCTACGCAAAGTCACGTGAGTGTGACTGACGCATGCGCAGAAGAGGAAAGTCAAGCAGCTGCCATTTTTAGGGACATGAATTAATCGTATTAGTAAAACACATAAGCAAGCATCTCTATGATACCCACGCACCTTCAAAATACATAAAATTAGTAAAACAAACAATTGAAGTTACGAGATTATAATAGATTTTCGAGGTTCTTGACTCGAGCAAGTCGCGATGCGAAATCTTGCTCTATCAGGTTCGAAGCCTTCTTACCATTTTTTTCCCACATCCAAAGGTCTTTGCAAACGACAGAGCTTGTGCTGTTTTAGCCGAGATCTAAAAATGATTTATTCACTTATGGACTTTTTTGGGAGAACGTCTAAGTATGGATCCATCTTCAGTGGGCAGCCTGTGAGGATTCACAAATTAGGCACCAAGAGGTATTTGTGGACACCAACCAAGAAGCAAAGCAGAACCAGGCTTCAAGAGAGCCAGTGAGGATGTAGCAACTCCCACAACTTCTTCCATCCAGCCGAGAAATAATAAAGTTTTGATGACTGTTCAAAAGTCATCGAAGGGGAAATATCTCTTCAGTCACTTCAAAAGATAAAGTTGAAATAGCTAGCCTAGGGAAGAAGCTTACTCTGGGTGTTCAAGCAAAGCTAGGCATCTGGATGGCATATCAAAGGGCAGCAAATGATGAGAAATGACATTAGACATTAGAAGATGATTGGGAAGTCATTTGTGGAAGGAAAGAAACTATTGGCTGAGGAGGAATTCATTCTATGTAGGTTTTCATTTTAGACCATAATTTGACATTCAGTCGTTGATGGGTTTCGCACTGTGCCTCGAGGTGATTATTGTCCTCTAGAATCAACAACGCGAGATGAAGCTGGGGATAGTCGGTCTACTGGCAGCGCTCAACTGCATCCCAGACATCCACCTTACACCACCAAAGAACATCCAGGCAGCAGCAAGTCTGGTAAAAAGATTGAGAAAGTAAGACTGGACCATCACCACTGTCCAGGATCAGAGTTGGCTCCCCCTGCAAGGTTAATCTCCTTTAAATCTGATATATCATATCAAGGCTCGTCCAGCACACCTTATAGCGTAATATGTGGTGAAGCTGCACACAGTCAGGACATCAAACAAGCTGCAGACAAAGACATGCAACAAGGAAAAGAGCAGAAGACAGTCCTCCTCCCCCTGTGCACCTAGAACCAGAAGCTCCACCCCACTTCACTGATTGGACAGTCACTTCCGCTCCCCACATTTGGAGGAAGCCCAAGATCCTCCTTTTAAAATAATACCTTGTCCAGAAGCGATTGTGTTGGTTGCTTACCCCCGCATGGACCCCCACCAGGAAAGCACACCAGTTCATAAGAAGCCTTACCTGGCCTCACTTTTAGCCACTCCCCTTCTCTTGTACAGTGCCGCATTCCTCTTTATGGCTATGTTCCTGCTCTATAAATGCCTATATAGAACTTCCAGTGCCTCCTCCAATTGGCTGAATAGGATTGTTGACAAAATGGTTCTTGGAGAAGCAGAAAAGACCTGGATGAACTGAAAAGGGCCACCTTCAGATTTCAAGTTTAAGGAAAGGAACAAGAGCGCCAGCTTCAGGACTCTAGTCCTATTCAGGACTGAAAGACATTCAAAATAACTCTTTGGTCAATTGCTTCAAATTTGCAAAGATGTTCAGCAGCGCCCTGTGACCGCACAGCCATCTGTACCACCACTATCTCAGTGATGCAACCTGCCAAAGCCCAGCTGTTTGGGTGTCCTGCAGGATGGTAAAGCAAAGGCCTACTGCCCTTCTGTAGTGCTATATTTTACTCATGGCTTTAGCCAGGGAGGGTAGCTCAGTCTAGGTGGTGTGTGTTTCATCAATCCATTCTTTCTTTGGGAGCTTTTTTGCCTTGTAAATCAATTACTGTACTGGAAGGGGGGCTCTGGTTTGCCAATCTCCCAATCAGACAGTTGAATGCTTTCTGTTGAGCTGTGAGTGCTCTGCCTGCAGGCCCCATCAGGAACAAGGATCAGGAGACTGGCACAGCTCTCAGCTGACATCATATGCCAGAAGGTGGACTTCAGTGGGAAACAGAACCCAGAGAAGGACTTCACATCACACATCACTCCAGCATGCACTGAGGACTGGGACCAATACAGGGCAGAGGGGATCTCTCTGTTTGGTAATCACATGTTATGTTATGGTGTGTAAGGAGGTGAGCAAGCATAGAATAATGACTGCCACATCCATACAGTCTGCCCATCCTTACCCTCTAGGTACAAAACATACACAGGGTCTCCAGATCTACTCATGCTTTGTGACTACTATTGCTCCTATTGCTGCATCAGGCTAGGTCACAGTGCTTAATTTGTGAAAGAAATAGGTGCAGGGGCCCTCATTAGCAAACTATTGCTCCTGTCAGGACAGAACTAAAACAACTACTAACTACAAAACCCTATAATTGTGACAATATAGGGGAGACAACCATTACAACGCGGTCTTTACACCGCGATACCATTACGACACGGTCATCACAACGCAAGTCGTTACAACGACTTGCACTGGATGGCGCTATATTCCAAGGAATAGTATGATTTACTATTCCAACACCTTCCCTACTGTTACGTAGGCTGGAGTTGGAATAGTAAATCATACTATTCCTACATCCAGCGCATCTAGCGCAAGTCGTTGTAACGACTTGCGTTGTGATGACCGCGTCGTAATGGTATCGCGGAACGCGTTGTAACCTCATACATCCCAATATAGACTATTCCAGGCCCGAAAGTTGTAGGAATGGCTTAGAAGGCATGCAAGAGCCATGTTAAGGTATATAAACTGTTATGCGTCTTTCTATATTAGACAAACAGCGCCACCATGTGCTAGACTGTCATACGCACCAGTGTTAAGAATCAAGTGATGGTGCTGAGCACCAAAAACCACTGGCTCAAATTAAGCAATGCTCCTTCAAGTGAATTCGAGTCTTAGCCACTTATTTCCTATTTATTTTAAGGTGTTCATACCCAAAACATCTAAATGAGCAGGTCTGTACTGCTCCACAAAGCATTCATCCTGGCCCAGCACAACCTGGCCGAAGTGTACAATGGAGGAGGTCTAGATATGGGATGGGTTAGATAAAGCAGAGGAGACCTTGTGGCTAGACGCGGAGGAGAACACGAGCAAGAAGAGGAGATTTCCAGTGATGAGGCAAATGTAGAAAATAAATAGAATAGTGATGAGTACATACAGGGGAAGAGGCTGTGAGTAGAGATCAAAGGAAATACAAAGAGGTAAGAGCAGGAAAAAACTTAGGTAGAAAATACAGAGATATAGGAAACGATTGTTTTAAGAAAAAGAAGGGAATGACGCAGAAGAGTACATACAGCAGAGTTCTGGAGAAGGTGGAGGGAGGGAAGGTATAGGGAATGTGCAGGACTTAACTTCTATACCACTGTGCACAAGGGCACTATACCTCAATGTCGGTGGTGCACAAAGTGATGAAAAGTAGTCCCATCTTACCTAATGTTTGTATTCCTAGATTCAACCTGTAATAGGAAACTGTGAGCATATCTTCTCTGGGGCGAACCAGTAGTTTTGCTTCCTAGCGCCTCTTCTTTGCCTATACCTTACTTACTCTCTTCTACCTCCTGCAGGGTGGACAAAGCATTGCATCCTTATGACTTAATTGTCTTGTGCTCAATGAATAAAATATCACCCAGACGTGATGTAGGTATAAAGCATTCTATTATTTTATTCAACATTTTAAACAACAAGCTGTATTGTGCATTGGTAGAAGACGTGGTTTAACGTTCTTCATGTGAAAACTATTTCCCCTAAGCCCCTGACAAACTTGCTCTTCATTTTGTTGGTTAGAACAGCTCCAGGGAATCGTGGTTTGGGTCTGGTTTACAATAGAACACTTCTTAACAGCAAACCCTGTTATAGTGCACTGTGCTTGTGCAACACAATAACCACATTCAGTAGGTCACAGGGAGATCTCCATTTGTTTCCTGCTGTTGCTGTCAAGACTTCAGTGAATATATTCCTGTGGGAGAAAGTCCTCTTTGTGAACAGTTGGTGCCCCTTGTACCCGTTCTAACTCGCAGGATGTGGACACGTTCATGTCTACTCAACACCACCTCCCCACACAGTTGAATCATTCGTAACTTGCTCTCAGTCCCAGTGGGGGCTGCTGTCATATAAAGTGGGGGGTCAGTGGGATAATATAGCCTTATAGCCCGCCGTAGAGGGCTATACCGGCTATTAAAGGCCCTCTCCAGCGTTAAAGGCCCGAGCCGAATGCGAGGGCCTTTAACAAGGGAGAGGGACTTTAATAGCCGTATAGCCCAGCTACGGAGGGCTATAAGGCTCATAGAACATTCTGCCACTAGAGGGCAGAATGTTCTAACAAAAAAGAACAAAGCCTTATGGGAGCGTGTGGGGATTGAAATCCCCTCAGACTCCTTGAAGCCTTTGTTCACAGCCAGAGCTGTGAACATAGAAACATTGGAATGTTGGAGCTCCAGGCTTATACCAGCCATTAGAAGCCCATGAGCACTACATTGTTTTCAATGGAGCTCCCAGCATTCCAATGTTCTAATAAATATTAAATAATGGCTTACCTGACTCTGCTGGCCTCCTCGGTGCTCCTCTGGCATGCAAAAACGATTCAAAAGGGGGTGGTGATGGACAGAGTATCTGAATTAAGCAGAACACTCCTACCCAGTCAAAAGATCAGGGCTTGATCCATCTCTGTTTTTTAGCTCACTGCACCATCCCAGTTCAGAACCTGGCTACATGCAAATTAGTCTGACCCTGGCCCAGTGCATCATCGGAACAGGGCAGACCAAACTACCAAGCCAATTCTTTACTGGAAAGGAAACAAGCTTCCGGGGACCGGTTTCTGGCATTGCAGCCGTCTTCGGCCCGGCTTGCTTGAATCCAGATTGTGCAGTGTGTAAGGGACTCACATCTGAGCATACCCTTCCACACTTGTGGTGGCCAAAACGATTCAAAAGGGGGTGGTGATGGACAGAGTATCTGAATTAAGCAGAACACTCCTACCCAGTCAAAAGATCAGGGCTTGATCCATCACCGTCTTCTGGCATGCAGCACACACAATAGGCTACCAGACTCCCCCAACCAAACCAGACACTGATCTCATGCATTGTCCAGCATGAGATAAGTGCCTTGTTCGCTGTAAATTCCCAGGGTGCAACACTTCAAAATTTGAAGTACCGAAGGGACCAGAAGTTCTTTCCCATTTTACCTATAGGTGCCGGGGAAGTTAAATCAGCAGTTAGTGTTCCTACTCTCTCACCTACCTGAGGGTCAGACATCCTGAGCTCTTTGAACCCGGGTGTGAGTGTGCGCCTGAGATCCAAGGTGATACAGGAATGGTGTGCACCTTCATTCTGTACAATGGCGCCTGCGCTTTCCATCTGCAATCTTTGCAAGCAGTTATCCAGTTTCTGTCGTTAGTAAAACAGCGTCAACTCCAGATAACCCGTGAAACTTTCTGATATTTCATCTAACTTTAAACACATTAAAAACTGCCGGTATCGTCCTGCATTAATATGTTCAACAGTTACTGTAATGTTCAAATTGTACAGCGCAACAACTTCAGGCCATTTAAAGTCTGTGCACTTAAGGAAGCACCCACAGCTGCAGACTGTAATCAGTGGTATAGAAATATGAGCAGACAGGTCTTTAAATGGGATGAAAAAAGTGGTGGCTCTCTAAAAGGGGACATGCACAATTTCTGTGATTCCCACAGATTGCCACCCAACCAGTATTTTGGCTTATCACTGAGCAATGATTGCATCGAGATATATAACATAACATTAACATACATCTAAAACCTGCCAGGACTACTGGCTTTGTCAATGGCTGTAAGCTGTTAAAGATAAATGAGTAACAACAATGATGCGTCTTAAATAATGTACATATTATTGAGGCCTGTGAAAGGAGTATTGTCTTCAGTTATGTGCTCTTTATGTTAGATATGTACACTCTTTTTATCTCCACACCTTGGCCATCTGCACATTTCCAACCTCCTCTCTTTCCTCTTCAGCACCCTCTTTTCACTTTCACCAATGCACTTCCTCCCACCTCCCTTGCTTCACCTCTCCCAAACATATACTTCACTGACTAACAATTAAGCATGTTATTTTCTTTTACTTTTGCCTTGTAAATATGTTGACATCTGTGTACCCCTTCACACACATTTACACAGAAATTAAATTGCAACTGGAATAAGTGATCATTGCTCTGTGTGCTCTGCAGAGAGGCCAACCTACTGACAGGCACTGTGAGAAGCTTGCACTGCCTTCAGCCTCCACGCCAGAGCTCTCAATGGCCAACCTACTGACAGGCACTGTGAGAAGCTCGTGCTGCCTTCAACCTCTGTGCCAGAGCTCTCAATGGCCAACCCACTGACAGGCACTGTGAGAAGCTCGTGCTGCCTTCAGTCTCCACGCCAGAGCTCTCAATGGCCAACCTACTGACAGGCACTGTGAGAAGCTCGTGCTGCCTTCACCCTCTGTGCCAGAGCTCTCAATGGCCAACCTACTGACAGGCACTGTGAGAAGCTCGTGCTGCCTTCAGCCCCCGCGCCAGAGCTCTCAATGGCCAACCTACTGACAGGCACTGTGAGAAGCTCGCTCTGCCTTCACCCTCCGTGCCAGAGCTCTCAATGGCCAACCTACTGACAGGCACTGTGAGAAGCTCACACTGCCTTCACCCTTCATGCCAGAGCTCTCAATGGCCAACCTACTGACAGGCACTGTGAGAAGCTCGTGCTGCCTTCAACCTCTGTGCCAGAGCTCTCAATGGCCAACCCACTGACAGGCACTGTGAGAAGCTCGTGCTGCCTTCAGTCTCCACGCCAGAGCTCTCAATGGCCAACCTACTGACAGGCACTGTGAGAAGCTCGTGCTGCCTTCACCCTCTGTGCCAGAGCTCTCAATGGCCAACCTACTGACAGGCACTGTGAGAAGCTCGTGCTGCCTTCAGCCTCCGCGCCAGAGCTCTCAATGGCCAACCTACTGACAGGCACTGTGAGAAGCTCGCTCTGCCTTCACCCTCCGTGCCAGAGCTCTCAATGGCCAACCTACTGACAGGCACTGTGAGAAGCTCACACTGCCTTCACCCTTCATGCCAGAGCTCTCAATGGCCAACCTACTGACAGGCACTGTGAGAAGCTCGTGCTGCCTTCAGCCTCCGCGCCAGAGCTCTCAATGGCCAACCTACTGGCAGGCACTGTGAGAAGCTCGTGCTGCCTTCAGCCTCCGCGCCAGAGCTCTCAATGGCCAACCTACTGGCAGGCACTGTGAGAAGCTCGTGCTGCCTTCACCCTCTGCGCCAGAGCTCTCAATGGCCAACCTACTGACAGGCACTGTGAGAAGCTCGTGCTGCCTTCAGCCTCCGCGCCAGAGCTCTCAATGGCCAACCTACTGGCAGGCACTGTGAGAAGCTCGTGCTGCCTTCACCCTCTGCGCCAGAGCTCTCAATGGCCAACCTACTGGCAGGCACTGTGAGAAGCTCACACTGCCTTCACCCTTCATGCCAGAGCTCTCAATGGCCAACCTACTGACAGGTACTGTGAGAAGCTGGCGCTGCCTTCAGCCTCCACGCCAGAGCTCTCAATGGCCAACCTACTGGCAGGCACTGTGAGAAGCTCGTGCTGCCTTCACCCTCTGTGCCAGAGCTCTCAATGGCCAACCTACTGACAGGCACTGTGAGAAGCTCGTGCTGCCTTCAGCCTCCGCGCCAGAGCTCTCAATGGCCAACCTACTGACAGGCACTGTGAGAAGCTCGCTCTGCCTTCACCCTCCGTGCCAGAGCTCTCAATGGCCAACCTACTGGCAGGCACTGTGAGAAGCTCACACTGCCTTCACCCTTCATGCCAGAACTCTCAATGGCCAACCTACTGACAGGTACTGTGAGAAGCTGGCGCTGCCTTCAGCCTCTGCGCCAGAGCTCTCAATGGCCAACCTACTGACAGGCACTGTGAGAAGCTCGTGCTGCCTTCAGCCTCCGCGCCAGAGCTCTCAATGGCCAACCTACTGACAGGCACTGTGAGAAGCTCGCTCTGCCTTCACCCTCCGTGCCAGAGCTCTCAATGGCCAACCTACTGGCAGGCACTGTGAGAAGCTCACACTGCCTTCACCCTTCATGCCAGAGCTCTCAATGGCCAACCTACTGACAGGTACTGTGAGAAGCTGGCGCTGCCTTCAGCCTCCACGCCAGAGCTCTCAATGGCCAACCTACTGACAGGCACTGTGAGAAGCTCGTGCTGCCTTCACCCTCTGTGCCAGAGCTCTCAATGGCCAACCTACTGACAGGCACTGTGAGAAGCTCGTGCTGCCTTCAGCCTCCGCGCCAGAGCTCTCAATGGCCAACCTACTGGCAGGCACTGTGAGAAGCTCGTGCTGCCTTCACCCTCTGCGCCAGAGCTCTCAATGGCCAACCTACTGACAGGCACTGTGAGAAGCTCGTGCTGCCTTCAGCCTCCGCGCCAGAGCTCTCAATGGCCAACCTACTGGCAGGCACTGTGAGAAGCTCGTGCTGCCTTCACCCTCTGCGCCAGAGCTCTCAATGGCCAACCTACTGGCAGGCACTGTGAGAAGCTCACACTGCCTTCACCCTTCATGCCAGAGCTCTCAATGGCCAACCTACTGACAGGTACTGTGAGAAGCTGGCGCTGCCTTCAGCCTCCACGCCAGAGCTCTCAATGGCCAACCTACTGGCAGGCACTGTGAGAAGCTCGTGCTGCCTTCACCCTCTGTGCCAGAGCTCTCAATGGCCAACCTACTGACAGGCACTGTGAGAAGCTCGTGCTGCCTTCAGCCTCCGCGCCAGAGTTCTCAATGGCCAACCTACTGACAGGCACTGTGAGAAGCTCGCTCTGCCTTCACCCTCCGTGCCAGAGCTCTCAATAGCCAACCTACTGGCAGGCACTGTGAGAAGCTCACACTGCCTTCACCCTTCATGCCAGAGCTCTCAATGGCCAACCTACTGACAGGTACTGTGAGAAGCTGGCGCTGCCTTCAGCCTCTGCGCCAGAGCTCTCAATGGCCAACCTACTGACAGGCACTGTGAGAAGCTCGTGCTGCCTTCAGCCTCCGCGCCAGAGCTCTCAATGGCCAACCTACTGACAGGCACTGTGAGAAGCTCGCTCTGCCTTCACCCTCCGTGCCAGAGCTCTCAATGGCCAACCTACTGGCAGGCACTGTGAGAAGCTCACACTGCCTTCACCCTTCATGCCAGAGCTCTCAATGGCCAACCTACTGACAGGTACTGTGAGAAGCTGGCGCTGCCTTCAGCCTCCACGCCAGAGCTCTCAATGGCCAACCTACTGACAGGCACTGTGAGAAGCTCGTGCTGCCTTCACCCTCTGCGCCAGAGCTCTCAATGGCCAACCTACTGACAGGCACTGTGAGAAGCTCACGATGCCTTCACCCTCTGCGCCAGAGCTCTCAATGGCCAACCTACTGACAGGCACTGTGAGAAGCTGGCGCTGCCTTCAGCCTCCATGCCAGAGCTCTCAATGGCCAACCTTCTGGCAGGCACTGTGAGAAGCTCACGCTGCCTTCAGCCTCCAAGCCAGAGCTCTCAATGGCCAACCTACTGACAGGCACTGTGAGAAGCTTGTGCTGCCTTCAGCCTCCACGCCAGAGCTCTCAATGGCCAACCTACTGACAGGCACTGTGAGAAGCTGGTGCTGCCTTCAGCCTCCACGCCAGAGCTCTCAATTGCCAACCTACTGGCAGGCACTGTGAGAAGCTCACACTGCCTTCACCCTCCACGCCAGAGCTCTCAATGGCCAACCTACTGACAGGCACTGTGAGAAGCTTGTGCTGCCTTCACCCTCTGTGCCAGAGCTCTCAATGGCCAACCTACTGGCAGGCACTGTGAGAAGCTTGTGCTGCCTTCACCCTCTGCGCCAGAGCTCTCAATGGCCAACCTATTGACAGGCACTGTGAGAAGCTCACACTGCCTTCACCCTCTGTGCCAGAGCTCTCAATGGCCAACCTACTGACAGGCACTGTGAGAAGCTGGCGCTGCCTTCAGCCTCCACGCCAGAGCTCTCAATGGCCAACCTACTGGCAGTCACTGTGAGAAGCTCACACTGCCTTCACCCTCTGTGCCAGAGCTCTCAATGGCCAACCTACTGACAGGCACTGTGAGAAGCTTGCGCTGCCTTCAGCCTCCGTGCCAGAGCTTTCAATGGCCAACCTACTGACAGGCACTGTGAGAAGCTCGTGCTGCCTTCAGCCTCCACGCCAGAGCTCTCAATGGCCAACCTACTGACAGGCACTGTGAGAAGCTCACGCTGCCTTCAGCCTCCACGCCAGAGCTCTCAATGGCCAACCTACTGACAGGCACTGTGAGAAGCTTGCGCTGCCTTCAGCCTCCACGCCAGAGCTCTCAATGGCCAACCTACTGGCAGGCACTGTGAGAAGCTCGCGCTGCCTTCACCCTCTGCGCCAGAGCTCTCAATGGCCAACCTACTGACACGCACTGTGAGAAGCTCGTGCAGCCTTCAGCCTCCACGCCAGAGCTCTCAATGGCCAACCTACTGGCAGGCACTGTGAGAAGCTCGCGCTGCCTTCACCCTCTGCGCCAGAGCTCTCAATGGCCAACCTACTGGCAGGCACTGTGAGAAGCTCGTGCTGCCTTCACCCTCTGCGCCAGAGCTCTCAATGGCCAACCTACTGACAGGCACTGTGAGAAGCTCACACTGCCTTCACCCTCTGTGCCAGAGCTCTCAATGGCCAACCTACTGACAGTCACTGTGAGAAGCTCACACTGCCTTCACCCTCTGTGCCAGAGCTCTCAATGGCCAACCTACTGGCAGGCACTGTGAGAAGCTCGTGCTGCCTTCACCCTCTGTGCCAGAGCTCTCAATGGCCAACCTACTGACAGGCACTGTGAGAAGCTTGTGCTGCCTTCAGCCTCCGCGCCAGAGCTCTCAATGGCCAACCTACTGACAGGCACTGTGAGAAGCTCGCTCTGCCTTCACCCTCCGTGCCAGAGCTCTCAATGGCCAACCTACTGGCAGGCACTGTGAGAAGCTCACACTGCCTTCACCCTTCATGCCAGAGCTCTCAATGGCCAACCTACTGACAGGTACTGTGAGAAGCTGGCGCTGCCTTCAGCCTCTGCGCCAGAGCTCTCAATGGCCAACCTACTGACAGGCACTGTGAGAAGCTCGTGCTGCCTTCAGCCTCCGCGCCAGAGCTCTCAATGGCCAACCTACTGACAGGCACTGTGAGAAGCTCACTCTGCCTTCACCCTCCGTGCCAGAGCTCTCAATGGCCAACCTACTGGCAGGCACTGTGAGAAGCTCACACTGCCTTCACCCTTCATGCCAGAGTTCTCAATGGCCAACCTACTGACAGGTACTGTGAGAAGCTGGCGCTGCCTTCAGCCTCCACGCCAGAGCTCTCAATGGCCAACCTACTGACAGGCACTGTGAGAAGCTCGTGCTGCCTTCACCCTCTGCGCCAGAGCTCTCAATGGCCAACCTACTGACAGGCACTGTGAGAAGCTCACGATGCCTTCACCCTCTGCGCCAGAGCTCTCAATGGCCAACCTACTGACAGGCACTGTGAGAAGCTGGCGCTGCCTTCAGCCTCCACGCCAGAGCTCTCAATGGCCAACCTTCTGGCAGGCACTGTGAGAAGCTCACGCTGCCTTCAGCCTCCAAGCCAGAGCTCTCAATGGCCAACCTACTGACAGGCACTGTGAGAAGCTTGTGCTGCCTTCAGCCTCCACGCCAGAGCTCTCAATGGCCAACCTACTGACAGGCACTGTGAGAAGCTCGTGCTGCCTTCAGCCTCCACGCCAGAGCTCTCAATTTCCAACCTACTGGCAGGCACTGTGAGAAGCTCACACTGCCTTCACCCCAGAGCTCTCAATGGCCAACCTACTGACAGGCACTGTGAGAAGCTTGTGCTGCCTTCACCCTCTGTGCCAGAGCTCTCAATGGCCAACCTACTGACAGGCACTGTGAGAAGCTCACACTGCCTTCACCCTCTGTGCCAGAGCTCTCAATGGCCAACCTACTGACAGGCACTGTGAGAAGCTGGCGCTGCCTTCAGCCTCCACGCCAGAGCTCTCAATGGCCAACCTACTGGCAGTCACTGTGAGAAGCTCACACTGCCTTCACCCTCTGTGCCAGAGCTCTCAAAGGCCAACCTACTGACAGGCACTGTGAGAAGCTTGCGCTGCCTTCAGCCTCCGTGCCAGAGCTTTCAATGGCCAACCTACTGACAGGCACTGTGAGAAGCTCGTGCTGCCTTCAGCCTCCACGCCAGAGCTCTCAATGGCCAACCTACTGACAGGCACTGTGAGAAGCTCACGCTGCCTTCAGCCTCCACGCCAGAGCTCTCAATGGCCAACCTACTGACAGGCACTGTGAGAAGCTTGCGCTGCCTTCAGCCTCCACGCCAGAGCTCTCAATGGCCAACCTACTGGCAGGCACTGTGAGAAGCTCGCGCTGCCTTCAACCTCTGCGCCAGAGCTCTCAATGGCCAACCTACTGACACGCACTGTGAGAAGCTCGTGCAGCCTTCAGCCTCCACGCCAGAGCTCTCAATGGCCAACCTACTGGCAGGCACTGTGAGAAGCTCGCGCTGCCTTCACCCTCTGCGCCAGAGCTCTCAATGGCCAACCTACTGGCAGGCACTGTGAGAAGCTCGTGCTGCCTTCACCCTCTGCGCCAGAGCTCTCAATGGCCAACCTACTGACAGGCGCTGTGAGAAGCTCACACTGCCTTCACCCTCTGTGCCAGAGCTCTCAATGGCCAACCTACTGACAGTCACTGTGAGAAGCTCACACTGCCTTCACCCTCTGTGCCAGAGCTCTCAATGGCCAACCTACTGGCAGGCACTGTGAGAAGCTCGCGCTGCCTTCAGCCTCCGTGCCAGAGCTTTCAATGGCCAACCTACTGACAGGCACTGTGAGAAGCTCGCGCTGCCTTCAGCCTCCACGCCAGAGCTCTCAATGGCCAACCTACTGACAGGCACTGTGAGAAGCTCGTGCTGCCTTCAGCCTCCACGCCAGAGCTCTCAATGGCCAACCTACTGACAGGCACTGTGAGAAGCTCGTGCAGCCTTCAGCCTCCACGCCAGAGCTCTCAATTGCCAACCTACTGGCAGGCACTGTGAGAAGCTCGCGCTGCCTTCACCCTCTGCGCCAGAGCTCTCAATGGCCAACCTACTGGCAGGCACTGTGAGAAGCTCGTGCTGCCTTCACCCTCTGCGCCAGAGCTCTCAATGGCCAACCTACTGACAGGCACTGTGAGAAGCTCACACTGCCTTCACCCTCTGCGCCAGAGCTCTCAATGGCCAACCTACTGACAGTCACTGTGAGAAGCTCACACTGCCTTCACCCTCTGTGCCAGAGCTCTCAATGGCCAACCTACTGACAGGCACTGTGAGAAGCTTGCGCTGCCTTCAGCCTCCGTGCCAGAGCTTTCAAAGGCCAACCTACTGACAGGCACTGTGAGAAGCTCGTGCTGCCTTCAGCCTCCACGCCAGAGCTCTCAATGGCCAACCTACTGACAGGCACTGTAAGCAGCTCGTGCTGCCTTCAGCCTCCACGCCAGAGCTCTCAATGGCCAACCTACTGACAGGCACTGTGAGAAGCGCGCTCTGCCTTCAGCCTCCGTGCCAGAGCTCTCAATGGCCAACCTACTGACAGACACTTTGAGAAGCTCGCGCTGCCTTCAGCCTCCACGCCGGAGCTCTCAATGGCCAACCTACTGACAGGCACTGTGAGAAGCTCGCGCTGCCTTCAGCCTCCGCGCCGGAGCTCTCAATGGCCAACCTACTGACAGGCACTGTGAGAAGCTCGCGCTGCCTTCAGCCTCCACGCCGGAGCTCTCAATGGCCAACCTACTGACAGGCACTGTGAGAAGATCACACTGCCTTCAGCCTCCGCGCCAGAGCTCTCAATCACGGCCCCAAAAACACCTTGCACGACAAGAATAATAAGATACACAAAAAAGACTGAAACGCATCATGATAGAAATAGCTAACACTCTTGGGGAATGCAAGGTTAAGTAAAACGTGAAATAAAAGAGGAGCTAAACTGCTGACATGCGTTACCTTAACGTTTTTAACATTCATTGTAAATCAATCCGTGGTTTTAGCATTAATATTAAGGGCATGAAGATGGGGCCAGCTTTAATGCCACATGACACAGCCAGATCCCCAGAATAATGTAATCACTAACATCAAGCATGCTACTGCTTGTAACTGTCTTTAAAATCCACACATGTCCAGAGAGGGAATAAAACATTCTATAACCATCGCGCCGTTCAACCTAATAAATCAGAACCTCAATAAATACTAAGTATATGCATAATATTCTAGGCAGGCATACTAGCAGTAATGGGGTTGACATTTTTTAGGTAATTCCACAAATCAGGACACTATAAGCACATATTTCTCCCTTTGTGCATGACTCAGATATTTGGGTCAATTTTGCAAGGGAACAGAAGGCCAGTTCATCTTTTGGATCAGCTTCACTTGGGAACAAATGCAGCAGCTCCACTTCTAAAGGTGTCTACAACGTACAGCCACGGCCAGGGGTGTTACAGCAGGGAGGTCACCGTGACCACGGGTCTGAGCGCAATATACATAATACAAATTTAGAATTACAACCCTTACCATTAATGAGGACAAGGAGCCAAATCTTGCGTTCAGTGCTCTCATTCGGTCCTACCTTGTGGCGATTGTGAAAGGATGTGGTCTATACCTGTGAATGACGGACATCTGGCCTCACGCAGGGACGCAGCCTGTAACGCTTGAAACCATGACGCTGGCAGCATCACTGGCCTACGGTGAATACCGCCATAGACTACCATGGCACAGGCGGGCTTTAGAAAGATAAGCCCTGCATCATCCATCACATTGCAGAAAGTTGATTTACTGCCCTGCTTCCGGCTCATTGTTCATAACAGGGTGGGGGAGCCAGCCTGGGAGAGGCAGCCTAGCCTCAAATACATCTATTTTGTTTTGAGATATGATCATATCTCTAAAAAAACAAATCTATGTAATATTGTTTGGCTGTAACATGTAGGAATTTCAGAGGGTCACAGCCCCAGAGCCCTAATGGAGAAACACCCCCTATGTCTACCTATAATATTCCATTCAATAAGTCATAGTGTGTGTGAAGAGGGGGGATGTGAGGGCTGGTTTGAAGTAGTAAGAATGGGTAACCAGTCGGACGTTTTTGCGGGATAGTTGTTTATTTCCAAAAAAAACAAGGTAAATAGTTCTATATTCAGCTTTGTTGTTTGATGGTCGAAAATAGGCAAAGAAAGGAAAATATCGGGGTCTTCAAGTTCTTCCTGACTTGAGCAGTGTCAGTTCCGGTCAGTCTTGTGGCTTGGTTTCGGATAGCAGCGTCATGAAAAGAAAGAAGAAAACAATCCGAGGATTACTGACACGTTTCAGGGTTACTCTACTGAATGAAGGGGGAAGGGGAGTGAGGAGTCCCCAGGGCCCTACACCAAGAACATGCTCTGCTCAATCTGCGCGTTATCGTGACAGCACGAGTGTGTTCAGGGGTGAGGCACACACACAAATGTTTTCACGGTGCCGGGACCTCCCTCAAACCTCCCCTACCCTTTCCCACCCTGTGAGGAGAAGAGTCCCTTTAAACGGCCCCGTACCTTGTCCAGCCACACTTCTCCAGAAGTACGGCAGGGCGGTTCGTGGTGTCGGTGGCCTCCCGGCGTACACGTTCTCCTGGTCCCCTCGTCTGCTTCTCTTCCGGGGTTCTCGTCTGCTTCTTCTCCTGGATTCTCGTCCCGAACGTTGCTCCTCTCCCGTCTTCCTTCTCCGGCTTTCGCGCCGTGCGGTTCAGGCCGGGCTTCCTTATCCGTTCCTTCCGGCACTGGTTGGTCGGACTCACATGACGTCAGGAGGGTTGACTCCGCCTCTGCTTGAGACATCCACGCCGCATTAAAGGGGCCGTAGGGATCCTGAGGATGGGGCGGAAAGGAACAGCTGTTAAAGTTCCCGCCCCATCCACCGACGTCACCAGAGGCCCCGTGACACATCCCACCCCGGGATTTCCACGATCGTGGGAAATAGGGAAGCGGGATAAAAAGTCAACATTTCCCTGATCAGCCCCCTTCCGGTGGCGGACCTCAATTTGAAAGGGCTGCAGGGCCAAGAACCAACGCAGGATATGCTCATTATGTCCCCGATTACGTTGGAGCCAAGTGAGAGGAGCATGATCTGTGAACAAAATGAAGGGACGACCCTCAAGATAGTATCGGAGTTTATCCACCCCCCATCGAACTGCAAGGCACTCCTTTTCAATGATAGAATAGGCTTGTTCGCGGGGAAACAGTTTCCTGCTGATAAACAAGATTGGCTTCTCGTGCCCTTCCTCGTCCAGTTGTGACAGAACAGCACCGATACCCACCCCTGACGCATCGGTCTGCAAAACAAATGGTTTACTGAAGTCCGGAGAGATCAATATAGGGGAGGAGGTGATACCGTTCTGCAAGGCCCGAAAGGCTGAGGTTTCCTTCGGGGAGGGAACAGGCAATTTAGCAGAAGAATGGAATTTACGCAGGAGGTCAGTTAGAGGTCCTGCTAGATCTGCGAACTGCCTAATAAACCTACGGTAGTACCCTACCAACCCCAAAAAGGTCCTCAGTTCTCTTTTAGTGGTAGGGTAGGGAACAGCTTTTATGGCTTCCACTTTCTTGGTTTGGGGTTGAATCATACCATTCCCCAGGACATAACCAAGATAATTGACAGTCCTATAGGCGACCCTGGATTTCTTGGCGTTGATATGGAGGTTTGCTTTATGTAGACTGGACAGAATGTTGTCTAGATGAGTGAGGTGGTCTTCCCAAGTCTTGCTAAAGACGACGATATCGTCGAGGTAGGCTGAGGCGTATTCCAGGTGGGGGGCTAACAGGGTATCCATAGCCCTTTGAAAGGTTGCTGGTGCTCCATGCAACCCAAAGGGGAGGACGGTGAAATGGTAATGGCCAGAGGGCGTGGAAAAGGCAGCCTTTTCCCTGTCTGAAGGGGCTAACGGTATCTGCCAATAACCCTTGGTGAGGTCGATGGTGGTGATATATCTGGCCTCACCAAGGCGCTCCAACAGCTCGTCTACCCTGGGGAGAGGGTAAGCATCCTGTTTAGAAACCCGGTTAACTGCTCGGAAGTCTATGCAAAACCGGATGCTGCCATCCGTTTTAGGCACGAGAACCACCGGTGAACACCAGTTGCTATGCGACAGGACGATTACGCCCGACCGTAGCATATTATCCACCTCGTTCTTAAAGGCAAGACGTCTAGCCTCCGGGATTCGATATGGTTTTTGTTTTACCACAATACCAGGGGGTGTAGGAATGGTGTGTTCGGCTAGGTGGGTTCTGCCTGGGTGGTCGGAGAAGACACTCTTGTGGCGAAGGAGTAGAGAGAGAGCCTCGTCCTTTTGTTTCAGGGTAAGATCCTGATTGATAGGGGTATCATGTACAGTATGAGGAGAGGGAGAAACCATGGCGACCGTGGAGACTGTTTGAGGAGGTGTACCTATCCATTTCTTTAAGAGGTTTATGTGGTACATTTGTGTTTTCTGTCCAGATAACTGTAACAGATAGGTGGTATGCTCTATCCTTTTGAGGACCTTTAAGGGTCCCTGCCATTCTTTCCTTAGTTTGTGGGTGGAGCTGGGTAGTAGTATTAGAGCCCAGTCCCCTACGTTCAGTTCCCTCCACTTTTTCCCTCGATCATAGAAGGTTTTTGGCTTGGCCTGGGCCATGGCCAGATGATCATGAGCAAGGGTTCTCAGTTTGTGGAGGCGGGTTTGTAATTGACGAGTGTAGTCCAAAAGCGCCTCCGCTTCTTGTGTCCCCTCCCTTTCCCAGCTATCTTTGGTAATCTCCAACAGGGTCCTGGGTTTAAGGCCGAACAGCAGCTCGAATGGTGAGGTACCCAAACTGGCTTGGGTCTGGCTGCGTAATACAAAAAGGGCTAGAGGTAGTAACTGATCCCAGTTTGTCCCATCCCCAGACAGTAATTTCTTCAAGGTGAGCTTTAGGGAGCCGTTGTACTGCTCAACCAAACCATCTGTCTGGGGATGGTAGACAGACGTCTTTATATGTTTTATTCTCAGTTGGGTACACACCTGTTTCATAAGGCGGGACACGAAAGGGGACCCCTGATCGGTAATGATCTCCCTGGGGAATCCCATTCGGGAAAACACTTCCACTAGTCTTTGTGCTATGGCAGAGGAGGTGGCCACCCGAAGGGGAAAGGCCTCCGGATAGCGGGTGGCATAATCTACCAACACCAGGGCGTATTGGTGTCCCCTTCCTGACTTGGGCAAAGGACCAATGAGGTCCATACCTAGTCGGTCAAACGGAGTACCTATAATGGGTAATGGATTCAATGGTACAGGGGGAGGTATGTAAGGATTTCGTTTCTGGCATATCCTGCATTCTTGACATTATTTTTGAATCTGTGCATACACTCCAGGCCAAAAAAAATGCTGGAGTATGGCCTGTCCCGTCTTTTCAGCCCCAGAATGGCCTGCCAAAAGATGGGCATGTGCAAAAAATAGTATTTGCTCCCTAAAACTTGTGGGTACCAGCAGCTGTGGGGTCGCATCGGGTTTTGCCAGTCTATAGAGCAGACCGTTTTTCTCGAGAAAAGTGGGATATACACGGGTAAGGGGGTCCTGATCTTCACGGGCTTTGCTCCATGCATTAGTGAGGCTGGCATCATTTAACTGTGCGGTGCGAAAATGGGTGTCATAGGTTTTCCCCAGGGGCTGTAGAGCTTCTAACATAAGAGAGTGAAAGGAAGGATTATCGGTCCCGATGATGACGGGTTCTGGGAGATTGGACAAGACACCTACCCTTACCTCTGTTCCCTTCCCTGACTCGCTATAGAGGGTGACATTATACCTAAGGGATATTCCCTAACATCCCTGTGAACGCATCTAATGTGAACAGTCTTGCCTGGGATGAGATTGTACTGATTGATTAACGCCTGTTTTACTACGGAGTGCTTGCACCCTGAATCAAGCAGGGCTCTTATAGGCGTTCCATTAATAGTCAGACTTACATAGAAGGTTGTCCCAGTTTCTTGTGCAAAAAGGATGGAGCGGGGGGCATAGCTCACGTCCATGGGCTCATCTTCCTTCTCTTTCTTTTTTCGGCAATATCGGGCTATATGGCCCCACTCATATAACATCCGGGGTAAAAGGGTCTCAGGGAAGTTTAAAGACTCAACCAGGCTACGTCCCCTCCTAACCAACATGAAATACTGAAAAAACCTGGGAGTCTACTAGTAGGAACAAAAATATGTCCTAACACGTGATAAAACCAATGCCCAACACTTAGTTGCAGAGGAAGAATCCTTGTAAACTATTAACAGAAAGTGCATATACCAACGCACATAGCCACCAGCAACAGTAGGTATATCCCAATGTCTAAAGATGGATTCCCATCAAAGTCTTGTAAATGATCAATATTATCATTTGGTCATCCAAAGGTAGGGGTGGTAGGTCTCTTGGTATTGAAACATTAGTTGACTTTGCCAGGGGTATAGAGGTTATTGAAGACATCACAGTTGAAAGTGGGTTGAGATTGAACTCCACATTTATACCCCCGGGCAACACATATAATGCCATTGACGAATTCACAAGTCGCATGACTCATGATTTATACAAATTGGAGGATACCCACTCTAGTTCTACCAAATGTAAACATCCTCAGAACATTACCAGAGCAGAAAGAACCTTTTTGAATTCAATCCGTGATGATTCCTCCCTTATTGTGCGAGAGGCCGACAAGGGAGGTAACATTGTCATTATGGATAGGACTGATTATATGGATGAGATAGCCAGGCAACTGGCGGTTACTGACTGCTATACTAAACTAAAATCGAATCCTATCAAATCTGTAGAGAACTATATCAACAGATTTGCTTGCTGAATGGAAAGAATCTGGCCTTATATCTGACCAGGAATCCAGATTTTTGATGGCTAACAATTCACGGTATCCTTGCATTTATGCATTGCCCAAGGTGCATAAGGGTGGGGTCTTTCCTCCCGGTAGGCCCATCATATCGGGGAACGGAGGGCCCACTGAACACATGGCAGAATATGTTGATTTATTTCTTCAACCGATGGTACAAAATCTGCCATCCTACCTTAAGGACAGTAGGGAGCTCCTCTGTAAATTAGAGGATGTGACTTGGGACCATGACAATTTTACCTTTGTAACAATGGACGTAGAGAGTCTCTACACCTGCATTGCATTAGAAAATGGCTTACGCTCATTAAAATACTATTTATACCAACGTAACGCGAGTCATTTAGAACACAGCAACATGCTACTCTCTATGTCAGAACTCATTCTTACACATAATGTGTTTCTACATGATGGCGACTGGTACATCCAGAAACGTGGGACTGCCATGGGTTCCAGGTTTGCTCCATCTTACGCTAACCTTTTTATGGGTTTGTTTGAGATGGAGCATGCCTGGGGCCGTGGCGCAAGGGACTGGATCGAGCATATTCTTTTTTATGCTCGGTACATTGACGACGTTTTTCTAATTTTGTATCTTAAACTACAGAATTGATATACTGTTTTCTTAAACCAATATATATGTTTTGCAAATTTCTCCCTAGACCTCACTGTGGGCCTGCTTTTGTCTTTTGTCTACACTGACCGTTACTAGGATCTCTGTTCCTGCTCATAATATTTCAGTGAGTACAAACATTATCTGATTTTAGAGGGCTCACTTAGGGTTTTTTTAAGGACATAAGATAGTACCATGGAAACACGTAGGTTTTGGATTATTATAACTTGCCTACCCAGTTACAAAACTAATGTTGAAGGTAATGTTTGATTCAATATTTCGAAACTGATATGCATATAATTGGGACTTGGTTATACTTTATCACGCATTATGTTATTAGGAGATTACCTCTGATATATGTTGTGGTGATTTTCTTAACAGATTAATAATAGAAAATCCCAGAAAACCTGACCGGGACGTATGTGAAAAGCGAAATCAAAAAGATTATTTTAAAGTACTTTGCAGACGAGGTGTATTACTTTCTATAATAGTGTTGTGTATTTCAGAGCTATCATTACAATATGTAGGTTCATTTTCTGGTTTATATTAACAACAGATATCTGATTCCATAAACCAAATTTGTTAGGGCACTCCATGTCATATATTGTGATGACAGAAATAGGCTTTGACTGTTTTAAATAACTGATTGTATCTCGGTTATATTGTTTGTACTTTTTAATATGGACTTTAAATGTTTTCCCATGTCTGTAAATTTGTTTTTAATCAGTGACTGTACCCCTGGATCAATTCTGGTTCTGCTCTTTTCCTTTGGTTTAGGGTGTCTCTGTATAGACAAACTGTGTAATGTATCAACTTTTGTAATATATGTTTTTGTATGTGTCTTGTATAGCCCTGAAGAAGTCCGGCAACGGACGAAACACGTCGGCTATTCGCTACTATCAAAAAAATAAAATAAAAAATAAAAACTGAATAAAAGAAAGAAAATCAAAGTCACAACATTGTGTGTCTTTTGTGAACATTTGGGAAAACCAATACTTTGTACATCTGTATGTTCGTTTCTGACAACTTTTTTGCAATGATGCATAATTTTTGAAGGGTGCTGTCCAATTAAAAAAAAAATAGGTCTCTAGATCATTGAGACAAAATCCATACCCTCCATGAGGGATATCCCTCCACAGTTGCTCGTAGACCATATGTTTGATCATAAAGTGGGAACTAGTGCAGTGCAGAAAGAAATGAGTGAAAGTAAAATGAATCGAGAAAGGCAGCGGGGTAAACTTTAATAGCTGCCAGTCTCTTCCAGATTAAAAACCAAGAACAGCGCAATTATAGCAGTTCAAACAAATAGCTGCTGGGGGGCCAACATGTTTCTGCCAAACGGGATTAAACTCCTAAGGCTTTCTTCAGGGCCTCTGTTCTAAATAAATCTTGCGACTGCCAATGTATAATACATTTAAATCAACAACCACAACTCATAAGTGAAAAGAAGTGAAAAACCATAAAGGATATACACGACTATTCCTCCATGTCACTTGGTGTGCTGTTCACCTACAAAAGTAAATGGTAACGTCAGTGCGTTGGGCATAGCAACATAGAAGAAAATCTAGAGATTATATTTAACTCACCTATAGTAACAGGGGATAGGACCTCACCTCACCTGGACCGTGCTCAGGGTAGAGGAGGCCACGCACTAGAAGGCAAGGAAAAAAGATGCTAGATCCAGCAACAAGAGGAATGACCTTCCTAGTTATCTACCGATCTGTGCCACCTATTCCTTTGCCAAACTTCCCATGTATCCTGACAGCTCACTATCAAAAAACTCATCCACCCCTCACTCCGAGGCAGTCTCACATTGATAATTATAACTAATCCAGATCTACCGCTTGTGCCTAACAAAAGTGACAGACACTAAGCTCCTTACCTCTCCGTCGTTGCCTCAGACTGATCCTGAGTCTGGGGGAGGCAACGAGGAGAGAAAAGGGAAGATTTTTATAACTGTAAGGGACAAGCCCCTGTCCAATCGGGGCGTTAACCAAGTGAAAAACGCCGCGTTAGCTGTTTAGTTAAGGTCTAAACAAATAAACTCGAACAGGAAACTTACTCTAAGAGAGGGGTTAACCACCGGCGATGTCCTTCCCTCAGTCCAACCCGATTCCTTGTTTTCGCGAGATCTCGCGATAGGCTGCGGGACTTCGGCAGAGAATGCCGTAGAACTACAAAATGACGTAATACGCGGCGTCACAGTAGTTTTTTCTCATTTCGAATGTCCAACTATTAAAAATAAATCGATGTAACTCCATCCAGTATTTTCTCTTGGGAGTGTAGAAGATTGACAGAACTAACTTTACAATACTACTTGTATATGAATATGGCCGAGCTCGCGTAATGCAGGTGCAAAATGATCAGATGGTCTGGTATGGTACAATCTAGTCAAGAGGCACGAGAACAAACGGGTATCAACACGTGATTCTGTCATGTTGTGTGGTGTTAGACGCATGCCAAGAAAGATGTGTTATGCTATGGCTTATGTCTCCAGGACATCAGGACTGAGTGATGTAATGTTGTTCTATCCAGATGCGCACTAGAATGATATCTATTACTGTGGTGATGATATATATATTTATGTTCCTTACAGTGGTGTAGAAAATCGATCAGAGGTATACACAGACACCTAAATCGATTCAAATCTATAGGGTTGTGGCCTCTCAGCACGACTCCTTAGCTCCCACATCACCTAACATAGTCCCCCAGAGGAACTGCAGAACTATCATGATACAGAGTCACCAGAAGTGGAGGTATACTGTCTAGACAATGGAATGGGACTCCGGTCAATTATAGACATTGTGATGTACAAGTAGATAATGGGCTCTGGACTTACCTGATAGTAGGTCATACTCTCAAAGCGTGGTCCATGGAATATCATCATTTAGCCCACCAGTGTCAGTTGATAGTTTATAGATCCATCTTTGCTCTTTGGTGAAAAGATATCTGGTAACATCCCCGATATGTGAGGGTACAAACGGTTTCTCTAGTACCGTCCATGTGAAATCTGTTTCACAATGGTTCAGTTCTATAAAATGTTTAGTTAATTTGGAAACACTTTTCTTGCACCTAAAAGAACTCTTGTGCTCCAGCATTCTGGTGCGGACTTTCCTAGTTGTCATACCTATGTATTTCTTAGCACACGGGCATGTTAGTAGGTAGATAACTTCCGAGCTGTTACAGTTGGAAACATTCTTCTGGATCCATGGGCGGTTCGTCCCTATGTCTATCTGTGTGGATTTTGAAGTCTGTGGACACATGGAACAATTGCCACATGGATGATGGCCAGTCACTGCCGCCAGGTCCCATAAGGTACCTACAGCCCGCATTGATTTATCTTGGGGACAGGTCATTCCTCTTGTTGCTGGATCTAGCATCTTTTTTCCTTGCCTTCTAGCGCGTGGCCTCCTCTACCCTGAGCACGGTCCAGGTGAGGTGAGGTCCTATCCCCTGTTACTATAGGTGAGTTAAATATAATCTCTAGATTTTCTTCTATGTTGCTATGCCCAACGCACTGACGTTACCATTTACTTTTGTAGGTGAACAGCATACCAAGTGACATGGAGGAATAGTCGTGCATATCCTTTATGGTTTTTCACTTCTTTTCACTTATGAGTTGTGGTTGTTGATTTAAATGTATTATACATTGGCAGTCGCAAGATTCATTTAGAACAGAGGCCCTGAAGAAAGCCTTAGGAGTTTATTCCCGTTTGGCAGAAACATGTCGGCCCCCCAGCAGCTATTTGTTTGAACTGCTATAATTGCGCTGTTCTTGGTTTTTAATCTGGAAGAGACTGGCAGCGATTAAAGTTTACCCCGCTGCCTTTCTCGATTCATTTTACTTTCACTCATTTCTTTCTTTCTGCACTAGTTCCCACTTTATGATCAAACATATGGTCTACGAGCAACTGTGGAGGGATGTCCCTCATGGAGGGTATGGATTTTGTCTCAATGATCTAGAGACCTACCACCCCTACCTTTGGATGACCAAATGATAATATTGATCATTTACAAGACTTTGCTGGGAATCCATCTTTAGACATTGGGATACACCTACTGTTGCTGGTGGCTATGTGCGTTGGTATATGCACTTTCTGGTAATAGTTTACAAGGATTCTTCCTCTGCACCTAAGTGTTGGGCATTGGTTTTATCACGTGTTAGGACATATTTTTGTTCCTACTAGACTTCCGGGTTTTTTCAGTATTTCATGTTGGTTAGGAGGGGACGTAGCCTGGTTGAGTCTTTAAACTTCCCTGAGACCCTTTTACCCCGGATGTTATATGATTGTTAGAGCAGCTGATGGCTGCGGGTCTATGATTGTGACTATACTAGATAGATAGTCTCGTCTAATTACTGTTTCAGAATTAGTGTGTACACACTTCCGTTCCTGTTAGCTCCTTCACTAAGCCCCACCTTTTTTCCTTGAAGGTAGGTGTTTTTACATTTAACATGGCAGAACGTCAGGGCCTGTCTTGTGATGAGGCCACTCTCCAGAATATACTTGAGAACATGCCGAGCGTCTTAGAATCTTTACCTGGTCCCTCCACGAGCACTGTTGATGAATGGACCAAGGTACTTACACTCAAGAAATCCTATTCCCGTACTGCGATACATGGGATAGCTATGGCCGAGTACCTACGGGCGAGCTGTGCACCACCAGGCCTAATTGTCACTAATGCCCCGCGCTTGTTTCTTACTGACAAGACTTTCCTAATGGATTGGTCCCTGATTGCATGGCGATGCACCAGGGACTGTTTGATTCTAATAATCAGTACCGCCAAAAAGACAGCAGACTCTATTCTGATTGAAATTCAACTCTTAGAAGGGCAAATTAAAGCGACAATCACTCCTGCTTTATATAAAAAACAACATGATGAGTCAGATAAAAACAACAAAGAGTTTCACGATCCAACTTTGCAGTAAAAAATTGACAAGTTCAAGAAGGACTTGGCCAAGTTACAACTTGAGAGAGTGTACCCTTACACTAGCGATACATACACTCCACCTGTGTTTCGAAAAAATGGGAGATCTTTTGGCTCGAATTACTCAGGTTCCAGTACTGATTCGGGCAGCGATTCTGATCAAGCTGGCCCGTCATCAGCAATGGGTAGAGGACAAGGGCGTCCCAACCGATATCAAAACTATAGAGGCCAACAGAACCCCCAGTCACAACCTTGGTGGCCACCTACCCCGTGGGGACATCCTGGTAATTTCCAATACCCTTTCCAACCACCAACGGGTCCTTTCACTGGTTACCCTAACTACAACAATCAACCTTTTTTAGGGTTTGGCCAGCGACGGAACAGAGACAAACGAAGAAACGCACAGCCACAGGTTCATTGGGAGGAACCAACAGGTCCACACACAGGGACGCGCAGCCAGACGAGAGGGAACCCCCGGTAGAAGAGGCATACACCGAACCCAGTTTGGTAGTAAACCGTAGTAGCAAAATTCTCTCTACCTTAGAAGAGGTGGTTCTCAATAAATGTCTAGGCTTTGTCATTACCAACAATGGAGATCCTTTCAAACTCCAGGTAGAACTTGCCCAGTTCTTTCGCAAACTATGTCTATATTATTTTTTTAGAGACAAAGTGAGCGATGAGAATTCCATGACTGATAAGAATACAGGACTGAGGATTAAATCTTCCTTCCTCCCTCCAGCACACTCTGTACCACCTCAAGTGGTGACCTTTGAAAAGGCCGTTAAGGATGAGGTGGAGAAACTCTGGCACAAGAGAAGTGACACTTTCAGAAATCTTTCAAAACTTGAAGAAGAGGCTTTACAAGATCTAGAGAGAGATCCCCTGATAACTATCAAACCCGCAGATAAAGGGGGCTCGATTGTTATTCAGGACACTGAGGTGTATAGGGATGAATGCCTGCGACAGCTGAGCAATACCAACTCTTATGTCCCTCTAATGGAGGATCCCACAGACAGGTTGACATCTGAAATTAAATACATGGTCGATGAAGCCTTGAGTGAAGGATGGATCACAAACCAAGAGGCCCAGTTTCTGCAAACACAGAATCCCACTGTGCCTTATTTCTATACTCTACCCAAGGTCCATAAAGTCCAGAGACCACCACCTGGCAGACCTATAATATCGGGGCAAGGTTCTCTTCTAGAGCCTTTGTCTGCATTTGTGGATTTCTTTCTTAGACCCTTGGTAAGACAATGCCCGCATACCTCAAGGATACTAAGGATGTGTTACGAGTAATCCCTGAGATCGATTTCAATTAAGCAACAGACCATCTTGTTTAATTTGACGTTGAATCTCTCTATACCTCCATCCCTCAGGATGAAACTCTTGACACTATCACATCTATCCTAGAGAGCACTAATCTGGAATCAATCACGCCTGTTCCTTTCATCATGGCATTAGCCAGAATTGCCATGAAAGAGAACTTCTTTATGTTTGAAAACACCATCTATTTACAGACATCAGGTACCAGTATGGGGAGCATTTCGCACCCAGCCTTGCGAACCTTTATGTTCATTCGTTTGAACAAGAGCATGTCCTGACTTCCACCAACCCATTCTTTTCTAACATCCGTTGGTGGAAGCGATACATAGATGATATTCTTGTAATATGGCGAGGCGATCTGAGATCCATTCAGGATTTCCACCAATGGCTGAACTCCCAAAATGAGTTCTTGAAATTTACTGTGGAGAGCAGTAAAGAAAGAATCTCTTTTCTTGACTTATCAATTTATGTGACCCTGTCGGGTTTACAAACTGAACTGTTTAGGAAATCCATGGCAAGAAATTCTCTGCTTTTGTATGACAGCCAACATCCCAGATCCCTGAAGGATAACTTGCCCTATGGGCAATTCCTTCGGGTCCGGAGAAATTGCTCCACATTAGAAACTTTCAATAAACATGCTAAGGGTCTTTCTCAACAATTAAGAGCCAGACATTATATGAAACAGCTGATCAAATGTTCATTGAAAAGGGCGACCAACAATCATCGTGATGCCTTATTGGAGGAGGCCCCACCTAAGGCTCCCCTTGAACGACTCACTTTTGTAAGTACGTTTAACACTAAATCGAACCAGGTGCAACGTATCGTAAGACACCATTGGCGTGTGCTCAATTGTACCAATGATAAAATAGAACCACCTCTGTTTGCCTTCAAAAGGTCTAGTAACCTTCGCGATCGTCTGATACATACCCGTCCCCAAGATAAATCAAGGCGGGCTGTAGGTACCTTATGGGACCTGGCGGCAGTGACTGGCCATCATCCATGTGGCAATTGTTCCATGTGTCCACAGACTTCAAAATCCACACAGATAGACATAGAGACGAACCGCCCATGGATCCAGAAGAATTTTTCCAACTGTAACAGCTCGGAAGTTATCTACCTACTAACATGCCCGTGTGCTAAGAAATACATAGGTATGACAACTAGGAAAGTCCGCACCAGAATGCTGGAGCACAAGAGTTCTTTTAGGTGCAAGAAAAGTGTTTCCAAATTAACTAAACATTTTATAGAACTGAACCATTGTGAAACAGATTTCACATGGACGGTACTAGAGAAACCGTTTGTACCCTCACATATCGGGGATGTTACCAGATATCTTTTCACCAAAGAGCAAAGATGGATCTATAAACTATCAACTGACACTGGTGGGCTAAATGATGATATTCCATGAACCACGCTTTGAGAGTATGACCTACTATCAGTGTAAGTCCAGAGCCCATTATCTACTTGTACATCACAATGTCTATAACTGACCGGAGTCCCATTCCATTGTCTAGACATTATACCTCCACTTTTGGTGACTCTGTATCATGATAGTTCTGCAGTTCCTCTGGGGGACTATGTTAGGTGATGTGGGAGCTAAGGAGTCGTGCTGAGAGGCCACAACCCTATAGATTTGAATCGATTTAGGTGTCTGTGTATACCTCTGATCGATTTTGTAAGGAACATAAATATATATATCATCACCACAGTAATAGATATCATTCTAGTGCGCATCTGGATAGAACAACATTACATCACTCAGTCCTGATGTCCTGGAGACATAAGCCATAGCATAACACATCTTTCTTGGCATGCAACTAACACCACACAACACGACAGAATCACGTGTTGATACCCGTTTGTTCTCGTGCCTCTTGACTAGATTGTACCATACCAGACCATCTGATCATTTTGCACCTGCATTACGCGAGCTCGGCCATATTCATATACAAGTAGTATTGTAAAGTTAGTTCTGTCAATCTTCTACACTCCCAAGAGAAAATACTGGATGGAGTTTCATCGATTTATTTTTAATAGTTAGACATTCGAAATAAGAAAAAACTACTGCAACGCCGCGTATGACGTCATTTTGTAGTTCTACGGCATTCTCTGCCGAAGTCCCGCAGCCTATTGCGAGAACTCGCGAAAACAGGGAATCGGGTTGGACTGAGGGAAGGACATCTCCGGTGGTTAACCCCTCTCTTAGAGTAAGTTTCCTGTCGAGTTTATTTGTTTTTGACCTTAACTAAACAGCTAACGCAGCGTTTTTCACTTGGGTAACGCCCCGATTGGACAGGGGCTTGTCCCTTACAGTTATAAAAATCTTCCCTTTCCTCTCCTCGTTGCCTCCCCCAGACTCAGTATCAGTCTGAGGCAACGACGGAGAGGTAAGGAGCTTAGTGTCTGTCACTTTTGTTAGGCACAAGCGGTATATCTGGATTAGTTATAATTATCAATGTGAGACTGCCTCGGAGTGAGGGGTGGATGAGTTTTTTGATAGTGAGCTGTCAGGATACATGGGAAGTTTGGCAAAGGAATAGGTGGCACAGATCGGTAGATAACTAGGAAGGTCATTCCTCTTGTTGCTGGATCTAGCATCTTTTTTCCTTGCCTTCTAGTGCGTGGCCTCCTCTACCCTGAGCACGGTCCAGGTGAGGTGAGGTCCTATCCCCTGTTACTATAGGTGAGTTAAATATAATCTCTAAATTTTCTTCTATGTTGCTATGCCCAACGCACTGACGTTACCATTTACTTTTGTAGGTGAACAGCATACCAAGTGACATGGAGGAATAGTCGTGCATATCCTTTGTGGTTTTTCACTTCTTTTCACTTATGAGTTGTGGTTGTTGATTTAAATGTATTATACATTGGCAGTCGCAAGATTCATTTAGAACAGAGGCCCTGAAGAAAGCCTTAGGAGTTTATTCCCGTTTGGCAGAAACATGTCGGCCCCCCAGCAGCTATTTGTTTGAACTGCTATAATTGCGCTGTTCTTGGTTTTTAATCTGGAAGAGACTGGCAGCGATTAAAGTTTACCCCGCTGCCTTTCTCGATTCATTTTACTTTCATTCATTTCCTTCTGCACTGCACTAGTTCCCACTTTATGATCAAACATATGGTCTACGAGCAACTGTGGAGGGATGTCCCTCATGGAGGGTATGGATTTTGTCTCAATGATCTAGAGACCTACCACCCCTACCTTTGGATGACCAAATGATAATATTGATCATTTACAAGACTTTGATGGGAATCCATCTTTAGACATTGGGATTGTGGTTCTGAAAAATCTAGATTCATATAATAGTTCTGGACCCGAGAATAAAAACTTCGTCGAAATAGGACGAATTTGGTATCAAAAGACCGAGAATGACGAGTACATCAAGTACATGTATTTTCGGCGTATTCGAGTGACGATTTCACCTCGAAATCGTCATTTACCTTCTAAACCCTCAGCTGCATGTTGCCCTTTACATAGGCCTTAATCCAGTTGAATTTGATTCCACAAGGACACATACTCCTTAATCGACTTCTCCCTGACCCCAGTACAAGTTAGAACCATTGCCCCAGGCTGAACTCGTTAGGTCAGTTCCCTCCCAGTGGCCGAGCAAGATAGCATCTAGGCCCAACCAGCCATAAAACCATTTCAGCGCGCACACCTGCCATATCTCGCTCACATCTTTCTCCACTCCTTTTCTTCACTTTCTTTATGATGGGGAGGTGACCATTTTTATTAGGGGTCCAGCGATATCTAATGAAATGTTGGGCCTTGCCGGATGATTTGTTATGGGCAGCACGACGTGAAATATGTACATGTCATCATGACTCTGCTTTTCTTTTGTAATCAGTAACCATAAATGAAATACCACGAATCCAAGGAATGTTTTGCCCAAGGCTGAATATTATGTATAAGAAGAGAAGCCTAACTTCGTGAAAGTGTGCAGTCTCCTGAATATACTCGTATTGTACTTCTAGGACCCTGTCACCTTGGTTGCAGCCAATAAACTAATCTTTGACTTCACCTAGAAAACTCTGAGTTTCTGTCGGTCTGACTCAGGAGAACCCAAGGTCTCTGGGTGTTGATCCCCTGGCACCGCTGGGTTACCGGTTCTGTGCCGGTTCTTAAAAACCCAGTACCTCAATTGGCGCCCAGCCTTTGGGGCGATTCCAGTGGTACCAATCAGCCTGAAGATCGTGAGGAGCTTCGTGTGGAAATTCCGGAGGAGGGCCTACCACCTCATCGACCCCTGCATGTCGACGTGGTCCGAAGGTCTTTACTGCGAGGTTCCCCGCTTCCCGATGGCTACAAGGACTGCTGCCCTGGCTATCGCCCTGATGTTGGACCCTTGAAGTTTTCGGTAGAGCGAAACGCTGAGACGAGTCTTCTGGTGAAGCCATCGATATTTTCAGTTAAGTATAAGTGGAGCGTCTCCCAGTCCTTAGTTGGACTTACTTTGTGGTATCTTGGAGATACAAAAGGTTTTTATTGGTTCTTGCAAGCACCATAACCGAAGGACTCGTGTATTCACGAGAAATATCGTAATCGATAAATCCTTTGAAGTTTTGGAACTAGACTAGAGAGCGAGGATGCCTAGTCTTAGACTTGGGAATTGGTTTTGTCTTGGTAGTAATAATAGGGACTCCCGATTGGAGGACTCATGTCCGGTTCCTCCAGTTGGAACTCCGACTTACGAGCTATACGTTAAACATGGGGTAGGCCCCATCGTTTACAACGAGGTATGGATTAAATACACTAGGAAAGATGGTGTTTTAAAATGGCCCCAATATGGTAGCTTCGATTCTGAAATCTTAGACAACCTTGAAGTTAAACTCTTCAAAAAGAAAGCCCGGCCGGCGATGTTTGACTCTTTCCGCTTATGGCGCAAAGAAGCCAAGCAAAAAGAAATTAAATTAGCTAAGAAAAATAAGAGAGAAGGGGGACTTTCAGTAATGCAAGCTGCCATGCAGTTTAAACATAATGAGGAAGAGCAGATAAATGAGCAGTTGCACAGGCAACGTAAAATGGCAATAGATAAGTGTTATCCAGTTTTGCCGTCTCTTCAGCAAGGGACAGCAAAAGAGCGTGAAAAAGACCCATTAATGTCGCAATTATTAACTTCGCCACCCCCCTATGCGCAGAACGCCACAGCACCCCCGCAACCTTTAGTTGCACAAGCTGCGCCTCCGGCTCTTCCACAGCACCCACCAGCTGTTCTTCAGCTGGCTCCTACATTTCCGGTGCAGCCTCCTCCAGGCCCACCGACCACTTCTGTTTCACCTATGTTTTCTACGATTTTGCCTACTGTACTTTCTACATCTCCTAATGCCCCCTCTATGATTTTGCCTAGTACCACATCTATTATTCCTGATACCTCTTCTGCCATCTCTACCCCCGCCTTATCTCACCCCGTTTTTTCATCTGTTTGTCCTTCAGTTTCACCTTCCCTTCGGCAGAAAATGGCCAGCACTGTTACTAATCTTCTTTTACCTCTTTTCGGGTCGCCTGCTACGACCCCTAACATAAGTAGAAGACAGTTGCGAAGTCAACTGCCTGATTATCAAGAGAGAGATTCCCTGAATAGTTTAGCTCGGAAATGGGTCATGGACACTGCAAAATATGATTTACAGTCTGTCATGGAAGTCTTCCATCAATGGGAAGCAGCGACACAGAGATATGTGTTCGAACAGATGTGTGTCTTTCTTGGCGAGGATTTAGAAGACAATGATCAAGAATGCATCCCGCTAGAGATGTGTCGTGTACGATTTAAGTTTGGAGAGGGTATGATTGTAGGTCCCGATGTGGAAAAGGCAGTTGAAATGCTATTATCATATCGAAGTAAGGGAAGCAGTTCTGGGTCACCATCGGAATCTAGTGCATCTAGTAGGAAAAAGGCACGACAATACCCTATGAGAGAAGTTCCCCCACAATGGAGAGAGGGTGACGCGACAGCTGTCCCACCTGTCCTGCCCCACTTTCACCGCGTATGGGTACATGTCCCATGGAAGCGAGCTGAAGTTTTAGCACTCAAACAAACACTACCAGATCCGCGTAAAAATCCTGCAGGGTACTATAAAGAATTGTCGCAAACTGCTGGGTCATGTATAATGAATTTGGCCGATATCGGTATGTCATTCGGGAACGTTGTTCCACAGCCGTTATGGGGAAAAATTCGTCATGTAGATCATGACCAGGAATTAGGTGACACGTGGGCTAATATTACTACTGCAGACGCGCGACAAGTTGGTGGTGCCAAGCCTGAGCCTCTGATAGCGGAACTACCTGGTAGAATAGTAGATTACATGAAAACGATAATGCCTGCACTACGCGTAAATTGGGATAAGTTATCTGCATGCAAGCAAAAGAAAGAAGAAACTGTTTCAGATTTCTTCACCAGATTTGAAGAAATATTCATTGACCACAGCGGTCAAGATATGACCACAGAAGGTGGTCAGAGATTGTTTGTCGATAAATTTGTGCACAATCTGCTTCCAGATTTGTGTAGAAAATTAAAAGATTCGGAAAGTTCTTGGGCAGTCTCATCTTCAGCCCAGATATTAGCTACCGCACAGTACTACGAGAATAGGGACAAAGATGAGAAAGATAAAGTAGAAAATAAAACTAGAGAACTCAAAACGAAGGTTTTGCTACAGCAAGCCTATCCGCCACGTGGTGGTGGTAATAAAAATAATAATGGTCCGAATCACTACCAGAACACTTTTCAGCAGCCTCAGAGAAACTTGCAGAGATTCGATTACAATCAAAACCGCGTAGGTCCCAACCAGTGTTTATACTGCAAACAAGAGGGTCATTACAAATATAACTGTCCTGCCCTACCACAACGTGCAAATGGAATTTCTGGCGTAAGAGGTCGTGGTAGTCAGCAAGCGCCTAGAGGTAGAGGGCGTGGAAACGCCCCTCAGGACGCACGTCCCCTTCCACCACAAAACTCTATGAACAGGTTTGACCAGCAAAATAACGTATCTGACAGGACAGCTCAATACTACGTTGATGAGTATTACACAGAAAATGAGCAGTGGGAGAATAATGATTGCTAGGACAGCCTTAGACAAGGAGAGGGAGTTGTTTCAGTTCCAGTAGATCAGAGTGGACCTTACGTTGAGGTGATTACATCGGGTGTGTCAGAACCTTTTCTGTTGGATACTGGTGCTACAAAGAGTTCTATTATGCACTCCAAACTCCCTGGCGCACCTTTGTCTGGCAAAATGAACGTTTCCGTAGGTTTTTCTGGCGCCCCGGTTAGAAATCCGATTTCTGACCCTTTATCTCTTTCTGTTGGTCCTTGTGAATTCGAAGCACCCCTTATTTTGACAACAGGTTGTGGTGAAAATTTGCTAGGATTAGATTTGCTAAAAAGATTGTATGCGACTTTGTACTGTTCTCCCTCAGGAGTACAACTTACTTTAGGTAAGAAAGTGGTTTCTCCCATGTATTTGTCGAGAAATGCACTTCCAGCAGAATTGGCACTTCTTCCAGATATTCTTTGGGCTACTGGTCCGAATGATGTAGGTCTTTTAGAAATTCCACCATATGTTGTAACATTGAAGTCGAATGTGAAAATGCCACGAATTCCCCAATACAGAATATCCAATGAGGGCGAAAAAGCTTTGCTAGCGATTGTTTACGAGTTGATTGAAAAAGACGTAATTGAAGAAACACGAGGCAATGTTTGCAATAGTCCTGTTCTGCCTGTTTTAAAACGAACTGACCCTTCTCAGCCACCTGTGTATAGATTCGTGATTGATCTTAGAGAAGTAAATAAGATAGTGGTGCCACAATTCCCAGTTGTCCCCGACATTACAACATTATTGACTATGATTCCAGCCTCTGCCTCCTGGTTTTCGGTGATTGACCTGAAGAATGCTTTCTTCAGTATCCCGATTGCTGAGGAAAGCAGGGATATTTTTTCCTTTAGTTTAGGAGGTCGCAGCTTCCGCTTTAAACGCGCTCCTCAAGGCTACTGTGAAAGCCCCTCAATATACAGTCAAGCTCTGAAAAGTCAGCTTGACACAATGGTTTTGCCCAAAGGTGCCACTCTTGTACAGTACGTGGACGATTTGCTCATCGCTGCGGATACTGAGAAAATTTGTAAAATGGCCACGTTGACATTACTGCGTCATCTATGTGATCTGCATCACAAGGTGTCACTTTCCAAGCTTCAATATTGTCGACAAGAAGTGACCTACTTAGGTCATCTCTTATCGAAGGAGGGAAGGAAACTGACCCCAGAAAGAATTCAGGCAATAGCAAAATTGAATGTGCCAAGAACGCAGAGAGAAGTACGCGCTTTCTTGGGCATTACATCGTACTGTAGGCAGTGGATTCCAAATTTTTCGTTATTAGCCAAACCCTTATTGGCACTAACGTGTACAAATACACCCAATCCCATTCCTTGGTCTGATGAGTGTCAGAAAAGTTTTCTCGAATTACGCACAGCATTATGTTCGGCCCCTGTGTTAGGTAACCCCAACTACAGTAAGCCTTTCACATTATATGTCCACGAGAAGGAGGGCTGTGCATTGTCTGTGCTGACTCAGTTATACGGAGATAGACAGCGGCCATGCGCCTATTTTTCGTCAACTTTGGATCCGGTAGCACGAGCATTGCCAAGTTGTTTAAGGGCCACAGCAGCAGCAGCTGTTTCTATTCGACAGTCTGCAGGTCTAGTAATGAATAATACACTAATCGTGATGGTCCCGCATGCAGTAGACACATTGTTAAATAGGACCAAGACACAGCACTTAACTAGTGCTCGACTGTCCAGTTATGAATTGACACTACTAGCAAGCCATGTGCACATAAAAAGGTGCAGTACCTTGAACATAGCCACATTGTTACCAATTGCTGAGGAATCGGATGCTTCAGAACAGCACGATTGTTTCCTCAGAACAGAGGAAGAGACGAAAGGGAGAGTTGATTTATTCGACACTCCTCTTGCTGAATGTGATGGTACATTATGGGTGGATGGTTCATGCTTTAAACTCCCAAATGGTAATGTGACTACAGCATATGCTGTCACAACTTTGCACACAATCATTGAAACTGCGCGAATACCACATGGTTCAGCTCAAGCCGCTGAACTCGTGGCACTGACGAGAGCATGTGTGTTATCCAAAGGAATGAAAGTGACTGTCTATACCGACAGCCAGTATGCTTTTGGAGTGGCTCACAGTTTTGGACGATTGTGGAGAGAACGTGGGTTCCTGACTTCGCATGGAGCTAAGATTCAGCATGGTCAGTTGGTGAATGAGCTTCTTGAATCACTGACGTTGCCCCTGAAAGTAGCGATCGTGAAATGTAGTGCTCACAAGAAAGTGACTGATGATGTTGGTCGTGGAAATGCATTTGCTGATGAAACTGCTAAGGAAACTGCAAAGAATATGATGAGCCGAATGTATGTTGTGAGCCCAGAAAGATGGACTGGTGATGTTGGAATATGTGAAGACACGATAGAAAGTGTGAAGTCCATCCAAGCTGAGGCCACGGAGAAAGAGTTAAGCATGTGGAGAGAAAGTACAGGGAGAATGGATGCAAATGGTTGTTGGATTGAATCGTCAAAGCAACAGAGATGGTTGTTACCCGATGCATATGTGCCTGCAGTGGTTACAATGGCTCATGGGATGGCCCATATCGGCGCGAAAGGGATTTGCGAGTTGTTGGCCCCAGTGTGGAAGAATTCAGGGATTCCCAAGTGTGCAGAGAATGTTGTCAAGAATTGCATGGTATGTCTGAAGCACAATCCTGGTAGGGGAACCCCAACTCCAGCTGGTCATTTTGCACCTCCTACGTATCCGTTCGAGGTTTTGCAGCTAGATTTCATACACATGGAGAGGTGCAACAACTTAAAATACGTGCTCGTGGTTGTTTGTGCCTTCTCAAGATGGGTAGAAGCCTATCCCCTAAGGGACAATACTGCCTTGTCCACAGCGAAAGCCCTTGTGAAAGAGTTCTTCCCCAGGTTCGGAATGCCTAGAATGGTCTGGTCTGACAACGGAAGTGAATTTGTGGGTTGTGTGATGAAAAGAGTGTGTGAAGGGCTAGGCATTAGGCAGAAGTTCCACGCTGCAAATCACCCCCAATCAGCTGGATTAGTGGAATGTTACAATGGCACGCTTGGCTGGTGGCAGCAGCCTGGCCCTCGTGAACCCTGTTGACCATTTCTTTGCAGCGCAGTCACTCAGTAGAAGCGGTTGTTTGCTCTAGCGCGATTTAGGCGCTAGCGCGACGGAATATTTTATTTGTCATTTTAAACTCATTTAAGCATTGTGCTGTCACCACTTACCTGCACTGTTGTATTTTCTGTCGTCCGCCCCGTTCCATCGCGGCTGGTGCCGTTTGTGTGGAGGGTGAGACGTGCCGCCATCTTTGGTGTGGCCGGACCAGACTTAGCGGTCTAGCTATCCCGGGAGGCAGGCCATAAAACACTTCCTGAATCAGGGCCATTCGAGAACGCTTGGCTGGTGGCAGCAGCCTGGCCCTCGTGAACCCTGTTGACCATTTCTTTGCAGCGCAGTCACTCAGTAGAAGCGGTTGTTTGCTCTAGCGCGATTTAGGCGCTAGCGCGACGGAATATTTTATTTGTCATTTTAAACTCATTTAAGCATTGTGCTGTCACCACTTACCTGCACTGTTGTATTTTCTGTCGTCCGCCCCGTTCCATCGCGGCTGGTGCCGTTTGTGTGGAGGGTGAGACGTGCCGCCATCTTTGGTGTGGCCGGACCAGACTTAGCGGTCTAGCTATCCCGGGAGGCAGGCCATAAAACACTTCCTGAATCAGGGCCATTCGAGAACGCTTGGCTGGTGGCAGCAGCCTGGCCCTCGTGAACCCTGTTGACCATTTCTCTGCAGCGCAGTCACTCAGTAGAAGCGGTTGTTTGCTCTAGCGCGATTTAGGCGCTAGCGCGACGGAATATTTTATTTGTCATTTTAAACTCATTTAAGCATTGTGCTGTCACCACTTACCTGCACTGTTGTATTTTCTGTCGTCCGCCCCGTTCCATCGCGGCTGGTGCCGTTTGTGTGGAGGGTGAGACGTGCCGCCATCTTTGGTATGGCCGGACCAGACTTAGCGGTCTAGCTATCCCGGGAGGCAGGCCATATAAACAATGTGCATTCAGGAGCGCAGCGGACGAGCGCAGCGGGCGCGACGAGTGCGCGCCGAAGTCGCGCACAAGTCAAGCCCGTCTGCGCCCGTCCGCGGCAGACCGGGGCTTGGGGCCAAAACCCCTGGTCAAAAATACACATACACCGCTGCATCGCTGCTGTCATTAAGACCCTCTGACAGCGCCAGCTCCTCTCCACCCGCTCACATTTTAAAGCGCGCCGCCACGTATGGTATTTTAAAACCTGATTTCATGCTTACAAAAGCCTCTAAGCCCTCACTACGGTCTGCTCCCTTATCCCCACATGTGCCTCAGACTACTCTCAAATGTTTTTATCTACACACCAGGTCCATGGTAAAACATCATTTGGATATCTTCCTTCTGCTTCAGGCCGAACAACCAGATTTTCTATGTCTATCTGAGACTTGGCTCAATGAGGCATCCTTACCTGACATCCTGGCGGCAGTCCCCGCTGAGTATTACATACTGCATGTCGATAGGCCAGCCGGTAAAAGGGGCGGAGGGGTTGCTGCGATTATTCGCAAAAACCTTAAAGTTTCCCTTTTACCATCTCTTGATCTGACAGGATCAGACAATTTAATTTTTAAAATGGATATGGACACTGGATCACTTCTTGTAATCCTCATATACCGCCCCCCTCAAAACATGCCCACTTTTGCTGCATCCCTAGCGGAACAACTTGCCCCCCTGATTATTACCCATGACACAATTGTACTGCTGGGAGATTTTAATCTCTGGTTGGACTCGGTGGAGTCTGACTCTCAGGCAGCCACACTGAAAGAAACTCTTTTGGATTTTAATCTCATTCAACACATTCACCTCCCTACCCATGAGAAAGGGCACAGCCTGGACCAAATTTGGTCTCAAAACATCTCTCTGGCAGTCAACTCCATCTTGCCTTGCATTTGGTCGGATCACTTTTTGATCAATTTCATCATGACCATTGCAAAAAACAGTAAACCTGTATCTCAACAAGGTGGGAAGGCAAGAATGTGGAAGAATGTTGTTATTCCGGCCTTTCTTGAATCGTTAACCTCCTCCTGTCCCTCATTTGATCAGGACATAGGAAAATCAGAAGAGGCTTTCTCAGAGTGGCTACTCCAGGCAGCTGAAGCCCATGCTCCCTGTATTAACTTCTCCCGCTCTCGCCCCAATGACGCTCACAGGTGGTTTACACCTCACCTGAAAACCCTCAAACTTAAGGTTCGTCAAATGGAGCGCAAGTGGCGCGTAGCCTATTTAGAACACGATAGAGCCAACTTTCGTAAGGCTCGCAGGGATTATCAAAATCTCATTCTAAAATGCAAAACGAACTATTTTTCGGATAAAATTCTTAAGGCCCAAAATAAGTCAAAAGAGCTGTTCAATATTGTGGAAAATCTTAGCTCTAGTGACAGAACTTCTCTTCCGATGGTCCCCACCCAAGAATTTTGTAACACACAACTCTTTTTTCTTTGATAAAATTTGTACTATCAAGCAAAGTATCCCCATCACTCAGCCCCCTCTTTTGTTCGCAGACATTCTGTACAACTCTGCTACCTTGGACTCCTATCCCCTCATAGACAACGTCAAATTACTCAAACTTTTAACCAAAGTCAAAACTGGCTCCCCTGATGACATTTGTCCCCCTCACATCCTGAAAGAAGTGGGCACCAACCTTCCTGGGTGTCTACTTTCTTTACTGAATGGGTCACTTGTACAGGGCAAAGTTCCATGCAATCTAAAAAAAGCTCTTCTCTTTCCCCTCATAAAAAAGGCAGGAGCAAACCCACTAGATCCTATTAACTACAGACCCATATCGCTGCTGCCATACTGTGCCAAACTGCTGGAGTCACATGTCTGTGAAAGTATCTCCAGCTTTTTGGAAAAATCCGAGTATCTGGCACCGAATCAAGCAGGGTTCCGACCTTGCCATTCCACCGAGGCGGTCATTCTCTCGGTGCTAAATACTTTGAGGCGGAATGCAGATGCAGGAATTCATCAGGCGCTTGTGCTTCTGGACCTTTCTGCTGCATTCGACACGGTCGACCACACCATCTTGGTCGACCGTGTCGAACAGGCAGGTCTCAGGGGCCCTGCACTGAGCTGGATCCGCTCTTTCATTACGGGCCGTACTCAATCGGTCAGATTGGGCTCTTTTTCTGCTCCCACTATATCTACCACCTGCGGGGTACCACAAGGTTCCTCGTTATCTCCCCTGCTTTTTAATGTATACCTACGCCCTCTTTTGCACTCCCTTCGGAATGCAAATGTAACTATTTTTAACTATGCGGATGATTTGCAGCTCATCTTTCCTCTCAACACCAAGGACTCAGTGGTTGAATTTCAAAGAACTATGTCCCACATACTGAGTTGGATGAGCTGAAATCACCTGAAGCTCAACCCGGGCAAGACCGAGCTGGTCCTGCCCGGACAGAGCTCACTCAGTTGGAATTCCACCTTCTGGCCTACTAGTATGGGAGTCCCCCCATCTAAGTCATCCGTGGTCAAGAGCCTAGGTATTTTCATCAGCGAGGATCTCTCGCTAAAAAGACAGGTTGGAGCGGTGGTATCCTCCAGTATCTTCCAGTTGAAGAAAATAAAGAAAATCGCTCGCTTTTTTTCCTCAGCAGCCCTCACACAGATTGTCATCTCCTTGGTTCTGTCCAGGCTGGACTTTTCTAACAGTCTCTATCTTGGCCTCCAAATAGGAGAGCTCAAACGTCTCCAGCTTGTTCAGAACCAAGCCGCCAGGCTTCTTTTGAATATACCCAGGAGGCAATCTATTAGATCTGGCCTTAAACAGCTACACTGGTTGCCAGTTGAGCAGCGCGTGGCCTTTAAGGCCGGGTGTATTTTGTTTAGATCTCTGAATGACTCTGGCCCTTTATTCATCAGAGATTTATTCAAAAAATACTGCCCCTCCCGTCATCTCCGATCCACTTATAAATCACTCTTGATTGTACCTCCATTCAAAAGGAAGCGCCTTGGAGGTAGCTGTTTCGACCACCTTGCTGCTGGTCTTTGGAATTCTTTCCCCCTCCACATAAAGCTGAATGATAACATCCTCAGCTTTAGACAATCCCTGAAAACTTGGCTTTTTTCTCACGCTCACTACTGACAGTACAGCTCCACTTATTGACTGCCTTGCCTGGTTCCTTCCTATAGCGCCATGAAGCCTTCGGGCGTACGAGCGCTCAACAAATTCCAATTAACATTAACATTAAAATTAACGCTTAAACTTAAATTGGCCAAAATCCAAGCGAGCACAGGTCTTAAATGGCCTGACGCTCTACCCTTAGCACTCCTATCCACCAGAATGACTGTGCATTCGCGAATGAAACTCAGCCCCTATGAAATAATCTTTGGTCGGCCAGCCAACATATGGGGAGTGCCTAGGCCCACGAAGTTTAGCGAGCTGCAACACCCCATTTTGCTTGACTATTTGTATGAATTGACGGCTAAATTGCGTGTTTTATATCAACAGGTCCACAACACCTTGCCTCCGGTCTCTGAGACACCGGGTCACTCCATTGACCCCGGTTCCTGGGTGCTGGTCAGAAACTTCCAAAGAACAAGAAACGACCAGCCCAGATGGACCGGGCCTCACCTCGTCCTCCTGTCTACAAGGTCGGCTGTTAGGGTGGAGGGGAAGGCCAATTGGGTCCACGGGATCCATTGTAAGAAAATACCCTTCCCTCTGCCACATGACCAATGGGTCCGAAAAGGAGGCACTGACTCAGAGCGCACAACTGATGAACGTGTAAGAGAAGCTAATCCTGATTGTGAAAGTGGGAACATTTTTCAAGAAACTGCACCACCACCAGAACAATTGAACTTTGTGGAACCTGAGCTACTATTTCTGGACCAGACAGTACCCGGGAAAAGACGCTACAATTTGCGACCAAGAAAAACAGACTAAAGCAAAAGTGATTTATTTTATGATCCGAGAGAAAAACCTGTGGACTAATAAAAATGTGTGTTTTTCCCCAAATCCTATTTTTGAAAGTGCAGATTCTCCCATCTAGGTAACTTGCTTATTTTTGTTTTTTTTCGAACCGCCATCCGGGTTCCGCTGGTAGGGTCGCGGTTGATTAAAGACTTTTGGGTGCAGCTGACGACGATAGGTCGCTAGTTCCAGTTGGTCCAAGGGAGCTGCCCTAGACTGACGGAAGCATCCTTTAGCAGAAACAACCTACCACCGCGGGCAGCACCTTAGAGAGGATGGAGTTTCCTGATGTGGAGAGGCCTGCCAAACAAATGAACTTTAAGCAGAGACTTTTGAAAACAATGACGAAGAAAATTTTTATAATAATGTGTATTTTTATGCTATTTAGCGTAATGGTCTTTTTGATAAGCTATGTTTTATTCTCTTTTCATGTGACATTTGCGCCCACTACATCACCCATACCTCCTCCTACTGTTTCCTCTGATTCTTTCCACCCTTTGCCTGACCACGAATCAAATAGGAGATTAGAGTTCATTAATAACTCCTTCGTTCAGTTATTACACCAACACCAACTTGTAATGAACACAACCAACTGTTGGGTGTGTGGTCTCATGCCCCACACCACGGATAGAGGTATCCCCTATTTGGTCCTGCCATTTAGTCACAATGGGTCAGTATGGGCATATAGGACAATGTTCATATATGCACGAGAAATCCAACCCCTACGTTCTGTAAAAGACAACCTCAAGACTAGCGCCCTAGTCAAGGGTATAGTTGACATGATCAAGGAAGTAACTTCTTACGAAGATACCCCGGATGATGAGATACTTGCATATGTAGGTTGGAATGTGACCGGATATGGCACTACATTAAGTGAGAAACAGCAAGCCAAGAGATCGTCCCCTATCTGGATCGTACCCCATCAAGGTCACCTGTGTCTGCAAGGTATTGGTAGGAATCCCAGAGCTCAGCTAGGGAAGAGTGTCTGTACAGAAACGTACGTTTTTGGATCCCAGACTTCCCCTGCCTTTTTAGCCGCTAAGGGTACTTATTTCATCTGCCATGATAGAGCCTATACATGGTTGCCCCCTGACTTCTCGGGCTCATGTTTTGTTTCATTCCTGTTACCTCCCACCTACACAGCAGCGGCGGATTACCATCGGACAAGGGTAGTTAGAGGTGTTTTGAGTAAAGAAGACACTGCAGGTCAAGAATTTGGTGACTTTGCAATGGGTTTTTTGCCGTTCTGGGGAGCCATGGCTAACAGCAGAAACATAAGGCAATTGACAAGGGTAGTTGAATCCACCATGATTGAAACTGCTGGTGCCCTTAGTAACCTGACTGCTGAGCTCCAGTCGGATCGACTTATGACCCTTCAGAACCGGGTCGCTTTGGATGTAATACTTGCGGACCGAGGTGGAGTATGCAAATTGATCCAGTCCAGTTGTTGCATTTTTATTCCAGATAATGCTCCAACAGTATACGGGGCCATCTCCAAACTACATAAAATTTCCGAATCTATTCATGTGGATAAAGGAGATTGGTCGTTAATGGGATGGTTCTGGGGACTGATATCTGCCTGGGGATGGAAAATTCTGATGGTCATTGGGATGGTCTTAGCCATTCTTTTCCTGTTCTGTCTATGCATACAGTGTGCTCCTGCAATATGTGGCCTCTGTGCTACATTATGTGTAAGGAAGCCTGTGTCAAGACATGAGCTCAGCACTAGAATGATGTTGCAGCAACATCTCAATGACTTTAGGAATATAGATCTGGACTCAGATTAACATGAGGATAGATTAATTGCCTATGTAAGGGCAAAAGGAGGGTCTGTGGTTCTGAAAAATCTAGATTCATATAATAGTTCTGGACCCGAGAATAAAAACTTCGTCGAAATAGGACGAATTTGGTATCAAAAGACCGAGAATGACGAGTACATCAAGTACATGTATTTTCGGCGTATTCGAGTGACGATTTCACCTCGAAATCGTCATTTACCTTCTAAACCCTTAGCTGCATGTTGCCCTTTACATAGGCCTTAATCCAGTTGAATTTGATTCCACAAGGACACATACTCCTTAATCGACTTCTCCCTGACCCCAGTACAAGTTAGAACCATTGCCCCAGGCCGAACTCGTTAGGTCAGTTCCCTCCCAGTGGCCGAGCAAGATAGCATCTAGCCCCAACCAGCCATAAAACCATTTCAGCGCGCACACCTGCCATATCTCGCTCACATCTTTCTCCACTCCTTTTCTTCACTTGCTTTATGATGGGGAGGTGACCATTTTTATTAGGGGTCCAGCGATATCTGATGAAATGTTGGGCCTTGCCGGATGATTTGTTATGGGCAGCACGACGTGAAATATGTACATGTCATCATGACTCTGCTTTTCTTTTGTAATCAGTAACCATAAATGAAATACCACGAATCCAAGGAATGTTTTGCCCAAGGCTGAATATTATGTATAAGAAGAGAAGCCTAACTTCGTGAAAGTGTGCAGTCTCCTGAATATACTCGTATTGTACTTCTAGGACCCTGTCACCTTGGTTGCAGCCAATAAACTAAGCTTTGACTTCACCTAGAAAACTCTGAGTTTCTGTCGGTCTGACTCAGGAGAACCCGAGGTCTCTGGGTGTTGATCACCTGGCACCGCTGGGTTACCGGTTCTGTGCCGGTTCTTAAAAACCCAGTACCTCAGGATACACCTACTGTTGCTGGTGGCTATGTGCGTTGGTATATGCACTTTCTGTTAATAGTTTACAAGGATTCTTCCTCTACACCTAAGTGTTGGGCATTGGTTTTATCACGTGTTAGGACATATTTTTGTTCCTACTAGACTCCCAGGTTTTTTCAGTATTTCATATATGGCCCCACTCCCCACAATCGTAACATTGGGGACCTGAATTAACTGGAAGATCCGTTCTAGGGAAACGGGGGCGTATAGCCTCTGGTAACCCTTTTAAAGGCTTCTTTTCCGTTTTTGCAGGAGGAACACTTTTGGAGTGTTTCTCCGGTTCTCTGACATAAGGACGACCTTGTGCCCTGGCATAACACGTGGCCATTTCTATGGCATGTTCTAGTGTGAGACCCGCGTGCTGCTTAAGCCAACGCTGACTGCCCTAAGGTAGAGCCTCGAGGAACTGCTCGAGATATATCTTCTCCATAACTGCGTCCATGTTGGCCCCATGAGGTTTAAGCCAAAGGTCAGCTGCTTCCTTTAATTTATAGAACAATGTCTTGGGTAGATCCTCCGGGGCTCCTCGTGAAACCGTAACCGGTGGGTTTCCTCATCCACTCCTAAGCGATCTAGGATGTATTGTTTAACAACAGCGTATGCACAGGTCCCATCCCGATTCACCATTTGGTATGCCGCTTGTGCCTCTCCAGTCAAGAGAGGGGCAAGATAAAATGGCCATCTGTCTCCAGGCCATGCACTCGCCCGGGCCGCCCTCTCGAAATTCAAAAAGAAAGCTAGGGGTTCATCCCCCGGAGCATATTTTTGCAAAGGAACCACTGTACCAGGGGGAGGTACGGTGGTCTTCCCTGTCCCAAAACAGTTAGGAGCTGGGTATGTCCTTCGGCCAACCTAAGTAGGCTTTCTGATTGGTTTTGCATCGCCTGGGTGAAGGTTGTCCGATCCGCCTCCGCTTGCGTGGAGGTTTGTCCAATAGCCCATTCCAGTTTTTCTTGTCCCTCCTTCATTTCTTGTATGATGGTTTCCATCCTGTATCGGACGGTGGTTCACTCACAGACTCCCATCTGGCTCGCCACTTGTGAAGAGGGGGGATGTGAGGGCTGGTTTGAAGTAGTAAGAATAGGTAACCAGTCGGACGTTTTTGCGGGATAGTTGTTTATTTAAAAAAAAAACCAAGGTAAATAGTTCTATATTCAGCTTTGTTGTTTGTTGGGTGAAAATAGACAAAGAAAGGAAAATGTCGGGGTCTTCAAGTTCTTCCTGACTTGAGCAGTGTCAGTTCCGGTCAGTCTTGTGGCTTGGTTTCGGATAGCAGCATCATGAAAAGAAAGAAGAAAACAATCCGGAGATTACTGACACGTTTCAGGGTTACTCGACTGAATGAAGGGGGGAAGGGGAGTGAGGAGTCACCAGGGCCCTACACCAAGAACATGCTGTGCTCAATCTGCGTGTTATCGTGGCAGCGCGAGTGTGTTCAGGGGTGAGGCACACACACAAACGTTTTCACGGTGCCGGGACCTCCCTCAAACCTCCCCTACCCTTTCCCACCCTGTGAGGAGAAGAGTCCCTTTAAACGGCCCCGTACCTTGTCCAGCCACACTTCTCCAGAAGTGCGGCAGGGCGGTTCGTGGTGTCGGTGGCCTCCCGGCGTACACGTTGTCCTGGTCCCCTCGTCTGCTTCTCTTCCGGGGTTCTCGTCTGCTTCTTCTCCTGGATTCTCGTCCCGAACGTTGCTCCTCTCCCGTCTTCCTTCTCCGGCTTTCGCGCTGTGCGGTTCAGGCCGGGCTTCCTTATCCGTTCCTTCCGGCACTGGTTGGTCAGACTCACATGACGTCAGGAGGGTTGACTCCGCCTCTGCTTGAGACATCCACGCCGCATTAAAGGGGCCGTAGGGATCCTGAGGATGGGGCGGAAAGGAACAGCTATTAAAGCCCCCGCTCCGTCCACCGACGTCACCAGAGGCCCTGTGACAGTGTGAAACCCTAGTGTCGTATGTTTATTTCTTAACCTCTGAATTTCAGTGAATTGTTTTTAGCTCAAAGCCTACCAGACAGGCATTCTGAAAGCTTCAGTGGGAAGTCATTCTGCGCATTGCTTATCAGTGGCTTTGAGGTTTGTAACCCACAATTTCTGGATTTCTATTTGTTTTCTTTATTAGTTTTTAGGTTGTCCAGCACATCTTCGTCACTCCAGAGGTGCAAAGCTGGTTCACCAGCCCTCCTTGTAATCCTCCATAAGTCCTCGCTTTCTGTAAACGGACCTTTAAAATTTGTTCTTATCTTGTCACATTTGCTGTGTGGTGGTAACACTGCTGGATAGAAGCATCATGTAGTTGTTGAAGAGGGTCGGGCTGAGGATGAACCTTGAGGGACGCAGCAGATGGTGCTCGTGGGTTCCAAAGTGAAGGGAGGTAGGCGGATCCTCTGCATTCGTCCCATGAGGAATGATGCAATCCACTTGAGCGTGTCTCCCCTGATCCCTATCTCTTGATGAGTGTGTCGGATACAGTGTCGAAAGCTGCGGAGAGGTCAAGGAGATTCTGGTCGCCGATTCTCCCCTGTCGAGCAGGGTGCAGATGTCATCGGTCAGGAAGTGGGAGTGTGGGAGGTTCTGCAGCCCCCCCTGTTACCACAAAGAAAGGCAGCAGGAAAATAATACCTAAAGCCGCCTTCTTGGCACAACATGTCTTGGAAAAGGAAATGTAACAAGTAATTAAATCACAGACTACAAAAATCTATCCTAATTAAACCACTGCTGTTTTTTATCCTTCTTTATCGGTCTCAAACAGCAGAACCCAAACCTTTTTTTAATGTGACATTAATTACAAAGTCAGGGGGATGCTAGAAGCTGAAAGGAGAACACAGAGATGGAGAAGCCTTTTGCTTCTTTCTTTATAAGTTGTACAATAATGTACAAATATTATAAACCAACACTCTGTCTAAGGCACAGGAAATAAAATGGTTATTACCAAAGCGTTAGCTGACTACAAATTCCTAATTGTATAACAATTGGATAATTAAAAGGACAATTGGCAAACACATTTCATTTGGGTGGTGATATAGTCTAGCAGGTTAAGCAGTCAGAGCATTTGACAAATTGTTGGCCCGGCATTGGCAAATGGATAGAATACCACTGCATTTCATTCTACACTGAGGACCATTTTGATAGATAATAGTAACCAAGGTTACTTGTTGTGCCTCTAGAACGGCAACGTTCTATTTCTAAGAGATGTGTGAAAACAAATGATCCTTACTCAGTGTTGAACTTGTTGGGTGCAATGCAGAAAATAAATTATTTCCTTAGTAGGTAATGGACAGGCCTATTTCACCCCCTCTTCACAGCACTAGAAGCCCCATCCCCGACACTTCGTGACACAACCAGATACCTAGTTTGAATACACACCAGTGCCAAGATCACCAACCGTGCGATGGGCAAAGGAGCACAGAAATGTAAGGGAAGACCACACGTCACTCCTCAGCAAGGTCTCACATTCAGAATGTCCAAAACGTCAAAAATATTGGTAGAAGTTCTCTTCCTTTTATTTATTAGGAGGTTTTATGAAGTGCTGTTTGCCTCCTTTTGGTAACTTGCAGTTCCTGGTGGTCCAAACTCTTATCAGGAAAGACTTCCTTGAACAAGAACGTGGGATGTTAGAGTCTGGAATATATGTGTTTTTTCCGCAGTCTTTTCCCCCGCAGGGATACACAACGCGGTCGTACGACTGCGTTGTGATTCCGCATACCATTACTCCGCAAGTCGGAACAACGACTTGTGGAGGGGGGGCTGGATGTTGGAATAGTACAATTTACTGTTCCTCCTCCAGTCTGTATGGACACTAGGGAAGGTATTGGATTTTAAATCCAACACCTCCCTCCCTCTCCGCAATTCGTTCTTCCGACTTACGGAGTAATGGTATGCGGAATCCCAACACGGTCGTTGTAACGACCGCGTTGTGATTCCATGCGAGAAAAAAGTTTTGTCATAAACGTTGTTTACCTAGAGTCTGATCTGTGAGGTCGGAGGGGGCCTTGTTCATAAGCTGCACCCTCTTTCCGGCACAAAGTTCAGTTGTAAGTGGGTGATAACAGATCTGAAGTGTTTCAGGTCAGGACTTATTCCTCTGAACTGTTATGGTTGCCTGCCTGAGGCTCATAGATGACTTCTTCAGGGCGTCCACAAGACTAATTTCTTGTATATCACAAATAACCTCCGGTAGTTAAAGTAACCAGCTCTACATGAGGCTCCCACATTCTAACATCACAGACCTTTGTACTTCAGCCTGGAGAACCTTAGCTTGCCTGGTATTCACCTACGACCAGCCATACACACTCCCTGACATTCCTTCTCTACTTTACTCTGGGCTCTTGGCCTCCTCACACAAAATTAGTGATGACGGATTTTAGATTTGTGAAGAAACGTGAGTTGGAGACGCAGGGGTGATTGTGAACTGACGTAAGTGCTTGGGAAGAATCAATGTGAGGCGCAGGGGGTCACGACGGGCAGTGTTCCCCATTACTCCACTAAGTCAGATACTTTATCAAGTATCACCCGCGGTTCTCTTACAACACAACCTGTGCACGGCAATGTGCCATTATGTAGTGAAGTTAAATGATGATCAGGTCACGTAGGTTCTTGTAGGTGTAGGTATTTATTGATTAAGATGTTACAAGGTGTTAATTCATATATATATTAAGATAATAGGAATAAGATTAAAATCAAGTAAAACCCCACCAGGAGCTGTCACCAGTCAGCTCAGTCCCAAGCTCCCAACTGACTATAGCTGAGAACCCAACATTCTGATCTGTCATCATGAATGAAAACATTCCAAATGATGACAGCAGTGAATAAACTAGAAGGCCAACACAACACATGACCCCCCAAAAACAGAAGAGTCCTCTGTCCAATGCAGAGAAAACTCCAACTCACACCAGGTTGTGTTTTTCACCAGCAGAAGAACTTGCTCCAGTTCTTCTCGGGGTTAGAGATGCCTCCAAAACAAAGAATTTTGTGTAATATGGAGATTAATTAATCCCCATCTCAAACTCAGAGAATCATCTGGTTATAAGGCGTCCAGAACACGTCGGCAGCAAACCAGATGACCCTCTGGGAATGGAATTTGCACTGAGCACACCCCAGGGTTCCTGCTACAAGCGCAAAGCACAGTGGGGAAATGTGTAGAAAACAGAGGTTCAGGACTGGCCCAAGAGGGCCCAAGGTAAGTAGTCTCCGTTAAGGGGACAAGGTCACAGTAATGATTGATAGTCAATATCTCAGGGAATGATAAGTAATATGCACAGGGACATAAAATCAAAATAACGTATGTTATTTATTTTGTAAAGATTATTCAAAAAGCATGTGCTCACATAGATAAGTGACAAAGAGCGTGAAGTGCAAAAGTGAGGGTGACTTTACCTCATCCGTGCTCATGACAAGCCCAGCTCGTCATGAGTCATGGTGCCGCTGTGCTCATGACGAGCTGAGCTCGTCATGACACGCACGGCGCTCACACGCGAGGCTATTTCCCCCGCTGTGCTGAGCGTTCTAAGAAACGGGCGCCGTCATGACGAGCTCTGCTCGTCATAAGCACATCGCCACCGTCCTCTGAGCTCATCACGAGCATGGCGGCGCTGTGCGCGCCCACCTCCCCCCAGCACAGCGGGGGAATTAGCCCTGCGGGGAAGGAGTTAAAAACATAAACATCGCATTGACAACATCTATGAGAACTACTCAATAATTTTTACAGAGTATAAGGAGTTCTTGTTGTAGGGCGTCGACGACGTTTTGATCTCAGTTACTTGAGATCATCTTCAGGACATAGAAATAGTGAGCAAGCTGAATCTAAAAAAGATAGTACATAATATCAATTAATACTGTTAAGAATTGTTCAAAACAGGAGAATCACTAAAATCAAGGGGAAAAGCTAATTATTTCAAACAACATAGCAGTTGATGTGAGATGTAGGGAGACATCCATGTGAAAGAACAGTAGTACGCACTAGTAATCCATAACGTGAGGAGCACACCAAAGGATATTGCAGAAGCACGGGGAAAAAATAGCGAATAGAGCGCGAAAGAATTGGCAGAAGAAGGTAAATTAAGGGAAGTAGTTGACTTACTAAAGACTGGGTGTAACCGGATAGATCAATTGAATTAAATCCGCCACAGCGGCTACAGCTGAATCCAAGTGGTAGTCAGCTCAGAAAGAACCCGTCTAGGAGGGAGAAGTAATGTATTATGATTAATTGAGGCCCAAAAAATTGGGGAGGAGAGAATAGGCAATAGTGTGTAGAGAATTGCACTTACACGGAGGGGCTGAGATAACCTGTGTGTTTTAATGCCACCTGGTTTGGCGGGGACTGAATGGTGCAGCTTGTTACAGCTGGTCGGGCTGAATCTGTCTGATAGAGAATTAAAAACCTAGATTAACCTAAATAAGGGGCCACGCAATACAAAAGGGCATCCCTGATCGGTGCCTCGTGATCTACAGCTTGACAATCCCAAATAAAGCGCCAGTACCTCCAACCCTGTAAGTGGGGTGGATCTCTCTGTGTGGCCAGGAACACCTCAACAAACATGTTCCTGATCGTGGTGCGCAATTTATACTCTGTTGGGCGACATGGGACACATGTTGCTTGGGGCCGCAAGGCAAGGCCTGACATATGATTCAGCCAAGCACCTTAGAATGACTATTTATTAAAGACAAAGGTCTATAGGTTGCACAGGAGGGTTCTGGTTGACCTTGTTTCAAAAGTGTTATAAAGAACACTTCCTGAGGTGTTGGGGGAAGTTCTCACTTGGCATGCACTTCACACACGGCTAGTATATATGGGGCAAGCACATCAATGTAAGCTTTGTAGAAGTCAGCCATCAGCCTGTCCATACCAGGTGCCCTCCCCGAGCATGTCCTTAATCTCCTTTTCAATCTTGTATCCTCATTGGTTGCGGAATTAGCACCCTATCTGTGTTCAAGCCAAGTCAGTCATTTTAGCGAAGTATGTTAAAGTTGACTTCTCAGACATGTAAAAGTACAAACAGCCTTATTCATCAACGGGCCGTTTTGCGAGCCCCTAATAGCGATTCATAGCGAATCGCTATTAAGGACTCGCAAAACGGTATTCATGTAGGAATTGCTAAATAAATAGCGATTCCTACACATTCCTTATTTGCGAGTAGCAAATTGCTAATCGCAAATAAGGAATAACTCCCCATTCATTCCTATGGGCCAAAAGGCCCATAGGAATGAATGGGGAGTATTCCTTATTTGCGATTAGCAATTAGCTAATCGCAAATAAGATAGCGATTGAAAGGGTGCCAGGGGTGTCCAAAGGACACCCTGTAGCACCCCTTAAAAGCAAATTGAAACAGGTGTTGCGCACACACATGTCCAAAGGACATGTGTGTGTGCAACATGCAACTTAGAAAAATGCTTTTAAAAGCATTTTTCTAAGTTTTTGCTATTTACCGAGAGGTCTGACCTCTCGGTAAATAGCGGCCCAAAATTGCATTTTCGCAATTTTAAAATGCTTCATGAATTGCATTTAAGGAATCTCAAATAGAGATTCCTTAAATTCAATTCTTCGCAAATGTGCGATTTCTTAAATAGCGAATTTTGCATTTGGGATGATGAATCGCAAATGCAAAAATTGCACTCGCAAAAGGCAAGATTCTGAGAATCTTGCCCTTTGCGAGTGCAATTTAGCTTGATGAATCAGGCGGATAGTCTCGTAGTATCCTCTCAAGGAGGTAACACATTGGGGGCATCATGTGTCCGTATATATTAAGCACCATTAATGCCTATGATATTATTGACCATTAAGATGAATGGGGTGCCCCCGTATAAAGTCAAAGGACCTGGGTATCGATTGGTAAAGGAAACAGTTGGTCCTAGACAAAAGTATTTTCTTCCAATCAATGAGAGAAAATTGGCACAGCTTCAGGAAGAGATTAAATCATCTGGTGGGAAGAGTATGTATTACATAAGCACATTCCACATCGGTGAATTATTTTAAAGAAAAAGGAACCTAAGAAGCAGCTTGATTATTACTCATTGGTTTATTTAAGGACAAATCCTATGCATTAAATGAAAAACAAACATAGAGAAAGAACATAACGTCAAGCATGTAATGTTTAAAAGGTTATTCCTGAGGAAGGAAAGGGGAGTGAAAGTTGGTGCTCATGTGAGAGAGAAAGGCAAGATGAAGATCATCAAAGACATTTATAAAAAAAGAGTTCAAGATCCTTGATATTTGAGGGATCTGTCTCTGGTTCCCAATGTGGCCAGTTACCCTACTGTAGTGGGCCTGCCCCAAGATTTGATTTACAATACATTTTTCAAAGGTTATTCTTTATTCAAATGCACAGCGAATTTTCCTCTGTGATTTGGGGTAGAGGTTAGGGGGTTACATATAGAGTGCATCCCCAATGGAAGATGTCGACGTTTCCACCCTAGTGCAAAAGGGTGAGTGTACTCCTCTGCTGCGGGTCTTCCTCAGGACAGGGGGATTGGAACCTAGGGAGTAACCATATAGTCAATAAGGGTGCCTAATCCAAAATACCAAACATAAATAAAATTAAAGTGGCGACCAGCCGCCATGTGTCCTGACCTATGTAAATCGTGTCATGTACAATGCCACTGGAAGATGGGTAATCTGTAAGTGGAATGTGCAGTCATGAGTCTCTAATATTATCAAAGTCATGAATCAAGCAATATGTACAAAAGATAAGAACTGACACACTCACCCGAATGGACTGTAGTGCGATCAAATCAAACATACTAATCCCAATCAAGCCGTACCGGGACAAAGGGAATAAATCCCTGGAGTTCTAAAAATAAACATAAAACAAACATGGCCACAAATCAGGACTAGTGAAACTCCCAAAAACCCCTACAAAAACTACAAACAATGTGCGCTGACATCGACACACCAAGACAGACAAACTCACCCGCTGTATGAAAAACGCGGCGTGAGCCCTCCAATGCAATGGTAACCGGGAATTGATTGGTCCTGAAAAATAGACTGGAGGCAAAAAGTAAATCAGTGTACATAGGTGAATACCTAAACCTCCAAAGCAGGATAAGTGTGGAAGGGCAAATTACCTCAGAAAATCCTATGCAGAGTCCATCTGTGTCAGGGAAAGACTATGTTCCAGAGTGACCAGCCGGGCTCGTCGGTAATAGTTGTTTTCTATTACCGACAAGCCCGGCCGGTCACTCGGAAACATAGTCTTTCCCCGACACAGATCAGAACACGCTAATTAATGGAGGGGGGGCGCCACTAAAGCGATCAATTAACTGAGTAATGATGAGAGACGGCCTAGTACATTCGTAGCCGATTGGATCACCACCCCCCCCTCCATTAATTTCCACCGGCTGGTGACGAAAGAATTTTTTAAATATACAGACCACTATCTATGGAAGTGATTTGACGGTGTCGGCTGACACCTCCCTGAACACTGCTGCAAAGTTGGATGCGCACTGTGTAGGACTTCAATTCGTTTGGCTGTCACACTCCCCCTGTCCGCCTCTGATGCACATTAACCAGTACATATGTTAACGGTTGAAACGTTGACGTTGTTGTCTTAATGAGTCCACGCAATTCCTTGACTTGAACAGAGAATCGTATCTTCCATTGGGACATTTGCTACGAGTTCTGGACTCGCATGTTAAATATTGCTTTTGTGTGTTATGTATGTTATTTATGTCACCCCTGTAAAGCACCCTGTCACATATCACAAAAAGTCACAAACTGTACCACATAGCCATTGGCTCATTCGCCGTATATGTTTTATGTCTCTGACAGCCTTTTATTGATTTGTATATACACAAAAAAACAAGTAAAGGAATTTAGTTGTTTTGGCAGAAATTTGACTTTTCTTCCTGGTGTGTTACTATGTTAAATGACTAAAACATATTGTGTTTAAAGGATTAAGTACCTATCTCAAATCAGTTGATATCCCGACAGAACCACTGTTTTCTTGGTAAGGACCCTTTGAGTATTGTTGGATTAATCTAGTGGGCTATTCAAAATGGTGTTGACATGTTCTCCCTCCACCCCCAAACAGTACTGTTTAAGGGCTCAACTTTTGGCCTCTGAGTCAAACTCAGGGTAGAAATGGAGATTTAGGTTTTGACCATGTATAATCATCCACTTAATTAAAAGACTTGGTATGATGCCGTGAACTATTAATTATCATCCCTCCGCGTTGGCTGCACTCTTTGTGCGGTGAAATAGTAAGCATGGCCTTATCCCAATGGCTACTCCTAGAGTGAGCGCCAGGAAGCACAAGTTAGTGTGCATTAGATAGTTTAATGTAGACAGACTCTGCTGATCTATGCATATCCAAACAGACTAACATTTTCAACCTTTTCTTACATAGTTCAGCCACCTCAAGTTCCATGGTATTAAGGGGACTGGACTCTTATGCTGTGCACACGGCATGATCTGTTAGGCTGCAACAGTCAGTCATATGTCTGACTTGGCTGTTAGCTTGTACAACTACCTTTACCAGCACTGCATACTTGTGGCATTTGGAAATATTGACAAAGTGGTAAGTATCAAACTGCATTCCCCAGCGTGCAATGAAGTTGTCCCCAGTCTAGAAATAATTTACAGCACAAACTTGGCCACCAAGTAAGCCAATATACATAGGGTGGAAAGAGCTTTCCCAAACACAACCAACTATCGTGTGATGATGGCCAAGCTTTTGTTATTGAACAAAGCCTACCCTGTCTCTCCCCAGACACCAATACTCTCCTTTAGTCGCATGACACAAATAAACAAGTTAAGGTACAGAGCATCTCTCAAACAGTTTTCAAAGGAGAATGTCGCAATGTTTCTGATATCAGAGGACTCTTATATTCCTACAATTCAGATATTATTTCATCTAGAGATTTCCTCCAGGTCTTTGGTCTTGGCTTTTATTCCCTACAACACTTTCTTCATTTTGAGTTACCACTCATTACCTGCGGACACATTGTCTTCAGTATCACTAAAGACAATATTAAATCATGTCTGTCCTTGATGCACATTTGCCCAGACTCTCGTACATATCATTCTTTTTCATAGCAAGAGCTTCAGTCTACCAGAACGCCTCTCAGATTCCGTCTCTTGGAGTGGTTTTTATGTTCCTGTTTTTTGGACGTGTGGAGATTCACCAGATTCCAAGGTCTAAACTCTAACATCCGTATCAACCAAACACTTTGTTTGATTTTGATCTGATTTGTCCATTGCTCGTATTCTTCACAAGGAAGCGGTCGAGAAGATGAGGTCAAGAACTGCCATGAATTTAAGGTGAAGGTGACACTAGGAATGAAAGACAAACCCAAATTAGAGAAAAGTGACAAGAGGTGATAGCAGGGAGTTCCAACAGGAGCTGAAGTCACCACAGAGAAAAACAAAAAAGAGGCGGGAGAGCCAACGAGTGAAAGAGTGAAGTTGGGAGCCATGGAGGTAGTGATTGTGGAAAAGTATCCTTTAAAATACACCAGAATAGGGAGAGCATTGATCTTTAAATTACTCAAAGACTGAAGAAGTGTGAAGTACTGCACCACCAGCACAAATGACGATTGGCACACTGAAGGGGGCATGCGCTATGTTGAAAACATGATGTAGATGAGGCAAAAGCTCTGAGAGTTTGGAGTTGGAGGGAGAGACCCAGGTTTCCACCTGAAGTTGAAAGTTGAGAGCAATAACAATGACAGGAGGAGTTGTGTTTTTTTATCATGAAGTGTGTGTCAGACTCACGGTTCTACTGTGGAGCGGTCAGGAGTCTTGTGCTGCTCCTACTAGCCCACCTTGTTTTCAGAAGAGACTAGTACAAGCCACACCCAATAAGAGGTGGAAAGGGTATTAGGAAAAATCACATCTGCTTCACGCCGTCCTCACCTGAACATGCTTTGGATTTGTCTCCTATCATGTGGCTGAAACATCTATGGTCCTACGAGAAGTAAACAAAGGCAATGCCAACTCAGCATTCTTATAGAATGAACTACCATGGGAGATTGTATGAGGACACCTTTGAGAGTTGGACAACTATCTGTAGGTGTGTGTGCTTTATGAAGATTAAGGGATTATCCAGTCAAATAGAACACTATGGTTAACATAGATGCTAAACCCTTCTACAGAGTCAGTGTAATGTGCATTCAATATCCATCTCTCTCTTTTTCTCTCTATCTGTCTGCATGCCTGTGTCTACAGCCAGAGCTAGGTCATCCATTAATTTCTTGTTCCGCCTGCTCCCCAGAGGCCATAACAACACTCACTTCAGGTCTGGCACCACATACCATGTACCTACCTAAACACAAGCTCCCCATTGAGTGCTAGTCTCTTTAGGCTGAGCTCTACAGAGTCATTTAGGGGCAGATTTACAAGCCCCTTGCGTCATTTTTGCGCCGCTATTGTGTCACTTTTTGTGACCCAGCAGCAGGGTAAAAATGCGGTCCATTTACAACGTGAAGCATCCAGGGAGATGTGTCACATTGTAAAACCCTACGTCACATTATACCTGTGTCGGGTATAATGTATGCAGAGTGGGCATTCCAGCCCAAAAAAGCCTAGTAGAAGTGACGCAGTTAAATCTACAAGATTTCACTGCGCCACTTCTAGGACGCTACTGCGTCAAATTCTTACGCCTGCTTGAAGCAGGAGTGACAGTGCAATGAGGATAGGCCTCCCCCTGCATTGCTAAAGTTGCGTCATGCTTGCGACACAACTCCAGCAATGCATGACTTTTGCGTCAACAGATGCATCAGTATTTCTGACGCATCTGTCAATCCTTGCGCCATGGTGCACCGTATTGTATATACGGCGGATCCATAGTGGCGCAAGGGTTTGAAATGCTGGCGCAGGGAAAGTGACGCATCTGTACAGATGCGTCACTTTCTTGTAATTCTGCCCCTTAGTGCTTTGCTGCGGCAGAAGTGACTATGAGGAACTGGATCTCTTAACGGAGAGATACAGAATGGATTTGGGCTTCTTATTGGGGAGTTGATCTCAGCCATAGGAGAGCACATTGTGAATGATCATTTCTTGGTTATGCCTTGATGTTATGTGGATCACCACACAGTAGTAAGTTTGTGTGATGCAAAACTGTTTTGAATTAAATCAAGTGCTTATAAAAAAATATTTACATAAACAAGTGTGCACACCAACATTGCCTACAAATTGTGAACCCAAAATCGTTGTGTTTTGATAGAAACTGGTGTGTCAGAACATAAAGAGACGCGTAACAGCAGTTCTTACACGTGTATAGCGATAAACGTTTCTTTATAACACATACATAAATTATATTTTATATTTCTTCAATTACAGTCGTTTGACAAGACTGTTCTGCCTGCCCTGGTGTCTGCTTGTTTCTTAATTTTGTACATTGCATTAGCAGGTCTTGTTCCTCTAATCTTTTTTTAATTTCAATGTATTTTTTATTTAAAAAAAAAAATCTTAAAACACTGTTGGATGTAGCATAGTTTGAAAATGCTGTAACTGCACAGTGTGAAAGATAAGTGAAGTGCATGATGATTGTATTTATATACAAGGCTGAGATACATCTGAAGAAGCAGTAGGCTGTTTGTGTCACAATATATCATTTGTCATTTAGAGAGTCCTTATTGCATAAAGATGTCCACGTTTCAGCCCCAAAGGTATAACCGACAAGGGCCATCATCGGGACGTGGTCAGAAGACTACTGACGAAAGCAACCTAAAAAAAAAAGGAGAGGAGCCAGTCACCCAGTGGTGCAAATATTAACAATGGAGAGAAGGCAGAGGAATTAAAGCAAGCATTTGCAATGCAATAGGTCTCGCATTTGAGAGAGTTAGAGCTATTGACGTTGTAAATGACAATGTCCTTTACCCATGTGTTTTGGTTTGGAGTGGACTGGACGTATAAACAAGCATTTGTGATGCAATCAGTTTCGAAATTTGTGAAAGTTAGAGCTCTTGGTGTTGGAAATGACAATGTTTTTTAGTTTCGTTTTTTGTATGCAGTGTAGTGATAATATATGCATAGCGCGATTACCATTTGTATAACCTGGCAGCGCTTGAGAACCAGAAAACGGGAAATAGGTTAGGAGGGAGGGGAGACAAAAACAATATGCTGGATGATAAAAAAAAAAGTACCAACATCCTGGAAATAGAAAACACTCATAAGGAATGCAAGCTTAATTAAAGGGTGTAAAATATAAGCAGGAAAAAAATGGTTACCTTAACCCTTTTACATTAACTATTCAGAAATCAATGAGTATTTTTGCCTGAAAAGTTAAGAACATGAATAAAGGGCCAGAAAGGACCAGTTTCAGTGCCCATTGCTTATATCCCTACAAAACGTAAGCAGTATGTTTTAAAAAGACCACAGGGCATATTAGCAACTGCCAGCGATAATCATCGCTGGCCGTGCTTAGCGATAATTAGATTATCGCAGGCTATCTCTGCTTTTTATCGCCCTGGTAGCATGTAATTAACAACGCGTTACTCCAGGGCGATAAAAATTCCAGAGATAGTGAGGTTAGCTCCCTTTTGCAGGGAGCATCACTGGTTTTCTAGCGATGTTCCCTGCAAAAGGGCGATAACCTTGCTGATACGACCCACAGGGTCGTATCAGCACAATCCACCCCCTATGTTAGGGGTGGCTAAGTCAAGAATTTAGCAGACGTTAGTTTTTGGAGAAAACAGTAGTTTTCTCCAAAAACTAACGTCTGCTAAAATGCTGGGGCAGCCTTGCTGATAGCGTGAAGCCACTTATGCATGTTAGCACCCTCTTGTAAATAGGGCAATATTTTTATCTCCGCTTTTTGGCTTTTTAAGCCAAAAAAGCAGAGATAAAGGCCTTGTAAATATGCCCCCACATCCCTTAACACAGAGAAGTGGCACACATTTTATAAACTAAAATAAGGAAAACAACTGATAAGGATCCCATTAAACATTTTCCACATCAACCAGTTATTGCAGTACCTCCAGGAATGGTGCACTTCCCCACTCCAGCAAACAATGTTGTTCAAAGAAAGAGGAGAAAACTAAAGTAGCACTTCTCTGGTAAACTCTGTAAAGTGACACTAATGTGTGTGATTGTGAATAAAACCAACCTGGCCATTGTGCGACCACTCTGTATTGCTTTATTCAGTTTTTGTTTTTTGTTTCACATTTTTAACCTTTTTATTCTCTCCCTCCTGAAGCTGCTTATTGGAAATGAAAAATGCCAGAAAAAGACGACATTTGCAGCCAAAGTGTGTGTTTCTTTTTTTGGATCCATTTCATAGGGGAACAAATAAAGGAAAGGAGAGGAAAGAGAGTGTAAGAGCTATGTGTAGAAGTAATAGCTTTCAACAAGTGAGGAGGAGAGAGACGGAAAGAGGGGGTATAAGAGGAAGAAAGAGAGAGGGAGGGGCAGCAGCAGAGGAGGACAACTGAACACTGTTGTTCAAAGAAAGAAGAGAAAACAAAAGTAGTGCTTCACTGGCAAACTTTGTAAAGTGGCAATAAAGTGTCTGGTAGTGATTAAAACCCATCTGGCCACTTTTCGTATTTTGAACCTTTTTCCTCTCTCTCCGTTCTGAGGCTGCACTTTGGAATAGAAAAATGTCAGAAAAAGACATTTGCAGCCAAAGTGTTGCTTTCTTTTTTGGATCCATTTCACAGGGGAACATATCAAGGAAAGGAGAGGAAAGAGAGGGTAAGATCTGTTTGTTGAAGTCATGGTTTTTCAGCTAGTGAGCTGAGGAGCACACCGAATGTCATCAGATGTCCTCATTGGAAAAAGTTAGCGTGGCGAGCTGCCACTTTGGAACTGGAGAACTTGTGCTCACATAAAGCACTCCAATATTTTCCAGTCATATTTGCGATGCAACTGCAAAATAAATAACAGGAAAGCAGTGCCTCCATTAGTGTACGTAGACACAGAAGGGCTCCCAACTGTGCATGCCTAATTGCAAAGTGAAATAAAACACCACTTCATATTAGTGGACAGAGCAGTTGCTTTGATTATAATACAAATGTCCTCATTGGAAAATGTTAGAGTGGCGAGTTCCCACATTTCGAAACTGGAGAACTGATGCTCATGTAAAGTGCTCCAATACCTTCAGATCGGTTCGCATTACATCTGCAAAAAAAACAAGCAGTGTTGTGAGGGTGCAGTACCACAGTCTGTCACTAGGTGTACCTTGGGACCTCATTTGGCCACATGGTACTGCACCCTGCAACATGGCTCGGCCAAGGATATGGCGCAGCGGTTAGAGCTGGGGATCTGTGTTGTGCAGTAGGGTGAGGGTAGATGGCAAAGGGATATTAACCCCTTGCATGCTGCCGCGGTTCTGCGCCTGTGCGGCAGAATCGCGAGTGGTCGGGTTTATGACGGCCCCCAGGCGTCATAGTGCATGACGGATGGGGGCCGTCATCAGCATGCAAGGGGTTATACAAGAGCACTGCATTGCAAATGATGCCTAAAGCAACTAAAAAACAAACAAAACAAGCAAAACAGCAGTGGCCTCTGAGGGGTGAGGAGGGCCTGGGAGCAGTGTTGGGGGAGGGGAGGCACAGGGAGATAGAGCACATGTAAGAGGGCCAGTCCTCATGGAAGGATACAAAATCCCAAAGGAGGGACTTCTAAGTGTATTCACCAATGAAAAGCCAGCATTTCTAAATGACAGTAAAAGGAACCAATGTAAAAGATGGTCTCCACACTCACAGGCTGAAAGTGTACTGGGGATGAATGAAGCTCCACCCTCACCGGCTGTCAGCTCCTCTAATGTTTCCCCTGTAGAGGCATGAAATTTCACACTCACCGGCTGGCCACTCCTTGCCTGTAGATGCATGAATATCCACACTCCCAGGCTGACAGCTCCTCTCCTGTATCCCCTGGAGATGCATGAAGCTTCATACGCAGCAGCTGGAGACTCCTCTCATGTAGATGCATGAATATACACGCTCACAGTCTGACAGCTTGTGCCCTGTAGATGCATGAATCTCTACTCTCACAGGTTGACAGCTCATGTTCTGTAGCTACATGAAGGTCCACACCTACAGGCTGAAAGCTCCTCTCCTGTAGATTCATGAAGCTCCACACTCACGGACTGGTGACAGTAGATGCATGAAGCTTCACACCTACAGGCTGACTGCTCCTCTCCTGTAGCCCCTGTTGATGCATGAAACTCCACGCTCACTCGCTGACAGCTCCTCTCTTGTAGCTCCTGTCGATGCCTGAAACTCCACACTCACAGGCTGGCAGACTTGCTCATTCCTTAAAGAGTCGGATTGGCGGGGCAGGATATCGGCCATTGCCCATGGCCATTTGCCTGTGGCAAAGGCTGTTTTTTTCAGCTGCAAATAGATTCCCAACATCTACCCGGGCTGTCTTGGCTGTTAGCACACAAACGGAAAGGCTCCTGCAGACTTTAAACAGAAGTCTGACCTCAGTATGACCAAGTACAGACCCTGAGTGCACATTGTCATGTGCAGTGGGACACTGGGCCAAACTGAGCAGGCACAGCATGTGGTAGGTGCCCCTTCCCCCATCCTGAGTCACTGAGCGCGACACCCTTTCTCCTCAGCGCCTTGAGACCCTCGCGGGTAAGTAGAGCGTCTTACAAGTATTTTGCTTGATTGATTGACTATGAGGCCTCAGGAACTGGTGATGCTGTGTTTGGGCATCACAGCTAGCACTAATGTTACCTGTGGGTGGAGTGAAAGGGAGTTGCAGGTGCAAGGAGACAGATTACAAGTGGTGGCCATTTAAGAGCCTCTACAATTGTCTCCAGTTGCAGTCAGATGAGCAGATGGCCGCTACCACCTTGACATCTTCAAAACTGCGAGGGTTCTTCTGCTGTCCACGAAGAAAACATTCAAAAGTGAGGATAACAACCAAATTCAGCAAAAATATAACTTTTTTTTGACACCTCCAAAAAATTGTTTTCGAACATTACTGTGAAAAAAATAAATCCTGGGAGAAAATGAGGAAGGGAGAATAGACATGGCTGGGGAGTTATAAAATGGAATGAGCAAGGGGTGCAGTGTGGAGACAAAAGGAACAAGCATTTGCAATGCAAGAGGTCTCGCATTTACTTGAGACTGAGTTATTGACATTGCAAATAACAATGCCTTTTATTTTGGTTTTTGTCTTAAACTCGCGTAAATGCGGGACCTATTCCATTGCAAATGCTTGTTATTAGAAGGTCACTCACTCCAGTCGGTACTAGTACTCGTTTACTGTGCTAAATTAAATGCTTGTTCGCGGGGTTCTCTGCACAGTAGAATGACTTCAGATGGGAGCATACTTAATTGTTATGCTTACACTCAAACAACCAAGGATCAGCCAAGCTAGCAAGTGCTAGTGCCACAGTGAGTGTAGAATTGTGCCTCCAAAGTGCGCAGTGTGAATTAAATGACATGGATACAGTATAATGCTCAAATACTAAAGACCACGCCTGGCACACAGCGATCCCTGCTTTTCTTCAGTCCCAGACTGAACTGATCCCTGGATGCCCACGGGGTGGATTTTCATGTTGCCCACATGCTCACTCCCCCCTAATCCCAGGGGCAGATTTACAAGCCCCTTGCGCCTCTTTTACGCCGCCGTTGTGTCACTTTGTGACGCAGCAGCGGCGCAATAGATGCACCATGCTGCGAGGTATTTACAATGTGACGCATCTGGGAGATGCATCACGTTGTAAAGCCCTGCGCCAGAAGTAGGCGTTCCTGCGCAGGGAGGGGCGTTCCAGCACAGGAACGCCTTCCAAAAGTGGCTAAGTGAAATCTACAAGATTTCACTCAGTCACTTTGGGGCCCATGCTGCGTCAATACCCTGCGCCTGCTTGAAGCAGGCGTATGGATTGAGGCAGCATTGTAAAGATAGGGCCCCCCAGAGCATTGCTGGAGCCGCGTCGTGCTTGCGACGCAACTCCAGCAATGCGCCGGCTTTACGGCACAGATGCGTCACGCATCTGTGCCGTTTTTGCCCCATGGTGCGCCGCATTTACAATGCGGCGCATCCATGGTGGCAGAGCTGTGGGGCACATTAACTGGCGCGTCCCTTCTGATATGCAGGGATGCGCCAATTATTGTAAATCTGCCCCTTATTGGGCAAGTCCACTCGACCCACAACACAACACAACAGTGAGAGCCAGCAGAGACCGGTTGAAGACAATAGACAGTTGTCGCTCAATTTAGACAGTGATGATAATGCATGCTATGCAGCCGTGACAAGCACTGCATGACAATTTCACACCTTGCGGTGAAGCAAAGAGAAAGATTAACTCGCACATCCCGGTCTGCAGAGGCAAACCTGAATGAAAGCATGACAAACAAGGCATAAAAATACACTAACGTGATTTTAGCAGGTCTGTGGGAAAAAATAGAGGTTAAACGACAAACAGCAATATCAACTTGTATATTGTCCATAAATATAGGGTGCCCTGCACATTATTTCCCATTTGTGTGTAGAAGTGCACCCCCATAATGGATCATAAATCAAAAGCAACAAACTGTGCCAGTGTTGGGCCATACTTTAGGACTATTCCATTTAATTTAATTACGAAAAGCATCCTACTAATTAAGAAAAGATAACAGCTCAGCACTCACCTGATGTCTGATCATAAGTGGGTTAAGAAGTCTTGAAACCTCCTGGGTCCTTTAAACCAAGGCCATACTTTGCGAAGGAAAACTAGTATGAGCACAGCAAGGCCATATCAGACCGATGTTTGATATTATTTCTTGCAAGAAGCAGGTGGACTGGAGCGAATAGAGGGTGTCCTTTGGGGAACATGGTGGCCAGTTAGTGCGTTGGTCGTGAGCTCTGCTCTCTCCGGCACACACGTAGTGTACAGCATGGCACCTAACTCGAGCCCATATTTATGATAATAAACCCTCAATAAGGTGTTCCTCAGTTTTATGGCCCCTTGCTCTGATTTCACGGATGCTCCCAGAGTTTTTGTGCTGGTAACTCCAGTCTCTCAGTCTCCACTGTTGCTCGCTGCTTGGCGGTTGCGGTGAGATCGCTGGGCGGTGGCACATATCGGCTTCTGGGGCTCAGCAGCTGCGGTAACACTACAGGCAGTGTCGGCACAACTCAATGGGAGCCACAGTGCATGCCTGGAGGTGAGGACGAGGCAGGGGAGACGTGCACTAAACCTATGACCCCAAAGAGAGGTGCCAGGGCTGGTGCTAAAAAGAAACACAGTGCCCAAACCATGGGAAGACCAGCTACTCCAGTGAGGACAGCTGGAGACAGGAAAAACAAGCACAAAAAGAAACAGAGTGCCCAAACCACGGGGAGACCAGCTACTCCAGTGAGGACAGCTGGAGACAGGAAAACAAGTGCAAAAAGAAACACAGCGCCCAAACCACGGGGAGACCAGCTACTCCAGTGAGGACAGCTGTAGACAGGAAAAACAAGCGCTCACCATTGCAGGAAGGCAGCCGCTGTTTATTTTTGCATCGCGCTTTCACTTAAAGTGAAAATAAACACGCGGTGCCCTATCTCCTTTTGGGACGGGCCAGCCGGACTGTATCTCTCGGCTTGTTTATATAACACGCCTCCTTGAGATAAGAAATTGCTTCACGATAGCCGTGAAGCAGGCGATCCAGTCCGGATGGGCCGGACCAAAAGGCGAAAGGGAGGCAACGTAAACAGCTAATTTCCAATGGCATCCCACCGTTTAGCATAAACGGTGATGCCAGCCAATGAAAATGAGGGGCGGGCTTCAAACCCACTTCTGAAATCCCTCTCTCACAATATCTCTCGCCAGCCGCAGCGCATGCGCTGCACCGCTAGGCGAGACCTAAAAATGAGAGGGGCAGAGTGTAGAAGATTGATTAAAAGAGGGAAGAGAAAAGGAAATTAGGCTAGAAGAAAATAACTCCCCTGATCCTAACTAAGCAACGGTTCGTGACAAGTCCTTATCCACAAGTGTGGGCCCTGTTTTCATTTGGTGGCCGGACCTATTTTTGATCCCATTCTCGCCCTGCTTCCTGGGCCCTAGGGATGCTGGCTGCGCTGCTGGCGTCGAGGCGCAGTAATATGTCACACACGGTGCTCTCCAGATGATGGATGGCCTGGGCAGGCCCCATCCGTCTCCCAGCGGCAGACGCGCCCGCGGGGCTGTCCTGTGACGACGGCACATCTGCCGCTGGCCTCACCTCATTAGATGGCCTTATCTGCCGAGCAGCCGGGCCGGTGACCCTTTGTCTGTGGTGCCGCAGGCAGTGCATGGGTGGGTGCCAGGGCTACTAGAGCCAAATTTCGGAGGGGGGGCTGAAAAATATTTCAGGGGGGCTAATTCTTCCAACCATAGACAGAGTGCCTGTAAGAAGGGGTAACAACACAACAAAAGCCTAATTGACAAGTAAATGGTCTTTTAAATACCTGTTAAGTACTCGGGTGCGGCTGCAATTAGATGGTCGCCAGCCCGCAAAGCTGTGTCAGCCCGGGCTGACACACGACGGGGGGTGTCTGAAGCCCCGTGAGCCCAATGGGTGTTGCGCGCCTGGTGGGTGCGTCGTAGCGCCTTATGAGAGGGCTGGCAGGTAGGGTGACCAGAAGTTTAAAGCCAAAAACCGGGACATTTCCCAAAAATAGAAGAAGGATACAATTTTACTTCAACCCAGCGCACTGCTCCTTGGTAGAGAATTACAGAAGTGGTGGTAAGAACATACATAAAATGCCATTTTTAAAGCCCGTAGCATGCCTGTTAATTACATTCTTATAACAGCTGGTAACTATCCCTGCTTTGCAAAACATAAAAAGATACCTCCCACCATTTTCAGCCTACCTTCTCTAAAACCCGGGACATGAGCTTAATTTGCAGAAATCTGCTGGGACAGCTGGCAAAAAACCGGGACTGTCGGGGAAAAACCCGGGATGCCTGGGTACCCTACTGGCAGGTGCCCGGAAACAGGGTGGCACAGAGGCTATGGTCCTGGTGAAGCCCGTCGATCCCACCTCAGGTAGTGCCACTTCACCACTTGCTGGCAATTTCATGGATTGTAATTTGGTGATACAATGGCAGATGCGGTGTGACCGTCACAGCAACATGTCCTGGCTGGTGACACCTCTGGCGAATATGCGGAGGTCTGTGTGTGTAATGGTGGCCGCTTATGAGGGGCCTTAAAACCCTAACAGGCGAGTAGTCGCGCTTTACAAGAATCCTAATGTATTGATTGATCATGTGCCTATACACAGGGCGCCTTGATGCCCTTGGGCTAAGTTGCGCGATAAAAGACTCCCTTCATTCATTCATTCATTCATTCATATTGCCTTCCCTGTAGGTCTATGGCCCGATTGCTCCTTAGGACTGAATTGTGCCCCAGGCTTCGAGCAGGCTGGCGGGGCTGGGGCCGCTGGCTCCACCATGCTCTCTTACCCCCTCTATCAGAGGCCAATAACGGTTCATTATAAGCCCTTACCTGTGGCATCTTTGGATCCATTATTTCCTATGGTTGGATTTGGTCATACCCCTGGCTTTGGGCAGTCTAGAGAAACTGTGGATGCGACCCCCACTATTGACTCTGGATCCCACCACAAGCTAAGCCAGCACGAGACATGTTCAGCTGTGCCTGCACGATGCCTGCTTTCTATTGCCAGCAGCAACGTGCAGGCAGCGAGGGAGCTTTTTTTCGCCTCCAGCTGGGCCGTATAGTTCAGGGGCCATCTGAACTCCTTTTGTTTGTATCTGCTGACTAGGGGCCGCATGGAACCTTACACTTAAATGTAAACGCCACAGAGAGAAACAAAGGCACACAGCTTGCCTTCTCTTCACAGGTACTTAAGGATGGCATGCGTTTGCTTTTATTCCATCCCTGTATATAAATGGTTTTATGGCATTACAACGCAGGCTTTTACCCCGCATGCCATTACAACGTGGGGATTACAACGAAAGTCGTTACAACGACATTCGCTGGAGGGCGCTGGATAGTGAATAGTTTAATTTTCTATTCCAACTCCAGCCCACGTTGACAGTAGGGAAGGTGTTGTATAGAAAATTAAACTATTCCCTATCCAACAGCGCCCTCCAGCGAAAGTTGTTGTAACAACTTTTTTTGTAATCCCTGCGTTGTAATGGCAGTGCAGGGTAATCCCCGCGTTGTCATGGCTGTTCCCCATATAAATGCAGACACTGTAAGACTGTCAGATGGGTTAGTCTGTCCCAGTATTTGCACAAATAATTTAAGTAGCAATATTTGATTTCTTTTCGAGCGAGCAGCACTCAACCGACACAACAACATGGGGGTGAGGGTGAAGTGCACGAGGGAGGGAGTAACGCAGAGCATAGGGTTGGAGTGGTATTTGGTGGAGGGAGAAGCACACTAGCGAGAGAGCTTGAAACCACACCCATTCTCATAAGGTGATTAATGAAAAAGGGAAATGTAGTTATATAAAAATAAGCAATGGAAAGGTACAGGTCAGCCAATCAAAAACGTGCTAAACAAGCAGTGCTCCTGGGGAGGGACTAGCACAAGAAGAGGAAGGCAAACAATCCAATGAGAGGCGTGCAAATAAGTGACAATAAAGTCACCCAATAGTAAGCAATGGCTGGGCTGTCAGCCCAATGGAGGTTCAGAATAGAATTTTTGCAACCACCTCAAAATGCCCATAGACAGTAGGCGCCCTCCAGGCTATCTCTAACGAGCCAGCACAGTGATGGAGGAGAGTAATGTGCTTCTTAGACACGCTCAAGACTTAAATCTGGGCTGAATTGTAGCCTCCCCAACACCTGCCCCACTCCCAACATCTACATAGCCGTCTCCAGCCCGAATTCTGGAAGCAAGTCTTGTGAAAATTACCAGAAGTGAAAGGAAAACTGTTTGCTGAGCCCGCTGCTTTACCCTGCCTGATTAACAATCACGAGGCCTGCCTTCTAATCCCAGCTACCACGCTGTAGTGTCCTAGCTGACACTGTTAAGGGTTAAGCATGTATGCCTACACTGAACACCCACCCACCACTGATGTCACGACATCACGTGACACAGTTAATAAAAGGAGCCGAGCGCACGTGCTCGAGGCTCACTAACCCACGTACCACTGGTGTCCATGTGTCGCAGTTCTTCCACCATGTGGGCCTAGGGCCCCACACCATTACAATGGCGACGAGGGAGTGGTTCGAACTCCACGCGACGCAGCCACTGCTAAAAAGGGGGAGAGAATCCTGCCCGAGCGAAGGGCACCCCCAGAGGAAGCAGCGCCGGCCGCCGAGTGCCCACGAGGCGTGCACCGTGCCCCGGGCCTAGCCTGTGATAAGGAGGTGATCGGGAGCTGACCCCGCACCTCTCTGGCCCCGCCAACTGCTGCCGTGCTGAGGGAGGCGTTCCTGCGCCAAGCGGACCGTGCGGTGCCCACCCGCACCAGCCGCGACTGCCCCGGTGAGGAGCGACCGGACGGAGCCCACCCGCCGCGGCCGGAGCCCGACTGCAAGGCCCGTAGGCCGGAGGTGAGCCGACGAGCTGTGCATGGCCCGGAGGGGTCGCGTATGCCAGAAGCGACCCCCCTCATCGTTTGCCCATAAGCGGAGCTCACCCGCATGGCCAGAGCACGAGACGGCCGCAAATAAACTTTAAGCTCAGCAGTGCCAGCGGAGCCTACCCGCGGCCTGCCAGCAGCGTCTGCCGTCCCCCGCCGCGCCGCATGAGTGATGAGAGGCGGCCGCGGCGAGGGTGAAAGACTGTAAAACTAAGCAGCGCGGGCGGAGCCCACCCGCAGCCTGCCTGGATCGCTCCCCGCCCGATGCAGCGCATGAAGCGGGGAAAGTGAAAGTAGGCCAGCGGAGCCTACCCGCGGCCTGTTCGCAGTGTCCCCCATCCCCTGCTGCGCACTGTGGGGAAGTGAGGCTGCAGCGGCGAGGGACTTAACTTTATAGAGAGAGCGCCCGCAGCGTGTGAAGAGCTGCGGGGCGCCGGTGACTGCAAGCGGAGCCTACCCGCTATTGGAAAACTAGCCCGTAATACAGCACGACTCGCGGTGCCCACCCGCGGCCTGCTTCCAGCGTCCCCCGCCGCACAGAGTGAATGAAGTACGGCGGCGGGGTGAGGAAAATACCTGGGAGAGCTGCCGGTCCCCGAACATAAAGCGGAACATACCCGCATGAAGGAGCCGACACCCTGTCCCCGCCGCACCGCATGTGAGAGTGAAGCGGTAGCGGCAAGGGACAGAAAGAGAAGCAACAGGCCACGGGACAGCGCGACCCTCTCCTACCCCGTGCAGCGCCTAAGTGATAAAGCTGCTACAGGGGGAAGAGAGAGCGAAGGGGCAGAAAAGTCCGAGCGCGACCGGCAGCGTGTGAAGAGCTGCCTGCCGGGCGTTGGGCACAACACGGAGCATCATAAGCACCTCCGCTGGGCAGCCCGCAGAAAGGAAAAGCACTTTGCAGCCCCCACCTTCAAAGAGGCCACAAAGAGAAAGAAACCTCACCACAGGGAGGGCGAAGAGACATGTGCTCCACCTTCTGGGTCCTCGCAAGAAGAAAGACAATCTGCAAACAGCCAGCGCTGCTCAAGAACAAATAAATAAGCACGAAGTGCATAACATCAGTGCACCATAAACACTGGTGTGCCCCATAGCCCCAAACACTATGGAAAAGGACTTACCTGCAGTCAGCAGTGACTCCAGCCCCCTCCTCTCATGCACACTCCAGGGAAGACAGCAAGCCCGGGACTTCAAGGAAGAAAATCACCAAGAAGGGGCCAGCAGCCACTGAAAGAAAGCCAACAGCATACACTGCCATCTAGTGGACTTTGGTGAGCAGTGCACCCCAAAAGAAACCACAAGAACCAAACAAGCACAAGTAAGCACAAGGGACAGCCTACAGAGGTAAAGCAAGCCTGCAGCGACGCAGCCGAAGACGGAGACCAATCATCACTGCAAAAGTGACGCCTGTGGCCACAGGTGCTCACCGTAATCGCAGAAGAAGACAACCTCACGCTGGACGTCGAGGGAAAGTCGGAAACGTCTACCGCAAGCAGCAAGATCCAAAGGCAACCGACTGGAAGAGCTCAAGTGTACCCCGGACGCGGACAGTACCAGACAGCGCCTGAAAGTAAGGAAGCCACACCCAAAGCACCACACGACGTGCGAGGCAAGTACCCAAGTGTGAAGAAGAAAAGTGCGACACGCAAGTGGAAGAGCGACAACGCCAAAGAATCAAAGGAACCGCAAGGAACAAAGCTACACTGAAGACGTATCACGACGGTACCAAGTGAAGCAAGAACTTGCCACTACACTGCACACTGACGTGCACCGGAAGAGTAACGCAAAGCTACCCCGCAGCCAAAAGGAGGCGCAACAACCAAGCAAGGTGAACGCCCCAAGAAGCTACAGAGCCTCACCGGAAGCGAGCACGAGAAGTGCATCCACCGGAGAAGATCCAGGGAGAGGTGAAGCTAACCCTCCGGAAAAGCAGAGCACACGAAGAGCGCAGGAGAAACTGCGCCAACGCAAAAGCACTGCAGCAGAACTAACAGCGATCCCAACGGTCGCGGATAGCGAGAAGACTCACGAAGAGGAAGCTGTCCACCCCATCTGCAAGCAAAGCGATCGCCCAAAACAAAAGGATGATCCGACAAGCCAGAGGGGCACCCAAACAAAAGCCGATCACCCCAAATGATCGCCAAAGATGAAAGAAGAAATTCTGCCAAGTCAGGATGAATATGTCCTGCCAGAAGACGTCCGTGAACTGAGAGATCAGAAGACCCGGAGAGACGGACGCAACACCAACAGAGAAACTAGAAGTAACAGGAAGCAAGAGAGAAGATCGTAATGACCGGTCCAGTCACCGAAGAGTGGAGAGAAGACAGTGTCCTAAAGACAGGACAAGACCAGAAGGAAACAGGCGGAGTGCACGCTGCTTGAAGAAGCCTGGTCAGCAAGACAAAGGAAGAAAGGTGACCGCACTGTATCGTGAAAAGGAGAAGAGTGGCACGATGCCATGAAGAAGAGAACTGAAGTAAGAAGTCATGTGGCACGACGCCATCATCAACAACTTCTGGAAAAGGTGAAGAGAGGTGTAACAAGTCCACACACCCACAAGAAGAAGAGGTGACACACTACAACATCGTGTACAGTGACCCGCACGTCCTGGAGAACACTGATAGCACCAAGAACAGAACAGGCACCTATTCACAAGACCCCGACGACCCGTGGACGGTAGGAGAGCACAGGCCGGACCATTGGCAACACCCACCTTTGGGATTGAGCGGCAGTCTGGAAGCTGAGGGAGCTCAGATGTCCTGAACAAGGAGCACTGACCAATCCACACCAGCCCGTGGAGATCCAAGGGGCAAAGGCCTCAGGGACACCGGTGGCAGAGGGTCCCAACACGAGAGATGAGTCCATCGCCGTCTAACCTGCACGTCCCAGGAAGATGAGGAACTTGTGCGCAAAGGCAAGAGTCAACAACTACCCTTCAGGTGGAGCTACGGACTTTGCGAGGTAGTACCCCATCGACTCCTCCATTCACACGCAGACTGTGGAGTTGGAGCAACGCTGTGGAATAATACCCGGCCCAGTGGAAACCTGGTAAAAGGGCCTCCGGTGATATCTCGTGGCAGGAGAACACCCGCGAGAGGGGCGTCCTAGTGAGAAGAATGTCCTTCGAACACTCCACCCTTTGAAAAGAGAAGCCAAGCTGCCTACAGTGAAGAAACCGACGGACCAGCTGAAGACAACCCCATCCAAGTCTAACTTCTGGTCATCCTGTTTGACGTCATCCTCAAAAGTAAGATCTCCGTGGACTGACCACCACACGTCCACGGCGCAAGCAAAGAAAAACACGCCCACCGAGAACCAGGACGTCGAGCCAAGAATAAATAAAGTCTCAGCAGCAATTTCCATCACCGTCATCAAGCAAGCAGCTGAAGAGACTCACTGTAAATTTGTAATTACTGTATATTTATGTACTTCCTCCCACAGGCTCGGACTTTTTGCCTTTCCTTAATTTTTATTAAAGTTTGGGAGGAATGTAGTGTCCTAGCTGACACTGTTAAGGGTTAAGCATGTATGCCTACACTGAACACCCACCCACCACTGATGTCACGACATCACGTGACACAGTTAATAAAAGGAGCCGAGCGCACGTGCTCGAGGCTCACTAACCCACGTACCACTGGTGTCCATGTGTCGCAGTTCTTCCACCATGTGGGCCTAGGGCCCCACACCATTACACACGCCCGACTGCATTGTGTGATCCCAGACTATTCCCTAGGGGGCAGATTTACAATTACTGGCGCATCCCTGCATATCAGCAGGGATGCGCCAGTAATTGTGCGCCGCAGCTCCGCCACCCTGGATGCGCCGCATTTACAATGCGGCGCACCATGGGGCAAAAACGGCACAGATGCGTGACGCATCTGTGCCGTAAAAGCGGCGCATTGCTAGAGTTGCATCGCAAGCATGACGCAGCTCCAGCAATGCTCTGGGGGCTCTATCTCCACAATGCTGCGTCAATCCTTACGCCTGCTTCAAGCAGGCGCAGGGTTTTGACGCAGCATGGGCCCAAAAGTGACTGAGTGAAATTTTGTAGACTTCACTCAGCCACTTTTGGGAGGAGTTCCTGCGCCGGAACGCCTCCCCTGCGATGGAACGCCTCCCCTGCGATGGAACGCCTCCTTCTGGCCCAGGGCTTTACAACGTGACGCATCTGGGAGATGCGTCACGTCGTAAATACCCCGCACCATGGCGCATCTTTTAAGCCGCCGCTGCGTCACAAAAATGACGCAACAGCGGCGTAAAAGAGGCGCAAGGGGCTTGTAAATTTATCTTTACTGACTCGGCTTTCTTATTTTCCACAATTTCATTATCTTGGGACCACCGCCTCTCTCAGTATTCAACACTGCATAAACATCTAAAGATGTCCATTTTGTTCCAAATGTTAATGTTCATGAATCAACACATTTGAATGTACATTTGAGAAGTTCCTTCTCCCAGCTTTACTATTCCTTCTGCTCCATCGAGAAATGTTATTGTTTCGAGCTTCTCAGCTTGCTTTGCATTATCAGTTTTTTAATATTGTTTTTAACTCTGATTATTCAAAGCCAAAAGTATACAGCCAATAACACGGGGATGTGTAGATGACCTTTGAGCTGTGTGAAATCACCTCTCTGGCCATATTTCGATGAAGCTCAAACTGGGCAAACTTCCCGCCAAGAAACCTAGGCGTTTACTACAGTGTAATACTGCCCTCTGCTGTCTGCATTCACGAATAGCTGCTTCCTTTAGCCTGCACATAGAAACCTCTTCCCCTTCCTTATATGTTAAGCCGAGCCTCTTCCTCTGGAGACTATGGGGCAGATTTATGTTAACTGGCGCATCCCCAGGGATGCACCAGTTAATGTGCGCCACAGTGCGCCACAGCTCCGCCACCCATGGTGCGCCGCATTTACAATGCTTCAGAAAAGGGGGTGGTGATGAACAGAGTGCCTGAATTAAGCAGACCACTCTTACCCAGTCCAAAGATCAGGGCTTGATCCATCACCGTTTTTTTAGCTCACTGCACCATCCCAGCTCAGAACTTGGCTATATGCAAATTAGTCTGTTCCTGTCCCAGTGCATGATGGGAACAGGGCAAACCAAACTACCAAGCCAATTCTTGTACTGGGAAGGAAACAAGCTTCCGGGGACCGGTTTCTGCCATTTCAGGCATCGTCGGCCCGGCTTGCTTGAATCCTGATGGTGCGATGAGCAAGGGACTCACATCTGAGTATACCCTTCCACGCTTATGGTGGACAAAATGATTCAGAAAAGGGGGTGGTGATGAACAGAGTGCCTGAATTAAGCAGACCACTCTTACCCAGTCCAAAGATCAGGGCTTGATCCATCACCGTTTTTTTAGCTCACTGCACCATCCCAGCTCAGAACTTGGCTATATGCAAATTAGTCTGTTCCTGTCCCAGTGCATGATGGGAACAGGGCAAACCAAACTACCAAGCCAATTCTTGTACTGGGAAGGAAACAAGCTTCCGGGGACCGGTTTCTGCCATTTCAGGCATCGTCGGCCCGGCTTGCTTGAATCCTGATGGTGCAATGAGCAAGGGACTCATATCTGAGTATACCCTTCCACGCTTATGGTGGACAAAATGATTCAGAAAAGGGGGTGGTGATGAACAGAGTGCCTGAATTAAGCAGACCACTCTTACCCAGTCCAAAGATCAGGGCTTGATCCATCACCGTTTTTTTAGCTCACTGCACCATCCCAGCTCAGAACTTGGCTATATGCAAATTAGTCTGTTCCTGTCCCAGTGCATGATGGGAACAGGGCAAACCAAACTACCAAGCCAATTCTTGTACTGGGAAGGAAACAAGCTTCCGGGGACCGGTTTCTGCCATTTCAGGCATCGTCGGCCCGGCTTGCTTGAATCCTGATGGTGCAATGAGCAAGGGACTCACATCTGAGTATACCCTTCCACGCTTATGGTGGACAAAATGATTCAGAAAAGGGGGTGGTGATGAACAGAGTGCCTGAATTAAGCAGACCACTCTTACCCAGTCCAAAGATCAGGGCTTGATCCATCACCATTTTTTTAGCTCACTGCACCATCCCAGCTCAGAACTTGGCTATATGCAAATTAGTCTGTTCCTGTCCCAGTGCATGATGGGAACAGGGCAAACCAAACTACCAAGCCAATTCTTGTACTGGGAAGGAAACAAGCTTCCGGGGACCGGTTTCTGCCATTTCAGGCATCGTCGGCCCGGCTTGCTTGAATCCTGATGGTGCAATGAGCAAGGGACTCACATCTGAGTATACCCTTCCACGCTTATGGTGGACAAAATGATTCAGAAAAGGGGGTGGTGATGAACAATGCGGCGCACCATGGTGCAAGGCAGGGAAGATGCGTGACGCATCTTTCGGCGTACGGGCGGCGCATTGCTGGAGTCATGTCGCAAGTGCGACATGACTCCTGCAATGCACTGGGCTCACCCCTACAATGCATGGTGCGTCACCCTTACGCCTGCTTCAAGCAGGCGTAAGGAATTGACGTAGAAAGTGACTGAGTGAAATCTCATAGATTTCACTCAGCCACTTTTAGGAGGCGTTCCTGCGCTGGAACGCCCCCCCCGCCCCCCCTGCACAGGAACGCCTCCTTATGGCGCAGGGCTTTCCAACGTGACACATCTCCTAGATGCGTCATGTTGTAAATAAGGCGCATTGTTTGCGCCGCCGTTGCGTCAAATTAAGTGACGCAATTGCCGCGCAAGGAGGCGCAAGGGCCTCATAAATCTGCCCCTATGGGGCATATTAACAAGGTGGCGATATAAAATTATCACCGCTTTTGCGGCCGTTTTCGGCCAAAAAGCGGCAATAATTCCATCGCCTTATCAGCAAAGACACACTATCGCGTGTTTTGCTGATTTAGCGCCCCTTTCAACAATGCCCAGCTTTGCATCTCTAATGAGATGCAAAGTGGGTGTTCCGTGCCAAAATAACTGGAGAAATGTCGCTAACCGACATTTCTCTAATTTTCAAGCTGCACGCTAACAAGCAGTGCGTTAAGAAAAGTACCGCTAACTACAGTTAAAGCTACTTTCCTAACGCCTGCTTGTGACCTGATATAGCCATGTAATCCAATGGGAGGTGGATTAAATGGCTACGATCACCCTGCCCTATCAGCCAGGTTTCGATGGTAGCAGTGTGATTATCGCTGGATTTCCAGCGATACTCACACTGTTTTCCAGCTAACGCATGGATTCCTATCACTTGGGAGATAAGCGTTGCTGATAGCATGCTATCTCCGCGATAGAATCCAGTGTTAGCCTGAGATAATTATCCTCTCGCTAAAAGCGCTGAGTTATAATTATCGCAGGACCTTGCTAATATGCCCCCAAGTAGACTGATTCAACATAATTTTGGTAATGGGCTTGCTCTATTTTCCTGTGGGGATAGAGGAAGGGGTGGGTGGGCTAGGGGGGTTTGGGTGGGGATTTAAGGGTTGAAGAATATGTACCATGAATATGAATTTTTGTATTCATTTAGGAGGTTTGTTTTTATAGCGCTACATTTTGCCTTCCACATACTTCAGAGCCCTTTGACAAACTGCCTCAACAGAGCACGTGTCCATTCCTAGTTCTCGAAGGTCACCTTTGCATCAGCTTTTCACAATTAGCAACCATTATGTAAATTATGTTTATTGTTTTCCATACAATGTCTGTGCCCATCACCCTCATAAGCACCTTAGGGAAATAGACCTCCCAAGTGTCCTTATAATATGGCAAATCACTACTTGTCACGTCTTCCAGCCCTAACAGAAGACCAAACATCAACTCCAGTTAAGCAAGTTAATTCACCATGGGATCCCTGTCCCCCAAGGATTCTACATATGGCGTCGGAAGCAATCGCCACTTACCTCACGCCTTTAAATAATTAAATCATTCCCACAGGCTACTTTCCAAAAGAATGGAAAAAAACATCAATCACTTCACTCTTGAAAAAAGCCAATCTAGATGCCAACGACCCGAATCATTATAAGTTGATTTCGCGTCTCACATTTCCAGCAAAGATAGTGGAGAACGCCATTAACTAAGAATGTAGGGGCATATTAACAAAGGCTTTATCTCTGCTTTTTTGTCTTTAAAAGACAAAATAAGCATAGATAAAACTATCGCCCTATCAGCAACAGGGTGCTAACACGCAAATGTGTATGTTAGCACCCTTTTTCTCTACGCTTCCCCTTGCATCTCTAATGAGATGCAAAGGGGGCGTTCCAGAGTAAAATTATATTAGGAGAAATGTCGCTAAGGGACATTTCTCCTATTATCAAGGATATCGCTAACCCTGTTAGCGATAAAAAAGCAGCGCTAACCACGATTAACACTGCTTTTCTACATTTGGTATTTTTCTGACTTAGCCATGATATCCTATGTAAGGTGGATATCATGGCTAAGTATGTCTATCCCTATCAGCAAGCTATCGCCAAACCTTGTGGGATTATCGCTGTATTTCCAGTGATAATCTCACAATTGGCAGCTTGCACTCTGAATTTTATTGCTTTGGAGACAAGCGTTGCTGATAGCACGCTATCTCCACAATAAAATTCAGAGTTGGCCAGCGATAATTATCCTAGCGCTAAGTGCGCTTAGCGATAATTATCGTCTGGCCTTGTTAATATGCCCATTACAGCCTTCAGTTGTACTAATCAAATCCTTGACCCCTCACAGTTCGGGTTCCGTGCTCAGCATAGCGCAGTACTAGCCTTGATAAGAACTGAGACAGACGCTGGATCAGGGAGAAAATGCAGCCCTGATTCTATTGGATCTGGTGGCCGCACTTGATACGGTCAATCGTCAAGTGCTGATTGACGGTCTTGCATCTCTGGGAACCAACTCTAAAGCCCTTGTTCGGCTAACTTAATTTCTTGCACACCATACACAATCAGTGGCCTTGGGAAGTTTTCTATCACCACCCTTCTCCTTGCTATGCGGGGTACAAAAGGGGTCCTCCTTCAGCCATACTCTTTTTAATCTATATGTCACCCCTCTTGCTGACCTTATTAGATCGTATGTATTTTCTCTAGTATCATACGCCTACGATGCTCAAATAATCGTGTCGGTAACAGGCAACTTAGATACCACAGCAACCCAGTTACTCAACTGTATTCTCCATATTTGATCCTGAATGCGGGACAATTGTTTAAAGTTAAACTCATCAAGAACAGAAATACTGGTCTTTGGTAATAATCCATCTTTCTGGTCTACTAAGTGGTGGCCATCTGAACTTGGACCTCTCCTGATCCCCAAAATCTTGATATGATCTTTGACACAAAACTATGTTTTGATGGACAGATCAATTAGAAACCTCCACTTGCTTTTTTATTTTAACCCCTTCGCCATGGGAAAAATTCTGCCAAAGGTGCGTGGAGTTGGGCGTGGCGCTCCGGTACCCAGGACGGCTCCCGGCCATCATAAATCATGGTGGGCGTGTGCTCATGACTGCCGGGAGCCGTCCTAACTCTGCCCACTGATTAATTCTCTCGCACAGTAGGAGAATTAACACCGCGCGGGCGGAGCGGCAACGTTCGGACGGCTCCCGGCCGTCATGAGCACATGCCTACTGTGACTCATGCACGGAAGGAGCTAAAAGTTCTGACGAAGTTTCTTCCATAATATACCATTGGCTCTGCAGAAAACTGTCCTTACATCACTCAGATCATCAAATCTAGATTACTGCAACTCCCTCTTTACCAGCATCCATAGAAGAGGCCTAAGAAAGCTGCAGTCTCTGCAGAATACAGCTGCCAGACTTCTTTCAAGTATCCCTAGACACAAGTTGTCTCAGTTATTGCGCCTGCATTGTCGGAGCACGCATGAGGGGAAACAAACTGTGGAATGGACCTTGTGGCTGCCATGGGAGTTGGACTACAACTCCCAGACTCCTCGGTGAGGGAAAGTACTTGTGCATCGTCTACACGCTTCCTGTTGCGTGTAATTCACTGTGGTTTCGAGTTCACTTCGGAGGAGGTCGGGAGTCGCTGCATGCCGCGGCTGCTCGGCGAGCGGTTTGGTGAAGTGAAGCCGGTGTTCATCAATTACTGCAATAAAATAGTAACAATGGCGATACTGCAGAATTGTTTATACCCACATCCGGATTCTCGGCGTGGGCGGATGTATTGGCCATTGAGCCCTCTGACCCCCGTTTCACTGCTCGACTCCGGAGCAACATTGATGCGCGAATTTAAAAGCGTGCTTCGTAACTTCAGCCAACGCTGGTACCCGTTCGATACCTGGAGCACCGATCTCCAAAAAACAGAACCAGAGGATCCCACGCACGAATGTCCGTGGTCTTCAAATTTCCTTGACTAACTCGAAGCCTGAGATAATTACCGGTAACCCTAACATCTACAACCCGGTTCGCGATTCCACGCATTGGAACGGAATCCGACAGGCGCTTCAATAGCAAAACAGGCAACTTAAAATCAAGTCCTGATGATGATCCCGGTTCATTAGGAGCCAGGGGATCGAAACGTCGTCGACAGTATAAACAATTCTGCAGTATCGCCATTGTTACTATTTTATTGCAGTAATTGCATGTCCAAACTTGCTTAACAGTTATTACAAATGCAAGGGACAGTTGGCTCCCACGTCTTTCTTGCCTGATATTGTTTGTCTTTTTCTCTCTATCTCCATTTTTTTTTGGAATTGTCTGTCAGCTACTCTTGGATAGGTGCAGGCTTGTACCCTATTAATTGTTGAATTTGACCCCTCTGTGGTCTTCTTGATTCTTGTATTTACTGAATAAAAATTCTCCAGGCCCGGCTGGGTACTGGAGCCACCAGATATATGACTGACTCAAGTCCATATATTTCATTATATATGTCATTTCATTTATCCTAAGGACCTTTGTTCTCTAGAATAAATCAGTGACGTTGGAGGCTAAGCTCCCACCCCCGAATTTCTTGTTTCACCTGAGCTGTTTCCTTGATGGAAAGGCACAGTGACCATGCTACCACCTGAGCTGTTTCCTTGACGGAGTGAGTCGCAGTGACCAAGCTTCCACTAGAGATGTTTCCTTGATGGTCAGACACATTGACTAAGCTTCCACCCGAGCTGTTTCCTCGATGGACAGACACAGTGACCAAGCTTGCACCTGAGTTGTTTCCTTGATGGTCCGACACAGTCACCAAGCTTCCACCTGAGCTGTTTCCTTGACGAAGTGAGTCACAGTGACCAAGCTTCCACCTGAGCTGTTTCTTTGACAGAGTGAGTTGCAGTGACCAAGCTTCCACCTGAGCTGTTTCCTTGATGGTCAGACACATTGACCAAGCTTCCACTAGAGATGTTTCCTTGATGGACAGACACAGTGACCAAGCTTGCACCTGAGCTGTTTCCTTGATGGTCAGACGCAGTGACCAACCTTCCACCTGAGCTGCTTCAGACACAGTGACCAAGCTTCCACCTGAGCTGTTTCATTGACGGAGTGAGGCACAGTGACCAAGCTTCCACCTGAGCTGTTTCCTTGACAGGCAGACAGAGTGAACAAGCTTCCACCAGAGATGTTTCCTTGATGGTCAGACACAGTGACTAAGCTTCCACCCGAGCTGTTTCCTTGATGGACAGACACAGTGACCAAGCTTTCACCTGAGCTGTTTCCTTGATATTCAGACACAGTGACCAAGCTTCCACCTACGCGGTTTCCTTGATGCACAGACTCAGTGACCAAGCGTCCACCTGAGCTGCTTCAGACACAGTGACCAAGCTTCCACCTGAGCTGCTTCCTTGTTGGACAGACACAATGACCAAGCTTCCACCTGAGTTTTTTCCTGACCTGCTTCCTGGATGGACAGACACAGTGACCAAGCTTCCACCTGAGCTGTTTCCTTGATGGCCAGACACAGTGACCAAGCTTCCAGCCTTGCATTCTGTTTTTAGGAAGATGAAAAACGCACATGGAGACCAGGCTTCTGTAGATGCTATCTCTTACGATGATGGTAGGCGTCCGTCTAGCTCTTGCAGGAACTGCCTCTTTTGAAGACCCAGGGAAGTATCATCATGAAGATTGACACTCCTCTCTGACCTCAGCTGCACTGCCCTTGAACATATCAAAGATTGTTTGACATGGAAAGCAGTCTCTGTCCTATGTCAGCTGAGAGATCCTCTCGGGAAGGGTGTAAGTGATGAGGACTAGCGGCAAGACACGCTAGGCCTTCTCCATGGAGGATTAACCCTCTTTACTAGCGACAAGGTGACAAATCTCTTCCTGGTCACACCTGCTCCCTCCCCATTCATCAACCATGGCCCAGCGCGCCGTTCATTTGAGGCAAACAGGACATTAATCAGACCTTGGCAGGAAGCACCAGACTGCAGAGAAGAGGGTGCAGTCCATCATAGCTGCAACACAGCAGATCCCCATTCGTGTCTGGGATATCTGTAAGCTGAAGCTTTACGTTGTTGCACTTTAGCAACTCTGGAGCATATTCTCAAGAAGCTATCGCTGAGTTAACGGCACTTTAACACAGCCAAAGTTGTGATAAAGTTATCACCCCATTCACAAGCTGGTGCCAACAGCCAATAGCACCAATTTACCTGCGATAGTAGCAGCAAAAAACGTCGCCAAAGACGACCTCTCCAACTATCGCTAATGAGATGCAGAGTAGGCGCTCCCGTGCCAAAAGGAGCGACAACACCACTCCACAACATTCACAACGACCAGCATGATTGGCGATAAGAACCCAAAACATGCGATAAGGTGCATTAGCAGCAGGGAACTAACACCTGCTCTGACCTGATGCAAAGTCGGACCGCAGCCTGCACCACAAACGGGAGCCAAGGCCAGAGCCACACCTGAAGAACAACAGATGCGATGGAGCCACCGAACATGCGGGCCAGACACCCAAGAGGGCCACAATACCCACCACCACCCTCAGGAACCATCCTCCCCAGGCCACATCCCCCCAGACAAACACATGCCACATCAACTACGCCAAATCATGTAACAAATATTCCCCCTGATGACGCATAATCACATCTGGTCACATGCATGTGTCAGCACAAAAATGAGCATCACACATACACCTTCGAAGCAATAAATGAAATTTTATTAAAACAAATACAGAACAGAAATGAAGACACATAGCGGCACCCCTCGAGACACTCCGTAGGTCACAGCCTGCAAGACAAAAATCATGATCAGAAGGTGTGTTCTGCACATATCAAGTGACAGAGAGCAAGCGAAGGAGAGAGAGTGAGGGAGATAGAGACAGAAGGACAGAGTGGGGGGAGAGAAAGATAGATGGACAGAGAGGGGGAGAGAGATAGACAGACAGAGAGGGAGAGAGAGAGATAGACGGACAGAGCGGGGGAGAGAGAGATAGATGGACAGAGTGGGGTAGAGAGAGATAGACGGACAGATTGGGGAGAGAGAGATAGACAGACAGAGAGGGGGAGAGAGATAGACGGACAGAGAGGGGGAGAGGGAGAGGGGGAGAGAGAGATAGACGGACAGAGTGGGGGAGAGAGAGATAGATGGACAGAGTGGGGGAGAGAGAGATAGACGGACAGAGTGGGGGAGAGAGAGATAGATGGACAGAGTGGGGGAGAGAGAGATAGACGGACAGAGTGGGGGAGAGAGAGATAGATGGACAGATTGGGGGAGAGAGAGCTAGACGGACAGATTAGGAGAGAGAGATATATGGACAGAGTGGGGGAGAGAGAGATAGACGGACAGAGAGGGTGAGAGAGAGATAGACAGACAGAGTGGGGGAGAGAGAGAAAGACGGACAGAGGACGTAGAGTTAGATAGACGGACAGAGTGGGGGAGAGAGAGAGACAGTCGGACCGAAAGGGGGAGAGAGAGATAGACGGACAGAGTGGGGGAGAGAGATAAACAGAAAAGCAGATAGAGAGGGGGAGAGAGAGATAGACGGACAGAGTGGGGGAGAGAGAGATAGATGGACAGAGTGGGGGAGAGAGAGATAGACAGATTGGGGGAGAGAGAGCTAGACGGACAGATTAGGAGAGAGAGATATATGGACAGAGTGGGGGAGAGAGAGATAGACGGACAGAGAGGGTGAGAGAGAGATAGACAGACAGAGTGGGGGAGAGAGAGAAAGACGGACAGAGGACGGAGAGTTAGATAGACGGACAGAGTGGGGGAGAGAGAGAGACAGTCTGACCGAAAGGGGGAGAGAGAGATAGACGGACAGAGTGGGGGAGAGAGATAAACAGAAAAGCAGATAGAGAGGGGGAGAGAGAGATAGACGGACAGAGTGGGGGAGAGAGAGATAGAAGGACAGAGTGGGGGAGAGAGAGATTGACGGACAGAGTGGGGCAGAGAGAGATAGACAGATAGAGAGGGGGAGAGAGATAGAGATTACAGAAGAGAGGGACAGGGAGAGAGAATGCCGACACTGCACACCCAGGACACACTGCTCACCTGCTGTCACTGGTGTGTCTCCCACCACGTGCCGGTACATAGTGCAGTTCACCAGGCCCCACATCTGAAACAGATCCATCATCTGAAACAGAGTCCAGATACATGAATGGCACAGTACATAGAATTGCACACAACATCGTCGCCTGTCTACCCCTGCGCACCCAGGCAGCTGCAACCCAGCCCCTCCCGCCACCCAGCAGTGCATGCCAGCCCCTGCGCTCCCAGGCAGCTGCATCAAAGCCCCTCCCGCCACCCAGCAGTGCATGCACGCCCCTGTGCACCCAGGCCTCACTGCTCACCTTCTGCGACCGGCTTGCAGAAAAGAGGGCCCACCACATGCCGCTGCAAGCCACTAGCCCAGAGCCCACTGACATGGCACCCTCAACATCATGCAGCCCCTCTCCGCAGGCCACCAGGTCTCACATTTGGCACTGGGTCTTGATTTCTCCAAGAACCTGAGCCGTCCGGACAGCCGGGTTGGTGCATCATCACAGGCTGCACACCCGCTCAGCACTTAAGGTGCCCATACCTCAGTGCACCGAAAGTCACCGTCCCATAGCGGTGTGCCTGTGCTGGCCGCAGTGCATCTAGTGCCACCAAGTCTGTGCCCCGCAAGTCATGGAACCTATATGATTGGTTATCGTGGAGCGGACACCATCATGTCACCTTCAGGCCTGTGGAATACAATGTTGCAGGCCCCTTGTCCCCCAAGCCTACAAGCACACCACCCAGATAAACCCCGAGATAGGTTGGAAATGGCGTTGAGCACGTGCGCCCGGCCCTTTTTATTGGCAGGGTCACATGTCCTCTGACACGTGTGCTGGGTGGGTGGTGTGGGGTACACCCGCCATGAGGGAGTGGCTGTGGCTTGCTGACAACTAGACCTGTGAGCAGCAGATTACAATAGGGAAGTCCTGGTAGTGGTGTAGTACCCCCTGTGAGCGTAAGCGTAGAGGGCTGGCCTTGCGTATGCCAGTCCAGCCAAGGCTTTGTACAAAGACCCCGGGGCTCTGGCCATGGTTCCGTAGGGGCTGGACAAGGAAGTAACTAATGTGTGTGTCGCTGTTGTTGCGTCGACGCTACCCGGACAGCATTCAGCAATGTCTCATCCTGTGACCCAAGTCCAACAAAATGAGACACTTGGACATAGTGGGAATTCACTGACCGCACATTCATCAATACTACCACACGTGAAAAACTATTGACACAACACATCTGTGTGATTCAGAATGTTTAATGCACATTCAGTGGAGTATTGCTTCTGGAGCAGTACAGAGCGATGCAAACCCCACTTTACATTGTTGGCCCGTGGAGGGCCAGCCAGAGTCCTTCAGGGAATGACAAGTGTAACGGAAGGGGAAGTGTTCAGTCCGCAGTCTGATTGCTGTGTCATTGGCGATCACACAGATTATGGCAGACCATGACGAGGTCCAAGGTGAGTGTCGCAGGGTGCATTGGCGGACAGTGGAAGGTGCAGAGGGCAGTACCAAGCTGAAACCGCCCATATAAGGAGGTTTCATCCGCATTTTCGTCCTCTGCTGTTCCATGCACCTCATGTGTGGGCAGTGGTGTTCTGTCTCCTGCATTCTGTGGCATTGACACCTCAGGGGCATGTCTGCCGCACTGTGTGTCACTGACACTTCAGGGGCCGGAGATGTGGAAGGGGTGGCAGCAGCAGCATGCGTTAGCGTCAGGCCTTGTGGCAGCAATGCCATGAGGATGGTCTTGATGTCATTGTAGAACCCAGCTACCACTCGCTAGTGTGCAGCCGCTCTTTCCACATTGGCACACTCCATGGTCTCCATTAACCTCTGCATGTGTCCTAACTCCCGGGTGACATCGCTGGAGCCACTCTGACTGGACAGTTGTTCTAGTCTCTGAGTCAGGGCTCCATCGATGTCAGCCATGGTCCATTGGAGAGCATGGAGCGGACTGTGGGTGACTTTTAGGGCCTGTGAATGGTTCCTGAAGGGACTTAGACACCCACGTATGGCATCCAGTTTGCCTGCCATGTGTTTGAAGCTCACCCGCACCTGTTCAGCCAGCTGCATCTGGCACCCAACAGACGGCGTTGGAAGGCCATGTGTTCTTCATGTGGGTCCTGGGAGGCAGCCGTGGTGATGGGTGCTGCATGCTGTGTGGTTTGTGCAGGGGGTGGGCTGTCCTCATTGCAGCTGGGCTGCCCTGCTCCTGGAGGTGTGTTGCAGAGGCTGTCAATGAACTGCTGGAGAGCATCGGGGTCGAACCTGTAGTGGTCCTCTTCATCATCAGAGAAGAGAGTGTCGGACTGCTATGCAGGAGGTATTGATTCTCCCTCTGCAATGTTAAGGGGAGATGCAGTTTAACATTGTGTTCACATGTGTGTTGTCACATTGCCCATGTTTACATACAGATTGCATAACTGTACTTCGTGGCTGTTTGGGAGGAGCTGCCTATTTAATAGGGGACAGTAGACATTTCGACAACAGACATGTGTGTGCTTGTACTGGTACATTATCAATTCACATTTCCATGCAATGCCACTTGTGATTGGCCAGTGTCTACACCCAGTCAGCACCAGTTGTGTCCTGTGTTCTGTTGTGGAGGTGTTGCGGGTTGTGCCACATTGATGTCAGTGTTGATGTGCTCTGCATGTTATGTGTGTGCGCTGCATTTTGGGAGAGAGGCCCCTGCACCTCTGTTTGTGCTTCCCCATCTCTATTTCATGCGATGTGCCTTTGACTTCTGTGCTTATGCAGGGCTCTGATGTTGCATACTTGGGTGCATTGGTCTCTTGGTGGGAGTTGAGGGTCTGTGGCATGGTTTGTCCGCAGATGTGCTCTACTTGATTGTGCATGTGTGTCATTGTGCCCATCTCCCCCGTCCCCCCAGTCCCTGGTCTTTACTCACCCTGGTGCTGTTGTGTCCGGTCATATTGAGCAGTGTCCGGTCCCCCGACTCCTGCCACCGTCTCCCCACTGATGACTGTGGACACCATTTCCTTCATCTCGTCCAGCTCCTCCTGTGGCGCGGGACTGCCACGTCCAGTCAGCATTGCTGCCTTCTGGTTTTTCCCGAGTTTCAGCTTGGTTTTGTGCTTGACATCATTCCAGCACCTCTTGACCTCTTCCATTGTCCTCTTCAGCACCTCCACTGCATTCAGCATGTCCACGATGGACTGTCATAGTCCATTTTATAGTTGCCAATGACACAGTGGAGGTGACAAACAGTTGTTGATGGTGTTCTTCTACCCCCTCCGTTATCAGGATCCTGTTTTCCAGCGCACTGACACGCTTCTTCCAACTCTTCTTCTCTTTGGCCTTCCCTGACCCCGAGGTCCCAGGCTGGTCCTCCGGGGGGCTTGTGGGGTTCTGTTTCTCCTCTGTACTTGTTCCGTCGCCATCCATTGTACTTCGCTGTTGTTTGGAATTTGTTTGTCTGTTTTTTTTCTCCTTTTATGGTGATTTTTCCCACCTGACACGTGTGACTTGCAGGCCTGTAGCTGGTTTTTGCTGATTTTTTTTACAGCGATTGACCTCATCGCAGGATTTTTTGCGTATCGCATTTTTGAGGCATGTCGCTGGGTCATTTCATGCGTTATCTGGTGACTATTGCATGGTACCGCCGTGTTGAGAAGGCTTCATTGACACAGCATAATTTTCCCGCGATAGACTGCGATGTTGGGAGTTGCGTTAAGTAACTTTTGCGATGGTTATCACACGTTCTTGAAAATATGACCCTTTGTAGGGTGTCTACTTCCTGGGTCTCGAGAAGATGATGATGCAGAGGGACCATCAAAGGGAACCACAGAGTCACTCCCGGATCTACTACATAAGACTTGCTTCAACCATGTCCAAGGTGTAAGGGCGCTGGGGGAGTTTGGCAAACACAAACCCGGGTGGTGTGGCAGGGGTTACTCTATGTGCTTGACATTGTGTTCTGCAAGTTTAATGCCATATACCAAGCTACCCTGCAAAAAACCAAAGTAAGGAATGTGTGTCAATCAGTGTGGAACACCCCTTTTTGGGGCCTTCATTACTGCCTAGGGTACTGTTCTCGCTCATAGGGGGCGTTGAATGTGTCTACAGTGGGAGCAGTGTATTTAACTACCCTCCCCATGTTCCATATTTTCCCTTCTTGAGTCTTCACAGCATTCTTAAACAACTTAACAATCTTGGTGTATTCAGTGTACTCAGACCATTGTGCCCTGCCTGTGGGAGCTTTGATTCTGACTAGGTCACCTACCCTGAACTCCATCTCCTTGACTGCATGAAGTCTGTCAAACTCCATCTTCCTCCCTAACATGACATTGAGTTCTCTGTCCTGCCATTGTGAATCCTTATTCTGACTTGTCCACCCTTTATACCATTTCATCCACCCTGGAACTAACCTTGAGTTGGGTTTTCTTGCTTTCAGCAACTCGAAAGGTGTCACACTAGTGGTTTGATGTTCCCCTGTCAGAGGGCCTACGATGTCCAATGCCACATCCACCCATGGTCCTACGGGCAGGGGCCTACAGTGCATGGGAGGTGTGTGTTGTTTTAGGACTTTGTCGCTTGTGGCGTATGGCACACAATCTCTTACCCTCCTCTCGATTTCCAAATCCATCCCTGGCCACCAGTAATCCATTCGCAACCTTTGTTTATTTTTGGTGATTCCCATATGTCCCTCGTGGGCTAGGTTCACCAGGCTAGGTTCTCAATGCTTCGGGAGGACGACTAGTCTCGTGCCTCTGAACAGACACTTGCCGGCAAAGGATAGTTTATCCCTGACCACCCGGTATGGCTTGAGAGTTTCTTCCTTCTTGTCTTGGTCTATCCAGCCGTTCTTGGTTTTCTCATAAACCCTCTTCAGAAGTGCATCGGCATTCAAAGCTTCCTTCCACCGTTCCTCATCAATGGCACCCTGGGTAATGACGCACACATTCTCCGCCAGCATATCTTTTTCTTTTACATTGTCAATCTCTTCTTCGCAAACTTCTTTGTGATCTTCACTCACGAGGCGAGAGAGACAGTCAGCTGCAACGTTCTTCACCCCTGGTACATATTCCACGTCGAACGTGTAATCCTGCAGACATATTACCCATCGTCTGATCCTGCTAGATATGGCTTTCAGGCCCTTCTTGCTGAAGACTTCGACTAAGGGCTTATGGTCTGTCCTCAGGTGGAATTTCACTCCCCATACAAAGTCTCTGAATTTTCCGATCGCCCAATGAGCCGCCAAGGCCTCTCTCTCGATCACGGAATAGTTCGACTCTGCCGTTTGTAGTGAGCGTGATGCGAACGCTATCGTCTCCTCCCCACCGTCTGCTACTTGCGTCAGGACTGCCTCTAGGCCTTTGGCACTGGCATCGGTGGTCAGCATAGTCTTTCTGCCCGGGACAAAAGATTTGAGGTTGGGTGCTTCAGATAACGCCCTCTTCGTGTCTTCAAACTCCTTTTGACACTCCGAACTCCACTCGAACGTCACTCCTTTTTTAATAGATTACGAATGGCATACGTGCGCCTGGCAAAGTTCTGCACAAACTTGTTATAGAACTCCATCATTCCCAAAAAGGATTTAATCTCGTCTTTACTTTTTGGTGCTGTGAGATTGATTATGGTGTTTTGCAAATCTGTCTTGGGGCGGATGCCGTCCATTGTGACTTTGTGTCCCAGGAATTCCAACTCTGTACACCCAATCTTGCATTTTTCTTGCTTCACGGTGAGTCCTTGCCCTTGGAACATCTTTAGGACTTGTCTGAGTCTTATTTCATGCTGTGTCGCATCTTCCCCGAATACCAGCACATCGTCCTGATAACACATCACCCCTGGGATGCCATTTAGGAGGTTGCTCATGATCCGCTGGAAAACTGCTGCAGCAGATACTAGTCCGAACGGCATCCTCTTGAATTTATAGGCCCCCATGTGTGTGTGATAAATGCCGTAGCTCCTGTGAATTGGGGTGGAGCCTGACCTGGTAGTATGCTGATGTCAGATCAAGTGTTGAGAAAACATTCGCCCCCGCTAACCTGCTTATCATCTGCGTGATGTTCGGTATAGGGTACTTGTCCACTATGACTTCTTTGTTTAGTGCCCTCAAATCAATGCATAGGCGTACAGAACCATCCCCTTTCCTGGCTACCACTATGGGAGCTAACCAATCAGTGGCCTCCAAAGGTTCGATCACCCCCAACTCACACAAGTTCTCAAGTTCCTTTCTCACTGCTTCTTGTATTTGCAATGGGAAGATTCCTGACCTTGGCAGAGACAGGCATACAGTTTTCTCTGAGTTTTGTTCTGTGGGCGTAGTGATTTATGCATCCCAGTTTGTCCGTGAACACATCTTCGAATTCTCCCTCTATTCCTTCTATTGTTCCACTCACTTCTTGTACCATTATTTGGGGTTTATTGTTGGGATTGAGGTATACTCCCAATTCTTTCTGTGCCTGCCACCCCAGGATGTTATCTCCTTTTCTAGACACAGAAATCTTAGCTACTGTCAGCCTGTCTTTGTAGCCTACCATGCCCCAGAAGTAGCCCTTCATTTGTATGGGTTGCCCCCCATAGCCTCCCGGTCTCACATCCATCCTCTGCAACTTCATTTTACCCTTAGAGATTCTCTCAAACTCATCTGCAGAAATGATTGTCAATTTTGAACATGAGTCAAACATTGCTTCAATTTCAGTCTCCTCTACTGCTATGACGTCATTTGGGTTGTTGACCGATTCGCCCTCAACTTGCAAAACAATTTCATCACATGCGCGTGTGGTATCGCTCTTGAATGGTTTTCTGTAATTAGGGTTGCTTCTACAGCATTGTCTAAAATGACCCCTCCTCCCACACTTTTTACATGTGAACTTGAAAGCTGGACATTCTTTATCACTCGCTAAATGTCCTTGTTTACCACACCTGTAACAATTCCCCTTGAAATTCCAACTGCTTTTATTCTCCTTTATTTCTTTCTTCTGTGCCCTGACTGCTAGTACGTCCTCACTATCTGTTGACACTTCGCTAACCTTAACTTTAACCTCACAATCTTGCTTTATCTCACTCATGCATTCCATCATGTGTTCTATTTGTTTCGCCACAATGAGTACATCCTCCAGAGGTGGGTCATCCTTCAACCACAACTCCTCACGTATGCGTTCAATTTTACACGTCAGCAGGAATTGATCACGTATCCTCTCTTCACATGCTCCCCCAAACGTGCATGTTGTCGTTAACTTTCTGAACTCTGACACAAATTCTTCGACTCTTTCTCCTTCTTTCTGCCCTCTCTTCCCAAAATGGGAACGTTCCATTATTGTGCTGATCTTTGGCAAGAAGTGGATATTTTATTTTTTAAGGCTGATTTCATACTCGTTCAACCCTCTTTCATCATTTGCATTCAACTCAGGCAGGTGTTCCAAAATTTCCTGCCCCTCCGCTCCTAGATAATGCAGGAGAAGTGCCACTTTTCTCTCCAACCCCAAGTTAGGTCCACACACCACTGCATAATTTTGAAAGACTTTCTTCCATTTGTTCCACTTCAGGACTGGCTGCCCTGGGGTGGATAGAAAAAATGATGGAGGAGTGACATTCTGCATGTTGGCTCAATGCTATTATAGAAAATTACGCGTGACTAATGAGTTCAACGCAGAAGAAACACTTTACGTGAAATCACAGCTCACCATCACCTAGTTTCCTACACACCAGAGCCTCCACCCCCTTTTCCATAGGCAAACATTCTTTTTTTTCCCTTTTTTTTTTAACGATCAAATCAACCAGTTACCACAAGGAAGAAAAATACCTTATAGTCTAGACTATGCTCTAGCAGTTGAACAACAATAACTGACCAGTAAAGAATCTGTACAACTTTAACCACTAGGTGGCAGCATATACATAAAAGACCGTTCTCATATGAAACTACAGTTTCCTTGTCAAATCTGTGTTACCCAACGTGGTGAGAGGCAACGCTGTGCCTATCAGCCTGACAGGCTAAGATTTGGAAATCCTGTGGTCCAACGCTGAGCAAGAAGCTCGCCTTTGCCCCCAGCTCTGCCAGTCAGCGTGACTGGCGGTGCTCCTTTATTACGTTCGAACTCTACCACACACAAATCTACTTGGGGTAAGGTTCTTCCCTTAGACGACAAGCTCGCCCCTCGGTTGCAATGGCGGTGAATCACGGAGGTATAGTGGTGCGGTTATCCTCACTGTCAATCACCACTGCGCTAAAACTTCGCTGTTGTAGTGGAACTCGCCCTCACAGATTATTATTATTATTGTTATTTCTAAAGCGCACTGTCACCTTGCAGGCATCCTGGCGCTAAACTAGCTCATGGGCAGAGGACAAGTGTCAGGCCAAGCAAAGACCACATGTCAAGTTACTCAGGGAACAACCAGGTTTTAATCTTTCTCCTGAGTGGGAGAAGCTGCGCGGTTTGTCTGATATCGAGTGGGAGCAGATTCCATAATTTGGCAGCTGTCACCTCAAAGGATCTGCCTCCTGCTCTAACCTTTTTAAATCTGGGTACTTTCACCAGCCTGGCCGATGACGACCGCAGGTGCCTGGCTGGAGTGTACCAATTAAATTTAGATTGCATGGAGGTGGGGCCTATTCCGTGAAGAGCCCTGAACACCAGACAGAGGGCTTTGAATTGTATCCGCTGTCGCACAGGTAACCAGTGCAGTTTGGCAAGGGCAGCCGCACCATGTGCTCTTCTGGGAAGCCCCAAAGCCAGTCTGGCAGCTGCAGATTGCACCCTCTGGAGCCTGTCCAAGAGAAACTCAGGGGAACCCAGTAATAGAGCATTGCAGTAATCCAATCTGCTGAGGATTGTGCACCTTGCCACTTGAGCACGAGCATGGAATGGTAGGAGTGGCAAGATTTTCCTCAGAGATCGGAGAATAGCAAAACAGCAGGCGGTCGTTTTGTTGACATACGTCTCCATACTTAGTTTATGATCAAGCATGACCCCTAAATTGTGAACTGAGGCCACAGGTAGTACAGTAGTCATTATTTCAGGAGGCCAAAAGTTTTCTGGAAACGGGCGGGCGATCTTATTCCCAGGGCTAAAAAGCACCTCCGTTTTTGCAGCATTAAACTGCAGCGAGTTAGCCTTTAGCCACCGTGACGTGTCCCGCATACAGTTGTGGAAAACTTCCACTGGTGTTGACTCCTCTCCCTCAAAGGAGAGGATCATCTGCATATCGTCCGCATAATTCACAGTCTTGATGTTATGGGTCTTAGTAAGTGAGATCAAAGGTTTTAGATATAAATTAAAAAGTATGGGGCTAATCGCCGAGCCCTGTGGGACTCCATGAGCCACCTTGTTAAATACAGACTGAAAAGGTGGCAGAGACACTGCCTGCTGCCTATCCTGCAGGAAAGAGCGAAACCATGCCAGAGCGCTGCCTCTCACCCCAGCATCAGATAAACGGTTCAATAGGATCTTATGATTAACCGTATCAAAGGCGGCAGACATGTCTTACAGAATCAGAAATGCTGTCTGTCCCTTGTCTGCATGCCTCTGAAGTTCATCCACGGCCGTCACCAGGGCTGTTTCAGTCCCGTGATCAGGGCGAAACCCAAATTGATCGTTCTCTAATAGATGATGCTTTTCAAGATGTTTGGAGAGGGTAGCACTGACCAGTCGCTCAACCACCTTGGCAGGAAAAGGCAGCAGAGAAATAGGCCTGTAATTTTTGGAACAGTCCGGATCCAAGGAGGGCTTTTTCAGCAAAGGGGAAACCACAGCCTGTTTCTACTGAGCTGGAACAATGCCAGTAGCAATAGACTGGTTACAGATTAGATGGAGTATGGGAAACAATTCCTCCTTATGCTCCTTCCAAATTTTGCATGGCACCGGATCCAGAGGAGACCCAGAGGAGATCCCCATAGCCAGCCCACAAAATGCATCGTCTGTAAGAAGAGGGAAGTCAGATAGCAGTTCCCCCGACGACCAGGCTAAGTCATCTGCCCGATCTGTTGTTACTTCAGGTATGGTGTCATTAGAGTGACCAGCAGATGACCTGTCACCCTCCAAGTTCTCAACAATCAGCTCAATTTTCTCCTTAAAGAATTTAGCCAGATTTTCACAGAGTTCCTGAGATGGGACAATAGCATTCTTAGAACAGTCAGGGCTGGTTAAGCTGTTTAATATATTGAAGATGCTCCTGGAGCTGTTAGCAGCTGTGCAGATGACCGAGGAATAATAATCCGATTTAGATTTTTTGATCATACTTTTGTATTCCAGGACTTTGCTTTTCCAAAGCAGCCTAGATGTTTCATCATATTCCCGCCTCCATCTCCTTTCTGCCTGTTTACAGCCCTGCTTAAGTTTAGCCAACATCTCATTGAACCATGGGGCAGAAGCACTCCCCTTACAGCAGCGTTTTTTAGGGGAGCATAAGCATCCAACACCGCTGTGATTCCAGAACAGAGTGAGGAATAGTTCTCCTCAACTTGCCTGTCCAGGCTAAAAGCCTTACTCACATTGAATACCCCGTTTGGTGAGCTCAGACGAGTAAGCGCCTTCCAGTCTCTACACCAAAATTCCTTAGTGACTAATGGAGCCTTAGTGTGAACATCACGAATGTTTACAAATAATTTTACAAGGAAATGGTCTGACCAGTCTGTGGGCAATGTTTCCCCCATTACCACCAAGCCAGGAACCGTGAACAATAGATCTAGAAGATTCCCTGCCTTGTGAGTGGCTCCAGTAATCTGCTGGGAAAGACCAAAGCTTTCGCAGGATTGAAGCAGGTTACGGAGACCCATATCCAGGGGGCCATTGCACCAAAGATTAAAATCCTCCAGAATGACCAGCTTATGGTGGGACGCTGCGATATTAGTCAGCGTCAATAAGAGTGCTTGTTGTTGCAAAATACTGAAAGCCCCAGGCGGTCTATAACAGAACACGCCAGTGCAGACAATACCAGAACAATTCCGGAAAGAGAGACCCAGCAACTCTGTCCCCTTCGCAGTGTCTATGTCAATGATGTCAATTTTACAAGTGGCATTGTAAATGACTCCTACCCCCCACCCCTACCAGTAGGTCTGGGAAGATGCAAACATTTAAATCCAGGAGGGCATGCGCAGCCAGGTTCGACCAAACAGTCAGCATGAGTCCATGTTTCTGTCAAGAACAGAACGTCCAGCTCATGCATCTCAATCAGCAACTGGATTTCCACGCTGTGCTTTGGCAGGGACCTAACATTTAAAAGCCCACATCTCAAGAGATTGTTGGTAAGGAAATCTGTTCGTGGCTGGGCCGTATGCAGCAGATTAAGAGTCCCTTTGTCTGAATAAAGCTTACCGATCCGTATAAGCGTGTCTCTCGAGTAGGGAGGACCAAGAAAGTCATCACATAGCTCCTGGGGGCCAAAACCGGCAGCGTAGCTGGTGCTCGGCGCTTCCCTGGCACGGACGGGCGCAGACGGGCTTGCCTTTGGCGCGCCACCGGCGCGCCCGCTGCGCTCTCCCGCTGCGCGTTCGCTCCAGACACATCTTTCAAGACACTTCACAGGAGGGGCGCTGAATAGCTTCGCCCACAGCAATGTCTTTTTTTTTCCTTACAATAAAGTCGGAGCTGCCTAACAACTGCGCTACCTGTGCTGCATCTTCATGCGACAGCAAATCCCACACTCTTAAGACTGGCGGCTGTTTGTGACAGGGCACTTCCCGTGTGGCACTAAACACAACCCCTAGGCTTCCAGCTGTTCTGCTTTGGCACTCGGACACAGGAGGTCCCCTTCCAGGCTGAGGGAAGACAGTCCCAAGCTTCACAGTCAGTCACTAATCCCACTATCTTGATTGAGCACCCATGAGACACGCATGAAATTAACTTTCCTTAACCCCGTAGTCTTCCCAAGACTTTTAGTCAGGCGGGGATTCTTTGTTTTCTCACGAACGCTGTCCCCTTGCATGCGCCCGCGATTCTGCGCTTGTGCGGCAAAATCACAAGTGGGCGGGATTATGACGGCCCCCAGCTGTCATCAGCACACGAGCACCGCAGTGCATGACGGCTGGGGGCCGTCATCAGCATGCTCCGGAGCATGTTGAGGTCCTCGTCATAAATCCTTCTAAATCCCTTCGATCGTCGCCAGTGTGGTAAAGTAGCAGTCTGCTTTTGTCAGGAACACAAGGAGTCACGAGGAAGGTGAACAAGGTGGGTATATTTTAAGGAATACAAACAGAGGACCCCAGCCACAGCTGCGATCACCAAACATTGCATTGGCCGCTGTGCTGTACCCCATTGAGTTTAATAACCGGGGAACAGCCCCGAACCAGGAGCAGGCTGGTCTTGCATCGAGCTGAGACTGCTGTACCCCATTGAGGTTGTATCTATTGAGGTTACCAGCAGGGAACCAGCCCTGAACCAAGAGCAGTCTGGTATTGCAGGCATCACTGTTCTGAACTAGTCTGTTTTCTGGTGTGTTGATTTTAATTTAAATATCCTTGTTTTTCTTCCCACAAGGAATGTGGAGGGAGGGGGGTGCCTTACTGTTTTGTGGTCATTTCTTCTCATTGGAAGGGTCTATCAGTGTCTCTGATGTGGCGGCTGCTCTTAGTTTCCAAGTGGCCCTGTGTCACTAGGGACACTTTCTACCAGCTATGTTACTTTATCCAACACCATCATGCTTTCTGGGACTTGTAGTTTCTCTTGTAACGTAAGCATCAATCAATCAATCAATCAATCAATCAATCAATCAAGGTTTTGTGAAGTGCACTAATCACCCGTGAGGGTCTCAATACCTTGGTGGTGGGAGTTGTGGGCAGCTCCGTTGGGGTCATTCACAGAGCCAGGTTTTGAGTTATTTTCTGAATTGGTGCTGTGTCGAGCTCCGTCGGAGGTGAAGAGGGAGTTTGTTCCAGGTCTTGGCCGCGAGGTAGAAGGAGGAATTTCCACCTGCTCTGATCCTGTAAAAACGTGGGACGGCGGCTAGGATGAGGTCAGCTGAGTGGAGGATTCTCTTGGGGGCTTGGAAGGAGATGGGCTTTAAAATCCCAGCATAAGTAGCCAGGACTGCCTGAGGTGTAACTCATTAAGCATGGCCTCCTGGTGCAGTTAGTAGGTCCAGGTTAGTAACTGGGTACTGGGAACCGCCAACTCTGGTGTACACGCTGTCTCTGGTTCTAGCATACGAATGAGACCAGACCCCACACTTACCTCTGTCATCCTCAAGATGTGGATTCGTAGTTTGTTGCGAGTCCTCACCAGATACCAACAAGACACTATGGGCCATATGTATCAAGGTACCCATTTGCGATTCTGAAATAGCGATTTTTAAGAAATCGCTATTTCAGAATCGCAAATTGGTATGTATGTACAAATTCGCATTTTTTGTGTGAATTCTTAGTATTCCTTAATTGCGATTAGCAAATTGCGAATCGCAATTAAGGAATACTTTCCCATTCATTTCTATGGGCCAGGAGGCCCATAGGAATGAATGGGAAGGTATTCTCAATTTTGCGATTCGCAATTTGAAAATCGCAAATTGAGAATAATTTCAAGGGTGCAGGGGTGTCCAAAGGACACCCTGTTGCACCCCTGAAATAAGCATGGGTGCACATGTGGTGCACATACATGCCCTAAGGGCATGTATGTGCGTCACATGGCAATTTGAAAAATGCAAAAATGGGCATTTTTCAAGGAATTCGTAAATTACCACCAACTTGAAGTTGGTGGTAATTTGCGATTCCTTAGGGACAATTTGCAATTTATTTTGCTTCATACATTGCATTTAAGGAATCGCAAAATTTGTGATTCCTTAAATGCAATTGCAAAATAAGGAATTGCAATTTTTGCGATTCCTTGTTTTGCACCAGATTTCGCTTTATACATACTATTTAGCAAATTCGCATTCGCAAAGGCCGAAATTCTGCGAATTTTGGCCTTTGTGACTGCTAATTTGCTTGATACATATGGCCCTAAGTGCAGCCAGTTTATGCATCTTAGCTGTAGACAGGCAAACTTCATTCTCCTTACAACATAGACTCGAAGGGAGTTATTGTTAGCCAGTCGCTTAATTAGATGTTTTATAATCATGTGTCACATGGACCAGTTTTCAGATGTTTTTTTCCCAAGTTAAGAATTTTCAAGACTTGCTTTCTATATCATAAACACACTCTGCTGCATTTTCCTTCGTCGAGGTTTCCATCAAGCTGCAGATGACACTCACTCTTGCCATGTCTGATTAGACCATGCAAGAGGTCTCCACCTCTCTGGAGAGTATAAAGGATCCTAAAGGTGACAGCAAGACCACCCTACACATTGGTCCCACTGCCCCCCTCTAGTCAGATGTTCCACTTTCAAGGCATCCGGGGTTGCTTTTAGGCTTTAGAACCACACGAGGCAACAACTCATGCTTTATCCAAAGTAAATTCCAAATATACTCACGCAGCAGGACTCTTGGGGGCCTTTATATGAGCCTCTTTGCATCCCTCTTACACCACACAACATGGTGCAAGAGCAACACAAACCTTACATGTGATATATGATTATGAAGCCACGGAAGGCCACTTTGCATTGCCCTGAGTGGCTCCTTATTTCTGGAGTAAGGAAATGCAGCACAAACTGCTGTAATGCCTTACACTGCCCTTGGAAGGCATTCCATTGCGTTGCATGGGTGTTTTCATGCAGCTCCCATGGGGTTTGTTCCTTTTTCATTTATCTTCATGATTTTGCAGAGTATTGCAATGCTGCTTTGCAGTCACACCACAGGGCTAATCTACAGGTTTTCTTTGAGAAGCCAGTAATGACCCCAACCACAAGCCTGTTCCTTGGTCACAGGCTTGCACTTTCCCCGGCAGCTCCACTCGCTCCATCGCTGCCATTGAGCCCCCAGCCTGGGTGTTCGAGGCTGCTCTTTGCCCGCCTGCCGCATCGCGGTATTTGTATTGGTACTTGGTGACCTCTGATTGTACTGTTTTCTCTTTTCCCATTTTGTGCATTGTTGTGCTTTCTCTTTTCCCATTTTGTGCATTGTTGTGTTTGTTTTCCCTTCCTGCTCATTACTAATTTTTTTGCATTCACTGTACCCCTGCTCCTCTCCTTCCACTCACCGTCCCCTACTCCCTGATTCCTGCCGCTGCTGACTCGTGGCCCCTCCCCATTTCCCGCCTCCTAGCTGAGCGACCCTCCCCTCCCCTACATATTGCAGACCGCTATGCGGTCGTGCAGAAGACGTGCCGCTGGCACACCTAAGGCAAGCCAATCTGCGCCCGTCTGCGACCCCTCCGCCCCTCCGCTATGACTCCACCACCCTCCACGCACTCAATCCCGGAAGACGAACCGACTGCAAAAGATCCTCACCGAACAACACCCAGGGGCAGTTCTCATGCAGACCCTGCTGTAGATCCTTCAACATTGACAAAGCCCCCACTACCACTGAAGGCCCGCCCGATGTATGCACCGTTGAAACCCTGACATGCATCCTCCTCAATGTAGACTCCCTACACCGACACGCAGTTGAGATCTGGGACCGGATTGACACCCTCTCGCCCGACGTTGCCTTCTTCACGGAAACTTGGACCAACACCACCTCCGGCCCCGACATTGCCACTGCCATTCCCGACATCCAATTCTGCCACACCACCAAGCCCCACTGGACGGACCACCACTGCGTCTACTTCACTTTCAACACCACCACCACACCCAAGCCCGCCCCACGCCCGCTATGAAGGAACTGGAGCAAGGTCACAGAGGAACACCTCAACAGCACCCTCTTACAAGACCCCCCAGCGTCATGACCCACACCAACTCCACAGCCAAATAACATCACCGCTGGATCTCCTGCTGCGCCGACAAGCTCCACCGCTCCCCCACCCCACCAAACAACGCCCTCTGATGGCCGCCTGGTTCACCACAGAACCCCAAGAAGCCAGGCGCTCCTGCAGATGCCTAGAGAAAACCTGGCAAAACCAGAAAACCACGGAAGCACAGGACAACTACAGGAGCGCCCTGAAGGAATACCACCAGTTCATAAGAGACAGGAAACGGACCGTTGTAAGAGACAAAGTCCAGGCCAACGCGGCCAACACCAAGGAACTGTTCAACGTCATACAGCAGTTCACCAAACCGCCCCCACCAGCGAAGCCATGGACGTCACACCCTCTCAGGAACTCTGCGATAAGCCCAGCTCCTACTTCCGTCTGAAGATCCAGGCCATCTACGACAACCTCAGCGAACATACACAGGACACCACCCCCCTCTCCGCCACTGCAGACAAGCCAATCGTCATGAACTGGAATCCCGTCACCATCGAACACATCAACACGACCATGAAGAGAACCCCCTCAGGGGCCCCAACGGACCCCTCCCCACCACACATATTCCACTGGGCCGCCGTCGCCATCGACCTGAACTAGGACAGACCATCAACGCTTACTTCAGATCCTGCATCTTCCCATATGACTGGAAGCGGGTGGAGGTAAAACCTCTCCTCACGAAGCCAACGGCTGACTCAACAGACCTGAAAAACTAACGGCCCATCTCATTCGGCAACAACCACTGCACCAAGACTGCCCTCCTCACCGCCACGGATGACACCCACATACTACTCGACCAGGGGCACACCGCGGTCCTCATCCTCCTGGACCTCTCCGCAGTCTTCAATACAGTCTCTCATTGTACGCTCGCAGCCAGACTTCACAACGCGGGGATACAAGGAGCAGCCCTCGCCTGGATCCAATCCTTCCTCTCTGGCAGAACCCAGAGCATTGGACTTCCTCCCTTCCTCTCTGAACCCACTGACATCAACTGTGTAGTACCACAAGGATAGTTTCTCAACCCAACACTCTTCAACATCTACATGGCCCCCTCGCCGCCATCATCAGACAGCATGGTCTCAGCATAGTATCCTACACCGACAACACCCAGCTCATCCTCTCGCTCACGAAGAACCCCGAAGATACCATACTCTGTTTCCACGAAGGAATGAAGGACGTCGCTGCTTGTGTGGTAAATAAATAAATAATACCTCTCTTTTTGAATGCATAAATGAATAACAGATAGCTCAATAAATAAGAGTCAAGATTCGAGGTAGTAGGAGTTTTGCAGGTTTAATACAGCATAAGGACAGGAACAGGACAACCTGCACAGGAATAGGATGGCAGGGCCCGGCAGCTGCCGGGACAGGATCTGGGATGAGCGCGCTGACTTTTAATAACAATACACGAACATATATACTAAAACAGTTGCATTACAGTACATAGGATAGGCGGAGCAGTGGGTGTGGTCAATAGCAGTCGCGAAAGATAAGGGTGAAAGTAGGTGTAACAGAGGCGTATACATAGACATGTGATGCAAACGTAACAGAATATGTCATGAATGGGGCGGAAACATGGAGGGGGCTACCTAAGGAGCCGGGACCTCTGACCTAATGGTGCGCGCAAACTGGCAATGACGTGTTACTAGGAGAAGCTGGGGGCTTCGAACTCTGTGCTAGGAGCAGAGACTGAAGTCTGGAGAGTCAGGGCGACATGTACCTAAACAGTATCTAGTATCTGATGTTTAGAGAACATGTTGATAGAATCCAAAAGTTATCGGGGTAGAGGCTAACAGACTCTAAGACTGGAGCATGCATTATTCTATATGTAGTGCGTGATGAAGAATATTAAATGACCATTAAAATGCAGTATTTCTCTAACGTGGAGACGTAAAGGCTAGACAATGACGGAAACTATTGATGCAGTTCAGTAGCTTAGGAATGCAGAGAAGGAGGACTGAACTGATAACTGGAATCATAACATATTCTTGGCAGACTCAGAGGCAGAGCCAGGCTGAGCCGGGCACTGCGAGGCAGGAAGTAAGTGAAGGGTCGAGGATACAGGTGGGGGCTGTATCGCTCCTCAGCGAGGCGTCAGGAGACAGGAGACAGGAGCTGAATCTGGTGTCCAGGCCCTTTTGAGGCCTAGAAACGGGGACTTTACAATGGAATAACGTGCACACTGAGAAACGTGGCAACGTAACTTCACATGGGCCTGATATTCGTAGTATTCACGAGAACTGGAAACTGACATACTAGAGGTGGACACAACTGTAATTGCGTCTTTAATCGAACATAGGGAATACATATGCATATTAATCATGCACAGATAACATATGATGGATGACGCGTAGGGACACAGAACATGGCAAAATTTACTTTTCCACATTCCCTCCTTGTCACTACGTTTCCATCAGGAAACATCAATATTCATGATACCATCTATCATTTCATACAGTATCATTTGCTCGTCTCGAATTTTCTGGGAACGTGTTTTAGAACGGGGCTTGGGACTAGGAATACAAGAGGTAGCACAAATGCCGCAAATCGCAGGGCCACATTGTATACAGAGGCAGCAGCTGAATATGATCGCTACTGCAATACCTAGAAAGGACAAGACTTTCCATCCCCAAGCGGAAATTATATTCCAGAACCAACCGGACCATGTCCAGGTGCCTGGATCTTGGTGTAACAGATGGGCAATTTTATGGAGTCTGGTTATAGCTGAATAAACAGACGGCGCGTTATTTGGAATGAAAATGCAGCAACTAGATCCGATGACTCTACAGGCCCCGCCCCTATCGGCCAATATGACGTCAAGGACGAGACGATTCTGTAAAACGACAAATCTCATAGCAGATTGCTCTTCGGTTAAGTTACCTAGAGCAGAGGCAGTCTCATTTACTACAGCTTCAAGGGTTCTGGTTAACCTACGGATTAGCTTACTATTCTGGATAGGTCCTATAAAGAAGAAGAAACCTCTATTGAAATCTGTATACTGTTCTAGAGCAGTTTCAGTATAATCGACAATGGGGGACTCGATCTCCCTTCTATGTCTAATGTGTACTAGATGTGTGTTTCTATGATAATCAGATGGGGCTAGGAAAACTGGTGGCAGTAAGAAGGCAATGTAACAGGTTCCCTCCCAATCGAGGGGCAGACGAACATATGCGGTCTGACCACAAATAAAATAAGAATGGCGTGAAGCTTTGAAAATAGATTTCCCACTGTCACTATATTTGACAATAGTAGTACAATCACTATGTCCTACATGTACGGAACCATTATTTCTAACACATAATTCGCCCCTGACTGGTAGTACTGAAATAGCAGGTAAGTCTGGAGTGGAATCAGACTGAACATTCAGGACCATGAAATTTGAAGAATAATTACCTAAGTTGTAAACTTCGTTTTCTAGATCTAACCCTGTTCTGTGGGGAAGACCTTGCTTGTCTGGGAAACATGTACTGTTAAGAAAAGACATATCTGTTGAGGATGACGTTAACGTGGACCATGCTCCACACGAACCATTATGTGAAAATGGATAAGGAAAAAGTGGCAGAACTCCCTTCGGTGTCTGGAAAGGGGGGAGTCGACCACACACCCAACAATTTGTGGCATTGCTGGTCTGGTGTGAATAATGTAACATGCGGATGAAAGAATTATTACGCATAGCGAGGCGGTAAGAGAGTTCATGAGGAGGCAGATCACTAAACGTGTGTTCTACTGTAGCATTAGAAGACTTATTTACATGAGAAACCGGGAAATACAGGTAAAATGCATAACTGGTGCAGGAAATCATAATACTGAGAAATAATATGAAACATAGAAAAACGATACATCGGATTGAGTTTTGACTAACTCTCTCACTATGGGGGTCTATTTTATACATGTCAGAAACAGTCTAACCGTTTCACCTAGGGGAGGACTTAGACAATCAAACTGGCTGACTTATTTTACTAGACCTTAACTTGAGTTTATACTCCTGTTGCGGAGTTTTCTCTAACAGGGAAGGGTTCGTAGCAATGTCTTTTGCGGGACAGTCCTTAAGAATAGTACTTTGGCAGTCCTTTGAATCCTGGGAAATGTTCTTTGAGACGGGTTTCAGTCCATAAAATTTCTTTATATGCGAAAGATGCACCCAGCCTTTGCGTCCCTCCAACTTCACGGCTGTACGGGTGGCAAGGAGGACCTGTCGGGGCTCCTTCCAGCGAGGCTCCAGCGGACTTGAGCGGTCAAAATTACGCACTAGGACCATGGATCCTGGAACGATTTCATGCGGTGCCACCTCGGTATTGTCTGGAAATGCGGCAGCAACCTGTGAACGACAAGAGTTGAGGGCAGACATCAAGGAAGCTAGGTAATCTGTCAGCATATTACTTGAAACATCGGTAATACTTCGGGGTCTAGGAGTACCCCACATATTTGGGGGGCGGCCGAATACGACCTCGTACGGGGACAGACCTGATCTGGAATGTGCGACCATGCGCATGTAGAACAGAGCAACTGGCAGAGCTACTAGCCAGTCTACACCTTTCTCTTGACAGACTTTTGCAATACGGATTTTCAAAGTCTGATTATGTCTCTCTACGAGACCGGCTGCTTCAGGATGGCGTACACAATGGAACTTCCACTGGTATCCTAACAATAGGGAAACGTGCTTCATGAGTTCAGATGAGAATGGCTGGCCGTTGTCAGAATATACGACTCTAGGGAGTCCGTAACGGGGGAAGAACTCACGAACCAACTGCTTGGCAGTGGTCGCGGCTGTGTAATCTGGAACTGGATATGCTTCTGTCCACCTGGACAAAGCGCATACAACTACAAGGACATACTTGAAACCTCGACATCGCTCCATCTGAATGTAATCCATCTGGAGGACTTCAAAAGGGTGGTCAGGGGGCTGGAATCCACCTTGTTCCACCGGGACACTTTTACCTGGATTAAACTGGCAACATATCATACAGGTACGGACTTTCTGCTTGGCTGCAGCTCGTAAATGCTTGTTGAACCAAATAGTCTGGATACTGTCTAACATAGCTTTTTCTCCTAAATGTGCTGGACTATGTGCGGTATTAATAATGACTTGAACCATAGAGTCGGGGAGAAACCATGTGGCTCTACCCTTTGTTAACCATCCTTGATCTGTCTGGACCCCCTCCTTGTTCGGACCATTTCTTGATTTCATCGGGAGTAGCATGTAACTGGATATCTATGACATCTTGAGTAGGGTCTTTAACTGTCATACATGTAGTCGGATCTGGAATGTGTGTCGGTGTCTTATTTACTGGAATGTCTGGTGTCTGAGCTGTAAGCTTGGCTGTGCGATCTGCTAGATCATTACCCTGGGAAATAATGTCAGTAACTTTCGTATGTGCTTTGCATTTCATGATAGCAATGGATGTCGGTAAATGTATTGCATCTAACAGAGCCTGAATGAGGAGACCATGCTGAATCTTGGTTCCATGAGAAGTCATGAAACCTCTCTCCTGCCAGAGCACTCCGAAGTCGTGTACAACTCCAAATGCGTAACGTGAATCCGTGTAAACATTAACTTTCAGGTTCTTGGCGTGTATGCAGGCTTGTGTCAGAGCAACTAGCTCTGCTGCTTGAGCAGACAGGGTGTCAATACGGTGGGTTTCAATAACTTCAGTGTCAGTAGTCACTGCATACGCGGCCACTAGTTCTCCTGTATTAGTTCTCATGCATGAACCATCCACATAAAGTGTCAGGTCGGGATCTGGTAATGGAATATCTATCAGATCTTGTCTTGGCTTGGTCATGATATTAACTATTTCCACACAGTCGTGTGTGGCAGAATTCGAAATAACTGACGGTAATAGTGTAGCAGGATTTAAAACGTTGCAGCGTCTGATTTCTATGTGTGGCTGGAACAGTGTCAATTCATAACCTGTTAAACGTGCAATTGTCAAGTGCTGAGTTTGTGTTCGGTTTAAAAGAACTTCCACGGAGTGTGGAACTTGTACTGTCAGGGAGTGTCCTAAGACTATGGAATCACTTTGTCTGATAGCTAGTGCTGTGGCTGCAACTGACTTGAGGCACGCAGGCAGAGCCTGGGCTACAGGATCTAATGTGCTCGAAAAATAAGCACAGGGCTTGTATTGTCCTGCTTGATCTTGTGTGAGGACAGATAATGCTGTACCTTCACGTTCTGTGACGAAAAGTGTAAAAGACTTACTGTAGTTCGGTGTTGCTAGAACCGGGGCTTGACATAGGGCTTTCTTTAACTCATTGAAACTGAGTGTATGTTCAGATGTCCAAGGGAGGACAGTCGATACGGCTACCTCCTGTGTCGTTAACTGTATCAGTGGCTTGGCTAGAAATGCATACTGAGGAATCCATTGTCTGCAATAAGAAGTAAGGCCGATAAAAGCACGTACCTCCTTCTGGGTCTTGGGCTGAGGAAGACTCGCTATTAACTGAATTCGGTCTGGTGTCAACTGCCTACCCCTCTTGGACAGTAAGTGTCCTAAGTAGACCACTTGCTGGACACAGAATTGAAGCTTCGAAGGGGACACCTTGTGTCCCATCTCGGCAAGGAAATACAAGACTGTAAGTGATGCTCGCTCGCAAGCACATTCAGAACGGGCTGTGATCAGTAGATCATCGACATACTGGAGCAGGGCAGTGTCAGTTGGCATGTGAATGTTGTCTAGTTGTCTCTTGAGTGCTTGACTGTAAATACTAGGACTTTCTGTGAAACCTTGAGGAGCGCGTGTGAACATATAGCTCCTTCCATTTAAACAAAATCCGAAAAGGAACTGGCTGTCTGGATGAATGGGGACACTAAAAAACGCGTTCTTGAGGTCTATGACTGTAAAAAATGAGGCTTCGGAATCAATGGCTGTCAATAGGGAAGAGATATCTGGGACAACTGGATACTGGGGAATAATACATTTATTAAGTTCTCGGAGATCAATCACTAAACGATATACTGGAGGTGCATTTGGATCAGTACGTTTCATGACTGGAATGACCGGAGAATTACATACATTGGAGTCAGTTTCTACAACTACTCCTTGAGCCATGAGCTCGTCAATAATTTTGGATAAGGCTGCTACCGCCTCAGGTGGCAATCTGTACTGTCTGATTCGTGGCAGGACTACACCTGGCTTGAGAGTCACACGATGGGGTGTGATTTGCATAAAGCCAACATCAGTTGGACCTTGCGCCCATAGATGCTGCGGAACATTGGACAATCTTGGATCAAAATCTCGTAATACATAGTGACCCTTGAAGTCACGTAGGAACAATCGTATTCCCTCTGGGGAACAGCATATAACTGCACCTAACTCTTTCAGTGTCTTAATGCCTAATAGATTCTCTGGACATGACTTAGTAAGTAACAGATCAGTAGTGCGGGACAATGGACCTACTTCTAGAGTAACTGGCTTTGAAATTTCATTTACGATAGGTTTTCCTGAAAATCCAAGGGAAACATTTCTTGAGCCTGAGAGCGGAGCCCCTGGAACTTCGGCGTGACTTATAGTGGTCCTACTTGCCCCTGTATCAATCAGAAACCTTCTGTCTTTCCCTAATACTTGACTGTGAACATAGGGACCTTCTTGATCTACAGGTATCTCGATGAGAGGCAAGCCTACCTCCCTCTCTAGGCTGTTTCATGAATATGGCTGATACTCTGGATACTCGGACTGAGCATACTGGTACATCTGCTGTGTAACATGCTGTGTTGCAGCGATAGGCTGCGGAGCTGTAACTGTCTGTGGTGCATTCTGTGGCTGAGAAGTCTGTGAAACTTGTTCTTGTCTTGGCGGACGTGGTCTTTCTTTAGTCTTACCGGTAGCTATGTTGTGTTTCAGAACTGCACACTCGTTTATAAAATGACCTGGCTGTTTACAATAATTGCAGTTCCCTTTAACGGGAGCTGCAGGATGACTGGCTTGATTTGGACCCCTTTTCTGACTGTCTTGAGGAACGGATTGTGCAACTAGTACTTTCATTTTCGTGTCTTTCATACGTTTCCTTTCATGTTCTTGTTCTTCTCTGATTCTATTCTGGTGATATTGAAGCATCTGTAACATCTGGGACGGGGTATTAGCTTGCCAGGTACTTTCGACTTTCAGAACTCGGTTTTTAATTTGTGGACTTGAATTCTCGACTAGTTTAGTAACAAAAAGATGAGGGTATGACTCGCTACTTGTCTTGAGGCCACTGTTTATGGTAAAACATTTCTCAAATCTGGAATAATAATCACTAATATCTTCGTCTTGTTTCTGTTTACAGGCTGAGATTGCATCCCAGTCTTCTTTTCTAGTTGTCAATAACCTAGGCAAAACTTGTATTAACAATTCTGGTAATTCTTTGCATTTATCTCCAAGACCGGTACCTGGTACTCGTGCCTTGTCTTCGGCTTCTAGAACTGCCCAATCGATCTTTTTCTCTCCCACCTCCCATTCTTTTTCCTTGAGTTTCTCATATACCCCTGCGGGCAACAGGACTTTTAACATTTTAATGATATCTGGATACGTGTATTCTCCCATACGGAGCATGTCTTTTAATTCTCGGTGGAACCCTGCTGGGTCTTTATCATGACAGGGATCTCTAAGAGTTCCATCTTTGTGATCGGGGTGTAAACAAACACTTGTTGCATTTCACCACCGTCTGTCTTAACTGGATGTACTTCTCTTAACGGATTCTGTCTGTCTATGTAAAAGGGTTTACTTTCTGGGGGTGAGACATGAACAAAATGCGGGTTCAAAAACGTTCTGTATTTGTGGCGCTGTTCTAGAATGACACTAATTAAATCGGTACCTAAACCTTTCCATTTATACTGGAGTAACTCATTCAGGACATCGTGTAACGGACCTGGATCAGAATGTTGACCCTCATACAATGTAATGAGGTGCTGGATCATATACATACCCGCCAGTCGTTGCTCGGCTGGGGGCATTTTCAGAAACATTTGTGCCACTATTTCGTCTGGAAAAGTGGTAGAATCAGTAATCCATCGGACTGCTGATCGGGCTAGTTCTTGTTCATGCATAGTACTTAACTCACTATAACCGATTCGTGATTTCAGAATGTGATCGGTAGCTTGAAATACTTGTTCTAGAGAACCTTGTTCTGGTGCTGGATGGTGAAAAATTTACTTGTGTTCTAGGCGCAAATGGCGATCTGGAAATCTAGATTTTCCTACATACGCTATTCTGTCGGGATTCTCGTCCTCTACCTCTTCAGTATCAGAGTTGCTTTCTTTCTCGCTTACTTGTGCTGCTTTACGTTGTTCGTGTATCCTTATTATTTCTTTACGAATCTTCTTATACATACTCTCTATACTACTGATGGTTCTGTGCTTACCCTCGGCTATATTATCACTCCACTTTGTTAGGACTTTCATTTCGGCTCCATCTTTGGTCGGATAATCTTGTTCCCTTATTAGACAATTAATCAGAAACTTTAATAGCATGAGCTGGACTTCAGCTTTTCTTTGGCACATGACATCACTAATACTTTCTGGATCATTCCCGGTACGGATGAAACGATATACTCTGTCTAGATCTTCTTTCATATCTGGTAGGGTGACTAGATACTCGGTCACCTTTCTTACGCGTAATGAATATAAAACCATACTATCCTCGCCTGGGACTGGATCATAGCCACATTCATTAAGGGCTTTTCTTATTTCTGCAACAGACTGATGCCTGGGCGTACGCTGTGATGCTTGTGCATGTAATTCGGCTAACGTTAAACGCTTGTGTGGCGGCGGGGTTCCTGGAGGACCTCCCCCTGCGGCCCCTAAACTAGAGTCGTCTACTGATGCTCTTCGTCCTGGCAGAGTGGGAAATGGAAATGTAGGCTGGACTTGTATAGCGGGCTGGACCGGGGGTACCGTAACAGGTACTCCGGTGTCTGGAGGAGCGGGAAGTGCCTGATTTACAGGGACTGGCGGAACAGGATTTGCATATTCTGGGACTGTGTCGTCCAAATAGGACGAAATGAAAATATCAGCTGCGGTCGGTTTGTGACGTAGCTTGGTCGGAACTAATGGTGGCGGGAAATTACTGGATGCCTCCGGGGTCGCTTTTGGCAAGCCCTCGGCAAGAAGAGGATACATACCCTTAATAAGAGCATGCCTCTGTCTGTCTGACTGTTCGGTTTTAACTCGTTCACCAATCTCGATTAGTTCCCTTTCCTGGGCTCGTTCCAAGGATTCTCTACTCAATTCTGACTTTCTGATTTCTTTTTCAGTTCTTTTATGAGATTCTTTGCGCCATAACTCGATGGCATCTTTCTGTGACTGTCTGGCTTTCTTTTTCCATAATGCTTCTTCTACTCGCATGATGCACTCGGCATCCCATGTACCCGATACGGGCCATCTATACTTTTCCTCTAACTGTTTGGTATACTCTACCCATAAATCTAGATACAATATGGCGCTTATGCCATGCTTCTGATACATAAAATGACCTGGACTGTCCCTAGGCGGGACAGGAACGGCTGCTTCTAGCAGACCTTTTCTGGTTTTTAACTGACGCAGTTTTGAAAAGAGCGGCATGACTGAACTATAATCTGGACACAATATAATACACAATGAACACGAGAATCACTTCGCACTCATACCACGACATTAAAATACATGAATAACATTCAGAATAACAGTTCGAACAGAATACTACCTGGAATACGGAAAAAAGAATACATGAATTTTCTCGAGAACAGAACTGACTAGAACAGAAACTAGATGCACTGCTGAAACAGTACGAAACTTACCGGTCTCATACAGAGACACGTCAGGACCCGCATCCACCGAAGTGGACACTTCGTTTGTGGGTCTGTGTACCACCAACCCACGGACCAGAGTCAAGTAGATTGACCCTGTCTAGATACTACCCCAGCAACGGTACTCACCGGGCAGCACGAACGGAAGGCCTCGGACTGGGCTGGACTGCTTCGACGCCGGACAGACGAACTTCGGACTTCTGTTACGGGTGGGCCTCCGAATACCTCGGACCTTGGACTCTCGGCTTGGGCTCTGGTCGGGACTCGCCGCGTTCCTCCACCGCCTCGTCTGGATGCTGGACCGCCACCTCCGTCTCCTCCGTGGGCCTGAGGGATACTTGAAGCAGAAATATCTGCACGTGCACGGTATGGTTCCGTCACGGCTGCAGAGGGTCAGGGGGCCGGCGTGGCTTCACCGGCGCGTGGGGAAAGGGCAAGTCCCTATTCGGGCGCCATTATGTGGTAAATAAATAAATAATACCTCTCTTTTTGAATGCATAAATGAATAACAGATAGCTCAATAAATAAGAGTCAAGATTCGAGGTAGTAGGAGTTTTGCAGGTTTAATACAGCATAAGGACAGGAACAGGACAACCTGCACAGGAATAGGATGGCAGGGCCCGGCAGCTGCCGGGACAGGATCTGGGATGAGCGCGCTGACTTTTAATAACAATACACGAACATATATACTAAAACAGTTGCATTACAGTACATAGGATAGGCGGAGCAGTGGGTGTGGTCAATAGCAGTCGCGAAAGATAAGGGTGAAAGTAGGTGTAACAGAGGCGTATACATAGACATGTGATGCAAACGTAACAGAATATGTCATGAATGGGGCGGAAACATGGAGGGGGCTACCTAAGGAGCCGGGACCTCTGACCTAATGGTGCGCGCAAACTGGCAATGACGTGTTACTAGGAGAAGCTGGGGGCTTCGAACTCTGTGCTAGGAGCAGAGACTGAAGTCTGGAGAGTCAGGGCGACATGTACCTAAACAGTATCTAGTATCTGATGTTTAGAGAACATGTTGATAGAATCCAAAAGTTATCGGGGTAGAGGCTAACAGACTCTAAGACTGGAGCATGCATTATTCTATATGTAGTGCGTGATGAAGAATATTAAATGACCATTAAAATGCAGTATTTCTCTAACGTGGAGACGTAAAGGCTAGACAATGACGGAAACTATTGATGCAGTTCAGTAGCTTAGGAATGCAGAGAAGGAGGACTGAACTGATAACTGGAATCATAACATATTCTTGGCAGACTCAGAGGCAGAGCCAGGCTGAGCCGGGCACTGCGAGGCAGGAAGTAAGTGAAGGGTCGAGGATACAGGTGGGGGCTGTATCGCTCCTCAGCGAGGCGTCAGGAGACAGGAGACAGGAGCTGAATCTGGTGTCCAGGCCCTTTTGAGGCCTAGAAACGGGGACTTTACAATGGAATAACGTGCACACTGAGAAACGTGGCAACGTAACTTCACATGGGCCTGATATTCGTAGTATTCACGAGAACTGGAAACTGACATACTAGAGGTGGACACAACTGTAATTGCGTCTTTAATCGAACATAGGGAATACATATGCATATTAATCATGCACAGATAACATATGATGGATGACGCGTAGGGACACAGAACATGACAAAATTTACTTTTCCACATTTGGATGAAAGACAGTTGCTTGAAGTTCAACTCAGAGAAAACTGAGGTCCTCATCCTTGGCCACTGCACCTCCGCCTGGGACAACACCTGGTGGCCTTCCACCCTCGGGAGGCGACCCACCCTTACAGACCATGTACGAAATCTCAGCATCATCTTTGACTCCTCCCTCTCCATGACCCGCCAGATCAACGCCGTCACTTCCACCAATTTCAACTGCCTATGCATCCTCCGCTAGACTTTCAAATGGATCCCCCCCGATTGGAGATGGACCGTCACCCACGCGCCCATCACCAGCAGACTGGACTACGGCACCGCCCTATACGCTTGGATCAACAGAACTCTTCTACACAAACTCCAAACCATCCAGAACGCCGCAGCCAGACTCATCCTCGGAACACCCTGTCACAAGCACATGACCCAACACCTACGAGACCTCCATTGGCTCCCCTTCGAGAAGTGAGTCACCTTCAAGCTCATCATCCACACCTACAATCCCTCAACAACATCGGAACCATATACCTCAACAAGTGAGACTCCTTCCACGTACCCAAGAGGAACCTTCGCTCCACTGACCTTGCCCTAGCAGAGGTCGTTCGCATCTGCAGACACAGAGCAGGCGGGAGAGCTTTCTCCTACTTCGCAGCCAAGACCTGGAATGAGCTCCCTGTGAACATCAGACACTCCCCGACCCTGCACACGTTCAGGAAGGACCTCAAGACCTGGCTCTTTCACTGATCCGAGCTGCCCTCCCACACCCCATTCAGCACCTTGAGACCCCCACGTGTGAGTAGTGCGCTTTAGAAGTCTTTGATTGATTGGTTAATTCATTTGTTCCAGTCCAACCACAGAAGGTGGAGAGGAGGTCTGTTAAGTTATATTACATTATTTCTACCCTATGATCCTCCAGTCTGATTAGCTGTACTCCTTTTCCTTCACATGTCAGGACCAGTGGACAGGACTGTAACATTGTGCTCCAAATGACATGCTTATGACTTTATAGGCTTAAAGATTATGTATTGTATGTGATGTAGTTGCATTTCTATAACGGTTCATACACTCACAAGTTGTCAAAGCGGATTAGTGTATGGTAACAACATGGCACTCCAAAGGGAGAGCTGCTTTGGGTGGGGAGGGGGGGGCTGTTGGATTGCAATGTGACCCATTTGGGAAGAGTTTTAGTGTTCTGCAGAGTGCTGCCCTTATCTTGTCATATGCTTGAGAGCCTCACCATAGCCCTTTCAGTGTGGGTAGTGTAGTTATCTGCAGGACACGTTCTAGTGTTCCAGCATAAGCTCTATGTAACCAGCCACTCCCAGAGGGCTGGCCTCTACACTCACCCCACACCCATCCATCACAGTTGTCACAGGTCAGGTGACCCTGGCAATAAAAAGGGTCGGGCACACGTGCCCTGGGCATGTTCCAGTTACCCCAACTGTGTGTCTGTGTCCTGTGTATTACTGCAGAAGGGCCTAGTGCCCTAACTATTACAGGCAGTGAGCAGCCTTTTGGCAGATGTGTTATTCAAGGTATGGGAAATTAAGTAATTTGTCAAAGATCACAAAATGCAACTAACTGGGTAAGTCAAGATTGAAACCTGTCACCTCAGATGCAAGAACAACATAACTACTTGACCACAAACCTACTTGACCACATGTCAACTGCACATTGCGCTGTTCCAGGACAGGCTAAGGGCAGTACAAACAAGGTGATATTCAGAGCCACTGGCCAGCGAGAAATCAGTGCAGAAAGTATTTGGCACCTTTGTTAAAGAGGCCCCAATTAATTCAAAACACTTTACAGTTTTCTCTATTCACAAATGCATTTCAAGACTATTCAATTCACCCACTTACGGGACTGACTTAGTGTTCCCTTCTGGCAGGGGCGGGTGGTGACATTTGAAAGTGGTGTGGCGCAAAGTGATTTGCATACTACACCATAGCGAGCGAGCGTGCGCAGCGAGTGAGCTGGAACCCCTTAAGGGGGGTTTGGGGGGATAATCCCCCCCAAGAAAATTTTGAAAAAAGAGAACAAAAATCATGCATTTTCCAAGCAAATTTGACAACTAATGATGAGGCAAATTTGAGAAAGCAGGAAGGTTAATAAAGCAATTGTGAAAGTGCAGTTATTACATTAATAGATGGCATAACATAGGTAGCTGCTTATACAGTATAACCACAGAGCTTCATACATTCCGCCCTATTACGCTGCTGAATTCAGACTATAAGACTTGCATGAAAATCTCAGCTCTAAGAGTAGAAGAAGTTGCACAGCAGTTGGGGGACAGCCTTTACAAAGCCCTCTGTCCCACTCGTTTTTTGTACCTTTCTGCCCCTGTTCCACTTGTTTTTGTGCCCTTCTGCCCTCTGTCCCAGTCATTTTTGTGCCTTTCTGCCCTCTGTCCCACTCGTTTTTTGTGCCTTTCTGCCCATAAGGGGGGTTCGGAAAATTTTGAAAAAAGAGAAGAAAAATCGTGCATTTTCAAGCAAATTTGAGAAAGCAGGAAGGTTAATAAAGCAATTGTGAAAGTGCAGTTATTACATTACAAATACACGCCCACACACAGAGACACGCTTTCACATACAGACTCACACACACACCCACACATCAATCCACACACACTCACACAGACACCCCCCCACACACACACACACGCTCACACACACATATCTAGATAGATTCCACTCTCCACAGTCACTACATGAGGTGCCAGCTCGCTACCACACATGCCTATTCTTTCGAAAAGGCAAATAAAGGATCTAGCATACACACACAGACACACACACTCATGCAGATTGTGTTCCTGCAGGGAACTTGCTGTCAGGCTGTTTGAGGCCTAAGTACTTGCAGCCAGTTTTTACAGTCCGTCTTTGTTTACATCTTAGATGTACCCGAAAAGTGAGCACATCCCACCAGCAAAACCGCAAAACCATAAATATTGTAGCAAGGCCAACTCTGAAGCAGTGTAGTCTTACAGGCTAAGGGAAAGATGGAAGCAGCGGGGCCCACAAAAATATGGTGGCACTGTGGCAGCCATTGTGTGCCCTTTAGTCACATTAAATTGAAGATGACTTGATTTTACTGCTTTGGCATCGGTTCTGGTTTTCTAACAACTTTCCACCTATTAACTTTTAATGAGCATTCTCTTTCACTCACACCCAAAGCACCGTAGCTTGGTAAAAAGTAGGTAACGGGGGTGGTGGTCTTTTTTTGTACCTCTGTTCTGAGAGACCTCAAAGAACACTCAAGCTTCACTCCCATTTGCTGTTTGAGGTCACGCAGGACTGCTTGGAGAAAAGCATTCAGTGTCGCCCATCTAGAATTCAGTGTGTTCTGCATGGCTCTCACATAGCGAGCCATTAGCAGGACTCCAAATCTAATAACTCACTGCTATGACATAGCAACAGTGTGTAACAGAACCTGTTAACTAACCACTGCTGCTGCTCTTAAAGGAGCCCAAGGTTGCTCTGAGTGGGCTCTGCTGCAGCCTGTCGGGGCACAGCCCCTGGGGCGAGGAGAGGGGAGGCACAGTGGCAGTAAGCGTTGGTTCCTCATGCTAGACTGTACTATGGTAATTTTAGTATTTTTTGTGTATTCAACATTTATTTAGCACAAGCAGGGCCAGGGAGTAGTGTGCTCGTTTATGCGGCATGAAACAGCCATGTGCAGGCCTTGGGACACCCCAAGCAGGCCCGCGCCTCAGCCGCGAGGGACACATTGTCTGACACCAGCTCTCCACTCTGTACCTGGAGTGACCACTGCCAATCCCCTTGTTCTAGCTTTTCATTTCCCGCTCCCACCACCTCCCATTGGGTTAGTACCACCACTAGACAGCATTGGGCCAGTACCACCCAACACAACTATTGTAGGCCCCATAACAGTCTTGCGCAGTCTAGTGCCAGAGGGAGTGCCGGGTGTCTTTGGTTCTTCTTTTCTTCCTTGCAATTCTAGTTTTGCTGTTTTCCACATCATGAAGCGTGGACCCTGAGAAGAAAGTCCCATTGAATGAGCTGCACTTGGAGGACATGGGGACCCTACGGGTCCCACCTCACTCCAGGTCATGGCGGACACCGTCTTCATTCCTGAACTTTTCACCACCAAATCTTCTATTCTAGGTATGTTCGCCTAGGTCAGTGGAAGAAAATAAGACTACAACACCCAGAATGCATCATGCTATTACACTGAAGTCCGGCACTGGAATTGCTGAAGTGAACTAGAGCTAGCTTGTCAAGGTAGAGGCCCCCTCTGTGTACATCTTTGACCCATGAACTCTCCTTTGGACGGGTCAATCCCCCACCACCCCCCTTCCTTGTTCTATGGGCGTTCTCCTCTACTAATGTTCTGTTTACTCTTCCCTCTTGTAATGTGGTGTTTACCCCCAAGGAAGACGCTGCAGCCACCATAAGGTCAGCCAACTGTTTTAATGATTACTTTCCCTAAAGAGCGCCGAGCCGCTAATGCCCCGTACTCGGCTCTACGTGCCACTGCCAGCGCGATGCGCGCGCAGCCCCAAACATGGCCACCGGCATGTCACGTCGGCATGTGACGTGCAACCACTAGACCGCGCCACTACATATCTCCCCTTTTTCCAACACAGAATTGTTTTTTTTACTCACAGTCCATCGTTCATGTCAAAGTCTCGGAACCTTGCTGGTTTGACCACCACTCTACCCCTCCGGGTCAGTCTCACCGGGGTAGTCGGGGCCACCCCTTCCTGGGTCCCATCGTTTCTTCCCCCGCTTCCTACCGCAGCCGCGCTTCCATCTCCTCTGCTCGGGTCCTCTCCGACAGCATGCTCCTGGTCGCCGTTGCCAGTCCTTGTCCCTTGCTGCTCTCCTCCTCTCACACTCGGTTCCACTTCCAGGTGTTCCTGCTCGACAGTTCCTTTCTCCTCATCTCCCAAGTCTGCTCCGCCTTGGTCCCATCGTAGAATTTTGTTGCATCTTGCCATGCGGTCCTGTGACCATACATTTCCATCGCTCAGCAGGGCCGCTCTGCCCAGTACTTCCTTAACCTGCATGGGCTTGCTGTATTTACTCTCTCCTTTCCTTTGTAGCGTGGCCAACTTTACTTGCACCCATTCCCCTTTTTCCAATTCAGTGTCTTTTACGTTTCTCCGGGTGTCGTAGTGTTTCGTGTAAACGGCTTGTGCCTTCTCCAAGTTGGCTCGCACCACTGCTGGGGACCACTCACTCGTTATTGTTTTCTCCTTCCACATTCGATTGTCCCGGGTAAATGGTTTGCGGCCCCTCAATATCTGGAAGGGGCTGTAACCTGTCCCTGTGGGGGTGATCCTGTATGCCCACACCATGTGCCATATCTCCCTTTCCCAGTCCTTGTTGTTGGAGATAGCAGCTTGAACCGACCCCATCATCACTCTGTTAAATCGCTCTACTAGACCGTTTCCAGCAGGGTGGTATATGGACGTGTGCTTGGCCATGATGCCGTTCCTCTGCATAAAATTGCTCCATTTCTCTGATCTGAACTGGGGGCCATTGTCGCTTAGGATGGACTTTGGGATACCTTCCCTCATAAAAGTGTCAGCCAGGAATTTTATGATGGTCTCTGTATCCATCGCCTCGTCTACCTTCAATTCAGGCCACTTCGAATACCTGTCCAAGAGAACACATACGTACTTTTGGACACCCTGTACATCTACGATCGGGCCCAGGATATCCACCGACAACTCCTCCCACGGATTTCTCGGGGGGTCAAATTTGCCAAGAGCTGGACGCAGTGGCTTGAGAGTCTTGTCTGCGCCTTGGCACTGTGAGCAGTCCCTGACGTGCCTCTCGGCCCTTACATCCATTCCAGGCCACCAGTAGTTTTGCTTGGCCCTCAGTTTCAGTTTACCAATTCCCAGGTGTCCTTCATGGAGCATGTCTAATAGTTTGGGGATGATGCCTGTTGGGGGAATGACCTTCTCTCCCCTATACACAAACACTCCTTGGCCGTCCATCGACAACTCTTCCCTTACTTCAAAAAATGGGTTGAGATCTCCACGGGTCTGTCTTTTGCCTGGCCATCCCTTGGTGATATATGATTTCACTTCTTCTAGGGTCTGGTCTTCCTCGTACGCCTTTTTCCATTCTTGATTGCTTATAATGTTTTCCAGGTCTTCCGTGAGTGCTACCCATTCTTCTGCTCCCACTTTGTCTTCCTCGCTCGGCTCCATGGCCGCTGCTCTGCTCAGATAGTCCGCCACTCTGTTCTTGCTGCCTGGGATATGCTCCACGTCATATCTGAATTCGAGCAATTTCAGAGACATTTTGGAGATCCTGGGCGTAGCGTCGGCATGTCCGCTGGACGTTAGCACTTTCAGGAGGGGCTTATGATCCGTCCTCAATTGGAACCGTGTGCCCCAGAGGAACTGCCTGAATCTGGTCATAGCCCACACCACTGCCAGCATTTCCTTTTCTATTATGCTGTACTTCTTTTCCGTCTCACTCAGCGTGCGGGATGCGAAGCTGAGCGTCTCCATCCTTCCTTGCCCTCGGTCTTGCATCAGGACAGCACCCAGCCCCTTGTCGCTGGCATCAGTGGTCAGTACTGTTCTCCCTTTGGGGTCATACCCTTGGAGTGGTATTGCTCCTGCTACTTCTTTCTTGATGATGTCAAATTCACCTTGTGCTTCCTCTGACCAGCGAAATTCCGTACTGTCTCTCGTTAGCAGCCTCATGTGATGGGTCTTGGAGGCGAAGTGCTGCACAAACTTGCTATAATACTCCGCCATTCCTATAAATGATCTGACTTCTTCTTTGTTGGTGGGCGGAGGCGCCTCACAGATCGCTTTCACGTTCTCTGCCTTCGGAGTCACTCCTCGCACCCCTATTTTGTGTCCTAAGTAGGTCACCGACTCCATTCCAATCCGGCACTTGGTCCATTCCGCCGTGAGGCCCTTTCCCTCTAGGATCCTCAGTACTTTGCTGAGTTTCACATCATGGTCAGGTCTGTCTCGCCCCATCACCAGGATGTCGTCCTGGAAGTATTGGACGCCGGTCGTGTCTTTGAACAGTTGGTGCATCAGCTTCTGGAATACAGCTGCCGCCGAGGCCAGCCCGAACGGCATGCGGCGGAACTGATAACACCCGAATGGAGTGATGAACGAAGTGAGTTTGCGGCTCTCCGGGTGTAGTGCAATCTGGTGGTAGGCTGAGGTCAAGTCTATAGTGGAGTACCACTTGATTCCCCTGGTGTTGGCCAGCATCTCCTCTATTCTAGGCAAGGGGAACTTCTCCACCACAATGTTCTTGTTCAGTTCGCACAGGTCGACACACAACCTGATCTTCCCGCTGGGTTTCTTAACTACCACCAGAGGCGCCAGCCACTCCGCACACGTGATGGGCTCAATGATCCCTTTCCTCTCTAAGTCCTGAAGTTCCTCCCGCACTGCTTCTCTCACTGCCAAAGGTACATTTCTCGCTTTGTGGGCAACTGGTATGGCATCTTCTTTCAGTATGATTTTATGTGAAAATTTCTCCAACCTTCCTACCGTGCCTCCAAATACTTTGGGGTATTCGCTCCTCCATCTATCGAGGTCTGGCCAGGCCTCCGGCTCCGTTAGTAGTATTTGTTCTTTGCCTCCCGGATCCAACTTGATGCCCAGGTCGCCTTGATCCAGCCATCCTAGGACCAAAGGACCCTTCTCTGATACGTAGAGTTTGCAGTGAGCGGACCGGCCTCTACATTCGAAATTTAATGGTCTGAATCCCGCCATTGGTATGCGGTCCCCATTATACGTGACTGGGCGGATGTCCAGCTTCTCCAGTTCTGGGCCTAGATGCGGTGCAAAGCTCTCCTCCCACACTGCTCTCTGGATGATGGTGTAGGGCGAGCCTGTGTCGGCCACCACGCTTATCGGAACTCCTCCTATCGACATTTCCAGGACCGGTTTCATTGTCCTTCTGCCGTCTATGCCCAGAACTTGGCCATCCACGCTCAACACCTGATCATAGATGCAGAGTACCGTGACGACTTCCTTCTCAGTCCCATCTTCTTGTTCGTCGCTGACTTGACCGACGCATCTCACCGTGCCTTTGGAGGCCTTCTTCCGACATACCTTCTCATAGTGGCCCACTATGCCGCAGTACATGCATTTGGCGCGGAATGCTGGGCACTTCCTGTCGTGCGCCTCGTGTGACCAGCTCCCACACCTGTAGCATGGCTTCCTGTTGTTTCCCGCCTGTTTGCCCGGGGGGCCTGGGTTGCCTTACCATTTGCTGGGACCCTTCTCCGACGACCTCTTGTACTGGTAGTCCCTGCGGGGCTCCTCATCGCCCACTCTGTTTACCATGGCGCTAGGTGCTGTTTCCTTCTTCGTTGCATCCGCGCACCTGTGTGCCAATTCCGCTCTTTTGACAATGACCATCACCTCCTTTAGTGTGGTGTCCCCGCTGGCCCATAGTTTGTCCTGCACTGCTGTGCACGTGGTGTGCATCCCCACCTGGTCCTTAATGAACTCCTCTTCCCAATTGTCATATCTGCACGTGGACGCCAGCCTCTTCAGTGCCGCCACATATTCTTCCACCGTCTCTCCTGGGCGTTGCTTTCTCTGCTGGAAATTTAATCTGTCCACAGATACACACACCACCGGTCTGAAGTGTTCATTCAGGTCGTCCATTGCGTGGGCATACACATCATCGTCCGTGCTCACTCTCTGTTTTGGCACCAGGCTCTTGTAGATTCTCAGACCTTCCGAGCCCAGGTTTAGCAACAAGATGCGTTTTTTTTCTCGTGGGTTTGAACTGCTCCTCATTTTCATCTTCCAGGACTCCTATGAAATTGTCAATATATTCTCTCCAGTCCTCCCATTTCATGAGTGGGTCTCCGGGTCTGGGCAGAAATTGCACCGGCGCCATTGCATATCCAGCTTGCGCACTCATCCTCTCGCTCTTGACCGTGGGTTGTACACTCCCTAGGCTTCTGGGACTCCCCGGCGTGTTGTCTTGCTCTTCCTTGCTTGCGTGGGCCTGGGGACTATCCACGTCAGCCCCCTCGCTCTTTTGTGAGGTATCCAGCGCGGTTCTCCCTTTCTTGTGGGTCGATGCGTGATCTGGGGCGCTTTGCGCTGCGCATCTGGGGTCTGTCTGTGGAAAAGTAAATTTTGCCATGTTCTGTGTCCCTACGTGTCATCCATCATATGTTATGTGTGCATGATTAAATATGCATATGCATTCCCCATGTCCGATTAATGACGCAATTACAGTTGTGTCCACCTCTAGTATGCCAGTTTCCAGTTCTCGTGAATACTACGAATATCAGGCCTATGTAAAGCTACGTTGCCACGTTTCTCAGTGTGCACGTTATTCTATTATAAAGTCCCCGTTTCTAGGCCTCAAAAGGGCCTGGACACCAGATTCAGCTCCTGTCTCCTGAAGCCTCGCTGAGGAGCGATACAGCCCCCACCTGTATCCTCGACCCTTCACTTACTTCCTGCCTTGCAGTGCCCGGTCCAGCCTGGCTCAGCCTCTGAGTCTGCCAAGAATATGTTATAGTTCCAGTTATCAGTTCAGTCCTCCTTCTCTGCATTCCTAAAACTACTGAATCGCATCAATAGTTTCCGTCATTGTCTAGCCTCCACGTCTCCACGTTAGAGAAATACTGCATTCAATGGTCATTTAATATTCTTCATCACGCACTACATGTAGAATAATGCATGGTCCAGTCTTAGAATCAAGTTAGCCTTTCCCCTCCTGACTTCTAGTTTATATCAACATGTTCTCTAAACATCAGATACTAGATACTGTTTAGGTACATGTCGCCCTGACTCTCCAGACTTCAGTCTCTGCTCTTAGCACAGAGTTCATAGCCCCCAGCTTCTCCTAGTGATACGTCATTGCTAGTTTGCGCGCACCATCAGGTTAGAGGTCCCGGCTCCTTAGGTAGCCCCCTCCATGGTTTCCGCCCCATTCGTGACATATTCTGTTACGTTTGCATCACATGTCTATGTATACGCCCTGTTACACCTCTTCTCACCCTTATCTTTCGCGACTGCTACGCGTCACGCCTTCTGCTCCACCCACTGCTACGCCTACTGCAATGTAATGCTATGTGTTTGCGTTATGTATATATGCTCATGTATTGTTATTAAAAGTCAGCGCGCTCATCCCAGATCCAGCCCCAGCAGCTGCTGGGCCCTGTCATCCTATTCCTATGCAGGTTGTCCTGTTCCTGTCCTTATGCTATATTAAACCTGCAAAACTCCTACTACCTCGAATCTTGACTCTTATTTATTGAGCTATCTGTTATGTTATATGTCTAGTCAAAAAGAGAGGTATTATTTATTTATTTACCACATAATGGCGCCCGAATAGGGACTTGCCCCTTCCCCACGCGTCGGTGAAGCCACGCCGACCCCCTGACCCTCTGCAGTCGTGACGGAACTCTTCTGTGCACCGGCAGATATTTCTGCTTCAAGTATCCCTCAGGCCCACGGAGGAGACGGAGGAGGCGGTCCAGCATCCAAACGAGACGGTGGAGGAACGCGGCGAGTCCCGACCAGAGCCCAAGCCAAGAGTCCAAGGTCCGAGGTATCCGGAGGCCCACCCGTAACTGAAGTCCGAAGTTCGTCGTCCGTCGTCGTAGCAGTCCAGTCCAGTCCGAGGCCTTCCGTTCTTGCTGCCCGGTGAGTACCATTACTGGGGTAGTATCTAGACAGGGTCAATCTAAATTGACTCTGGTCCGTGGGTTGGTGGTACACAGACTCACAAACGAAGTGTTCACCTAGGTGGATACGGGTCTTGATGCGTCCCTTTATGGGACCGGTATGTTCCGTACTGTTTCAGCAGTGCATCCAGTAAACTCTAGTCTGTTCCGTTCTCGAGAAATTCTTGTGTTTCTGTTCTCAGTATTCCAGGTAATATTCTGTCCGAACTGTTATGTTATGATGTTGTTCAATGTATTTCCAATATCGTGGTATGCCTGAATTGTTTTCCCAGTTGTTATTGTTCCTCGTGTATTGTATTGTGTTCCGATTCAAGTTTACAATGTCTCTCTTTTCGAGATTACGTCAGCTAAGAACTAGAAAGGGTTTGTTAGAAGAAGCAGTTCCTGTTCCGCCGAGGGACAGTCCAGGTCATTTTATGTATCAGAAGCATGGCATAAGCGCCATATTGTATCTAGATTTATGGGTAGAGTATACCAAACAGTTAGAAGAAAAGTATAGATGGCCCGTATCGGGTACATGGGATGCCGAATGCATCATGCGAGTAGAAGAAGCATTATGGAAAAAGAAAGCCAGACAGTCACAGAAAGATGCCATCGAGTTATGGCGCAAAGAAGCTCATAAAAGAACTGAAAAGGAAATCAGAAAGTCAGAATTAAGTAGAGAATCCTTAGAACGAGCACAAGAAAAAGAACTAATCGAGATAGGTGAACAAGTCAAAGCCGAACAGTCAGACAGACAGAGGCATGCCCTTATTAGAGGTATGTATCCTCTTCTTGCCGAGGGCTTGCCAAAAGCGACCCCAGAGGCATCCAGTAATTTCCCACCACCATTAGTTCCGACCAAGCTACGTCACAAACAGACCGCAGCTGATATTTTTATTTCGTCCTATTTGGACGACACAGTCCCAGAATATGCAAATCCTGTTCGCGCTCCGCCAGTCCCTGTAAATCAGGCACTTCCCGCTTCTCCAGACACCGGAGTACCTGTTACGGTACCCCCGGTCCAGCCCGCCATACAAGTCCAGCCTACATTTCCATTTCCCACTCTGCCAGGACGAAGAGCCTCAGTAGACGACTCCAGTTTAGGGGCCGCAGGGGGAGGTACTCCTCAAACCCCGCCGCCACACAAGCGTTTAACGACAGCCGAGTTACATGCACAAGCGTCACAGCGTACGCCCAGACATCAGACTGTAGCAGAAATAAGAAAATCCCTTGCCGAATGCTGTTATGATCCAGTCCCAGGCGAGGATAATATGGTTTTATATTCATTCCGCGTAAGAAAGGTGGCCGAGTATCTAGTCACCTTACCGAATATGAAAGAAGATCTAGACAGAATATATCGTTTCATCCGTACAGGGGATGATCCAGAAAGTATTAGCGAGGCCATGTCTCAAAGGAAAGCCGAGATCCAGCTCATGATATTAAAGTTTCTGATCAATTGTCTAATAAGAGAACAAGATTACCCGTCTAAAGATCCGGCCGAAATGAAAATCCTGACAAGGTGGAGTGATAATATAGCCGAGGGTAAGCACAAGACCGTCGGTGCTATGGAGAGTATGTACAAGAAAATCCGTAGAGAAATAATAAAGATACACGAACAACGTAAAGCAGCACAAGTAAGCGAGAAAGAAAGTAACTCTGATACTGAAGAGGTAGAGGACGAGAATCCCGACAGAATAGCGTATGTAGGAAAATCTAGATTTCCAGATCGCCATTTACGCCTAGAACACAAGTCTATTTTTCATTCTCCAGCACCAGAACAAGGTTCACTAGAACAAGTGTTTCAAGCTACCGATCACATTCTGAAATCACGAATCGGTTACAGTGAGTTAAGTACTATGCATGAACAAGAACTAGCCCGATCAGCAGTCCGATGGATTACTGATTCTATCACTTTTCCAGACGAAATAGTGGCACAAATGTTTCTGAAAATGCCCCCAGCCGAGCAACGACTGGTGGGTATGTATATGATTCAGCACCTCATTACATTGTATGAGGGTCAGCACTCTGATCCAGGCCCGTTACATGATATCCTGAACGAGTTACTCCAGTATAGATGGAAAGGTTTAGGTACCGATTTAATTAGTGTCATTCTAGAACAGCGTCACAAATATAGAACGTTTCTGAACCCGCATTTTGTTCATGCCTCACCCCCAGAAGGTAAACCATTTTACATGGAGAGACAGAATCCGTTACGAGAAGTCCACCCAGTCAGAGGAACGGGTGGCGAACTAGAACGAGTGTTTGTTTACACTCCGATTACAAAGATGGAACTCCTCGAGATGAAGAAATTAATTCCCTGCCATGACAAAGATCCAGCAGGGTTCCATAGAGAATTAAAAGACATGCTCCGTATGGGAGAATACACATATCCAGATATAATTAAAATGTTAAAGGTTCTGCTGCCCGCAGGGGTGTATGAAAAGCTCAAGGAAAAAGAATGGGAGGTGGGAGAGAAAAAGATCGATTGGGCAGTTCTAGAAGCTGAAGATAAGGCACGAGTACCAGGTACCGGTCTTGGAGATAAATGTAAAGAATTACCAGAATTATTAATACAAGTTTTACCCAGATTATTGACAACTAGAAAAGAAGACTGGGATGCAATCTCAGCCTGTAAACAGAAACAAGACGAAGATATTAGTGATTTTTATTCTAGATTTGAAAAATGTTTCAGCATCAACAGTGGCCTCAAGACCAGTAGTGAATCATACCCTCACCTTTTTGTTACTAAATTAGTCGAGAATTCAAGCCCACAAATTAAAAATCGAGTTTTAAAAGTCGAAAGTACCTGGCAAGCTAATACCCCGTCCCAGATGTTGCAGATGCTCCAATACCACCAGAATAGAATCAGAGAAGAGCAAGAACACGAAAGAAAACGTATGAAAGACACGAAAATGAAAGTACTAGTTGCACAATCTGTTCCTCAAGACAGTCAGAAGAGGGGTCCGAATCAAGCCAGTCATCCTGCAGCTCCCGTTAAAGGGAACTGCAATTATTGTAAACAGCCAGGTCATTTTATAAATGAGTGTGCAGTTCTGAAACACAACATAGCTACTGGTAAGACTAAAGAAAGACCACGTCCGCCTAGACAAGAACAAGTTTCACAGATTCCTCAGCCACAGAATGCACAACAGACAGTTACCGCTCCGCAGCCTATCGCTGCAACACAGCATGTTACATCGCAGATGTACCAGTATGCACAGTCTGAGTATCCAGAGTACCAGCAGTATTCATGAAACAGCCTAGAGAGGGAGGTAGGCTTGCCTCTCATCGAGATACCTGTAGATCAAGAAGGTCCCTATGTTCACAGTCAAGTATTAGGGAAAGACAGAAAGTTTTTGATTGATACAGGGGCAAGTAGGACCACAATTAGTCACGCCGAAGTTCCAGGGGCTCCGCTCTCAGGCTCAAGAAATGTTTCCCTTGGATTTTCAGGAAAACCTATCGTAAATGAGATTTCAAAGCCAGTTACTCTAGAAGTAGGTCCATTGTCCCGCACTACTGATCTGTTACTTACTAAATCATGTCCAGAAAACCTATTAGGCATTAAGACACTGAAAGAGTTAGGTGCAGTTATATGCTGTTCCCCAGAGGGAATACGATTGTTCCTACGTGACTTCAAGGGTCACTATGTATTACGAGATTTTGATTCAAGACTGTCTAATGTTCCGCAGCACTTATGGGCGCAAGGTCCAACTGATGTAGGTTACATGCAAATCACACCCTATCGTGTGACTCTCAAGCCAGGTGTAGTGTTACCACGAATCAGACAGTACAGATTGCCACCTGAGGCTGTAGCAGCCTTATCCAAAATTATTGACGAGCTCATGGCTCAAGGAGTGGTTGTAGAAACTGACTCCAATGTATGTAATTCTCCGATCATTCCAGTCATGAAACGTACTGATCCAAATGCACCCCCAGTATATCGATTAGTGATTGACCTACGAGAGCTTAATAAATGTATTATTCCGCAGTACCCAGTTGTCCCAGACATCTCTTCCCTATTAACGGCCATTGATTCCGAAGCCACGTTCTTCACTGTCATCGACCTCAAGAACGCATTTTTCAGTGTCCCTATTCATCCAGACAGCCAGTTCCTTTTCGGATTTTGTTTAAATGGAAGGAGCTATATGTTTACACGAGCTCCTCAAGGTTTCACAGAAAGTCCTAGTATTTACAGTCAAGCACTTAAGAGACAACTAGACAACATTCACATGCCAACTGACACTGCCCTGCTCCAGTATGTCGATGATCTACTGATCACAGCCCGTTCTGAACGTGCTTGCGAGCGAGCATCACTGACAGTTCTGTATTTCCTAGCCGAGATGGGGCACAAGGTGTCCCCTTCTAAGCTTCAATTCTGTGTCCAGCAAGTGGTCTACTTAGGACACTTACTGTCCAAGAGGGGTAGGCAGTTGACACCAGACCGTATCCAGTTAATAGCGAGTCTTCCTCAGCCCAAGACCCAGAAGGAGGTACGAGCTTTTATCGGCCTCACTTCTTACTGCAGACAATGGATTCCCCAGTATGCATTTCTAGCCAAACCACTGATACAGTTAACGACACAGGAGGCAGCCGTATCGACTGTCCTCCCTTGGACATCTGAACATACACTTAGTTTCAATGAGTTAAAGAAAGCTTTATGCCAAGCTCCAGTTCTAGCGACACCGAACTACAGTAAGCCTTTTACACTTTTCGTCACTGAACGCGAAGGTACAGCATTATCTGTTCTCACACAAGATCAAGCAGGACAATACAAGCCCTGTGCTTATTTTTCGAGCACATTAGATCCTGTAGCCCAGGCTCTGCCTGCGTGCCTCAAGTCAGTTGCAGCCACAGCACTAGCTATCAGACAAAGTGATTCCATAGTCTTAGGACATACCTTGACAGTACAAGTTCCACATTCCGTGGAAGTTCTTTTGAACCGAACACAAACTCAGCACTTGACAATTGCACGTTTAACAGGTTATGAATTGACACTGTTCCAGCCACACATAGAAATCAGACGCTGCAACATCCTAAATCCTGCTACACTGTTACCATCAGTTAATTCAAATCCAGCCACACATGATTGCGTGGAAGTAGTTAACATTACGACAAAGCCAAGACAAGATCTGACAGATACTCCGTTACCAGACCCCGACCTGACACTTTATGTGGATGGTTCATGTATGAGAACTAGTACAGGAGAACTAGTCGCCGCGTATGCAGTGACTACTGACACCGAAGTTATTGAAACACACCGTATTGATACCCTGTCCGCTCAAGCAGCAGAGCTAGTTGCTCTGACACAAGCCTGCATACACGCCAAGAACTTGAAAGTTAATGTTTACACAGATTCACGCTACGCATTTGGAGTTGTACACGACTTCGGAGTGCTCTGGCAGGAGAGAGGTTTCATGACTTCTCATGGAACCAAGATTCAGCATGGTCTCCTTATTCAAGCTCTGTTAGATGCCATACACTTACCGACATCTATCGCTATCATGAAGTGCAAAGCACATACGAAAGTTACTGACACCATTTCTCAAGGTAACGATCTAGCAGATCGCACAGCCAAGCTTACAGCACAGACTCCAGACATTCCAGTTAATCATACACATACTCCAGATCCGACCACATGCATGACAGTTAAGGACCCTACACAAGATGTCATAGATATCCAGTTACATGCTACTCCCGAAGAAATCAAGAAATGGTCCGAACAAGGAGGGGTCCAGACAGATCAAGGATGGGTAACGAAGGGTAAAGCCACATGGTTTCTCCCCGACTCTATGGTTCAAGTCATTATTAATACCGCACATAGTCCAGCACATTTAGGAGAAAAAGCTATGTTAGACAGTATCCAGAACATTTGGTTCAACAAGCATTTACGAGCTGCAGCCAAGCAGAAAGTCCGTACCTGTATGATATGTTGTCAGTTTAATCCAGGTAAAAGTGTCCCGGTGGAACAAGGTGGATTCCAGCCCCCTGACCACCCTTTTGAAGTCCTCCAGATGGATTATATTCAGATGGAGCGATGCCGAGGTTTCAAGTATGTCCTTGTAGTTGTATGCGCTTTGTCCAGATGGACAGAGGCATATCCAGTCCCAGATTACACAGCCGCGACCACTGCCAAGCAGTTGGTTCGTGAGTTTTTCCCTCGTTATGGACTCCCTAGAGTCGTATATTCTGATAACGGCCAGCCATTCTCATCTGAACTCATGAAGCACGTTTCCCTGTTATTAGGGTACCAGTGGAAGTTCCATTGTGTACGCCATCCTGAAGCAGCCGGTCTCGTAGAGAGACATAACCAGACCCTGAAAATCCGTATTGCAAAAGTGTGTAAAGAGAAAGGTGTGGACTGGCTAGTAGCTCTGCCAGTCGCTTTATTTTATATGCGCATGGTCGCACATTCCAGATCAGGTCTGTCCCCGTATGAGGTCGTTTTCGGCCGCCCCCCAAATATGTGGGGTACTCCTAGACCCCGAAGTATTACCGATGTTTCAAGTAATATGCTGACAGATTACCTAGCTTCCTTGATGTCTGCCCTCAACTCATGTCGTTCACAGGTTGCCGCCGCATTTCCAGACAATACCGAGGTGGCACCGCATGAAATCGTTCCAGGATCCATGGTGATGGTCCGCAACTTTGACAGATCAAGTCCGCTGGAGCCTCGCTGGAAAGAGCCCCGACAGGTCCTCCTCACCACCCGTACAGCCGTGAAGTTGGAAGGACGCAAAGGCTGGGTGCACCTTTCTCATGTCAAACTTTTTAATGGACTGAAACCCGTCTTAAAGAACATTTCCCAGGATTTGAAGGATTGCCAAAATATTGTTCTCAAGGACTGTCCCGCAAAAGACATTGCTACAACCCCTCCCCTGTTAGAGAAAACTCCACAACAGGAGTATAAACTAAAACTCCGGTCTAGTAAAATAAGTCAGTCAGTTTGATTGTCTAAGTCCTCCCCTAGGTGAAACGGTTAGACTGTTTCTGACAATGTATAAAATAGACCCCCATAGTGAGAGAGTTAGTCAAAACTCAATCCGATGTATTGTTTTTCTATGTTTCATATTATTTCTCAGCATTATGATTTCCTGCACCAGTTATGCATTTTTCTTGTATTTCCCAGTTCTTCATGTAAATAAGTCTGCTAATGCTACAGTAGAGCACACGTTTAGTGATCTGCCTCCTCATGAACTCTCTTACCGCCTCGCTATGCGAAATAACTCATTCATCCGCATGTTACATTACTCACACCAGTCCACCAATGCCACTAATTGTTGGGTGTGTGGTCGACTCCCCCCTTTCCAGACACCGAAGGGAGTTCTGCCACTTTTTCCTTATCCATTCTCACATAATGGTTCGTGTGGAGCATGGTCCACGTTAACGTCATCCTCAACAGATATGTCTTTTCTTAACAGTACATGTTTTCCAGACAAGCAAGGTCTCCCCCACAGAACAGGTTTAGATCTAGAAAATGAAGTGTATAATTTAGGTAACTATTCTTCGAATTTTATGGTCCTGAATGTTCAGTCTGATACTACTCCAGACTTACCTGCTATTTCAGTACTACCAGTCAAAGGCGAATTATGTGTCCGAAATTATGGTTCTGTACATGTAGGACACAGTGATTGTACTACTATTGTCAAGTATAGTGACAGTGGGAAATCTATCTTCAAAGCTTCACGTCATTCTTATTTTATTTGTGGTCAAACCGCATATGTTCGTTTGCCCCTCGATTGGGAGGGAACCTGTTACATTGCCTTCCTACTGCCACCAGTTTTTCTAGCCCCACCTGATTATCATAGAAATACACATCTAGTACACATTAGACATAGAAGGGAGTCCCCAATTGTCGATTATACTGAAACTGCTCTAGAACAGTATACAGATTTCAACAGAGGGTTCTTCTTCTTTATAGGACCTATCCAGAATAGTAAACTGATCCGTAGGTTAACCAGAACCCTCGAAGCAGTAGTCAATGAGACTGCCTCTGCTCTAGGTAATTTAACTGAAGAGCAATCTGCCATGAGATTTGTCGTTTTACAGAATCGTCTCGTCCTTGACGTCATACTGGCCGATAGGGGCGGGGCCTGTAGAGTCATCGGATCCAGTTGCTGCATTTTCATTCCAAATAACGCGCCGTCTGTTTATTCAGCTATAACCAGACTCCATAAAATTGCCCATCTGTTACACCAAGATCCAGGCACCTGGACATGGTCCGGTTGGTTCTGGAATATAATTTCCGCCTGGGGATGGAAAGTCTTGTCCTCCCTAGGTATTGCAGTAGCGATCATATTTAGCTGCTGCCTCTGTATACAATGTGGCCCTGCGATTTGCGGCATTTGTGCTACCTCTTGTATTCCTAGTCCCAAGCCCCGTTCTAAATCCCGTTCCAGGATAATTCGAGACGAGCAAATGATACTGTATGAAATGATAGATGGTATCATGAATATTGATGTTTCCTGATGGAAACGTAGTGACAAGGAGGGAATGTGGAAAAGTAAATTTTGCCATGTTCTGTGTCCCTACGTGTCATCCATCATATGTTATGTGTGCATGATTAAATATGCATATGCATTCCCCATGTCCGATTAATGACGCAATTACAGTTGTGTCCACCTCTAGTATGCCAGTTTCCAGTTCTCGTGAATACTACGAATATCAGGCCTATGTAAAGCTACGTTGCCACGTTTCTCAGTGTGCACGTTATTCTATTATAAAGTCCCCGTTTCTAGGCCTCAAAAGGGCCTGGACACCAGATTCAGCTCCTGTCTCCTGAAGCCTCGCTGAGGAGCGATACAGCCCCCACCTGTATCCTCGACCCTTCACTTACTTCCTGCCTTGCAGTGCCCGGTCCAGCCTGGCTCAGCCTCTGAGTCTGCCAAGAATATGTTATAGTTCCAGTTATCAGTTCAGTCCTCCTTCTCTGCATTCCTAAAACTACTGAATCGCATCAATAGTTTCCGTCATTGTCTAGCCTTCACGTCTCCACGTTAGAGAAATACTGCATTCAATGGTCATTTAATATTCTTCATCACGCACTACATGTAGAATAATGCATGGTCCAGTCTTAGAATCAAGTTAGCCTTTCCCCTCCTGACTTCTAGTTTATATCAACATGTTCTCTAAACATCAGATACTAGATACTGTTTAGGTACATGTCGCCCTGACTCTCCAGACTTCAGTCTCTGCTCTTAGCACAGAGTTCATAGCCCCCAGCTTCTCCTAGTGATACGTCATTGCTAGTTTGCGCGCACCATCAGGTTAGAGGTCCCGGCTCCTTAGGTAGCCCCCTCCATGGTTTCCGCCCCATTCGTGACATATTCTGTTACGTTTGCATCACATGTCTATGTATACGCCCTGTTACACCTCTTCTCACCCTTATCTTTCGCGACTGCTACGCGTCACGCCTTCTGCTCCACCCACTGCTACGCCTACTGCAATGTAATGCTATGTGTTTGCGTTATGTATATATGCTCATGTATTGTTATTAAAAGTCAGCGCGCTCATCCCAGATCCAGCCCCAGCAGCTGCTGGGCCCTGTCATCCTATTCCTATGCAGGTTGTCCTGTTCCTGTCCTTATGCTATATTAAACCTGCAAAACTCCTACTACCTCGAATCTTGACTCTTATTTATTGAGCTATCTGTTATGTTATATGTCTAGTCAAAAAGAGAGGTATTATTTATTTATTTACCACATGTCCACCCCCTTCAGCTTAGTTGTCCACCCTACTGGGCGCTCGTGGGCTCTGCCACGCACTTTAGGGTATGGTACCTGTGTGGTAGCAGTTGGTCACTCCTTGACCTCTCGTTCCTCTGGCCCCTGGCTCCGTTGTCCTGCTTTTTGCTGGTGTTTCCTGCCCACCGGTATAGTTGATGTTTCCCTCGGTGCCTCCTTGCTGTGGGGGGTCGACTATCCCACCCTCGTCGCCATTGTAATGTGGTGTTTACCCCCAGGGAAGACGCTGCAGCCACCATAAGGTTAGCCAACTGTTTTAATGATTACTTTCCCTAAATAGCGCCGAGCCGCTAATGCCCCGTACTCGGCTTTTCGCGCCACTGCCAGCGCGATGCGCGCGCAGCCCCAAACATGGCCGCCGGCACGTCACGTCGGCACGTGACGTGCAACCACTAGACCGCGCCACTACACCTCTGACTCCTCCACCACCTCACTCCCACTACTTAAGTAATCCCTTCATCCTGACACGTCTGCTCTTTCCCTTCCCCCGTCACAATAGAATCCACCATGTTGGGTCTGGCCGTCACTCACCCTCTGAGGAAGGCTTTAGTAGGTTCCGATCGTGACGTCACCGAGGGGCCTTACTATGACATCAGAGATGGGCACTGCTAGGCGGCCATTTTGAGGGTCTTCTTGTGGCATTAGGGTGTTTGAAGGGCTCCTCTTCCTGTATGTTCTTAAAGATGGATTTTGTGTGCTGCTCATTGATAATTTCCGCCTCCATGCACTATGTGTTTTTTCCTGGCTAGGGCCGGGTTTGTAGCTAGCCAGGTACAGACCTCCTCCCAGGGTGAGAGTGGGGGGTGTTTGAGGGTTCGTTTAACGCTGCTCTTGAAAAGGAAGAAGAAACATGTGAGCAGCTCGGAGTCCTGCTGGAAATTGCACGGTCATTTTGAAATTGTGGGATTAATGGTTTAATGCCTCTGCTAAATTTGAAAAAGAAGTGTCTGAAGATGTTGTTACCATTTTTTTTTCTAAACTACACTCCCTCGATATCCGGCGGCCCTCACATGTGAGCGTTGTATCTTATGGCCGTAAAACCTGCAGACTGTGGCCAGAATCCGAGCCTATTTTTATTTCTTTAAGGTTGTCCCACAGATACTGTTGTATTGTGCTGATGGATAATTCTGATTGGTTAATTGAGACGGGCGCAGTAAACATACAGTTGATGACGTCAGTGCGCATATTGTGGAGCACGTGCTGACTAAGAGGCATCATGATGGACACTGCTGCAGTCCAGCAGACGCTGCTGTTGGACAGTGGCCGCCAGACTGAATAAACCTTGGGAGGGGCACATAATTGAGAGTCCATGGTTTGAGGCTCACTAAGTGACTGTGTTTGATGCTCACAAAGTGACTGAAATTCTCAGGCCCGAGGTTAGGTTGGATGATGGAAAGGTGTGACGTTTGAAGAGAATGGCTGTAACCTCGAATATACTACAGATGGCGCGGGAGTCTCAATCGGATGATGATTGCCGCTTTAACTGATGGTGAAAATGATTGCGAAGTAAACGTGCCATTTTAGGCCCTTGTTGAATGAACTAGTGTAATCCAGGAAATGTACGTGTCGCGATAGTTTTACAACACTACAGGTTCCCTATTCACCCACCACCACCACTCCCCACCCGTCCTGTGATAATGGTGCTCTTTGTGTCGAAGCGGTAACAACATCCAACCATGGCTAAATCGGTATTTCATCTTTCTGAAGCCGATTAGCTGAATATAAATACGGGTTACAAATAGCGTGTGGTCTGTACAGATCCAGGACACGGAACACCTGCCACACCAAGAGGTATTTAAAGAAGGTAATTTTATAATACTGTGTTATTACCTTGATTACTCAAGCGTTAATGTCTCGAATTCGCTCCCTCCTTTTCGTCTAATGTTTTTAAAGAAATCTTTCATTTTGAAGTCAACACCACGCTCACTTGCTTTGGCCTGCCGCTCGTGGGACAAAGCATTTATTTCGTCTGCTCTGTGATCACTACGTTGCACGTCTCTCTCTATAGTGCTGTGGAAAACCCAGTTTTGCAAATTTTGCAAGATAAACTGCCCGCCTAGGAGGAGGTGCGAGCGTCCCTGTTACTGACCTTATGGCGGCTGTCACGACTCCCGAGGTCGCTGCATTCATTGGTTGACACGTCTCACGGTACACACTGTGTCCTTGCATTCATTGGTTATTGACACATCTCACTGTACACATTGGCAGTACCGTACCACATCATACAGCAATTATTTACAGCCCAATCATCACCACCGGAGGAAGGGACATTTACATGAGCCGGGCAGGGCCGGCATTTAAAGTCAAAATACGCATTCCCTCCCGATTTTGACACTAACAAGTCTCTTACTCTCTTTTACCCTCGTCATAAACAGCTCTGTCTCATTTTAAAAAAACGCCTTTAGAAAGTGGACAGGCCGCGTGCTTCTCCGAGGCCACAGTCAGTGGGCCCTTAAGCAGCGTGTACACCAAAACATACATACAGCAATTATTTACAGCCCAATCATCACCACCGGAGGAAGGGACATTTACATGGGCCGGGCAGGGCCGGCTTAAAATTACAGACGGTATTTTTTTTTACTTCAAATGCCGCCGGCATTTGAAGTAAAAAAATATACCGTTGGTAACTTAAGCTTAAGCCTTTTTCTAATTAAGATAATAAGATTATTTAAATACCCAGTATCATTCACCTTTGGGCTAGACTCTCAGCCACAGCCAGCCAGGCTCCAGTAAGTCGAAGTCACTCAGTCAGTCGGATGCACACGTGGCGACTCGAGCCCTAGAACAGACAGACTAGAAAACTACACAGTACAGTACAGAAAGAAACTTCATGGCGTGCGCACGTCCCGAATGGCCAAGCACTGCATGACTTCACATGCTGAAGTCACAGTGATTGGCCATATGCAGTGCAGTGAGGCAGTGTGCCACCACCCACGGGCGGCATCCAATAATGGATTGCCTGCCCTTCTGCGTGGTGGGACCAGCAATTGGCTAGGGGGGCACACTAACTACTTGACCTGGATGCCTTTGAAACCCGGGGGGGGGGCTGCTGCAGCCCGGCTAAAGCAGCACCCCCTCGGTCCCTCATACTGTGAGGTTAGTAGCGCGCATGCTCGTGCTAGGAGCAAGCCTGCCATCCTCATGCACAGTACTGCTGCTGCAGACTGTAATTCAAGCCGCAGCAGACCAGCCAGCCCCACCCCCTGCCCCTGCGCACTCTCCGGATTCAATCGGGTGTGTCCCAAACTGAAGCGCTGCGCTGCGGCGCTTATAATATTGTGTAATTTATTTGCAGGCAATTCACAAAAATATTTTAGGTGCGTCCAGGCTTAGTGGGCCTACGCCCTCACGCCCCAATGGACGCACCGCGGCTGCCTTCTGGTGAATTCTTTCGGTTACTACTGTGGGGTATAACCATGGCCTCTACCCGTGGGGAGGGTTTCCTTGTTATCTTGAAGATTAAATGTTGCTTACTCATTTCTCACCACTAGAGGGAGGCAAATCCTTGTGAAATTATCATGTTTAGTTTGTACATGTTTATCGGAATAAGAATGGACAACGTTACTAATTTTTACTCGTCAGTACCCAAAACCGAGCTGACTGAAGCCATCACTGGGTTTATCTCGTTCTTTCATGCTGGTTTTATAAACATGGCCGCAGTATCTTCATTAGGGCTTCCCATTCCAGCATATGATCCCTCCCTTCCATTAGCCTCCCTCTCATTATATTGTTCAGCTTTCTTCCATATGTGTCCTCTAGGATTTTAGGGGCATATTATCAAGGGGGGCGATAGGCAATTTTCGCCGCCGGCCGCTAAGCGGCGATAATACTATCACCCTATTAGCAAGCTGTCGCTAACAGCAGTTAGCGACAGCTTGTAGGCGATAGCGAGCAGTTTGGGGCTCGCTTTGCATGTCAGCGATATTTATCACTAATGACATGCAAAGTGGGCGTACCCAACCTGTTAGCGACTGAAAGCAGTCGCTAACATCGCTATCGCCTATTACCAACACAGGCGTAGCGATGGAAATATTTGCGCTAAGCGCGAATATCTCCAAAAACACCTGCTCAGACCAGTTCTTAGCCATTATATCCAATGGGAGGTGGATATAACGGCTAAGACCCTGTTAGCGATAATGAGTGAATATCGCTGTATTCTCAGCGATATTCACGGATTTTGCCGCTATCGCCTGGAATTTTATCGCTTTTGAGATAAACGTTGCTAATAGCACGTTATATCAGCGATAATATCCCGTGATGCGCGGCGATAAAAAAATTGCCGCTAACCCTACTTAGCAATAAATATCACTATTTGTTGATAATATGCCCCTCCATCCCTTCTTTCATTATATGCGTTTTAGCTTTCACACAGGCATATTTAATGTAATACATAGACATTCTAAAGTTGAGCGACTTCAGTTTTTTCCAATTTACTGTAGTTATTTACTTGATGTAGGTGGAACCCAGCGACAAGCAGCAGCAGAACACTTTACAGAGAAAATTTTTATTGTAGTAGAAGACAAGAGAACTTGTAGCACTCTACATATGTATCTATGTGTACATACTGACACTGACATTAACTGAACCCAGTGGGGGAACAAGTAGCTTGTGAGAAACTACAGGTACCAGCATGCCACAACAAACCGGAAACTCACTTGAGAGGCCCACCTGGGCCGCATAAATGACGTGCGTGCAGCATGGTGCCGTGAAGCTTATCAGTGTATCAGCCGTCACCTCTGAGGAAGGAGCCCACGAGCTCTGAAATGCGTCAGGAGGCTGTCATTTACCGGAGCTGAATCGCCAGTCTTTCAATAAAAGGCTTTGTCAAGCACTCAGCTGTTGGATGCGTTCTTGCCTCAGGGCATCTTTTTGGTGAATATTTATATATGTATAAGGCGTCCTGTAAACATTCTTGGTGACTAAACTTACCGAGAACCTTGAACGAGTGCAGTCCCTTCATTTGCGTGGCAAGATGTGGTTCTGAGCTGTATGTATGTATATATATATATATATATATATATATATATATATATATATATATATATATATATATCCTCCAACACGTCCTGAATCACAGCTTTGCCACCGCAATACACTCAGGTACAGACACTCAGGCGCGATAAACTCCAATATTAAAGCTTTAATTCTCCATTTCACTCCAGCATATATATATATCTATACTAATATGATAAAGAGAGAGCCCACACCTTTTAGGCGGGTATTCTCAGGAACCACAGCACCAATCACAACACCCAATACAGCGTTGGAAAGGGCAGTTGCAGCAGAAGGACATAGGCTATGCAGATGCCCACCATATACATTTAAAAGGTAAAAGAACCATGCCAGCAAAGTAGTGCCTTCTGGGCGTGTCTGCGTTGTGCTGTGGGTGTGTGCTGGGGGAGTGACAAACGCTGGGGGAGTGTGGTACGTTCCGCCCTTCATGCCATGTCTCATATCGTGTGCTGTGGGCGTGTGCTGGGGGCGTGGGCGTTTCCGGGGCACGGGATTACGGGAAAAAAAAACGAGCGTTGTGCCCAATATTTCATTGTTTTTTCTTCCCAGGTTCTGTACATTCCAGCTCCGGGTGTCCACCTTGCTCCCTTTAAGTACCCCTGCACCCCATAATCATAACCCACCCTTACTCCTTAAAATACCCCAACACCCTTAAACACTAACCCATCTTAACCCTATAAATATACCCTGTACCCCAAAACCCAAACCTATCCCTAAACCCTAAAAATATCCCTGTACCCCAAAACCCAAACCTAGCCCTGAACCCTATAAATAACCCTGTACCTCAAAACCCAAACCTACCACTGAACCCTAAAAATACCCCTGTACCCTAAAACCCAAACCTAGCCCTGAACCCTAAAAATACCCCTGTACCACAAAACCCAAACCTACCCCTGAACCCTAAAATAACCCTGTACCCCAAAACCCAAACCTAGCCCTGAACCCTTAAAATACCCCTTTACCCCAAAACCCAAACCTACCCCTGAACCCTAAAAATACCCCTGTACCCCAAAACCCAAACCTAGCCCTGAACCATGAAAATAACCCTGTACACCAAAACCCATACCTATCCCTAAACCCTAAAACTACTCCTGTACCCCATAACCCAAAACTATATCTGAACCCTTAAAATACCCAAACTCCCCAAAACATATACCTCAGTACCCCAAAACATATACCCCTATACCATTCATGCACTTACAACGAATTTCGTTGTAAATGTATGCGTGGTAAAGCATATAAAATGTAATGCCATGCATTATAATGGCATTGCGGAGTCATGGTACTTTCGTAATGAAAGTATGCGGAGTGATGGTATGCGGAAAGAAAGTTGCGGAATAATGGGTGTTTTCCCTCCCCCGGTAAGTACATTGGTGGCGCGGCGGCCCACATCTCCGGCAACATACTCATATTTTTTCACCACCGATTTGAAAAATGCACATGTCTCTCTCATTGATGGCCAGCACCGACATACACTTTTAGACACACCTCCCGCCCAAGTTCTAGAATTGCGAACTTTAGAGCTGGGGAGCTACGTTCGAATCTCGGCATCAGCTCAACATCCTATGATTCCAGGCAAATCGCTTTGTCTCTCCGTGCCTACCACAAATGTATGTGTTCTTCTGTAATGTAAATTGTGCTCATGCCATGTTGTCGAGTTTGCGCTATATAATATTGCAAGGAAAAATAAAGTAGGGAAACTCGAGTTCACAAACTACTGAACGCGCACTCTTAAGTGCATCAGCAGTGCACTGTGAATCGGAGCGTTTCACAGGCCTGTCACAGATAAGAAATGCTATCAAAACGAAATCCTACAAAACAATATACTACTGGCCGGCAGCAATTCATACCCGGACAACGTCGGGACGGGCTGCTAGTATATATATATATATATATATATATATCCTTCTCACTACCCCAGAAATGCCGGGATGCGAAAGCGGGGGTGCACCTCAGGGACCGAGGTCGACCTGTTTTCAATAAAGTTTCACTATGCACCAGAAATAAGCACCCACTCCGAGAATGGTCGATTAGATTTATTTAAAGTGCATTTCAGCCAAAAAAAAACACCCCACGCGTTTCGGCGGAAACCGCCTTGCTCATGGGTAATCTTGGTGTAAAACAAATCCGTCATTTAAACAAACATACAAAAGTTGTAGTGGTTTAAAGAAATAAACTAGCATACAATATTTTCATTTAAATCCAAACATATACTACATTTGTACATTACTGGCTATATTTGCCAGATACAGTGTTTTTACCACGTGATCAAGGCTTTCACCGAAACGCGTTGTGTGGATTAAACCTGGAATTCAAGATTGTTGGTTGCTTGTATTGTTCCTGAGAGCGTACTAATTTTGACTTTTTGGTTTGTGATATATATATACGTGCTTCTGTAGAGAAAACATAGCCAAAAGGCAGCCGAACACTGTATATGCTCAGAGACAAGCTTAAAGTTGGCTGGTAAACAGGAGAGGAAGCTGAGTTGTAAATGTTAAGGCATTGTGGTGTTACTGAAAGAGGTGAGTCTCCAACTCTTAAATTGGATCAGCACTGGGGTAGCCCTGATGGACAAGGGGATGTTGTTCCAAATCCTGGGTGCATAGACAGAAAAGTCTTGTTTTCTTTTGTCCTTTTTTACACTTCTTAGTTTACGCTCTGATGGTGTCCTGTCCGTGGGTGTGCCATGAACCACCAGAAGTTGTGGGCTTGTCTACAAGATAAGTGGATGTGGTGATCATGGTGGCTTTGTAAATTATTCATCTCGTTTTCATATTTAAAAAAAAACATTTTATTAAGTTGATTCAAACTATGATGCAGCTGGTTTTCAAGATGGTGCAGGGGCAAGGGAAGCAAGCCAATTGAGTCTTATTAAGGTGGTATAATGTGACCATATTTCGTCAAGCTCTGTGTGAGATGTGCTGCAGAGTGCAGGATGCCCAAAAGGGGTGCTGTTAGATCTGACATCCTTGGCGTGGTGTTACCCCTAACTTTTTGCTGACTCATTTTTGGCTTAGGACTCTTCACACTTAACACCAGTAACCAGTTTTTAAAGTGCTAGTGCTCTCTCCAGAAAGCATTTCACATTGGCTTATACCCAATTGGCACATCTAACTTACTTGTAAGTCCCTAGTAAAGTGGCAGCCCCTATGCCCAGGGACTGTAAACTAAATGCTACTAGTGGGCCTTCAGCACTGATTGTGCCACCCACTTAAGTAGCCCTTTAAACATGTCTCAGGCCTGCCATTGCAGCCTGCGTTTGTGCAGTTTAAACTGATGTTTCAACCAGGCAAAATAAACCTTTTGCCAAGTCCTAACCTTCATTTTTAATACTTACAAGCTACCCCTAGGGTAGGCCCGGAGACTGACAGCCCATAGAACAATTTGCATTGTATTTAAAAAGATGGATGTGTACTTTTATGTTTTACATGTCCTGATACTGAAAAACCCCTAAAGTTGTTTTTCACTGCTGCAATAGTCACATTGGAGGTACCATATTACATTTAATAAGTGTAATTACCAAATGGGAACAGATTATCAGTTCTAGTTTGGTGTCTTTGGAACTGTAATGAAAAATCCTAACTCATGAGGAAGTCAGATTTTAAATTAGAATTTTGAAAAGGCCACTTTTAGAAAGTTCTATCAAAAGAACAGCGTTTCTTTTTGGAGATATGTGTGGATAAACAATAAAAACAGGCTCAATGGCAGAGTACAATTGCACTGTTCAAGGATGTAAATTAGGAACATTTTGTGAAACATTCGCTGTGTTGAAAATGGTTGTATTATCTTAAATACAAAAACTTGATGTGCCAAGTGTCCCGCGTGAACAACGGAACAAAAAAGAAACGATATAGAACATTGCATTTATACATACAGCACACAAAATGAATTCACGTTTCCAAAACTAAAGCAAATAACCACATAGAAAAATGATCAACTAAAGATGATCCCATGTGTCAATCAAAGGGATCAAGTAGCTGGTTCATTTGTCTATGTCGACAATGTTTCGACCCCCTCTATAGTATGGGGTAATATCAGGACCAATAGAATGTGGTGACACCTGATGGTGTCTGGAATAATTACAACCAGTGTGCACACCAAACAAGTGACAAAAAGTGGAAGGGTACTTGTAGAAATCTGGATCTGTATATACTATACCAAAGTAAGGTACAGTGTGCACAGAGTCCGGGGAGTCCCCAGAGGTATAGCAGAGGCTAAGTTAGGTAAGTACTAACAGCTCTCTGGGCGAGCAGTTAGGCTTATCCAGAGGGTGTGTAAAGCATTTATTGCATTCATTCAATCAAGACTGATGGCACACACTCACAGTCTGATTCCAAAACAATTAGGTAAGTATAAAAAAGGTATACTTATGTTTTATTTTTAGAAACCAGCAGAACTTTGCACATACTCTCAAATGCAAGACTTTACATGGAAATGCAGTTGTGGTTGAATTTGCAATTGTTACAGGTTAGTATTGGTGCCAAAAGAATTATATTTGGAATACTTTTAGATTACTTTTATATGACATTGACTACTCGGGTGGTATGCCTAGATACCACACTAGGGATCTTACAATACACAGTAAGTTAGACTTTTAAAGATTTGCAGTGCAGTTACTTTTTCTCCATACAAACATCTGTTTGACACAGACCTTTTTTAGGGACAAAAACACATAACATTTGTCCCTATGGAAGAAAAATGGTTATCAGTTTCACAGGTAAGTAAAAATGTAAATGTAAAAAATGTAAATCCGTTTTTGTAAAGCGCGAACTACTCACCCTACCGGGTCTCAAGGCGCTGGGGGCCGTCATGGAAACTAAGTGAGCTATTCCCCAGAGTCACATGGCGCTGAGTTGAGCTGCCTCCGGAGCCGGGAAACGAACCGTGAACCCTGTGCTCCAAAGTCAGCTGCACCACACCTCTCCACTCACAAGTGTGAGTTTTGGGGGTTAGGACCAAGGTTCCCCAAGGTCTAGGTAGTTACTCACGTTGCACCATCAGCAGCACTGGGTCTGCTAGGTGCAGAGTACAGGGGCCCAAAGTTAGCTAATGGGGCCTTTAGCCAGGGACTGCTTGCGAGCAGGCCACTTGGCTGTGGGAGCAAAGCTCCCGGGGCAGAGATCAGCACTGCAGGGGCCAACAATCAGCCAAGGAGCTGCACCATCCATGGAACTGTGGCGGGCAGATGCAATGTGCCAAGGAGACGTCGGGGACACTGTTGGTAATATTGGAGGCCTCCGGTTCGGCAAAGAGGCTTCATGCTCAGATGGGGAAACTTCCTGAAGGTGACAACTGGCTGGAGAGGTACGTTGGATTTCTGGGTTGGGTAGAGCCCCTAATATACCACCCTCCAGTGGGAGGGGGGCATGAACCGCTCCCTAATTGACTGGGTCCCCTCATCTTCAAGATGGAGGGGACTGACATGTGTGGGACTGAGACGTGCGCTTCACATTGCCTCCCCACCTGATGGGTGGGGTTGGCAAAGGTGGTAATACCTCTCCTCCTAGCTTGGTTTTCCCGCCGATTCTCCACCCCAAAGAGGGGAGCAAAACCATTGGGGGCCAGTTGCTGGGGTGCGGCTGGGGGATGGCAAGCCTTTGAAGCTTCCCCTTCGTGGACCCAGCAAATTCTTCAGGAGGAGGAGGAATGACACCCCTGCCCAGGATGAGCTTTGTCTCTCGACCCAGAGAGCAGAGGCTTTCTACCCAGGGGTCCAGAACCTGTCTGGTAGTGGCAAATGGCAGGCAAACATCCAGGAACCACACCAGGGCAGGTCGTTTTTCAGGGAGCATCTCGAAGATGCCCTTGGAGTGCATTTTACTGGCACCATTGTGGGTTTAATGTGCTGAGATGTTTGCAATGTTACCAAACTTCCCATTTTATAATAAAGCCATTATGGAGCTGTGGAGTTCGTAATGACCAACTCCCAGACCATATACTCTATATGATTTACTACACTTACAATGTCTAAGAATGGATTTAGACACTGTAGAGGTACAGGGCTCATACCAATGCACACTCAACTGAGGGCTAGTGCACCCTGCTAGAGGGGTGACTTACCTATGCCTCAGGCAGTTGGTTGTAGACATAGCACACAGGGATGTGTGCCATGTTGACTCTTGATTTTTCTCTGCACCAAGACATGCAGCCTGCAAAGGCAGTGTGTGGCTGTTAAGGTACATGGGGTCTCATTTATGAGGCGCCTTCCGCCATCGGACCGTCACTTTTTGTGATGTTCCGTGGTGCAGAAGCCTGCGTGATATTTATCAGGCAACACTAAAAAACATTTTTGGGCGTACTGCTGCCTGATAAATATCAGTCCCTTTAACGCAGTGTTCTGCATTAAAGGGGGGGTGCAATGGGTGTTGCCGGGGGCGTTCCCAGCAACATCCATGGCCTTTCGGCACTGCCCCAGATTTACGAGAAATCGTTAATCTAAGGCAGTGCCAAAAACTTACAGAGAAATATCTTTATTTCTCCTCGTTTTGCCTTTTTCTATGTGTGCTGCACTCTGCAGCATGCCTAGAAAGAGGAAAAGCCTCTTTTGATTATTTTTGTACAGAGAGGTTCACCTTCCTGTACAAAAAATAATCATCCCCGCAAGGCCGGCACCCTTGCACCATTGTGAAAAGGTGCCTGCGCTGGCGCTCGGCATCCCACTGTGCACCGGCACAGGGAAAAAGGACAGGAATGCGCCATGTCTTATAGATATGGTGTATTCCTGCCCTTTTCTTTTGCCGTAGGGAAGCCTAGCAGGAAGGCCTGCTGCGCTTCCCTACGGCAAAACCTCATAAATGAGGCCAATTGTCTCTAAGGGTGGCACAATAGGTGCTGCAGCTCTTAGAGGCCTTCCCTGGTCTCATTGCCCTTGATACCCATGGTACCTTTTACAAGCAACTTCCCTGTGGCCAGAGATGTGCCAATCGTGGGTACAAAGGTACATGTTTTGGGAAAGCATGCAGGCCCTTGTAACCTGATTGGTTGGGACCCAGAGCACCTCCAGTCAAGTTTCATCAGATGTCAGGCAAAAAGTGGGGGGTCACCATGAAAACAGCGGCACTTCTTACAGTACTCACATGGGGCACTCAGACGGGAACCCCAAGCTGTCAATGCTGACCAAGAAAGACAATGCTTATTGAAAGGAAAGCACAGAGTAAGGTGCCACAATGGGGTCTAACTGATGGACAGCAAATTATAAGAGCTGCATGTGCACCGCGAGGATGGGAGGAATATCTGAATATGATCTAGAAGACGGGTGGCACATGTCCAGCCTTGCTGCTTCATCAGTGTCTATTGAACAAAAAGAGTTGCCAATACTGTGCTATGATTTTATTCTCAGTCCCTTCAAAAGCATACGAATAAAACACTATGTTTTGTTTGGAAACTAATATTTGAATCAATCTTTATTCTTAATTTGCTTGAATTTCTTTATATATTCATGAAATTGGTTGTTATTTCACTAATTTCAACAGTTTACAAAAGACCTTCTGTACACCACTTAGACAATCATATAAAAATTACATCACAACATATTACATTATATACATTTACATTCATTCAAACATACCTTCTCAAACACCCGCAGACAACAAACATTCATATATATACACTGGAATTAAGTTAATCCCAGAAAGCCATATAACAATCTTTTTTCTAAAGTGAAACAATAATTTGGAGTGATTCAAAATGACTTTTCATAATCTAATGGCGTTGACAGTCAATGTCAAAAGAACTGACTTACGACAAAATTCTAAATTTACTACTCATGGTATTCACAGAATGCACTTACTGTCCTAAGTTTACTTCCGCACTCACGCCGGAATTTCCACACCCGGAGTGTAAGCTCCGCACCCGGAGTGGAATTTCCACCATCGGGTTGGAATCTCTGCTTCCAGGCCAGAATACCCACAATGCATCAGATATAGTCATTAACACCAGATTGTGGGTATTCTGGTCCGGAAGTGGAGATTCCGGCCCGATGGTGAAAATTCCGCTCCAGGTGTGGAGCTTCGACTCTGGGTGCGGAAGTTCCGGCCTGAGTGCGGTCATAAACTTAGCACAATCGTAAGTGCATTCTGTGAATACCATGAATAGTAAGTTTAGGATTTTGTCGTAAGTTAATTCTGTGAATCGGGCCCCAGGATTCTAACAACTTTGCACCTGGACTCTGCCATCCATTGGTCTACCCTGCCTGGTGGTGCTGCCCCAGTCCTGAGCCCTCAGAAGTGGGCTTAAGGTGCTCTGCCAAACTCTGTGGATGCAGCAGAACCCACACCTCTTCTGCTGTGCAGCGCAAACCCAAGCAGAACCGAGGTATTGCCGCTGCTGTGTGAATTGGACCTGTTGCAAAGACCCACATCACCTTCACAGCTCCTTTGGAACCACTGCTGTGTGATGCATCCTCAGTGCAGGCCCTCGCATCCCTCATTGATGGCAGCCTTGAGTCCGCATCGCTACCTCGTAGCTCCTTGAACCCGACTGCGTGCCAAATCCTCGAGGCTGGATTTTGCATTACAATCCCCATCTAGAGGAGCCTCAATGATGATGCAGGCCCTCGCATTGCAGCCTTGCTGCATCTCAGAACCTGTAGTTCTGAAAATTCTGGACCCGTGCAATAAACTTTGTCGTAGTATGACGATTTTGGTATCAAAAGACCGAAAATGGCTAGTACACTATGTACAAGCATTTTCGTCATATTCCAGTAACGATTTCACCTCGAAATCGTCATTTTCGTCCTGAACCCTTGACTTCCATTTTGTACGGCAGCCATTTTAGAGTTGCCCTCACATAGGCTTATAATACAGCCAAATTCGATTCCAAAGGACACATACACCTTAATTGACTTCTCTGTGACCTGGGCAAGCTGAAACCATTGCCCCAGGCCGAACCTGCCCGACCAGTTTCTTTCCCAGTGGCCTAGCGAGATAGCATCAAGGCATAACATGCCATACACCTTTTCATCGCACACACACCCTGCCTAACCTTGCTCACACCTGTCCCTGATTCTTTACATATGTCTTGTTTTATGAGGAGGAGGTGCCCGTTTTTATTGGGGGTCCACCGATATCTGATGAAAATGTTGGGCCTTGCCGGGTAATTTGTTGTGGGCTGGACGAACTGAAATGTGGGATTGTCATCATGACTCTGCTTTTTCTTTGTAGTGAAAATATGTGAATGGTCTACTGTAAATTTAAGAATGTTTGCCTGAAGCATAATATTTTGTATAAAAAGAGGAGCCTGGCTTTGTAAGATTGAGCAGTCTCCTGAGAATATACACACCGTGCTGTTGTACTTCTAGGACGCCTGTTACATGGTTGCAGCCAATAAATTCGATCTTTGACTTCACCTAGAAGACTCTGAGTTTCTGTGGTCTGAATCAGGAAAGTACTCGAGGTCTTAGGGTGTACCCTGACACCACTGGGTTACCGGTTTGGTACCGGTTCTGAAAAACCCAGTACCTCAGCTGGCGCCCAACGTGGGGCGATACCAACGGTACCGGTCCAAGCCAGAGGTTCGTGAGGAGCTTCGTGTGAAAATTCTGGAGGAAGGCCGCCACTTCATCGACCCCTGCATGTCGACGTGGTCCGAAAGTCTTTGCTGCGAGGTTCCCCGCTTCCCGACGGCTACGAAGGACTGCTGCCCTGACTATCGCCCTGATTTGGACCCTTGATGTTTGGTAGAGAGAAACGATAGACGAGCCTTCTGGTGACGTCATCGATATCTCAGTTAAGTATAAGTGGAGCGTCTCCCAGTCCTTAGTTGGTTCTTAGTTTGGTATCCCTTTGGGATCTTTGATTTGGAACTTGCAAGTACCAAAGCAGAAGGACTCGTGTATTCACGAGAATATCGTATTCGATAATCCTTTGAAGTTTAAAGCTAGACTAGTGAGCGAAGATGCCTGGTCTTAGCAGACTTGGAAATTTGTTTTGTCTTGGTTGTAATAGGGATTCCCGTTTGGAGGACTCGTGTCCGGTTCCTCCGATTGGAACTCCGACTTATGAATTGTATGTGAAACATGGAGTAGGCCCCATCACATATAATGAAGTGTGGATCCGCTACACCAGAAAAGATGGTGTTTTAAAATGGCCCCAATATAGTAGCTTTGACACGGAAATCCTAGATAATCTAGAAGTTAAACTTTTTAAGAAGAAAGCCCGGCCGGCGATGTTTGACTCTTTCCGCCTATGGCGTAAAGAAGCCAAGCAGAAAGAAATTAAATTAGAGAAGAAAAATAAAAGAGAAAGGGGTATTTCAGTAATGCAAGCTGCTATGCAGTTTAAAGATAACGAAGAAGAACAGATGAGTGAGCAGTTGCACAGGCAACGTAAAATGGTACACGATAAATGTTATCCATTTTTACCGCCTCTTCAGCAAGATGCAGCAAAAGACCTTGAAAAAGATCCGCTAATGTCGCATTTGTTAAGTTCGCCACCCCCTTATGCACAGAATGCTACGGCACCTCCGCAACCTTTAGCTGCGCAACCTTTGGTTGTATTGCCTCCTGCTCCTCCACAACCACCAGCTGCTCTTCAGTTGGCCCCTACTCTTCCGGTGCAGCCTCCTCAAGGGCCACCGGCTTTGACATCTGCTCTGCCTTTACTTCCTACAACTTTGACTACTATATCGACTCCCACTCCTGGTATTCCTCCTGACACTGCCTCTGCGTCTGCCTTGCCTCACCCTGCTTTTCCGCCTGTCCTTTCATCGACTTCTCCCTCTGTTCGCCAGAGAATGACTAGCACTGTTGCTAGTCTTCTATATCCTCTCGTTGGAGCAACAAGTGTAACTCCTGACACAGAGCGTAAGCAGTTGCGTAGCCAACTGCCTGATTCGAGGGAGAAGGAAACATTGAATTATTTGGCACATAAATGGGTTACCGACACGACGAGGTACGGGCTAGAGTCTGTCATGGATGTCTTCCATCAGTGGGAAGAACCGAAGCAGAGATACGTTTTTGACAAAATGTGTACTTTCCTTTGTGAGGATAGAGAGGAAAATGATTTGGAGCCCAATCCGCCTGAGTTGTGTCGTGTACGGTTCGAATTTGGAAAAGGCGCAATTGTTGGTTCAGATGTTAAGAAAGCAGTTGCGACATTGTTGTCGCTTAGGACTGAAGGTGTTTCTAGGTCGTTGTTTGAGTCTGATTCTTCTGTTAAAAAGAAGGGAAGACAATATCCCATGAGAGAAGTTCCTCCAGTATGGAAGGAAGAAGTAGCGGCTGGTCCTGGTAATGTTCCACCAGCTATACCAGCACATTTTCAGCGTGTGTGGGTACATGTTCCATGGAAGCGAGCTGAAGTCTTGGCCCTTAAACAGACATTGCCTGATCCCCGTAAGAATCCTGCAGGGTATTACAAGGAATTGTCACAGACTGCAGGTTCATGCATCATGAATTTAGCTGACATAGACATGTTGTTTGGGAATGTTGTTCCACAGCCTTTATGGGGAAAAATTCGTCATGCAGATCATGATCAGGAGTTAGGTGACTCATGGGCTAATATTACTGCTGCAGATGCCCGACAAGTTGGTGGTGCTAAACCAGAGCCTTTAGTAGCAGATCTCCCTGGTAGGATCATTAATTAGATGAAAACTTTAATGCCCGCGATGCGTGTGAATTGGGATAAGCTGTCTGCGTGTAAGCAGAAGAAAGATGAAACGGTGTCAGATTTCTTCACCAGGTTTGAAGAAACGTTTGTCGACCACAGTGGTCAAGATATGAGTACAGAAGGTGGACAACGGTTGTTCGTTGATAAATTTGTGCATAATTTGTTACCCGAGTTGTGTAAGAAGTTAAAAGATTCAGAGAGTTCATGGGCCGTTTCCTCTTCAGCGCAGATATTGGCTACTGCACAGTACTACGAAAATAGAGACAAAGATGAGAAAGATAGAGCAGAGAAGAAAACTAAAGAGTTAAAAACGAAGGTTCTGTTACAGCAAGCGTATCCGCAACGTAGTGGTCAAAATCGTGGTGGTCAGAGTAACTATCAGCAGCCTCAGCAGTTTCAGAGAGACACGCAAAAAGACGAATATCCCCAACAACGTTTTCCTGTAGGCCCTAATCAGTGTGCATATTGTAAAGAGGAGGGTCATTTTAAAAGTAGTTGTCCTGCTTTATTACAGCACATGAATGGTGTTTCCAGTGCAAGAGGTCGAGGTATTTCACAAGCACCTAGAGGTAGAGGACGTGGAAATTTCCCCCAGAAAGCGCGTTCCTCTCCGCCTCAGAATTCAATGAATAGTTTTGATCAACAGAATAATGTGTCTGGTAGGACAGCTCAGTACTATGCTGATGATTACTATGCAGAGGATGACCATATGGCAGGTAATGATTGCTAGGACAGCCGTAGACAAAGAGAGGGAGTTATTTCAGTTCCAGTAGATCAGAGTGGACCTTATGTTGAGGTGATTACATCAGGTGTGTCAGAGCCTTTTCTGTTGGATACTGGTGCTACAAAGAGTTCTATTATGCACTCTAAACTCCCTGGCGCACCTTTGTCTGGCGAAACGAATGTATCAGTAGGTTTTTCTGGCGCCCCAGTTAGAAATCCGATTTCTGACCCTTTGTCCCTTTCTGTTGGACCTTGTGAATTCGAAGCACCCCTTATTCTGACAACAGGTTGTGGTGAAAACTTGTTAGGATTGGACTTGTTGAAAAGATTGTATGAGACGTTATATTGTTCTCCTTCAGGAGTACAACTTACACTGGGTAAGAAAGTGATTTCTCAAATGTATTTGTCAAAGGACAAACTTCCAACAGAATTGTCATCTCTCCCTAATATTCTTTGGGCTACTGGTCCTAATGATGTAGGTCTTTTGGAAATACCGCCATATGTTGTAACATTGAAAGCCAATGTTAAGATGCCACGAATTCCCCAATACAAAATCTCTAGCCACCTGTTTATAGATTTGTTATTGATCTTAGAGAGGTGAATAAAATAGTTGTGCCACAATTTCCAGTTGTACCTGACATTACTGCCCTATTGACTATGATTCCAGCTTCTGCCACCTGGTTCTTGGTGATTGACTTGAAGAATGCTTTCTTCAGCATCCCGATTGCAGAGGAGAGTAGGGATATTTTCGGCTTCAGTTTAGGAGGTCGAAGCTTCCGCTTTAAACGCGCTCCACAGGGCTACTGTGAAAGTCCATTGATATATAGTCAGGCTCTAAAAACACAGCTTGATACGATTGTTTTACCTGATGGCGCTACCCTCATTCAGTATGTTGATGATTTGCTTGTTGCTGCAGATACAGAGGAAATCTGTAAAGAAGCCAGGTTGTCATTGTTGCGTCATTTGTGTGATTTGCATCACAAAGTGTCTCTTTCAAAATTGCAATATTGTCGACAAGAAGTGACCTACTTAGGTCATCTCTTATCGAAGGAGGGAAGGAAACTGACCCCAGGAAGAATTCAGGCAATAGCAAAATTGAGTGTGCCAAGAACACAGAGAGAAGTGCGTGCTTTCTTGGGCATTACATCATATTGCAGGCAATGGATACCAAATTTTTCCTTGCTGGCCAAACCTTTGGTGGCATTAACTTGTAAAGATACACCGAATCCCATCCCATGGTCTGAAGAGTGTCAGAAAAGTTTTTCTGAATTGCGCAGTGCATTATGTTCGGCTCCTGTGTTGGGTACCCCCGACTACAAAAAGCCCTTTACATTGTATGTCCATGAGAAAGAAGGTTGTGCATTGTCGGTGTTGACACAGTTGTTTGGAGACAAGCAGCGTCCATGCGCGTATTTTTCGTCGACTTTGGATCCGGTAGCTAAAGCATTTCCGAGTTGTTTAAGAGCAACAGCAGCAGCAGCTGTTTCTATTCGACAGTCTGCTGGTTTAGTGATGAATATCACGTTAATTGTGATGGTTCCACATGCAGTGGACACGTTGTTAAACAGAACCAAGACACAGCACTTAACTAGTGCTCGATTGTCAGGTTACGAGTTGACATTGTTAGCGAGTCATGTGCACATAAAAAGATGCAACACTCTCAACCCAGCTACATTGTTGCCGATTGTAGAGGAATTAGATGATTCAGAACAGCATGATTGTTTTCTTAGAACAGAAGAAGAAACGAAAGGGAGAATAGACCTCTAGGATACTCCCCTTGCAAAGTGTGATGGTACCTTATGGGTGGATGGTTCATGCTTCAAGCTTCCGAATGGTGATACGACTGCAGCATATGCTGTCACGACTTTACATACAATTGTTGAAGCTGCACGTATCCCACATAATTCAGCTCAAGCAGCAGAATTGATTGCACTTACGAGAGCATGTGTGTTGTCTAAAGGAATGAAAGTGACTATCTATACCGATAGCCAGTATGCATTTGGTGTGGCTCACAGTTTTGGACGATTGTGGAAAGAACGTGGGTTCCTGACTTCGCATGGAGCTAAGATTCAGCATGGTCAGTTGGTGAATGAGCTTCTTGAGTCACTGACTTTGCCGTTGCAAGTTGCGATTGTGAAATGTAGTGCACACAAGAAGGTGACTGATGATGTTGGTCGTGGAAATGCATTTGCTGACGAAATCGCAAAAGAAACAGCAAGGAATGTGATGAGTCGAATGTATGTTGCAGGCCCTGCAAGATGGGTTGGTGATGTTGGAATGTGTGAAGACACGATAGAGAGTGTGAAATCTATTCAAGCTGAAGCTACAGAGAAAGAGTTGAGTGTGTGGAGAGAAAGTAGGGGTAAATTGGATGCCAATGGTTGTTGGATTGGATTGTCAGAGCATCAGAGATGGTTGTTACCCGATGCGTATGTACTTGCAGTGGTTACAATGGCTCATGGAATGGCTCACATCAGTGTGAAAGGGATTTGCAAGTTGTTGGCTCCAGTATGGCAAAATGCTGGAATTCCCAAGAGTGTAGAAAACGTGGTCAAGAATTGCATGGTGTGTCTAAAATACAATCCTGGTAGGGGAACTCCAACTCCAGCTGGTCATTTTGCACCTCCTACGTATCCGTTCGAGGTTTTGGAGCTAGATTTCATCCACATGGAGAGGTGCAACAATTTAAAATACGTACTCGTTGTTGTTTGTGCCTTTTCAAGATGGGTGGAAGCCTACCCCCTAAAAGACAATACTGCCCTATCCACAGCTAAAGCCCTTGTGAAAGAGTTCTTCCCCAGGTTTGGAATGCCGAGAATGGTCTGGAGTGACAATGGGAGTGAATTTGTGGGTCGAGTGATGAAGAAAGTATGTGAAGGGCTAGGCATTCACCAGAAATTTCACGCTGCAAATCCCCCCCAATCAGCTGGACTAGTAGAATGTTAGAATGGCACTTTAAAACTTAAATTGGCCAAAATTCAAGCGAGCTCTGGTCTTAAATGGCCTGACGCTCTACCTTTAGCACTCCTATCAACCAGAATGACTGTGCATTCGCAAGAGGGACTATCAGCCTGATTCATGTACATGCCGTTTTGCGTGTCCCTAATAGCGAATCATAGCGATTCGCTATTGAGGACACGCAAAACGGCATTCATGTAGGAATTGCTACTTAAATAGCGATTCCTACATGTTCTTTATTTGCGAGTAGCAATTTGCTACTCGCAAATACTCCCCATTCATTCCTATGGGCCAAGAGGCCCATAGGAATGAATAGGGATTTGCGAGTAGCAAATTGCTACTCGCAACTAAGATAGCGATTTTAAGGGTGCCAGGGGTGTCCAAAGGACGCCCTGTAGCACCCCTAAAATGCACTTTTGGACAGGTGTTGCGCACACACATGTCCAAAGGACATGTGTGTGTGCTACATGCAACTTTGAAAAATGCTTTTAAAAGCATTTTTCTGAGTTTTTGCTATTTACCGACAGGTCTGACCTGTCGGTAAATAGCGGCCCCAAAAGTCCAAAATCGCTATTTTGTTTTGTGTCATGAATAGCATTTGAGGAATCTCTATTAGAGATTCCTTAAATGCCATTCCACGCAAATATGCGAATTCTTACATAGCGATTTTTGCATTTGGTATCATGAATACCAAATGCAAAAATCGCACTCGCAAAGGGCCAGATTCTCAGAATCTGGCCCTTTGCGAGTGCAATTTACCTACATGAATCAGGCTGTTAGTCCTTATGAGATCGTTTTTGGCTGCCCGGCCAACATATGGGGAGTGCCAAGGCCCACCAAATTCAGTGAAATTGAACACCTTGTTTTGCTTGACTACTTGTACGAATTGACGGCTAAATTGCGTGTTTTACATCAACAGGTGCATGATACACTGCCTCAAGTCTCTGAAGCTCCAGGACATCAGATCGATCCTGGATCCTGGGTTCTGGTGAAGAACTTTCAGCGAACAAAGAACGACCAGCCCAGGTGGACTGGCCCACACCTCGTCCTTCTTTCAACGAGATCAGCTGTTCGTGTAGAAGGGACGAAGCACTGGATCCACGGCGTACAATGCAAGAGGGTGCCTTTACCTCTGCCGTACGACCGGCGGGTCCAGGAGGGTGTCGCCGACTCAGAGACTGAAACTGTGCCTCGTTTTTCGCTTTTCATTGATGCACGTATAAAAGGAACACTTACTGAGAAAGAAAGTGACAATATTTTGCAACCAGCTGTATCACCGTCAATTCGATTGGACACTACAGAACCTGAACTCCTTTTCCAAGATCAAACAGTACCTGGGAGAAAACGTTATAATTTGAGGCCGAGACCTATGGACAAATAAACAAAATTTTCCTTTTTCGCTATTTTTGAAAGCGCAGCTCTCCCATCTGAGAAACTTGCTTATTTTTTTTGTTTTTCGAACCGCCATCCGGGTTCCGCTGCTAGGGTCGCGATTGCCCAAAGTCTTTGGGGTGCAGCTGACGACGTTAGGTCGACAGTTCTGGTTGGTCTAAGGGAGTTGCCCCAGACTGACAGAAGCATTCCTTAGCAGAAACAACCTACCATCGCGAGCAGCACTTTAGAGAGGATGGAGTTTTTCGAGATGGAGAGATCTGCCAAAACTGTGAACTTTAAAGCTAGAATATGTGAAATGATGACTAAAAAACGTTTTCTGATAGTATGCATTTTTGTTCTATTAAGTGTAATGTCGTTTTTTATTGGATACGTTTTATTCTCTTATCGAGTAACATTTGCACCCACTACACCGTCCATACCTCCTACTTCTACTGTTTCCCCACACTCTTTTCAACCCCTTCCTGAACACGAATCCGCTAGGAGATTAGAGTTTATTAATAACTCCTTTGTTCAGCTTTTGCACCAACACCAACTAGTAATGAACACGACTAACTGTTGGGTGTGTGGTCTTATGCCTCACACAACGGATAAAGGTATCCCTTATCTGGTCCTGCCTTTCAGCCACAATGGTTCTGTGTGGGCATACAGAACAATGTTCATCTATGCACATGAAGTCTACCCCCTACGTTCTGTGGAAGACAATCCTAAGATTAGTGCTCTAGTTAAGGGTATAGTAGACATGATTAAGGAAGATATTTCCTACGAAACTATCCCTAGAGATGAGACACTAGTATACATAGGATGGAACGTGACTGGATATGGAGCTACTCTGAGTGAGAAACAGCAAGCTAAGAGATCTTCCCCGATTTGGATTGTACCCCATCAGGGTCACCTGTGTCTGCAAGGTACTGGCAAGAATCCCAGAGCTCAGCTAGGGAAAAGCATCTGTACTGAAACATATGTTTTTGCATCTCAGACTTCCCCTTCGTTTTTAGCAGCTAAGGGTACATTTTTCATCTGCCATGATAGAGCCTATACATGGTTGCCCCCTGACTTTTCGGGCACATGTTTTGTTTCGTTCCTGCTGCCTCCCACCTACACAGCTGCGGCAGATTACCACAAGACAAGGATAGTTAGAGGTGTCTTCAGCGAGGAAGACACTGCAGGACAAGAATTTGGGGACTTTGTAAAGGGTTTTCTGCCGTTCTGTGGACCCATGGTTAACAGCAGGAACATAAGGCAATTGACAAGGGTGGTTGAATCCACTGTGGTTGAAACTGCCGGTGCCCTTAGTAACTTGACTGCTGAGCTCCAGTCGGATCGTCTCATGACCCTTCAGAACAGGGTCGCATTAGATGTCATACTTGCAGACCGAGGTGGGGTATGTAAATTGATCCAATCGAGTTGCTGTGTTTTCATTCCAGATAACGCTCCAACAGTGTACCAGGCCATCTCCAAACTGCATAAGATTTCCGAATCTATTCATGTGGATAAAGGAGATTGGTCGTTAATAGGATGGTTCTGGGAACTGATATCCGCCTGGGGGTGGAAAATTCTGATGGTCATTGGGATGGTCTTAGCCATTCTTTTCCTGTTCTGTCTGTGCGTGCAGTGTGCTCCTGCAATATGTGGCCTCTGTGCTACATCATGTGTAAGGAAACCTGTATCAAGAGACGAGCTAAGTACTAGGATGATGTTGCAGCAACATCTCAATGACTTTAGGAATATAGACCTGGACTCAGATTAGCATGAGGATAGGTTAATTGCCTATGTAAGGGCAAAAGGAGGGTTTGTAGTTCTGAAAATTCTGGACCCGTGCAATAAACTGTGTCGTAGTATGACGATTTTGGTATCAAAAGACCGAAAATGGCTAGTACACTATGTACAAGCATTTTCATCATATTCCAGTAACGATTTCACCTCAAAATCGTCATTTTCGTCCTGAACCCTTGGCTTCCATTTTGTACGGCAGCCATTTTAGAGTTGCCCTCACATAGGCTTATAATACAGCCAAATTCGATTCCAAAGGACACATACACCTTAATTGATAGCATCAAGGCACGACATGCCATAAACCTTTTCATCGCACACACACCCTGCCTAACCTTGCTCACACCTGTCCCTGATTCTTTACATATGTCTTGTTTTATGAGGAGGAGGTGCCCGTTTTTATTGGGGGTCCACCGATATCTGATGAAAATGTTGGGCCTTGCCGGGTAATTTGTTGTGGGCTGGACGAACTGAAATGTGGGATTGTCATCATGACTCTGCTTTTTCTTTGTAGTGAAAATATGTGAATGGTCTACTGTAAATTTAAGAATGTTTGCCTGAAGCATAATATTTTGTATAAAAAGAGGAGCCAGGCTTAATATGTATTTTATGTATTTTATGTTCCTCGATAACGGAGCGTCTTTCAGCTTGAAGCATAACACAGCATCCCGCGCATTTCGAATGAAATGAACATTAAACCGTTTTGTGAAATCCCGCCACGCTGTATAGCAATCGAATCCGTACGCGATAGTATTTCACGACCTTTTGTGATGATTTAGTAAATGTAGAAATGACCTCACTTGTTTATATTGCTCCACACGAGCGTTGCCCAACAGTAGAATACATTTAGTATCTTATTCTTGAATTTGTATTGCACACGTTTTGGTTGTTACTTCAAATTAATTTGTGGTTATTATTTAGCATTAAATGACTACATGTACGTTACCTAGGAACCATAGAGAAGACACAGTTATTGAATATAAATGCTTATGAATGCTTATGTCATGTGCTGAACACTAAGGTCCTGTATGTCTCTTCTTTACAGACCCCTGATGAAGGGTTAGCTCGATAACCCGAAATGCATTGGGTATAATGAAGTGTATCAGACAACCCATGATTAAAATGAATGTATGAAAATTGTTTTGAAAACCTATGAACTTGATGAACACTGAACATTTGAATAAAGTGAATGTCATCAACAACAACGGTCTAATTAGAATCAATCAATACATGTTGAAATAAGCTGAAGAAACGTTTTGTTTCATGTTAAAGAAGCGCGCCCTTTTGTGAAATTATTTTCACACCATTACCCATTTATGCTCGGGAAACATCCTTTACAACGCAACTTTTACCACGCAGTGCCTTTACGACACAACTATTACAACGCAAACCATTACAACGCATTGCGCTGGGGGGCGCTCTAGGATAGGGAATAGATTTAATTTACTATCCAACACCTTCCCTACTATCCACGGGGACTGAAGTTGGGATAGTAAATTAAACTATTCACTATCCAGCACCCCTCAACACTATGCGTTGTAATGGCTTGCGTTGTAAAACTTGCGATGTAAAGGCATGCGTGGTAAAAGCATGCTATTGCATGTTGTTGATGTAATTTATAATGAATAAATTCCTGTAGACGTAGGTATCCTTAAGGTGGTATTTATTAATTATAATTAGATAAAAGGAAGATATAGGAGTAGGAATCAGGCCCCACCGGGAGCAGCATCCAGCTGCTCAGCCCACACAATCAAACTGACCACACATTCAAATCATGCACACAGTAACATTCCAATGACATCATACATACTCAGGCTGAGCAGCAGGGAATAATATGATCAGGATGCAACACATGCGTTGTAATGTCATACATCCTTTATGCTGCCTTCTTGCTCTGGTGCACTGTGTGCTGCCTAGCACCAATGAAGGAGTAATCAGTCCACCAAGATCTAAGACACGCCCAAAGTAAGAAGGTGAAATCATTAACAAGGACATAGCTGGTTGCTGTATTCAACCTACGCTCCATCGTGGTCCACTGCACATTACATCTACATGCTGATCTACAGCGACCATTGACTATCACCCTGACTTTCTGTTTTACATTATTTCTATTTACATATTTAAAAAAATCATATCTTCAGCTCCTTTATGCAGATTGAGATAGGAATATAGAAGGGCAATAGTGCCTGAGGCTTTGCATACAGGCAGACCTCTAGCATATACATTAATTAATATAAGATCCTCTGCGCCATCTGTTCTTATCTTGATTACTAATATATCATTACTATCCGTATCTAACTGCTGAACTGTATACCTATCGCTCTGCCTTACCCAGATGATTACCCCCCCATTGGTCTCCCCCTATGCGCAACAATAGCAGGTTTGTAAAATTTAATATAACCAGGTCTAAAGACTGGATCCACTAACCAAGTCTCTTGTAAGACCACAGTCTCATTAGTTTCAATAAAAGATAGCCAATCGGGTGACTGTATTTTATTCTTCAACCCGGCAATATTCCATGAAGTCAGGCCAAAATTCCGTGTCTTATTTCGAAATTCACCGCCGTTGAACACCTTACTACCTCCTTTTGCAACACATGTGTCAGCTCTAGCTGTTTGTGAACTAATTTCCACTTGAGATGTTTTCGAGGAGCTTTCACTTAACTCTATGATAATGTCGTTATTAAATGGGCCAGCTAAAGGGGTAGTTATTTCAGATTGGAAACCCCCCAGTATTTGACTTTTTTTAGTATGGCCCATCACTTCACCTCCCCTTATTGGATTTTTGTCATTTTGGTATGAATTTGTTTATTAAATTTTACTCTATTTTGTTAATTCAGTTTGATGTTTTTATTATTATGTATATTGCCTTTATTACTGTTTTAGTGCTGGATAAATACTTTACACATTGGCCTAAGTTAAGCCTGTCTGCTCTGTGCCACAGCTATGAGGGGGTTGAGCTCAAGTTAATTTAGTGGGAGTTGAGGCTTCAACTTGTCAATAGTTGTGATTATTCCTTAAGGTAGGTAGTCACCCTCCCCAAATAGTAATCCCATTTCTTACACTGGCTATATTAATTACTTTAACTATGACATTTTATAGTAAACCAGTGTTTACTCTTATTGTGGCTATCGCTACTACTGACTCTCCATTACAGCAATTTATTAAAGTATCAGAATTGCAAGTTCAATCCACAATAATGAATTAAAGTTAATGACGCAGTTATAATGTTAGCGCAACAGTATGCGCAACCATCAGTGTTCCAGTACCTCAGTGCAAGCCTTTGTAACACAGTTATTATCAGCGTTAGTGCTTCAGTACTGGCCTCACTAACCAGCAGTGCTCTTGTACCACACTGCATGGTGTATAAACCAGGGGTTAGATATACTAAGCCAGTTAGGAGTCGCAAACCCTTCAATTTAGTAGACCACAGGGTTTGAGACCCTATATGGCCTTTTACTATGTACCAGACCCATTATGCTATTTGCTTATTAGTTATTGAATCAGTAAATTGGTTTAATAATGCATAGCAAATCGCAACTTAGAAATGGCATGTTTAGAGCATCCCTTCCAAACTGTGATATGTATTCCAATACATCAGTGGTTTGCAGCGGCAATTTCAGTTGCAAAACATTGAAATGTTACATACTCCTCAAAGGAAGTAGTAATCTTGTTTTGAACCCGGCGCGCCTTCATTGCATTCTTTCCATGGGTCACCCTGGCCTGTCCCCGTTGTTCCTCTGCTGAGGCCAAATGTTACCATATGTTCTTGGATTGTTTGATGCTTGGGTAAAGTTGCTCAAGTGCTGTTCAAGGTTGTTCAGGCGCTGTCGGAGGAGATGGTCCACCCTTTACTATGCTGTGGAAGCTAGCAGAAATCGCTGTTAGCATCAGCTGAAGCCATTTTGTTTGTGGCAGCCATTTTAGTTAGCAATATGCTTACCATGTGCTTTCTCTCTCTTCACTGTTGCCTGCCCTTGTATTCTGCTTGAGTCATCAGTTGCAGTTAACTCCTTCAGCATTGAGCCAGAGCACTGCACATACTCAGAAAGGCATGTAGCTGCCAGAATGCACCTGCTCTTAGAATAACTGTCAGGCTATTTTAACTAATGTCAGCAATACTGTAATTCCTCCCACTCTGCGATTCTTATGTATCTTTATATGTATTTGTGTGCACACTTGTACTGCCTCTTTTTGAGTCTACATGCTAACTCAGCTATAAACTGGGCAGAAAAGACCCAAGGTGTCTGTACTCTTTGGACCGCCTCCTACAGTGGTCTGAGGGTACCGTATTGACGCAGTATCCCTCATGTAAGGTTAATAAATACATTCTTTTGATATTACAGCTTCCGTACCAATTTCTTCTTTGCTGGTTTAACCCCTTCGCTGCTGGCCCGTTTCCCCCGCTGTGCGGTAAACAAACGAACAGGGCGGGGCCGTGACGAACCCCAGCCGTCATCAGCACACAAGCACCGTGGAGCGTGACGGCTGGGGTTCGTCACCAGCATGTAAGGGGTTAAGGACCAGTGCATCAGTGAGCCCCTAAAAAGGCTTTTTATTCCACAATGTGATCCGCTTCATTGCCTATTGGGGATAACTACCCAGACTCGTTATAACAAGTATGTCATTTGCTTCATGGATGTTCGTCCTCCGGAAGAACCGAATAGCAGTGACTTGGAACTCTGCGGTGGCGATGCTGTTATCTCTCTGGCTGATGGATCTTCTCAAATGGCATCTGCTGGGATGGCAGCTTGGAAATCGACACCAACAACACAGGAGGTTCTACATGTACTAGACTCCTGGGATGCATACATGGTTGAACTGTTGACCAAACAGATGAGCTTTCTTCCTGAAAAGAGAAGGGGGTCTTCTCCTCCATACATGGTCGGCGATTATTTGAATGTCTTAGCGCCATTTAATTCTCTGGGATACCCTTCCCCCACACACCCCCCAAACATCCACCCTATTTACTACATGATTCGGTCATTGTCTTCTCCCTTCCCTCCACTTCTGGCATGCAACATAATGCATTATCTGCATCCAGGTCTCCACGGGGAGCCCTCGCCTCACAGACAGAAAAGTTTTAAGGCATGGGCAAAGTGGGCTCTGGCCCAGGGTCCCACCTTCGACCAGCTCTATTCTACAGAGAGTCTTGTCCTAATTCCCTTAAATAATTCTTAAGCAGATTGTGTTATATACTGTTTTCTTTCAATCTATTTTTAATGTGGGAGAGGTCTGAGAATCTATTACAGACATTTTGCAGAGAAATATTAAGTTTATGTTTCATGCAACATCCAGAAAAGGTTTCTTTTAGATCAAAACAGGACCTCAAATCTGAGAAATGGTAGGGTGTCACAGAGATTATTTGCAGTAATATTAGTGAGCTGCTGCTGTGTTCCACTGTTGAAAACACAAGTCAATTTCCCTGAATAATAGATGTAAACACATTTAGAATTTGGCCAGAGTGCATGTGCACTGTCAATGACCTGGCCAAAGAGGGCATGAAAGAGCCGGAATTGGCTCATAAATCCAATGCTGTTATGAACAGTGGTGCCCCAAACTACGTTTGGCCCAGGGGTCCCAGCATCCTTAAGATGTCCCTGCTCACAGACATCTCCTCTTCTGTTTTCTTTTCTTCATTCTCATGGTTTTAGTTACATAAGGATAGCTCCTATCAGTAGACGTGATCTCACTTCTGAGATGTCACTTGGTCCTTCTTCCCTTTCTGGTGGGACCCACACTCTACATGCCACTGATTAAAGACACTGCAGGATATATCACCAACGGGTTGCGATAATTATCGCAAAGCGTGCTTAGCACTGTTTTTCTTATCGCCGGCTATCTCTGGATTTCATCGCCGTGATGGCACGGTATTATCAACTCTCATCTCAAAGGCAATAAGAAATCTAGCGATAGCAGCGAAAACACCCATTATCGCGAGAAATCCAGAGATAACTGAGCAGTGGTAATAGAAAAACTCACTGATACGATAGTGTGTACTTAACCATACAATCCACCTCCCATAGGCAATAAGGCTAAATCAGGTTTTTTGCAGGCGTTAGAATCATGTGATAATAGGGGCCTAGCGCGCCTTTTGTTCTCGCTTAGCTGTTCAGGGGCCGCATAGTTAACACCGCGATGTTGGATTTGAGATCATTTCTCATGTTGTCTTAGGACGGAACGCCTACTTTGCATCTCATTAGCAATAGCTATCGCTGTCATGCAATCAGCTGCTAATATGCGCTAATGCATGTTAGCGGCGCCTTGATAATATTGAGATAAAAAAATTGCCGCTTTTTCGGCGCTATGTGCCAAAAAAGCGGCGCTATATCTCTTGATAATATGCCGCTGGGAATTAGCTATTGAAGATTTCTCATTTTATGTTCTTTCTTTTGGCTTTGTTAGTCACTATTGATCACTTTCTGTATGCTCATGGACACTGACCTGTACTGTATATGTTTGAACGACTATTTACTGTATTACTGTTGTGAGACTTTTTGACATATGATGGGATATGTTGCCAACTTGTGCTGTATTGCTGCCTCTAATGTACACACTTATCACCTATTGTCAAAACCTGAAAATGAACATATATTTTAAAAAAAAGTGGTAAAGGCTGTCAGAGGAAGACCACTACACCGTCTGCCCTAACTAGTAAACTTGGCAGAGAGGGATGGAAAAAAACACATAATGACCCACACACCAAAGGGAAAATCTCCCTCCGTGTGTGGAGTTAATTTGATTTTTGTTCTTCAACAACAAACTGGCAGTTTGTTTTCGAAAAGCAAAAAGGTTGTTGAAGTTTGGAGGATGGCTGTCAAAACCTTTGGGGGCATATTTACAATAACTGGCGCATCCCGGCAAATCAGCAGGGATGCGTCAGTTATTGTACGCCACAGCTCCGCCATCATGGATGCGCCTCATTTACAATACGGCGCACCATGGTGCAAAAACGGCACAGATGCGTGACGCATCTGTGCCGTAAAAGTGGCACATTGCTGGAGTTGCGCCGCAAGTGCGACGCAGCTCCAGCAATGCTCTGGGGGCCCTATCTAGTTAATGCTGTGTCAATCCTTACGCCTGCTTCAGGCAGGTGCAGGGTTTTAACGCAGCATGGGCCTAAAAGTGACTGAGTGAAATCTTGTAGATTTCACTCAGCCACTTTTAGGAGGCTTTCCTGCGCCGGAACGCCCCCCCCCCCCTGCGCAGGAACGCCTACATGTGGCGCAGGGCATTACAACGTGACGCATCTCCCAGATGCGTCACGTTGTAATTACCCCTGCACCATGGAGCAGGATTTGTGCCGCTGCTGCGTCACAAAAGTGACGCAACGGCAGCGTAAATGAGGCGCAAGGGCCTTGTAAAACTGCCCCTTGGTGTCCTACAACCAAATGCTTTTGCCCTTGACAGCGAACGCCATAATGGTGGTCCCTTTCCAGGTACAAAGTTCGCCCTCTTGGCCAACGGTGAACATAAAACTTGTCAGATGATAGTGCATTAGGGTGGCAGATGTAATGTCCGCCTCCCACCATCCTGATCCTCGGCCAAACTATAAATCAGGCCCTTAATATATGGAAAAAAAGCCTGCAAATATTTTGTACCCTTTTTAAGCGCTGTGAGACATTCAGGTTGTGCAGGACACGTCTAGTATTCCACACTTCCTACAGTCAGTTCTATCAGCATTGCCACTTGTAGGTCACATGCCCCGTTTCAGGCTTATAGTCAAAGGCTGGGGTCAAAAACAAGGAATTTCCAGAGTTTATTCTTGATAGTCCTTCTCAGGCCTTAGTTATGTATACTATATACGAAAGGGGTCCCAGTGAACCGTTATTACGGTTATTACGGTCTACCCCCCTTTTTTTCAAGAATTTGACCTCAGTTGACGCCTCCCCTTAGTTGTGGATATAGAATACCAGCGTCACATACATGACTTTTGATGAACATTTAGAAAGCTATGATTCCCTCCCGGGTGAGTAGTGCGCTATACAAATGGCATGATTGATTGATTGATTGATTGATTCCTTGTTTTGGCTCAGGGATCTGAAGCCAATTTAGTTTCGAATAATTAATTAATAATTTTTTAAATATCTTGTTTGTCACAACTATTATCTTTTTTCACTCATCTTTTCTTTCACAGCATCACGCAAGTCCCCCCCTTTTTTCCTTCCTTCTTGGGGCACTGTTAATGTATTCGTAATTTCTGTATTGCAAACTTTGCTCATTGTGATTCATTTACGATGTGTCTTGTTTAATGTCTTTTTACCTTTATTGCAAATAAATGTGATGAATAACGATTCACTGGGACCCCTTTCGTATATATTATAGAGCACCCAGGTCCCCAGTGACTTATTTGGGTAAACCCCCTTCTCTCTTATCTTAGTTATGTATACAGCATTTTTTCAAAGTCCAAAACGTTTGCGCAGTGAATGCAACTACAAGTGGGGTAATGTTTACCAACGGGATAAAATGCGCACCATTGGATTCATTTCGGCATGTCAGTCTTGAAGGTATGGCATATATGACCAAATTTTAGAACACGAAAGTGGGTGATTGTGAAAAATCAATCAGGGGATTTTTTTTCCCATTAATGTGTATTGAAGCAGAGAAATTTTCAGGCAGGAAGAAGCTAAAATAAAGACATTTTGGGCTTAAGAAATTGTGATTTTCCTGCCAGAATCTGGTCTGTTGCAGTCATGGCTGGCCTGGCTCACGGGTGGAGGGGTGCAGGTTGTGCGGGGTGGGGGGGTTTAATTTAATAATTATTAAAAAAAATAAACTAACCTTTACGCCGGCCGGGTCCTGCGTCTTTTTTTGCTCCTGCTATCCTGCCTCTGGCAGGAACAGGAAGCAGAAGCAGACAGCCAGGCTCCCTCCCCTTAGCTAGTCACAATGCTGCAAGCAGCGTTGTGATTGGTCAGGTCGCCGCCCAGCCAGCGGCTTATGGGGAGGCAACGTTCTCCATGCAAGCTGCTTTGCAGTATGCATGGAGTAGGGCAGGGTGCGCATGACTGGTTTGGGTGGCCTCAGGGGGCCGACCAAACAGTTTTTGCGCACTCAGGAGTGGGCAGGCATACCACTCCTCCCCTGCCGTGCTGCAGAGCAGCCCCGCCCACCCGCAACCAAACATAAAATGGTAATAACGGAAAGTCATTACCATTTTATGTTTCTGCTTCTCGCACAGCGATAAATCAGTGGGGTGACGCTCCTCCGCCCTAGTGGAGGAGCCGCCCCTGTCTGATGGCATGTATGGAAATTAAACGGGCTAAAAGGCCCGATGAGTTCTCTTTCGAACGTGTGGACTTCGGTGCCTATAGCGCCATAAAATTCATGTTGTCCGCCATTTGAAAGAAGAAACTCCTTAACTGAGATTCTTATCGCACCTAGAAAATTCCACAGTCCCAACATATTAGACTTTTCCAATTATAACGATTGTCTCAGGACTCTTAGGCCAGCTTAATCGGGACTCATTCTGCTTCTACAGCCGAGCTTTGATGGGTGCTTTCTTCTCTGCCACCACTAGAGAGAGCCACAGTCATTTAAAACAATGCAGTGTGCAGACTTGTGGTCTAACTTGCATGAGGCTCACCACCGTAATAAGTGTGGAATCCAATTCTATGCAGATGTCTTCAGCACCATACACACACACCACACACACCACACACACACACACACACACACACATTCTGATATACAGAAAAGGCTTAACACTTCCATGACTATAAAATAGGTCCATAAAGCTATTATAGGGAAGTTACGTCACTTCCTGTGAAGTTACTGTATATGATGTCACTGCATGTCGAATGCATTGCCAAATCAGTCCCCCACATTACATTTAAGACCTGGGGTTCTGTATGATCAAAGGGACAGACTTATCATTCAGGGATCTTTACTGAGTGTTTTATGCATAATCCAGAGATTGGGACAAAACTGCAAACAGAACAAATCTGGAGCTCATGAGACAGTACATTCGCCTCTCGCCACCACTAGTTTTCTGTAAAGCGCTCTGATACCCTCGGGTCTTGCTAGCGCTATATAAAATGCACTAAATAAATGAAACAGATAAAAATACATTCAAAAGTTGCCTGTGATATCTTCTTAGTATGTTAAAAAAGTAGAAGACGATGAGTCAAGGTCAAAGAACTACGGAGCATATTAACACGGATAATATTATCGCCGCTTTAGAGTCCGTTTTCGGGCGAAAAGTGGCGATAATTTTATCGCATTATCAACAAGGGCACGCTAGCGTGTGTTTCCTTGCTTTAGTGCCTGTTGTCAGCATGCCTCGCATCACATCGTTAATAAAATGCAAAGGAGGCGTGCCTGACAAAACACCATGGGAAAATATCGCTAACCCAGCTTTGCGATATTATCACCAAGAGGTAGCTATATTTGAAATCGTGTTAACTATGTCTTAACGCAGGAATTTAACGTCTGTTAAATTCCTGACTAAGGCATACCTAACATGGGAGGTGGATTGTGGGGCTAAGAACACAGGGGCATATTATCAAGGGGGTTTATCTCTGCTTTTTTGGCTTTAAAAGCCAAGAAAGCGGAGATGAAATTATCTCCCTATTACCTAGCTGTCGCTAACACCAGTTAGCGACAGCTAGTAGGAGATAGCGACCATCTTGGGCCCCGCTTTGCATGTCAGTGATATTTATCACTAATGACATGCAAAGTGGGCGTGCCAAGATGTTAGCGACTGGAAACAGTCGCTAACATCGCTATCTCCTATTACCAACTTTTGGAGATATTCGCGCTAAGCGCGAATATCTCCAAAAGCTAACACCTGCCCCTGAGCAGTTCTTAGCCATGTTATCCAATGGGAGGTGGATAACATGGCTAAGAGCATTAGCTCGGTAATGCATGAATATCGCGGACTTTTCAGCGATATTCATGCATTGCGGCCGTTTTTTATCGCATTTGCTATAAACCTTGGTAATACCAAGGTTTATCTGCGGTAAAAATCGCCGCAGCTCAGCGGTAAAATTTTGTCTCTAACCAAGCAATAGCGATAATTATCGCTATTGCTTGGTAATATGCCCCACAGGGTCTTATCATCAAGTTATCGCCGTTTTCCACGTAACATCGCTGGAAAACCAGCGATGTTCCATGGAAAACCCCGCTATCGCTGGAATATTTATCGTCATAGCGCTAAGCGTTGATAATACAGTACTAGCTCGCCGATATATTCCAGCAATAGCCAGCGATCATTTAAAGCGTGCTAAGCGCGCTCAGCAATGTTTATCACTGGGGCTTGATAATGTGCCCCTGCATTTTTATGATTGATATAGACAACAAATAAGGAGAGAGAGGCTGAGCAGTATCATGTCAATTTTGGGGTTAGAAAGGTCTGGCAGGTATACCTTTTATCTTTATAATTATGCTAATTATAATTGATATCACATACAATGCAAACTAACTTGTTCAGCACGTATAAGTGTATACTACTAACAGTTGGAACCCATCTGATCAACAACAAGGTAGAGATTGAATGAAAACCTGCAAGGTTCCGAACTTGCAACTGGAAGGTTATATGGAGCTGTTTGTGGCAGACTCAGCACGTTACACTATTTCACCAGGGTTGGAAGATGTAAGCTATAAGTAACAAAAAATGTCGAACAAAAGTGTTAACCCACTGAGTTGTCTTGACTAAAATACAAATCTGTGACCTGTATATTTCAACTTAGGTTCTGCAGCAGGTACGTTAACCAGCAGAGCTATTGTTTGTGATTTAAAAATGTGCCCAAAGATTGCAAACAGACCTCTCAGGCAAATAAATTAACTACCAGAGTTTTCTTTACACTTCCTGGATACAAGCTATTGTGAAACACAGCTTGTCTGTGACCAATTAGGTGCACCAAAGCAGCTTTACTATCACATTTTTCCTTATTGCCAATGTTGTAAGCAGTGAAGATTGTGAATACCTGATTGGCTGTTTTTTTATTCCAGACCTCATATTGATACCCTTCATGATTCTGCCCCTTTTTGCCACCCACCTCGCCACTCTCAATTTATAACGTATGTGGATTTTTTTTTTGCATTGTCATCATTGCGTCAGAAGAGAGCCAGAAGCGTGACGCGCTAGCTGCAGAATCGGAGGGCGGAGCCATGCAAATTAGTACGTTGACGTGACCGCGCTGCATACGCAGACCTGCGCAGCAATGCAGAACCTTGCTGTGTGCAGCGCGCAGGGACTTGCAGAGGCGCAGTGCTGCTGAGAGTTCTAGACCAAAAATAGTCCTGCTGACATGAGAGTCCTGGAGCAGTAGTTTTGTGGGCAATCAGTGAGAGCTGGCTCCCAGTGGGGCTGTGGGTGCAGAGAATGCTTTCTGTCGAGCACAGAAAAACTGGAAGTTGTTTTAAATATTGTTTCAGATAGTGTTAGTGAAGGGCTTTCTCATCTGAGCAGGAGTGCTTGTGAGATACTGGGGGCCTCATTTATGAAAAGTGACGCATCGCTGCGTGAAAGCAGCGATGCGCCACTTTTCACTGCGCCCTCCTTGCACCCCCAATGATGCGTCATATTTACAGTATGACGCATCATTGCGCAAGGAGTTACAGATATGTCAGTATTTCTGACGTATCTGTATGGCGCAAAAGTGACGCATTGCTGGAGTGTGTCACAAAAGTGACGCAACTCCAGCAATGTATCCTTTCACATGGGGCAAGCCCATGTGAAAGGGCCTGCGTCAGTCTTAGGCCTGCTGTGAGGCAGGCGTAAGATTTTGACGCATCTGAGTCCTAGAAGTGGCGCAGAGAAATCGCATAGATTTCACTCTGTCACTTCCATGAGCCTTTGTTGCGTCAATACGCCCCCCTTGCATACATTATACCTTGCGCAGGTATAATGTGGGGAGAAGTCTACCTAGATGCGTCACTTTGTAAATATGGCACAACAAGGTGCATTTTTTACGCCACTGGTGCGTCACAAGAAGTGACGCACCGGCGGTGTAAAAGTGACGCAGAGGCTCATAAATGAGGCCCCGGGTCTTTCATGGTGTACTTATCTGGTACAGAGCCAATCCCTTGTTTTATGCACCCACAGGCCATAAAGTTAATTCATTTAACCCAATATCTCTTTGAGATAGTGCTTTATTTTCAGATAGTACAGCCCGGAAACTATGGGCAAGTTTGCTTCTTTCAATGTCTGAGCTGCAGACACATAAAACAGGCGCCTAGGTTTGTGCTGCACCAGCAAAGACCATCATGATACAGCGCCTGAAGGTCATACCTCGAAATTAACTCACATCTGTTTGAACTATGAACTTGCAGGAGACCGAGGACTTCGCGGAATGGAAATGTGGCTGACTGTATCGTAGTGAGTGCCAGAAGTAGTAAAGCAGGTGGAGGTATTTAACTTGGCATAAAAAGTGAGCAAAGTAGACAGACAATGCTGGCCTGACATGACCGGCTGTCATCACAAGTTGGAATGTCACATGTACCCAAAAAAACCTTCTTCTACTCCATTCTCTCTATATTTTCTATATGTTATATATGTCTATATGTTATATGTACAACCAATGTTCCATTCGTAGCTCTCCCTAGTGAGTACTACTAGGGCTGCGAGCTTGCTTGCTGGAATTTTACTTCTGTGTGCTGATTATTTTTATAACATTTTTAGGAGCACTTCGAAATTGACCAACATTTTTAGCATTGAGGGCTTTTAAACTGTGGTAATGTGGGAATTACTAACCTAGGCACTCTGACACCCTCCGCACTCTCCTAACTTCTTCCCTGCCTCGCCTTGCCGATCTCAGAGCCGGTGTCTGGCGGCGGTGGGCGCCATCTTAGGTGTGGTTGGGGGAGCGCTCTAGTCGCGCCATCCTCCCACCCTCCTCTCACCACTATATAATGTGCATCATGACCAGACGGCGCAGCGGGCTGGCGCAGCGGGCGCGCCGGGCGCGCGCCGAAGCCACGCCTAAGCCAAGCCCGTCTGCGCCCGTCCGCGACCGGACACGGCCCAGGGCCACCACCCCTGGTCCTGACAACCGAATACTTTGGAGTAGGAACGATCTTGTAAGTTTGTCCACCATTACTTGTACACCCGGCCTTCACACCATATACATAGGGGAGGAAGTAGGTTGCAGACACTGTCAATTCCGATTTAGTACATCGATAGCTGATACCCAGGGCAGTTCCACCTTGTCCTGTGGCTTGCTCAACGTGAGATCGCTACGATGTCATAAGCTCGATATTCCCGACTTACTTGTGGATAGACAACTGGACCTGCTATTCCTCACAGAAACGTGGTTGGATGTTCACTCTGACCCTGACATCATTCAGGCATTACCAGAAGAATACCTGATGGTGAGACTGGACAGACCCGATGGCAGAGGAGGAGGTATAGCTATTGCATTTAAACAGCAGCTTGCCTGTCAATTGGAATTAGTCCATATGGCGGATAGCGAGGCTGGTGTTTTTAACCATAAAAATTAATGGGGGCACTACGGTGAAGGGTTATTTAATCTACCGTCCCCCAGGACCCCATGCAAGGTTTAAAGGTAACCTACTAGAGTGCGTCACGGAGATAGCGTTGCGGAGAGATAAGTTTCTGCTACTCGGAGATCTTAATATGCATTTAGAGGATCTGTCGGACAAAGGAGCGATGGAGTTCCGTCAAGAACTTCAGGCCTTACAACTAGAGCTAAAGGGCCAGCTTCCAACACACCAGCATGGCCACTTGCTTGATCCAGTATTCGCGAACTGGGAGGAAGTCATAGCGGCTCTCCCCGTGCCCCTCCCCTGGACCGACCATTTCCTGGTACCATTTGAAATTCTTCTCCCTAAACATAAGGTGACAGACCCCACTCCCCTTAATTACCCCAGGCGCAGAATGGGCCAGGTTCTCCCTGCCGGAGTTCAATGAGGCTCTTATCGCAGAGGGCCCCCCTGGAGGTGATGATGCGGATTCGGCAAATAAATTGCTTAATGACCGTATCACGGCTGCCCTGGACCGTACGGCCCCTCTAGGCCGGCCGAAGGAGGGCGGCCGTAAACAGGGAACGGCACCCTGGTTCAATGAGGAACTGCGTTGTGCTAAGAGGGATTGTAAGCGAGCAGAAAGGCAGTGGAGGGTAGCCTATGACAGCCAGGCGAGAGAGAGATATCTCGTCAATAGACGGGCATATCACAACCTAATCAGGAGAGCGAAAACTGCCCACTATGCCGATAGTATCATGGGTGCAGAGAATTCAGTGAAAGAATTGTTCTGTGTTTATAAATCCCTGGCTGTCCCCAAGTCCTCGGCAGGATTAGAGGATTGTTCAGTTGTTGCCTGCAATCGCATTGCTGACTATTTTGGCGACAAAGTGTCCAAAATTTACTCAGCCTTTCCTGCCCAACCCTTGGTAGGGGGAGAGTTTGAAGCATCAGTAAGAGAGGCTGATGGACAAAATCTGCTGCTTAACTTCTCCACCCCACCAGTAGAAGACCTGATCAAAATATGTAGATCAGTGAAATCAGGCTCCCCACGGGACCCAGCATCACCTAAACGGCTGGGGGACAGCTTGACGACACTAGAACCATACATTAGGCATCTGTTGGATGTCTCCTTCAGGTCCAGCACTATGCCTAGGGAATGGAAACAAGCTGTGGTGCTCCCCCTCCGCAAGAAGCCTAATATCAGCTTCGAAAAGCTGGAGAATCTGCGTCCCATCTCTCTTCTACCCTACTTCTCTAAAGTGGCGAAGAAGGTGGCCAATTTGCAGTTAATGCAATTTGTGGAAGATACCAATCTTCTACATCCCACCCAGTTTGGGTTCCGGCGTAGACACTCGACGGAGTCAGGGCTCCTCATGGCATCCGAAACCATCAGGCAGGGTGCCGACGAGGGCCATACTACGGCCTTGATCCTTCTGGACCTTAGCGCTGCGTTCGACACTGTAGGACATTCCATCTTGCTACAGTGTCTGAACAAAGGAGGGGTAGGAGGTGCAGCGCTAAAATGGATCCAGTCGTTTCTATCTGTCCGAGGTTTCCAAGTCAGGCAGGGCGACTGCTACTCCGAGCGAGTAGCCTTGGACCAGGGGGTGCCGCAGGGCTCGTCCCTGAGTCCAACTCTTTTCAATCTGTACGTTGCCCCGGTTGCCACCATAGTGGAGAGTCACGGTTTGCGCATGGTGTCGTACGCCGATGACACGCAGCTGGTCCTCTCCCTATCGCGTGCACCCGGTCTTGCGGCAGACATCTTCAGAGCATGCATGCAAGACCTAGCTGCCTGGATGTCTGCCAACTGCCTTAAGCTCAACGGAGGCAAGACTGAGGTGCTGGTGGTGGGGGGAGACCGAGCGGCTTGGACGTCGGCGTGGTGGCCACCTTGCCTGGGACCAGCACCAATTCACTGCCAGGAGGCGAGGAATCTAGGTGTCTGGTTTGATTCCAACCTAACTTTCGGACCCCAGGTCAATTGGGTGGTTGGTACCTGTTTCGGGATCCTCAAGACCCTCAGGAAGGTTCTGGAGCTCCTTCCTATCAAAGCCCGCCAAATACTAGTGCATGCACTAGTCACGTCCAAGATGGACTATGGCAACCTGCTCTACCTGGGGACTCTCGAGAAGAATCTGAGCCGCCTGCAGGTTTTACAAAATGCCGCAGCCCGGTTGGTTCTCAGACTGCCCAGAAGATCAGCTTCTAAAGCCGCGCTCCAGGCGCTGCACTGGCTTCCGGTGAGAAGCAGGGTGGAATTTAAAGCATTATGCACCTGTCATCGGATTGTCAATGGCAGAGTACCTCTTCCCCTACAGGGTCTGCTCTACAGGGTCTGCTGACACAATACGAGCCCTCTCGTTCCCTCAGATCCTCTGGCTCGGGGCGCCTGTCCATTCCTAAGGTGTCCAAAGCAAGGATGGGCGGCAGATCCTTCAGGTATCTGGCTGCATCTAGCTGGAACAAACTTCCTGTGGCGTTGCGCCTGGAACCCTCAGAGCCCATTTTCAGAGCCAAGCTAAAAACATTTCTATATGCCCGGTAGTGGGTTCTCACCTTAGTACCTTCTCCTGCTAGCGCTCGCATCATAGCGCGGGGACACGCCGTTGTGCGTCACCAAGCGCTTTACAAGACCCCCTATTATTATTATTATTATTATTATTGTTCTGTATGTTGTGATCCCAACCACCCTTTTCCTGATATTTTCTTCACAGGTTTTTCTTCCAGAGTGGGGAGAAGACTACATTTTTTGTAGGGACACAATTTTGTGCTCCCATTCATCACGGATCAAGGGTAGGGCGCTCCTTAGCGTGTGCGTACCACCCCGGTCCCCCTCTCTCTTTTTCCTTTTGGTCCTGACGAAAACCCACAATCACAAGAGGTTGAAACATGTAGACCTAAGACCGATATTTTAATCACATAGCACACGTTGCTATTTTATCAACACTACACGTCTTTTACACCGAAGTCTACTTAATTAGACATAGGCGTTACAGTTCTTTTACAAGGGTGTCCAGTCACTCAGGAATAAAGTCTTGAAGTGAGTAGATCTGGCCCCTTTTTAAATCACTTACCCCTTTTTTATCACTGCACATATAAAAAGAGGAAAAATACCCGCTCCACTGTAATCAGGTGTCGTAGCACACCCTGTTGGCACTCGGCCTTCGGGGTGGGACCCCGATGATGAAGCATGTCACCAACTAGGTTGGTGAGTGAGGGGTCTTCTAAAAGGACATACTTTGTCCTATGTTAAGGTTGGGCACAAATGCTTGATTAAGCCATAAAGCTTGTGGCGCAGAGACTTTCTCTGCCTCACCTTTGGGGGCACTCCTCCATTTGTTTTGTAACATGTACCCAAATGCCTTGAGTTTTTTCACAGTGCAGCTTTCAAATAAGTTGCGTTGTACAAGGGTAAAAACAAGACGCAGAGGCAAATCTATTAAGATATGCGTCCTGCTGTTGCCATCCTCTTCCTGGCGTACAAACAGGCTGCCATGCTCTATGCACTGCCTCGTCCACCCTGGCCCAATTTAGGGCATCCCAGATGCTACAGCATCAAACAACAAAAGCCTGCAAAAATATGACCACATCATCGCCACCCTGACGGAACTCCACTGGCCCTACCATGTCATCGCACACCCCTGTGAATTCCAGCTGCATCATTTACAAAGCCTTCACGACCAGCAACCCGGGACCAAGGCACTATCAACTAGCGACAGAGAAGTGTCAAAAAGAAAAAACAAGGCCGCAAGCCTTACCTCTAGTCACCTAGGATCTGGAACAAAATCCCTGTATCCATCAGGACTGCCCAACACTGCTACAGTTTAGGAAAGAGTTGAAGATGAACTTCTGCATAGAGCACTACATCACAATGTAATAAACGTCCACAACCCAGCTCCCTCTCATATCACTCGTTGACTGCTTCTCGTCTTTGACCCTAAACTGCACTACGCTGCCTTTTGCCTAGGTTTGCCCGATATAAATAGCACATGTATCCATGCAAACTGTGAGTCTGATATATTGGGCAGAGCACATAAGCTATGGGTGATGCAGATGCAGAGTCCAAAGAAACAGAACAGAAGAGAGAAATAACACCTATGTCTAAGAAACTCCAGAATGGAAGTGAGTTGTGCCCCTCAGACAGTCACGGCCATAAGAAAGTCAGAATTCTGCAGTACATTTAATTTTAAAAGAAAACAACAGGATCCTCAATAGCTCATGTACTTAGGGCTCCAGCAGTGATGGAAAATAACAATTTCCCATCTATGGTGGCACTTTCTCCACAGGAGATCTACTGCAATAGTAACTTTAGAGAGCATAGTTGCTACCAAGACCCAGTATGACAGCCTTTCAAAGTGGTGCCATAAGTGTCTATTGAATTGATTTATTGATGACACTGATGGAGCTCCCGGTATACACCTGGGTGCTGAGAATTACTAGGCAGTGAAGAACCGGGTTTTAGAACCCAGCGGCGCCAGGGGCACGCCCAAAGACTTGGGGTTCACCTGTCTTAGAATACAGAGACACGGGATACTTCTGAGTGGGGTCAAAGATCAAATTTATTGGCTGCAGCCAGTAACAGAAGTCCTAGAAATCATCACGGTAGGAGTTCTCAGGAGACTGCTCAACTTTACAAAGCAAGTCATCCCTTTTTATGCCAAACATTATGCTTCAGGCAAACATTCCTTGTTTACAGTTTAAACAATCACTTGTTTCCACAATGAAAGTATTGCATGACGACAAACCCATTTTACAGTTGTCCGGCCCATAATCAATCATTGAACAAACCCAACATTCTTCTTTAGACAAGCCGGACAAACCCATAATAAAAAGTACCACAACCCATATCGTAAATAGGCCATAAAAGAAGAAACAGAAACAGATAGAAGTAGGATAAGGCATGTTTGTGTGCAGTAAAACTTTATGATGTCCTGTGCTCTGATCCTTAATCTTGATCAGCTAAAGGGCAGGAACTGGTTTAACAAGGTCAGCTTCAGGCAACAGGGTCAATTCACTCAGATCAAACAGGAGTCAGCACGAACTCGAGCTAAGGTGTACATGCCCTTAAAAGACTAGTTCAGCCACAGTCATCAGCCTATGTGAGGGCAACCACAAAATGGCTGCCATACACAAAAATGGAACCCACAGGTTCAGAATTCACAGAACCTCAGACCCTCCTTTTGCCCTTACATAGGCGATCACTCAGTCTGTATCTGAATCGATGTCAATATTCTTCAGGTCATTTAGGTGCTGCTGGAGCATCATTCTATCTCTCTGTGCTTCTCTCGAGACAAGCGGTCTCCTTACACACCTAGTAGCACAAAGGCCACATATGGCAGGACCACACTGTACACAAAGACAACACAGAAAAAGAATCGCTAAAGCCATACCAATGACCATCAGAATCTTCCATCCCCAAGTGGATAACAGTCCCCAAAACCATCCAGTCAATGACCAATCTCCTTTGTCCATATGTATAGACTCAGAGATCTTATGCAGTCTGGAGATGGCCTTGTATACTGTAGGAGCATTATCTGGAATGAAAATGCAGCAACTCGATTGGATCACTTTACATACTCCACCTCGATCTGCAAATATGACATCTAAAACCATACTGTTCTGTAACGTCATAAGACGATCCGCTTGAAGCTCAGCAGTCAAATTACTAAGGGCACCGGCAGTTTCATTTACGGTGGACTCAACCACTCTTGTCAATTGGCGTATGTTCCTACTGTTAACCATAGGTCCCCAAAACGGCAGGAAACCCTTAAAGAAGTCTCCCACTTCTTGTCCAGCGGTATCTTCCTGATCGAAGACACCTCTAACAACTCTCGTTCTGTGGTAATCTGCAGCAGCAGTGTACGTAGGGGGCAACAAATACGCCACATAACATGTGCCCGAAAAATCAGGGGGCAACCATGTATATGCTCTGTTGAAGCAGACAAAATACGTGCCCTTAGCTGCTAAAAACGGTGGGGAAGATTGAGACGCAAAAACGTACGTCTGAGTACATACACTCTTCCCTAACTGAGCTCTCGGATTCTTGCCATTACCTTGCAAACAAAAATGACCTCGGTGGGGTACGATCCAAATCGGAGGTGACCTCTTCCGTCTCTGCTTCTCACCCAGACTAATACTATATCCGGTTGCATTCCAACCAACATATGCTAGTAACTCATCCTTGGGAATAGTCCTATACGTTTCGATATCTCTACTCATATTCGTAATTCCCTTCACCAAGGCTTTATTACTTGAGTTATCTCTCATGGAACGCAGGGGATAGACTTCGATGGCATAAATAAACATCGTTTGGAAAGCCCATAGAGACCCATTCTGACTAAACGGTAGAACCAAATAGGTAATACCTCTAGCCGTAGTATGCGGCATAAGACCACACACCCAACAATTAGTGGTGTTCACTACCAACTGGTGTTGATGCAGAAGCTGTACAAAAGAATTATTCACAAATTCCGACCTTCTAATCTGCTCGTGTTCAGGTAAGATATGAAAAGAATGCAAAGAAGTAGTAGTAGGAAAAGACATAGGTTGGGAGGTGGGTGCAGAAGTCAATTGGGTAGTGAAAACAAACCAACCCACCAATGTTAACGTCATGCTTAAAAACTTCAGAACACATGTTATCAGAAAACATTTGCTATGCATTAATTTACACAGTTTAATTTTTAAGTTCATTTCCTCGGCAGCTCTCTCTATCACAAAAGACTCCATCCTCTAACCGTGCTGTTCGCGGCAGTTGGTTTTCTTCCGCTAAGGAATGCGTCTGTCAGTCCAGGGAACGCCCTAGGACCAACCAGAACCGTCGACCTTGTGTCTACACGGCTGCAATCCCAAGTCTTTATACCGCGACCCTACAGCTGAGCTTGGATGTCAGCTCGAAAAAGAAAAATAGGCCAAAACAGTTTATTGGATGAGAGAGTGCAGTTCTCCAAAAACAAAAGGAAAAATGATGTCTTTATTTGTCCATTGTTTCTCGGTCGTAAATTATAACGGCCTTTACCAGGCACTGTCTGATCTTTAAACAGAAGTTCAGGCTCAGTGGTGTCCAATCTCTGATGCGGAGGTACAGCTGCTTGCAAAATGTCATTGTCCTCTCGTTCAGACTTTGTCCATACTAGATGTGCATCGCTAAACGGCATGAACTTCGGCACCCGTTCTGTCTCTGAGTCACCAATACCTTCACGGATCCACTGGTCATACGGCAGAGGTAAAGGCACCCTCTTACAATGTACGCCGTGGACCCAATTCCGCTTCCCGAAGACCTTCACGGAGGTTCTTGTCGACAGGAGCACCTAATGGGGGCCGGTCCAGCGGGGCTGCTCGTTTTTGGTCCGCTGAAAGTTTTTCACGAGGACCCAGTCACCGGGATTGATGTGTGACCTGGGTCCACAGATGCTGGTGGCAAGTTATCGTGAACCTGTTGATGCAAGACACGCAATTTAGCCGTCAGGGCATACAAATAGTCCACCAACACAGGATAGTCAATATCACTAAATTTCGTTGGTCTCGGCACTCCCCACACATTTGCCGGTCGACCAAAGACTATTTCATACGGACTAAGTCCGATTCGGGAATGCACTGTAGTTCTGGTTGACAAAAGTGCCAACGGCAAAGCATCGGGCCATAGGAGACCAGAACTCGCCTGAATTTTGGCTAACTTTAGCTTCAAAGTGCCATTGTAACATTCCACTAATCCAGCTGATTGGGGATGATTTGCAGCATGGAACTTCTGTTTGATGCCCAAACCCTCACACACTCTCTTCATAATCTTCCCCACAAACTCACTTCCATTATCACTCCACACCATCCTTGGCAATCCAAACCTAGGGAAATATTCTTTGAGCAAGACTTTAGCTGTGGATGAGGCAGTATTATCTTTTAGGGGGTATGCCTCTACCCATCTAGAAAAGGCACAAACAACTAAGAGGACGTATTTCAGGTTGTTGCATCTTTCCATATGGATAAAATCCAATTGCAGAACCTCGAACGGATACGTCGGAGGTGCAAAGTGACCAGCTGGAGTTGGAGTTCCCTTGCCAGGATTATACATCAGACACTATGTAAAAAAACAAGAGCCCCCTGGTGCGAATAGCAATCCTGGGTCAGGGTAGAGAGTATATGTGAACAAAAATTCCCAGGCATGCACATTAGTTACTAGCGTGTACAAATGCAGATGAGAATATCTACAAGAACATTAAACAACTGCTTTCTCCGATAAACTTGGTTTTAATTTCTTTTAGGTTTTCATAAAATATCATACAATAAAAATGTATTACAATGTTCAGAGGAAATGCAAACTTCATTGTAAATATACATAGTTAGTCATATTTAAAATTTCATTAGACAATATAAAAATAGATGGTTTCCTGTCGACGCGTTTCGACACGTAAGCTGTGTCTTCTTCAGGACTGTACCATCGATATTCTGTAAAATGATAATTATAAACATTTTTTAATTTTTCGGTTCTTTTAGTGGTGAAGCAGTATTTAGTCATTCATTTCATATTAATGGTACCGCTAGTAAGTCTTTCATGTATACTGATGTACCGCGTAATTTCTATTGTGTGCTCAAAGATTGGTTATGAACCCAATATATGTATCTAATACATCTATATTCATAACATAGGATTCTTAAAGTAGAACATAAACATGCTTCATTGCTCTTCACACTGTCAACATTTGTTGTGTAACATCATGTTCTACTTATTTATTTTATTGATGAGGACTGGGTGAAAAGCTTTTATTCAAGTAAGCTGGCATAGGTGTATACTGTGCTGTACATATAGTTTTAATGTATGCAGGGGAGGGACGGAAAAACCCATTGGGAAATGATAGCGTCTGGGTCTGTCCAGTCGAGGATGGGGTACTACCGACTGTGCAGAGTGAGATGCTACCAATACCAAAGTTTACAGCGATGCATTGCCCTACAGGGGGGGATATCCAGCATTGCGTTGCAGAACATACGCGCTGATCCAATGATAGGTATTGGTTGGGGGCGATGGATCTAGCACAGATGTATTAACCTAAGTCACGGGGATAGTTCAAAAATGTTGATGTAAACCCGCCTATGTTCCTTTTGAGGGACAAATAGAACAGAGGCCACATTACTTGCAAATGTATGTAAAGGTGGCTTTTCTTTCCCTTATTTACGATAGCCAGTTTCTTTAGTTTAGATTACATAATCACATGTTCTAATATCTCACCTTCAAGTGTGTTGAGGACTGACGTGGTTATACTACAGATGTTTCTTTCTAAAAGCGGGCAAAAACCGTAGGGACACTCAGGTCACGAAGATACAAAGAGACTCAGTATCTGAAAAATGGTATATAAGTGGAATGTGTCATATTACATATTCCGGTTTAATCGAATGACACAAATGCGTTGCATTACGGCAATGATGTATGTTACCTTAAATTAGGTGTTTCGTGCCTAGTTGGAGGAGTCCCTCGTGTGGCCGCATATGCTGTCAGCTGATAAACAAACTGTCCTCATTCAGTCTGTGGCTTAGAAAATCACCGGTATATACTGTAGACCGTGCCTGAAGTCGACCCTGAAGTTTAAGACAATGGCTCTTATGGTGTGTGTTGTTTTTTTCCCCCCAGATTTAAAATTTAGAAGGGTTAATAGTTCTTACCGAGTGGATTTGATTATCCAATCTAATCCGAGAGTTCGGTATAGCGTGCGTGTGTTCAGGGGAACGGCCAGGCTTAAGGGAATGCATCAGACACACCATACAATTCTTGACCACATTCTCCGCACATTTGGGAATTCCACCATTCTCCCACACTGGAGCCAACAACTTACAAATCCCTTTCGCACTAATGTGAGACAACCCATGTGCCATCGTAACCACCGCAAGCACATACGCATCTGGCAACATCCATCTTTGGTGTTCTGATAACTCAACCCAACAACCAGTCGAATCCAATGTACCCGTAGTTTCTCTCCACACACTCTTTTCATTTTCAGTAGCTTCAGCCTGGATTGATTTCACACTCTCAATCGTATCTTCACACATTCCAACTGCACCAATCCATATCGCAGGGCCTGCAACATACATTCGACTCATCACATCTTTCGCTGTTTCTTTCGCAACTTCATCCGCAAATGCATTACCTCTACCAACATCATCCGCAACCTTCCGGTGAGCACTACACTTCACAATCGCAACTTGCTTCGGCAAAGTAAGTGACTCAAGAAGCTCATTCACCAACTGCCCATGTTGAATCTTAGTCCCATGGGATGTGAGAAATCCCCTTTCTTTCCACAAGCGTCCAAAACTGTGTGCAACACCAAACGCGTACTGGCTATCGGTTTACACATTCACTCTCTTTCCCTCAGACAGAATACACGCTCTCGTTAATGCAATCAATTCCGCTGCTTGTGCCGAATTATAGCTCACTCGTGCAGTTTCAACAATTGTGCATAATGTCGTCACGGCATATGCTGCAGTCGTATTACCATTCGGGAGCTTGTAGCATGACCTATCAACCCATAGCGTACCATCAGGATCCAAAAGAGGAGTGTCTTTCAGATCGACTCTACCCTGCGTTTCCTCTTCCGTCCTCAAAAAACAATCATGCTGTTCCTGACCATCTGTATCCACAGAAATCGGCAACAATGTTGCTGGATTCAATACATTACACCGCTTGATGTGCAAATGACTAGCCAAAAGCGTCAACTCATAATCTGACAACCTCGCACTAGTAAAGGTGCTGAGTATTGGTTCGATTTAATAAAGTATCCACTGCATGTGGAACCATCACAACCAACGTATTATCCATCACCAATCCAGCAGACTGTCGGATGGAAACAGCCGCTGCCGCTGTAGCTCTCAAACAGCTTGGCAACGCTCTAGCTACCGGATCTAAAGTTGACGAGAAATACGCACATGGACGCTGCTTATCACTAAACTGTTGAGTCAAAACTGACAATGCACAACCCTCTTTCTCGTGAACATAGAGTGTAAAATGCTTACTGTAGTCAGGAGTACCCAACACTGGAGCAGAACACAACTCATCACGCAATTCAGAAAAACTTTCTGTCAATCGTCAGACCACGGAAGAGGATTCGGTGTATCTTTACAAGTCAAAGCCAACAGAGGTTTCGCCAATAGAGAGAAATTTGGAATCCACTGTCTACAATACGACGTGATACCCAAGAAAGCACACACTTCTCTCTGTGTGCTTGGTACAGTCATTTGCGCAATCACTTGAATTAGTTCTGGGGTCAACCTTCTTCCCTCCTTTGACAAGAGATGACCTAAGTAGGTCACTTCTTGGCGACAATACTGCAACTTCGAAGGTGACACTTTATGATGCAAGTCCGACAAATGTCGCAACAAAGAAAGAGTAGCTTCTTTGCAAGTTTTCTCATCATCAGCGACCACTAACAGATCATCCACATACTGTATAAGAGCAGCACCAGCAGGTAACACAGAAGTATCGAGCTGAGTTTTTAGAGCCTGACTATAAATGGAGGGACTTTCACAATAGCCTTGGGGAGCTCTCTTAAACCGGAAGCTTCGGCCTCCTAAAGAGAAGCCAAAAATATCTCTACTCTCCTCAGCAATTGGAATACTGAAGAAAGCATTTTTCAAGTCTATGACTGAAAACCAGGCAGCTGAAGCAGGAATCAAAGTCAACAAAGCAGTAATATCCGGGACAACTGGAAACTGTGGCACAACGATCTTATTAACCTCTCTAAGATCGATCACAAACCTGTAAACAGGTGGCTGAGAAGAGTCAGTGCGTTACAGGACAGGCAAAACAGGACTGTTACACACATTACCTCTCGTTTCTTCAATCACACCTTTCTCAATCAAATCAAAGATAATCGCTAAAAGCGCTCTTTCACCATCACTCGAAATCCGATATTGGGGAATACGTGGCAATTTAACATTCGATTTGAGCGTAACAACATAGGGTGGAATCTCCAAAAGACCCACATCATTAGGACCAGTAGCCCAAAGAGTATTAGGGAGAGAACGCAATTCCAGTGGAAGTCGATCTTTAGATAAATACATTGGAGAGAACACTTTCTTACCCAATGTAAGATGTACTCCCGAAGGAGAACAATACAATGTTGCATGCAATCTTTTTAACAAATCCAAACCCAAAAAATTCTCACCACAACCTGTCGTTACAATAAGGGGTGCTTCCAATTCACAAGGCCCAATGGAAAGAGACAAAGGACTAGAAACTGGATTACGTACTGGGGCGCCAGAAAATCCTACCGAAACATTCGTTAAGCCAGACAAAGGTGCGCCAGGGAGTTTAGAGTACATGAGAGAACTCTTTGCTGCACCAGTATCCAAAAGAAAAGGCTCTACTACACCTGATGTAACTACTGCAACATAAGGCCCACTCTGATCTACTGGAACCGACACTACTCCCTCTCTTTATCCATGGCTGTCCTAGCAACCATTATAGTCTGCATTCTCACTCTCAACATAATAGTCATCAGCATAGTACTGAGTCGACTGACCATGCGCAATTTTCTGTTGATCAAAACAATTCATAGAATTCTGCGGAGGAAAGGAAGGTTCGTTCTGGGGAAACGGACCACATCCTCTACCCCTTGACACTTGCTGGAAACCACTACGACCTCTCGGGGCCAGTATACCACTCGCGCGTTGTCGTAAAACAGGGCACTCATTTTTATAATGACCTTCCTCCCTACAATACGCACACTGATTTAAACCCAAAGGTGGTCTTTGAGGAAAATACCCAACGTTCTGTTGCGGTCTCTGAAATGGTGGAGGTTGCTGAAACTGTGGGCGTTGCTGCGATTCTTGCTGATTCGAGCGAGGCGGATACGCGTGCTGCAAAAGGACCTTTGTTTTCAAGTCTTTTGTCTTTTTCTCTACTCTGTCTTTCTCGTCCTTATCCCTATTCTCATAGTACTGTGCAGTCGCCAATATCTGGGCCGAGGAGGAAACAGCCCAAGAACTCTCAGAATCTTTCAACTTATTACATAGTTCAGGAAGTAAGTTAAAGACAAAGTTATCTACGAACAATCTTTGTCCACCTTCCGTACTCATATCTTGACCACTATGATCTATAAATGTCTCTTCAAACCTAGTGAAGAAATCAGATACACTTTCGTCCTTCTTCTGCTTACATGATGCTAACTTGTCCCAATTTACTCGTAACGCTGGCATCATCATTTTCATAAGATTTATAATTCTGCCAGGTAGATCTGCCACTAGAGGCTTAGGCTTAGAACCACCAACTTGTCTAACGTCCGCAGCAGCAATATTGAGCCATGAGTCACCTAATGCAACCGCATGATCCTCATGACGAATCTTTGCCCATAGAGGTTGAGGTACTACATTACCCAACAGCATATCTATGTCGGCTAAATTCATAATACATGCGTCAACTGTCTGGGACAATTCTTTGTAATAGCCAGCCGGATTCTTATGGGGATCAGGTAAAGACTGTTTAAGGGCCAAAACTTCTACTCTCTTCAATGGCACATGTACCCATACTCTCTGAAAATGAGGCAGAACAGGCGGATTAGCGTTTGCGTCCCCTTCTCTCCAAACTGGGGGAACCTCTCTCATTGGATATTGTCGTACCTTTCTCCTGACTGCGGAATCAGGCTCAAACAATCGCTGAGAGGGGAAATCACTCCTAAACGCAAGTACTATCGCAACTGCTTCCTCAACTCCGGGACCCACTATCGTCCATTTCGCAAACTCAGACTGGACTCTACGGGGACTGAACCCAAATCATTATCTTCCGATTCCTCACGAAGGAAAGTACACATAACTTCAAAAACATACCTTTGCTTGGGTGCTTCCCACTGCTGGAAAACATCCATAACTGACTCTAAGTTATACGTCGAAACATTCAAAACCCATCTGCGAGCCAAGAGATCTAACACTGCCCGTTCTTCGGGACCAGGTAGCTGACTACGCATTTTTTTACGTGCAGAAACAGGGGTCATACTAACTGACCCAAAGAAAGGAGACAAAAGACCAGTAACAGTATCAGTCATTCGTTGTCGAGCAGAAGGAGAAGCTGTCATAAGGACAGGAGACAAAGTATTTTGAGGTGATAGAAGTGTAGGGTTAGTAGCAAGAGAAGTTGCAGGTACAGGAGAATAAGGCAAAGTAGTTCCAGACAAAACCGATAGCAAAGTCTGCGGCCCCAGAGGAGGCTGCGCTGTAGGAGGAAGAACCAGCTGAGGAGGAGCCGGTGGCTGAACAGCAACAAGAGGTTGTGCAACTGGAGGTTGCGGAGGTGCCGTAGCACTCTGTGCATAAGGTGGTGGTAATCTCAACAAATGTGACATCAAAGGATCCTTCTCAGGGTCCTTCGTTGCGTTCTCAAGAAGAGATGGCTTTATCTTCTTCGTTTTCTTTAAACTGCCTAGCAGCTTGCATTATTGATACATCCTTTTCTCTTTTATCTCTTTTAGCTTGGTTAATTTCTCGTTGTCTGGCTTCTTTACGCCAAAGGCGAAAGGAGTCAAACATTGCCGGCCGGGCTTTCTTCCTAAATAATTTAGTTTCTAAATTGTCTAAAATCTCTGTATCAAAGCTACCATGTTGGGGCCATTGTAAGACACCATCTTTTCTAGTATAGCAGACCCATACTTCATTAAACGTAATGGGCCTACACCGTGTTTAGAATAGAGCTCATAAGTCAGAGTTCCAACTGGAGGTATCGGACATGAATCCTCCAATCTGGAATCCCTGTTACAACCACACCAGAATATCCTCCTAATTTTGCTAAGACTAGGCATCTTCGCTCACTATTCTAGCTTCAAACTTCAAGGGATTATCTACAACGATAGTCATGCAAATATACGAGTCCCTCGACTTTGGAAATTGCAATTTTCAAATCAAAACTAAGGACCAAACAAACTAAGAACCAAAGAACCAAAAACTAAGGACTGGGAGCGACCCACTTATACTTAACTGAGGTATCAGTCACGCCACCAGAAGACCCGTCTGTTGTCTCGCCGTACAAAGCATCACAAATGGGTCCAAGACAGGGCGACAGTCAGGGCAGCAGTCCTTCGTAGCCGTCAGGAAAGCGGGAAGCCTCGCAGCAAAGACCTTCAGTCCACGTTCGACATGCCGGGGTCGATGAAGTGGTGGCCGTCCTCCAGAATTTCCTCACGAAGCTCTTCACGATCTTCAGGCTTGGACCGGTACCGCTGAAGTCGCCCCACGTTGGAAGCGCCAACTGAAGAACCAAGTTTTAGAACCCAGCGGCGCCAGGGGCACGCCCAAAGTCTTCGGGTTCACCTGTCTTAGAATACAGAGACACGGGATACTTCTGAGTGGCGTCAAAGATCAAATTTATTGGCTGCAGCCAGTAACAGAAGTCCTAGAAATCATCACGGTATGAGTTCTCAGGAGACTGCTCAACTTTACAAAGCAAGTCATCCCTTTTTATGCCAAACATTATGCTTCAGGCAAACATTCCTTGTTTACAGTTTAACCAATCACATGTTTCCACAATGAAAGTATTGCATGACGACAAACCCATTTTACAGTTGTCCGGCCCATAATCAATCATTGAACAAACTGAAGAACTGAAATCTTCATTCTCAGGGGTCTCACTAATACAAAAGAACTTGGCACAGAAGCTGAAATATTAAAAGACATCTTTATTAAACTTAATAAGTGAGACTACGTCACACAGGAGCCTTTAGCACCTGAATGAGGCAGTCTAAAGAATACAGAACACAGAGATCTTTTATATGCTTAGGATTTACAAACTCAGCATAAAAGAAAGGGGCAGTCCTAGATTCTGCAAGCATACAAAATACCTAATATGGACATACAAGATCTGCAAAATATTAGCCAATAGAAAAACATCATGTAACCAGAATGTCCCCCTTACGTCGTGTTTCTGCCCAACCCATAAGTCAATCAACTACAGCACTTATAGGTCAATCAGTAATGGCAGAACATGTCTGTATGCAGTTAGGCCAGCTAGTGTCTGAGATTGCTTTCAAAGCAAGGACAGAGGGGGGTTTTCTACACGTTGCAGTCCAAAGGGCAGGAACACTTCATGAATAGAGCAGTCTGTGTAAAGGCAACACAAATTGAAGACAAATGTACGATGGAGTCAAAATTAAAGAACCTCAGACCCGCCTTTTGCCATTACACATGCAAATCCTAAAATTATTTTGCAAACATTATGTATTTCAGTGACTATTGACAATGCCAATAAAACAATAAGAATCAGTCTCCAAACACCAATTCTATACAATCGCACGGGAAATACCCAGAGTCCGTCAAAGCCTCTTCTGGCAGGCTTCTAATGTCCATCAAATCCTGTATCTGTTGTTTTCTTCCGCATGGGCCTCTACATTCAGGCCTTTCATGAAAATGATGTTACTCAGTATCCGTTGGAGTGCCTTCCTGGCAAACACTCACAGCTCACTTGAAAGTCTCAATGTCTCAATGCAGTGAACCAATATTTCCTGTGCTGCAGGCACTACAGATAGTGTGCTCTTCATTGATCAAGGGCACAGATCATCTCATGCAGACCCAAGTACTATTAATCGGGGAAGAGCAACAGACTGTCACTCTCAGCAACACTTTCAGGCTCCAACACTCTCTTATTCAGTGTCAGAGGATGCTCGGGCTGCTCTTTCATGGGCACCATAATGTAGTGCCTTTTGCCAATCTCAAATCCTCCGGTGCACTGCACTTCCGTTGGAGCAAAGGAAAAGGGGTTGTGTGGCCAAAACTCAGGCCAAGGGGCTCAAGGGACTGCACACTGAAAAAACCCTGAAAAAACCAGCACTCGACCCTCTAGTCCACGCCAACTACAGACCTATTTCCTTACTCCCGGCTCTAGCAAAAGTGACGGAGAGGTTTGTTCACAGATCGATATCTAATTTCATCGAGGAAAACGATCTGTTGCATAACACCCAATCCGGTTTCCGTGCGAATTTTAGCACGGAAACTGCGCTCCTCGAAGTCACAGACGCCATCCGGGAGGAGCTGGATGCTGGAAGAAAGGCGGTATTGGTCATGCTTGACCTGTCGGCGGCATTCGACACCGTTCCCCATGCGCTTCTCCTTACTAGACTCTGGGACTTTGGCCTGCAGGGAACGGTGTGGAGGTGGCTCAAATCCTTCTTAGCCGACCGCCGGCAGACAATCTGGACTCCTCCGTACTCCGCCGAGATGCCGCTGCTAGAAGTGGGGGTTCCCCAAGGATCCATCTTGAGCCCCCTCCTCTTTAACATCTTTATGGCTCCTCTGGCAGCGGTCGCCGAGTCTTTCGGCGCCCGGATTGTCACCTACGCCGACGATACCCAGCTCCTGTTTGTGAGCAACAGGAATGGTCTGTTCAATGACGACCAGATCAGAGGCTGTCTGAGTGCGTTTTTTGAGTGGTTAGGATGCCATGGACTTAAATGCAACTCCGATAAGTCGGAGCTGCTCTTTTTTGGGTGTACCTCCGAGCCGGATTGGAAACCCTGGTGGCCGCAGGATATGTCTCCCCCCGTTAGTTCATCCCAGAAGGCCAAAAATTTGGGAGTGATCATTGACAACGACCTATCTTTTGGACCACATATTTTCTCTCTCACTGGGAAATGTTTTGGCATCCTTCGGATGCTACGAAAATTTTTACCATTAATATCCATTGAGCACAGAAAAATTATTGTCCAGGCACTGGTTGGCTCCAGACTGGATTACGCCAATGTTTTATTTCTGGGGCTTCCCAAATACCTGGTCAGGCGTCTTCAAGTTGCTCAGAATTCTGCAGCCCGAGCAGTCTTCCGCCTCCCAAGAAGAGCCAGAGCCACTGCCCTTCTTTCTACCTTGCATTGGCTCCCGATTGATAAAAGGATTCTTTTTAAAACTCTGACCACGACCTTCAAGGCCTTACATGGTATTGGTCCTAAATACATTTCCAAACGTGTGTCTTGGTATCAGCCCTCCAGATCTCTTAGATCTGCTGCGCTATCCAAAGTGAAGGTTCCCACTATTAAGCGCGCCAGAGCAGGAGGTCGGTCCTTTCGTTATCTAGCTCCTCGCGCTTGGAATGACCTCCCGATTTCTCTAAGACAGGCCTCTAGCCTGCTGTCCTTCCGAAAGGCCCTTAAAACATGGCTTTTCCCTTAGACAGCTGCTGTTTTTATGCGTGTGTTGCATGTCCCTTCAGTGTTATGTTTCTCCCTCATTTGGTGGGTACCTTCGATAAAGCGCCGGGATGCTCCAAATGGAGTGGCCGTGCGCTATAGAAGCATAAATATAACATAACATAACATAACACTGTCAGAGGTTAACCAGTACATGACAGGTGGGTGGAAAACTGAAGCCTCAAAAACAACAAGAATCCTTCTCTTTCGCTCTTTGCACTGAAATTCTGGTTCTGTGGAAAAACCAGATCCTCCTTCTTTTCTGATGTTCAACACCTTCTGATGAAGCAAGCACAATACGTTGGAGATACAGTTGATGAAGCACTTTCTGGGTGTTGGGACTGTTCCTCTGTTAGCTGTCACTGATGAGAATTAGAACTCATCTTTATCACCGTTCTGCAGGGTATCATTCTCCCTTTGACTCTGGAAGATCCCGCAGAACCTAGTGACGTAGAAAATGTGACACAGTTGTTTCCTTCAATTAAGTACAAATAAGTTCATTGTACAACAAGGGACTGCAAGCAAGTGGCCTGCAATCTTTAAAGGAGTGGCCATACCTTTTCTGGTCTAGAACACACTGTCATTCTCAAAGGCAATACAAAGACAAAGGCAGTAGGCAAAACAGTGCCTCTAGCCTCTTTAATTGGGTTTCCATGTGAGAGCATATCCCCTACCATCTAAGGGTAGATAGCGACATGGGAATTCTATCTGAATGGATGTCCTCACACATGGTGGCATTGTCTAATGGGGCAAACACATTTTTTTTCTCTAAATGATTACATATAGGTGTTCCCTAATTTCCTTATCTAGAGTACCTCAAAAGAGAGATCACATAATACATTTTATCAGGGACATGTAGATACCTCCCTTAAAGAATTGTGCATCAGGTGGACTATGCAATGCAAAAGCTAAAGATCAAAGTGTGGAAACAAAAGACAAGAACTAGAGAGTCCTGGTATTTCCATTATTTAAAATACATCTGGTGCATCAAAAATTAAAGCAGCAGGAAAAAGGAACTAAAAACCAAATTAGAATAGGCATTGAATTTGTCATATTCAAAAAAACGTAAGGTATCTCCTATTGAGGTGGAAAATTTGTCTTACTATAGTATTGAGTCAGTTAACCAGTCCATCACGACCCTAACAGTCAGGCTGGGAAACATCAGAGTAGGTCTAAAGAAAGTTTTTTGAAAACCAGTCTGGTCATACAAAAGGGAATTATATATAATATGGGGTCTCTGGTACATTACTGCAGTTTGGAAGTGTGAACCTGAGCAATTCACCAACTGGTGAAAAGAATTTGGAAAAGGGAAATGGGACTAGGTACAAATGAAGCCTTGTTTCCTTTATGGTACAAAGCCATACACTTCTTAGGAAGCAGAACAAAACTGACTAATGTAATATAGAAATTAGGTCACCATGTACAAGAGTCACAAATCTATAATTTATCCTTACGTCCAATCAGGATACATACATTTAGGGCTGCCTGTTCCTTAAAGGAAGAGGACAGTATCGTGACTAATTGCAGATGACACACTTTGATTCTGTATATCTCTTTTTTATTTTCCTTCAAATACCATTAAAGCCAAATTTGACATACACTGATGAAGTGTTGTCTGTCTATCTGTGAAATTTAGTGTCAGAGCAAATCTACCCAACTGTTGTGGTAAACTTGCAATAGTATCAAAAAGCAGCAACATGAAACAAAAACATGCATTAAAAAAACCACACAAAACGCACATATCAAGCCATCAGATATACTTGCGTATATCAAGCACAAAAAGCATAGACAAAACAATAGCATATGTAAATAAGCGGTAACACACAAAACTATTGCATGCACTTTTATGCACTGTGAACCTGCAGCTCAAAACAGATTATTCAGGCCTGCTTAATTTGTCAGGCTTAAAATCCTCACCAGGAATAATTCATAAAAGGATAAAATGCAAAAATATGTAAAACGCACAAACATGTCTGCACATAACACACAAAATATCAACTGTAACAACCATCTTTTGAAAACATGCTAAACCCTTTTAACTTTCCAAAAACTTTTTCACAGACACTCTGCGTGTCCCGTGCGCCAACACCCTTTGAGGCCCTGCTTTTCCAAGCAATAATTTCTCCATCTCTTTACACTTACTCCTAACTCCCACCTCACTCTAAGGCTGAAAAAGACAAAAAAAACTTCCCAACTCTTTCTAACATGCAATAACCAACCCTATTTAAAAACACATGATATATATATTACTCCTGTTAGGGGCTACAATTTATTTCTATACTTAGATTATTAAAACAGTTACTGTGACTAATTCGCAGAACATAATAACACACATACCAGTTTTTAGAACAAATGCTTGTTTGCAATGGTACTCATTTCATCTACCTTAAATGGATGAAGGCTCAGTTAGGTCCAGCAAAAGTTAAAACCTTCCACCCTGATATTAAACTCAAACCTCTGCACCAGGCACATTGGCTCACTGACCTATTTAAAAGGAAACCCAAATGGGAACAACCTGCAAATTTGTATTATACCTAAATGTATGCATTTACTGAAGCCTAAAGCACTTTAAAGCTATTGTAAATGGCAAAAATGCCCAAATTTTACCCAAATTCGACTTTGATATTTGGGGCACTAAAAAATAAATATCCTATAATAATGTTACATATTAATCATCCTCAGAATGTTCTTCACAAATTGCAGAGATTGGACATTGGACATATCTCCTGCAAATCCTGAGAAAAATGATTTTTTCACGCCTGGTCAAGTGAAATTCTATATGCTAATGTCCTTATTATGCAGTATACCATACCTTAAATTAAATTATAATGCTAGGAGGTCACAGTATAAGTATTATCAATCAATCAATCATGCCATTTGTATAGCGCACTACTCACCCGGGAGGGTTTGAAGGCGCTTGGGGGGAGGGGTATGCTACTGCTCGAACAGCCAGGTCTTGAGTTGTTTCCTGAAGGCGAGATGGTCCTGGGTCAGCCGAAGGTGGATGGGGAGGGAGTTCCAAGTCTTGGCAGCCAGGTAAGAGAAGGATCTTCCTCCGGCGGTGGCTCTTCGGATGCGTGGTACGGCTGCGAGGGCGAGGCTGGTGGACCATAGCTGGCGGGTGGGCGTGTAGAAGGTCAGGCGGTCGTTGAGGTACTTGGGGCCCAGGTCGTGGAGAGACTTGTGTGCGTGGGTGAGGAGCCGGAACGTGATCCTCTTGTCGACGGGGAGCCAGTGCAGGTTCCTCAGGTGGCTGGAGATGTGGCTGCATCGGGGGACATCCAGGATGAGTCGGGCGGAGGCGTTCTGGATGCGCTGGAGTCTTTTCTGTAGCTTGGCTGTGATTCCGGCGTAGAGGGCGTTTCCGTAGTCCAGTTGGCTGGTGACGAGTGCCTGGGTGACAGTCTTCCTGGTCTCGGTCGGGATCCAGCGGAAGATCTTGCGAAGCATACGCAGGGTGTTGAAGCACGATGAGGAGACGGCGTTGACTTGTCTGGTCATCGAGAGGGAGGGGTCCAGGATGAAGCCCAGGTTGCGTGCATGGTCGGTTGGCTTGGGTGCGGTGCCCAGGGCTGGGGGCCACCAGGAGTCGTCCCAGGTGGAGGGCGTAGATCCCAGGATGAGGACTTCCGTCTTGTCCGAGTTCAGTTTCAGGCGGCTGTCCTTCATCCACTCGGCGACGTCTTTCATCCCTTCGTGTAGGCAGGTTCTGGCGGTGTCGGGGTCTCTGGTGAGGGAGAGGATCAGCTGAGTGTCGTCGGCGTAAGAGATGATGTTGAGGTTGTGCTGGCGTGCGATGGCTGCGAGAGGTTTCATGTAGATGTTGAAGAGGGTGGGGCTGAGTGAAGATCCTTGCGGGACGCCGCAGATGACTTCGGTGGCCTCGGAGCAAAACGGGGAGAGGCGGACTCTTTGTGTTCTTCCGGCTAGGAACGAGATGATCCACTCCAGTGCCTTCTCTTGGATACCGATGTTGCTGAGGCGCTGGACTAGGGTGCGGTGGCAGACCGTGTCGAACGCAGCGGAGAGGTCCAGGAGGATGAGGGCCACTGTTTCCCCCTTGTCGAGCAGGGTCCAGATGTCGTCGGTGGCTGCGATGAGGGCAGTCTCGGTGCTGTGGTTGGCTCTGAAGCCAGACTGCGAGGGGTCGAGGGATCCGTTCGTCTCGAGGAAGGCGGTCAGCTGTCTGTTGACGATCTTCTCGATGACTTTAGCAGGAAAAGGGAGGAGCGAGATGGGGCGGAAGTTTTTGAGATCGGTGGGGTCCGCTGTAGGTTTCTTCAGGAGGGCGCTGATCTCGGCGTGCTTCCAGCTCTCCGGGAAGGTGGCGGTGTTGAAGGAGGCATTGATGATGTTCCGGAGTTGGGGTGCGATGGTGGAGTCGGCCTTGTTGAAAACGTGGTGTGGGCAGGGGTCGGTCGGTGATCCGGAGTGGATGGTGTTCATCTTGCGGGCTGTGTCTTCGGTGGTCACCGTGGTACAGGTGCGAAGGGTGGCGGTGGGGGGCATTGGTTCGACGGTTGGGTGCGTGGGTGGGGCACCGAAGCTGTTGTGGATGTCGGCGATCTTGCGGTGGAAGAACGAGGCGAGGGAGTCGCAGAGGTCTTGTGACGGAGTGATGTCGTTGGTGCCGGTGCTGGGGTTGGAGAACTCCTTGACGATAGTGAAGAGCTCTTTGCTGTCGTGGGCGTTGTTGTCCAGTCGTTCCTTCAGGGATTTCTTCTTGGTGGTGCGGATGAGCTGATGGTGCTTGCGGGTAGCGTGTTTGAGGGCGGTCATGTTGTCGGTGGTCCGGTCGAGGAGCCAGGCTTTCTCGAGGAAGCTTCATGAATAGTAAAAAACGAATGTTGTAGCACTTATTTTTATAACCCTATCAGTTTTGATAATTCCACATATTAAGGCTCTGCAATTCCTTGAATCTGACTTCATTTTCTTTTTTTTTTTTGTGCCACTTAGGCTGACCAACAAAGTGGCCTGGCCTCCCCAGGTCATGTACACATTAACCAGATTAAACTGTAAGAAACTAACTTTCGTCACCTGAAACTGACCTGCAAAGCCAATTTCCCTGATTGATCTTTATCTGAGATTGCCAATCAATGTTCAAGACATCTTTAACTTTTTAGTTTCCTTGGACTTGCCCTATCTTGTTTCAGCATCTTTTACGGTTTCTTTCTTTTTAAATGTTTCTTCATTACATGGGTTAATTAATATTTAGCAACTGAGCCAAGAATATGCTTAGAGAAATGCTTAAAGAGAGGAAAACCCTTAATTAAAATGTCTTCCTATAATACAAAATAATGAACCTTAATTTTGAAACCTTTTTAAAACAACATTCTGAAATGCAACGTTTTCACCTGTGCAACTGAGGGGAAACTCCTGGCTGAATAAAAATTCCTTTTTATTTAGCTTGTCTCTAAGTGCTTGTAACAAGCTGGCAGTCTTTTTCAAACTAAAACATATCAATGCGTGTTCTATATTATTTTGAGTTCAACAGGAATTTACTTCAGCTGATCTGTTTGCCTGTTAATACCTAACACAATGTATCTAAGGAAAATGCTGTAAGTTTATTTATTTTTTTGCAAAACACCCAATTTCGTTTTTGGGGCTTTTTATTCCTAGTGAATGTGAATTTACATTTTAGTTTTTAAACATTTAGACATCTTGCTTAATAGACTGAAAACACCAAGAAAAAACACAAACACACATTTGAGCTCATTTCAGACAAACAGAAAGGGGTCAAACACTCAGGACACACAATACGGCGCGCTTTTAGCCATGCATTTCGTGAATAGTGCCATCACTATTCACTTACAGAAATTGCACTAATGGGAAAACCACATAGACATTTAAACACACATTTAACCCACATATCAATACTCAGGACAGAAATAAAGGACAGCCCACAGACTGTACTTAAACCAAACCATTTGTAAATACTAGTTGTAAGTCATATTTACAAAAAACGCTTCTCAATTGTGTTCCAAAAGACTGCAAAAACAGCCCAACAGACTGATGTATGTCCAAGAAGCGAAAATACACTCAATTCACTAGCTTTGATTAGAAGAACACCAAAAATCGCTCTGCATATCTTCATTCATAAAACTGCGCAGAACAAAGGATCCTTGTATGTATTATGTCCATATTTTAATTCCCTGGGGATACAAATTCACCAAGGAAGAAATATGTTTGTAAATCTAAACCTATTTAGATATTCCCTTTAGGGGAAGCCAGCTAATCCAAACGTATACAAAGTTGGCCAACACAAAGCTCCAAATTTGCTAAGATCAGGCATCTTATAGCTCACTGATCTAGCTTCAAACTTCAAGGGGCTATTTCTATCGATACACTCATAAATATACAAGACCCTCGGTTTTTGAAAATTGCAATCTTCAAATAAAAACTAAGGACCAAACAAACTAAGACTTAACTCTTACTTTTACTAATCAAAAGGTTATCCAAATTCTAACTGTCAAGTTCTAAATGACCTAACGGTCCCTTTGTTTTTTTTTAATACTCACGCCAAAAAGGGTTCTCAGTCAGGAGTGACATCATGTGGAGGATCAAAATCAGGAAGAGCAGAAATACACTGGGCTGCAGAGATGAAGAATCCCCAGAATCCCTGTGCACAGAGTACCTTCTTAGTAGAATCCTGTCTTGTCCTCCTCAGTAGCTTTCTGTCTCCTGACAAGATCACTCCTACAGAAAGTCACTTCTCTGATGAAGCCCGCGTTGGCCCGCCATCTGAAGAACTGAAATCTTCATTCTCAGGGGTCTCACTAATACAAAAGAACTTGGCACAGAAGCTGAAATATTAAAAGACATCTTTATTAAACTTAATAGGGGAGACTACGTCACACAGGAGCCTTTAGCACCTGAATGAGGCAGTCTAAAGAATACAGAACACAGAGGTCTTTTATATGCTTAGGATTTACAAACTCAGCATAAAAGAAAGGGGCAGTCCTAGCTTCTGCAAGCATACAAAATACCTAATATGGACATACAAGATCTGCAAAATATTAGCCAATAGAAAAACATCATGTAACCAGAATGTCCCCCTTACGTCGTGTTTCTACCCAACCCATAAGTCAATCAACTACAGCACTTATAGGTCAATCAGTAATGGCAGAACATGTCTGTATACAGTTAGGCCAGCTAGTGTTTGAGATTGCTTTCAAAGCAAGGACAGAGGGGGTTTTTCTACACGTTGCCGTCCAAAAGGCAGAAACACTTCATGAATAGAGCAGTCTGTGTAAAGGCAACACAAATTGAAGACAAATGTAAGATGGAGTCAAAATTAAAGAACATCAAAACCCAACATTCTTCTTTAGACAAGCTGGACAAACCCATAATAAAAAGGACCACAACCCATATCGTAAATAGACCATAAAAGAAGAAACAGAAACAGATAGAAGTAGGATAAGGCATGTTTGTGTGCAGTAAAACTTTATGATGTCCTGTGCTCTGATCCTTAATCTTGATCAGCTAAAGGGCAGGAACTGGTTTAACAAGGTCAGCTTCAGGCAACAGAGTCAGTGTACTCAGGTCAAACATTCACAGAACCTCAGCAGGAGACTCGAAGGGCACCCTAGGAAGACGTTACTGGTTCTCAAACAATGGAATCAGGTGCAGACCGCAGATACAGGAGTGATGGTGCCTGGGACCTTAACGTGAAGGAAGCCTTGGTTTTTTAGAGTGGAGGTTGTCCAACAAATCAGAAAAAATAAACATTGAGTTGCAATAAATAAGCAAAGAGATATAGACACAAACTATACAGCAAGATAATGTAGATTTCCCACAGCCTGATGACCAGAAAATCTGGATTTTATTAAGGACACGGAGGCTAATATTATGCAATCTCCTTTTATTGCCAGTTCACACAGCAGCAACAATTAAAAGGAATTTAGGGACATATTAGCAACAAATAGCGATAATTATCGCTAAGGGCATTTCTTTCTTGCCGCTTATCGCCGGATATTATCGCAGAGATAACGTGCTATTAGCAACGTTTACCTCTAAAGCGATAAAATATCCGGTGATAGCGGCTCAATGCTTGAATATCGCTGGAAATCGAGCGATATTCAGGCATTAACGCTAATGGGGACTTAACCTGAATATCCACCTCCCATTGGATTTACAGGTTAAGTCATGGTCTGAGCAGGCTTTAGGTTCTAGTGATAATCGCGTTTAGTGCGATTTTTTTTATCGCTTCGCCTGCCTTGCTAATAGGCGATAGCTGTGTTAGCGACTGCTTTCAGTCTGTAGCTATCGCCTACAGGCTTTTGCTAACTGCTGTTAGCGACAGCTTGCTAATAGGGCGGTAAAAATATCGCCGCTTTAGCGGGAAAAAGTCCAGCTAAAGCGGCGATATCGCCCTTGCTAATATGCCCCTTAGAACTTAGAAAACATTCTATTCGTCTGTATAGTCCAACAACAGGCAGCCATCTTCCTTCTTTTTGCGCTGCGAACAAGATAAACTTTAAGACCATATATATTCTTGAGGAATGTATCCAGAAGAACAAATGTATGCGGAAATTCAAATCCAAACCTCGTCACTCTGAAAGAAAGTATAAAATAAGTTAGTCTACCCGGGCGGGTATCAGAGGAGGGATAATCTTAGCCTCTGTGTCCTTAATAAAATCTAGATTTCCTGGTCATTAGGCGGAAAATCTACATTTTATGGCACGACACGGAGGCCAATATTATACAATTTCAAAGTGCATTCAACACATTATCAATCACATTAGACATTGGTTTAAAGTAACAACTTTTGAACATGCTCTCATTGGACCAATCGGCTGCTCTTAAAATGTCCTGTAAACCTCCTCCTAAAATGAAAGCTTTGGAGGCTGAGTCACTTCTAAACGAATAAGCTCCAAAAATAGAGGTGTCCACACCCCCTTCAATCATAACATCTTCCACCCATCTAGCTAAGGTAGGGAAAAAACTGCTTTGTGAGTTTTTTTTATGAGAGATTAATAGTTGTGTGATGCCGTTTTCTCAGATTAAGGGTGCTCCTTTCGTATTCTTTCGAACGTTGCACCACACGCAGTCTTGGGTTTCCTGAGAAATAAGGGTAGAAAATTGTTGAGGAAAGAGTCTTAGTTCTTCTTTTAATATAGAAACATACTTCCTCAGGTTGGTATGCCTTACTGATGAGGGGCGTGGCCTGAAGCCGAAGATGGTGGATGTGTAGCCCGAAAGCTCCGTCCGTAATCCTCAAACTAAGCTGATTATCCTGCTTTCCCCCACCGGAGGTCCCCGGGGGTGTTATCCTGGAAGCGGAGCGGTGCTTCTCCTGTCCGCCCGCTCTGCTGACGCTCGGTGCGACTACACTGGAAGCGGCCTGCTGCATAGGGTGAAGCCCCGGGCTCGAGTGGACGTTCTCCCCGGCCTCCCCATAGCCTCTGGCGCGGTCAGACCAACTCCGCGCCGGACCTCTGAGGCGGAAACCAGCGGCAGACCTCGCATGTAGGGGGGTGTCCTGAGAGTGCGGCGACCCTGCGGCCCCCGCCTACGCTGCGGGGCACTACACGGCATCCTGCTGGGTGCCCTGCGTATCGAGCGGAGGCTCTCCTCTCTGGCTGACCGGCTGAATCCACGCGGAGGGCTAGACGCCCGTTTTCTGCTGCGCCGCCCGGGACTGTGAGGCGGACAGCGCCGGACATCGGACACAAGCGCCGCTTGCTCCGGACCCCCCCTGCAGGCCTCATTAGCAGTTTTTTGGGCGCCATTTTGTTACTGGGGCCCGGACGGGAAGAGCTTCTCTGGCCCACACACTGGTCGATTGCTTGGACCGCGACTAGGATTCCACGCGGTGCAACGCCCCTGCGGAGGGCGGTGTGCCCAGCGGTGTGCAGGGGACGGTGGACTGCAGGACCTGGCTGGCGGGGCGACTGGCCTAGGACAGCGGCGGGAGAGGGAGACACCGCTCTGCAGGCCTACCACCACGCACTGGCCCAGACTTCTAGAGTGCACCTGCGTAAGGCCGATTCACTGGACACTGGCAGAAGGCCACCTTACCTCCTTCATCTGTACTGCGAGAAGCTAAAGACGACTTTGCACTCGGGGCCTCCCTGGGTGGGCCGCCTGTTCTGCAACTGACGTCAAGGACAGGGATTCTACGCGCTCTCGGCCGGCCCTGGGCCTGTGCTGCTCCCACCCTTGCACAACACCACTCCCTGGCCCTGCGGCGAACACAGCCCGGCGCCCGGAGTAGATACGGGAGAGGGCGGCGGCGATCTGCTGTGCCCTTTCCAACGCCACCCTGCTGACAAGAGCCATGGGCAAGCCAAGGGGCAGGACTCATGGACAGGGCGCTGCGACGGACCTGCAGTCCACGGGCTCCGAGGACCCACTGGCCTCCTCCAACGTGGACATCATCCCGCCGACTGGGAAAGGGTCCCAGGACGCAAAGTTGGACCTTATCCTTAATGAGATACGAGCGACCCGTGAGGCCCTGGAATCGCGAATTGACAACATGGCGACGGGCCTATCACTACTAAGGGCGGACCATAACAAATTGGCGGAACGGGTGGCGGAGCAGAAACTGGCGCTGAATGACCTGGTGCCACAACAGACAGAGCATTCCACGAGGCTGGAGGGAGTGGAAAAACAGCTTAAACATCTCTGGGATAAAGTGGATGAGGCAGAAGGATGTGCGCGCCGCAACAACGTCCGCATCTTGGGCATTCCGGAGAGAAGTGAGGGGAGGAACCCCACCCAATTCGTGGAGGACTGGCTACGGAAACTAGTGGGCCAAGAAGATCTCACTGCACTGTACAGCGTGGAGAGGGCACATCGGATGCCTCCTCGGCCCCCCAAGCCAGGGGCGCCCCCTCGTCCTCTGATCGCGCGCCTCCTTCATTTCAGAGACCGGGACACTGTGTTACGTGCGGCCAGGGAGAAAGCACCGATACGATTTGAAGATAAAAACATTTCAGTCTATCCTGATTTCACGCCCACTGTACAGCGCGCCAGGTCCACCTTCATGGGTGTCAAACGCAAGTTAAGGGACAGAAATATGAAGTATGCGCTGCTGTTCCCTGCTCGGCTCAAAATCATGCACGACAACAAATCCCACTTCTTCGAGTCACCAGAAGAGGCAGAGGAATGGATGGAGGTCACTCTGACACCGCCGACCTCACAGGACCCATTCGGGGAGCACCGGGGGGACGACCGCAACGAGCGCGGAGACACACCGGACATAAGACACAACACTTCAGGCCCTGGACTCCACTCTTCCCATGGACCCCCTGTGAAGACGCATCCTCCTGATGCTCAAATGGCAAACCACCCATCGTCATCTCACCGGCAGCAGCTCACGGAGGAGGCCCTAGCAGCACATGACGCCAAAGCACGTAGCGACGGGCACTCCGCCACCACTGGCACCCATACAGAGGTATCCGGCTCAATGGACAGCTTGCCGCTGTTCCCGAAAATTACAGCCCAAATGGCGGAGGAGTTCTGATTTGCTGAAAATATGATCCCCTCCAGGTGGTAATGTATACTGGAACCCCCCCCCCTCCCCCTCTTTTCGCAATTGATGGGTTGCGTGGGGAACTCACTTTGTTGAGGACTACCGAGCCTATGCAGACTGTTCAATGACAGCCGACAGAGGCCTGTCACCCCCCGGTCTGCACACGGACTCCAATGACTTGTGCCCACGTTGGGCACCACAGTTTGGATCCCGGGCACGTTGGCTTGGGGACCTTTTTGTTAAGGGGTTATTTGTTTCCACGACACACTCACCTTATCTCAACGCAAAACTGACATGGGGCCCAGGGAGTTTCGCTGAGTCGCACCACATGGTTGGATATGGGGCCGCTTAACAATTACCAAATGTGCACCTGGAACGTGCGTGGCATGGGAGCAGTCCAGAAACGCCATAGAATTTTGGCCCAGCTCAACCGCAGGGGAACCCAGATTGCATGCCTGCAAGAGACGCATTTGAACGCCTCTGAAGCAGTGAAGCTGCGCAAAAAATGGAGGGGACAGTTATTTGCTACCTCTTATTCTGCATTTTCAAGGGGGGCGGCGATCTGGTTCCGTGGCTCTGTCCCCTTTCAGATGTTAGAGCATAGAATTGATAAAGAGGGCCGATATGTATTTGTGCGGGGGATGTTGGACGGGGATGCTGTTGTATTTGGCTGTGTTTACTCGCCGAACTCTAATCAATCGGAGTTCTTGTTGACAGTGAACGGGGTGCTGACAGGATGGGCTGATCATCGATGGTTTATTGGGGGTGATTTTAATGCTGTGCTTGATGTTACGATGGATAGGTCACATCCCCCTTTACAGGCGACTGAGAGTAGGAAACAAGCGGATGCTCTTGTTCGTTGGGCTGAGGGCTGGGACCTGACTGATGTATGGCGCAGTACACACTCACAGGAGAGGGAATATACCTTTTTCTCCCCACCACACCAGCTTCATACTAGAATTGACCACATTTTCTGTTCCCGCTCCGTAGCGGATACAATTGTTAAGGCCCAACACATGGGGAAAACCCTGTCCGATCATAGCTCTGTAGAACTCACATGGCAGTGGGGCAGGCGGCTGGCCCCCATCCCTACTTGGAGACTGTCCCCAGATCTTCTTGAAGACTCAGTGTTCAGGGCCTCCCTGTCCGACGCTATAGAAACATATTTCTCCACAAACATGGACACAGCCAGCACCCGTCAAGTGGAGTGGGACGCATTTAAGGTCTGTCTTAGGGGGGCGGCCATGGCCGCTGGAATGGGCAGGAAAAGGGAGATAATTAATCAATTGAAGGAGGTGGAGGGCTCCCTGGCTTCCCTAGAAAGTGAGGCTGCCGGCACGCATGCGCCCTTCACACCACTACAGGAGGCTCACATTCGACACGCAGAGCTATTGGAAGACCTGAGGCTCCTAGACTATAGGGAATATACGAACAGGCAGCATGCACAGGCAGATAGAGCTGGCCCCCTCCTAGCCCGCCTATTAAAGGACTCACCAGTGAGCCACCCCATTCTGAGAATCTTGGACCAAGCAGGAAATCCAGTCACCACCCAGGTTGGGATCAACACTGCGTTCAGGGAATACTATACAGCGCTGTACAGTCCCCCACAGCCCCTTCCAGAGGTCGCATTCGAGGCCTTTACGAGGGACTTAGCCCTGCCTCGACTTACAGAAGGGCAGATCAAAGACCTTAAGCGCACCATTACCATAGCTGAAATCAGACAGGCAATACGCGCCCTTCCTAAGGGCAAGACCCCTGGGACAGACGGCCTACCGGCCGACTTTTATGCAACATACATAGAACTACTGGCCCCACGGTTACACGCTATCTACTTGGAAGCACTGCGAACAACCACCCTACCGCAGTCGTCTATGCAGGCATTAATCACGTCCCTTTTAAAGCCTAATAAAGATGGGCTTCAGATGGCTGACTATAGACCCCTGTCCCTTCTCAATACTGACTCCAAGATATTGAGCAAGGTGCTGGCATCAAGGCTCGTGCAATATGTACCTCAACTAGTCCACTCGGATCAATGTGGTTTTGTCCCGGGCCGCAATACAGCCATGAACCTCAGGCGACTAGCCCAGCTCATGCTCGGTGATCAAGAGGGCACGAGCTCTGAAGGCTGCATCTCACTGGACTTGAAACAAGCATTTGACTCCCTTAGATGGGATTACATGTTTGACACACTGTCGAAATTTGGGATACCCCCCGAATTCCTCGCTTGGGTCAGATTGCTGTATACAGCTCCCACTGCTAGAGTGCGCACCTCAGGTCATATATCAGTTCCTATAGCTATTGCACGGGGCACCAGACAGGGCTGCCCACTTTCCCCCCTACTATTTGTCCTTGCCCTTGAGCCGATGCTCTGTAGGCTCCGCCATATGGCCCCCCGGTTTGGCATTCTGCGACATGGGACGGCGCATATAGTGTCCGCTTATGCGGATGATATTATCTTATATTTCCGAGACTTGAGGAGCGATTTGAGCCCTGTTGCCCAGGTGTTTGAGGTCTTTAGGTCGATCTCAGGCCTGACCATAAGCGAGTCCAAATCATATGGCTTCACATTTGCAGCCGCTGGTCTGACTACTCCATTGCCCTTCGCCCCCCACGAGTTCCAGATAGCTGAAACCACCTTCAGATATCTGGGGATGCAGATTTACAGGGAAGCAGGTCAGATGATCGACGGTAACCTTGGGAGGGCCATTAGAGCACTGAAGTCGCAGATACAATTTTGGCTCACGCTGCCACTCTCTATACCTGGCAGAGTGGCGATATCCAAGATGGTGATTCTCCCCCGCCTTCTCTACCACTTCACTAACTTGCCACACCTGATCCCGGCAGCTACCTTTAAGGCCCTGGACACTCTACTCACCGAACTGGTGTGGGGGCACGGCCGCAGGCGTGTAGGTCTGTCCAAGCTGCAGCTCCCCTCTGAAGCCGGTGGCATGGGTTTGCCTGATTTTAGGGCCTACAACTATGCGTGTCAACTGCAATGGCTGGCCTTCTGGGTAGCGGGCCGCAATCTTCAGGAGATTAACATGACGGACAGGGATCATGAATTGGGGAGAATACACACGTTACTTTTGCCCAACTCAATTGTACCTAGGGATGTCCCACCTCTCCTCAAACTGGCGATAACATACTGGCGGAAGGCGTTAAAGTACACATCCCCTGAGTCGTCCTATGCCCCCACGATCCCGCTCTTGGGTATCCCAATGGCTACGGGGACTCTATCGGCGGACTCGCTGGAGCAATGGCATGACGCCGGAGTGTCGCACGTGGGTGACCTGTTCGCGGAAGAGCGCCTACAGTCCTTTGCAGACTTTAGAACTACCCATGGAGTCCCTGGGGGCACCTTCCTGCTACACTCTGGCCTTCGCCACTATATCACACATAAGTGGTCCCCTAGGGGAATGGAGCCAGCTACGAATCCTCTCATCACCATGCACTACCTGATGGGCACGGGCGCCCACCTTACTAAGTGGCTCACTGCTAGTATTAAGAAGGGGAGGGCTTTCGATCTGTCGCCACTCCGGGCAGCATGGGAGGTGGACATTGGTAGGCCCCTGAGGGATAAGGAATGGGAACGTATCCGTCAGTTCCCCAAAAAAGTAGCTAGGAACCCCAAGTTCAAGTTTATTCAGTCGATGCTTCTACACAGAGCCTACCTGACCCCACGCCGCATACACATGATGTTTCCTGATGCGAACAGTAATTGCCCCCGGTGTGACACCGAGGACGCAACACTAATACACATGCTTTGGCAATGCCCCAAACTAGGATACTACTGGACCACGGTCCATGCTTCGCTCCAGGAAGCGGGTGCTTTGACCCGATCCCCAACACTGGAAGGCACGTTACTGGGGTTGGGGCCCTCACAGCGCACTAGAACCGTGGCGACACGCTTCGCGGATCTGGCCTTGTTGCTGGCGAAACGTGCCATCACTATGAGGTGGAAGTCGGCTAGGCCTCCTGACCCGGAGTTGTGGAGAGCGGAAGTGGTGAGATGGGGTAAGGCTGAGGGAGTTGCACTGCAGAGGGAGGAATACAGGGGACTGAGGAAAAAACCAATTTCTCTGGACTGGTATACCATATTAGGTATGTTTGAAACTGGGGGAGACGGGGATGACGAGGATACAAGTGCCTCTTCGATTGCACGATAAATGTGTCCTTGGTCGGACTGACATGCACTGTCACTAACCGTGGTGCGCTACGGAGAGATGAGGGGGATCCCCCCATTTTCTATTTTCTGTATTGGTCTAGTTCCATCTATGTGGACATTTGAATGGAGCCATATGCTGTGGTTCTCTGAGTGCCCCGGTCTACTGATTAATCAATTATATGTTGTTATGTGAGTGTCGGATGGATTTGTTGAGGGTGGGGGGAGGGATAGTTTTGGACAGGAGTTTGCATAAAATGTGACGGTTAATGTCACCAACAAACTGAAAATTAAGACAACTATGCAATTATATGTGCTAAGCAACCTTATATGTGTATTACTCTGTATCCCTCCGGGATTGGAAGTATTTGTGACTGCTTTACCTACTATGCTAATAAACAGATTTTCAAAAAAAATGCCTTACTGATGACGTCTAAAGCTCTAGCATCGGACGTATGTCTAAATGAAACCAGACATAGGAGGGTTGTGAGTTTGTAAGAGAGGTTTTTAAGCGATAAATATTGGTTATCACCCCAGTTCTCTAATACTTGTAGGATCAATTTGACATCCCAAAGAGAGATGTACTTAGGTATAGGTGGTTTGAGGACCCTAATGCTTCTCATAACCTTCCATGTTAAACCATTCTGGCTCCATCAAGCAATGACCGGCAGAAATGGCTGATCTATAGACATTTACCATCCTATATGACAATCCTGACTCAAATAGTTCTGTTAGATAATTTATTACTTGGACTACATCAGTTGAAATGGGATTGATAACCCATTGAACACACCAACAAATTAATTTAACCCATGCCAGTCTATATGCCTTTCTCGTGCCAGATGCCCAGGATTCAGATATGAGTCTGAAAGCATCTGGTGAAAGGCCAGGGATTTTCCATTATCTCTGGAAATCTTCCATGCCATCAGAGTGAGGGAGCCTTCTTCTATTATAGGATGTATTGCCCCTCAAGGGCCTAGAACTATGGTCTAAAAATTCGGTATTAGTAAGGGGAAGCCTACTGACATTTCCAGAATTACCTTGAACCATGCTTGGGATCTCTAAAGTGAGTTACCATTAGTACTGTTTCCTTGAATCTGGTGTTTGTAGGAGGAACCTGGGTAGCATAACAAATGGTGGGAAGGCATATGGCCTTAGACCTCTCCAGTCCTGTAGGAAGGCGTCTAACCCAAACATTGAGGGTCTGGTTTCCAGCTGAAAAATGTGTCAGTTGAATATTCAATCTGTCTGCAAAGAGGTCCATGTTGAAAGTACCCCATATGTGTTGGATATTTAGGAATATCTCCCTGTTCAGTCTCCAGTTGCTGGAGTCTCTGAAGTTCTGGGAGAACCAGTCTGCTACCCCATTGCTCAAACCAGGAATGTGCTGTGCTAAAACTGAAATTCCTCTGCTCAAACAGTAACCCCAAAACCCATTTGCTAGGTCCTCTAGGTCTTTGGAATGTGGTCCTCCCATCTTGCTCACATATTGGACTGCTGAAATATTGTCCTTGCGAAGCATTACACAACATTTCATGCTTTCTTGTGTGAAACTGTGAACTACAAAGGAGCCCACTAAGAGTTTCAAGCAGTTGATGTGCATGTTCTTTTTTTTGGTCTGACCAACGTCCCCCTGTGCAAGAACGTCTGCATTTCACTCCCCAACCCTCTAGGCTTGCATCTGAGTCTATCACCATTTCAGGTTTCTCCCTGAAGATTGCCCTCCTGTTCCAGGCTTGTGCGTTCTTGAGCCGCCATTCTAGTTTCTCCCTTGATTCCTGATCTGGGGGCAGAGTTTGAGAGTATGATTGATTTATGCGAAGATATCTCTTTTTTAGTCTTTGGAGGGCACAATAGTAGAGTTGGCCCGGGAATATAGCTTGGATTGTTGAGGATAGGAGACCTAGGATTCTTGATAAACTCTTTGCTGTAATATTCTTTTCTGATAAGACCTTTTTTATTTCTTTGCGTAACTTTTTTAGTTTTTCTTTGGGTAAACATAGTTCTGTGTGAAGGGCGTCTATGATGAACTAGAAGACAGGAGAGGTACGGTGTTCCTGGGTGGCAAGTCGACCACCCGGTGAGTACTCAGAGTGGTGAGGAGGTGGGGAATACCTCCTTTTTGAACTAGGACCCTCACACACCCAGCAAGCTAAGTGTCATGCTTCATCATATGGGTCTGCTCCTCGTCAAGCAGGTGCTACAATGCTCAACGGGCACCCATAAAGGGGCTCTTTATCCGAGATCTTTTGTTCTTCGAGGTATAGATTCTATGAGGGGCCTAGTAAGGTGTAGATGTGTTGTATGGGTTGAAACAGGTAAGGGAATCCTCTATAATTATTTTTATTCTGGAGAGGTCACAACCTGATTAAAAAGTAAAAGAAGAAGGGGGGCGGCTATTTTGTTTTAATCTGACAAAAATTAAGCTCTATCCCTTAGTGGTCAACATGTTTCTGGCCTATAAATGTCTCTAATAGATCAGTTGGCGATTCCATCACCAGTGGTATCAATCACTAACTCGTAATGACCAGGGTCTTGTTCTGTGGCCTTAGCAGACGTTAAACCAGAAGGGCCAGCCACGGCTCCCAACTGCTTTTTAATTGCTCCCTAGGAAGTTGTATTGTCTAGATGAAGTTAATATTTTATGATATCAACAAACATAGATTTTTAGGTCTTTTTTAATTATGTACAGATGAACTTTATTTTTAAATTCATTGTGACGATACAAACGGACTAATTGGACGATCCTGGGAAGATTCTTTAAAAAAAAAAACTAAAAAAAACTAAAACACAGCAACGAGATAAAACTCGTGTCTCTTGCACCATGTGGAAATATTTTAGCAATATCGATACACGTTTTATTAATATTGATGCATATTTACCATTGTAATGATTTTAATTCATCAAACAATAACGTTTCACTATCACCACTGTATCCTCATGGTACACGGGCTCCATGCCGATTGGCACAGTGAAGTACTCGGAGCAGCATCTCCTTGCATACGAGGTCACGGACAACTAGTGCACATGGTCCATGGCACTTAACACATAGTTGTCTTCTCACAGTGGTCCTTCCTAACACACAGGGTCACTGCTCCCTATTACCCATGGGTTTCAGCCCGATTGGCGCAGCGATGCACATGGCTTAATTCACAGAGCCTCTTGCATACGAGGGTCACCAACTTCATTCTGCACATTAGCAACAGCCTGATTGGTGCAGTGGCTGTCTCCCACATGAGTCGGACAGGGTGTTCTGTCAACCAAATCAAGGAAAGGAAATAACTTGACCAGTCTGGGCTAGAATGTAATCTGTTATCTTTGCAATGAAAACTAGTTTTTTGTCACCCATGCAATCGTCAGCAGCAGAATCAACTACGGCTATGCACTCTATGCCGGCATCACCCAGAAAGTCCACAAGAAACTGCAGAACATCCAGAATGCCACATCCAGACTAATCCTCAACATCCCCCACCGCAACCACATCACCAGCCACCTAAGAGCCTCCACTGGCTCCCAGTAAACAAAAGAATCACCTTCAAGCTCCTCACACATGCCTACAAACCTGTACATGACACGGGACCTGTGTAACTAAAACACCGCCTCACATTCCAAATACCCACAAGAGACCGCCACTCTGCCCAACTGGCACCCGGCTACCGTACCATGTATCTGCAAGACCACAGCCAGAGGAAGATCCTTCTCCTGCCTCGCAGCAAAGACATGGAATATCCTGCCTCTCTACCTCAGGGAATCACAGTCAGTTCAGGAAGGACCTCAAGACCTGGCTCTTCGGCTGAACCACAGCGCCTCGATGGACCTGCAGCTCCTCCTCCCCCCCCCGCCCGAGCCTCGAGACCCTTACTGGTGAGTAGTCATGCTTTACAAGCCAGTGATTGATTGTTTGATTAGTCAGTGCTGTGTACCTTTGAGTTGCAAATCACTGCATGTTTCAGTGGTGAGCTTTTAACTCAGTGGGTCATCCTGCTGACTTACAGATTGGCAGAGCCTCAGTGCTAAAGAGTGCAAGAAAAGTATACGCTTCTCTGATGCGTATGACAGCTCACTGGAAGTCTACACAGAGCTGTCATCCTTCTCTGTGGTGTCTCACAAAATGAGCTGGGTTGGACAGTTACTTGTGGCCAATGGGGTCAGGTGGTGCTTGTCCTTTCTTTTAGTAATAAAAACTGAATATATATATATATATATATATATATATATATATATATATATATATATATATATATATATATATATATATATATATATATATATATATTCACTGAAAAACCCATAGGTTTCAGGCCTTATATAGTTAGGAATTAGCATTTAAAAAACCTTTAAAATTCACTAAAAAAAACTATAAGTTTTAGGGGTGTTATAGTTAGCTGGACATTTCACTCATACAAAACCATTGAAATTGCTCCTATACAGTTAGTTGTACTAACTATATTTCGCACACCCGCAATCCACTGCTGATGATGTCACATATTACATCATTCATGACATGGTCAGTGACATCACTGATGACAATCTCAAATGACATCACTGATGACATCACTGATGACATGATCCAGTGAATGTGGTTTGCTTCATTATTTAAATATGCATTATATATATAGCAATTTGCATTGAAGAATGAGTGGATATATAAAAATAAATATTTGGATGGAGGATTTAGTAGCAGTGTAATTGAATGTTTACTTGACCAATTTATAGTGTCTCACTAAATATAGTGGATAGTGACTAAACTGTTTGAAAATGTGTATCACTTTGTCAGTTGTTCTGTAAACTGGTTCTCCAGTTGGTTACTAGCTATGTGAAAGTCTATATTAGTTAATGATTAGTTAACTGAGTATTTGTATGGGAGAGTGAATTTGTGTGTGATTCGGTGGGGGGTGTGTGACTGCCCAAAGATGTGTGAATAGTTGATTCACTAGATATATGAAGTTAAAACTACATGTTCTAACAGTTGTTTGGGTGAGTGAATATCTTTATGGGTGTGGTGATGAGCAAATATATTTCTCAATGGTACATGTCCAACAAACTAGAAAAATAAAAGGCAGTGTATGTGCCAGTTGTTGTATATAAATAAGTATACATAAGACTCAATGATTGTGTGAGTGACTGTATGGATAACTTTATACTTGTAATAATGATTTTATAATTCACTAAGTATGACTTACTATCTAAATGAATAGATGAAGTTGTGTTTGTATAAGTGTGTAGCTAAGTAAATATGTAAGTATGATCCATTGTTTGCATAAGTGAGTAGGATTACTTCATATGTGAATAGGATGTGTGCTGGTGTGTAATGTCGATTTAGGTGTATAAGTATTTTTGATAGTGTTCTATTGTTCATTGACAGCATGTATGAGTGAATCTACAGGTAAGTGATTAGATGTGTGTATACATCTATGAATCACTGAGGGGTTTTTTAGATACTTGTATTGCTGTAACAATGGATTCAAATATGATACTCTGTATTTTACAAAGAGTGATGAAAGATTTTACTAGTGTATAAAAAGGTGTATGTGATTGTCACGTGGATGATGTCATCAGTGATGTCTTCAGTGATGTCATTTGAGATGTCATCAGTGATGTCACTGACCATGTCATGAATGATGTAATATGTGACATCATCAGCAGTGGATTGCGGATGCGCGAAATATAGTTAGTACAACTAACTATATAGGAGCAATTTCAATGGTTTTGCATGAGTGAAATGTCCAGCTAACTATAACACCCCTAAAACTTATAGTTTTTTGAGTGAATTTTAAAGGTTTTTTAAATGCTAATTCCTAACTATATAAGACCTGAAACCTATGGTTTTTTCAGTGAATTTCAAAGATTTTTTAAATGCTAATTCCTAACTATATAAGGCCTGAAACCTATAGTTTTTTTCAGTGAATTTCAAAGGTTTTTTTTAATGCTAATTCCTAACTATATAAGACCTGAAAGCCCACCAGGAATCTCCAGTATGCGCCAGGGGACTGCATTGCAGAGAGGTGTAATGAAGCCACGCCCCTTTTTACACCTCTCTGCAACGCAGCCCCCGTGCTTGTTTGAAGAGGGGGAACTAATTCCCCTTGCATACTAGGAGCTCCTGAGGGCCAACTAGCCCACCTGGAACCTCCAGTATGCGCCAGGGGGCTGCATTGCAGAGATGTAATGAGGCTCTGCCCCTTGTTACACCTCTCTGCAACGCAGCCCCCTTGCGCGTTTGCAGAGGGGGAACTAATTCCCCTTCCATACTGGGAGTCCTTGGGAGCCAACTAGCCCACCTGGAACCTCCAGTATGCGCCAGGGGGCTGCATTGCACAGAGGTGTAATGAGGCTATGCCCCTTTTTACACCTCTCTGCAACGCAGGCCACTGGCGCGTTTGCATAGGGGGGACTAATTCCCCTTGCATACTGGGGGTCCCATGGTCATATCTGCCCAAACGCCGATATTCTGAACGATTGAAAATTACTTTTCTTGAGAAACATTTGGATTTGGATTAATATGTCCTATACTTTGGAATTTTTGAAAGACTGACTTTAAGGATGCTATAAATTACTCAAGTCTGCCCGAATTGTGTGGGTAAAATTGATACCTAGTCACTTTGAATAAGAATGTACTTACGTCTCGTCTAACATTTGGAAGAAATATCTAGTTATATGACAACAGGATACCGACATAACTTGAAGGAAATAAGAACGCCCTAAAGAAGTTCTGTTGTACAGAACGAAACGCGTCGGCTGGCTGTGGTACCTAAACTTAAGGAAAATAAAAGCATTTGAATATACACCAAGATTCAGCGCTTCAATAAGGACTCTAAGTGATATGATTTGATTGCACTTATTGTGCAAGTGGTGCTGTGCCAAACTTTGGAATATTCTCCACTACTCTCTACTACTTACTCTCTACTACTCCACTACTCTCTAATACTCACTCTCTACTACTCATTCTCTACTACTCTCTACTACTCACGCTCTACTACTCTCTACTCTCTACTACTCACTCTCTACTACTCTCTCTCTACTACTCACTCTTTACTACTCACTCTCTACTACTCTCTACTACTCACGCTCTACTTCTCACTCTCTACTACTCTCTACTACTCACTCTCTACTACTCTCTCTCTACTACTCTTTACTACTCACTCTCTACTACTCACTCTACTACTCACTCTCTACAACTCTCTACTACTCTCTCTCTCTACTACTCTCTACTACTCACTCTACTACTCACTCCCTACTACTCTCTACTATTCTCTCTCTGCTACTCACTCTCTACTACTCACTCTCTACTACTCACTCTCTATTACTCTCTACTACTCACTCTTTACTACTCTCTACTACTCATTCTCTACTGCTCTCTACTACTCACTCTACTACTTAATCTCTACTACTCTCTACTACTCACTCTCTACTACTCACTCTCTACTAATCTCTACTATGAGGTTCCGTGAATTCGTGAATTCTGAACCCATGTTTCAAATGTCATGGTTCCGTTACAATTTGGGTAACGAGGAACCGTAACCGATGAGTTCGGCAAGTACGAGTGATTTCGATACGTTACGCACAAGGATTCGTAGTGTATTTGAAGATTCCGTTCTGAACCTTGGGTTCCATTTTGTATATGGCAGCCATTTTGTGGTTGCCCTTACATAGGCCGATGACTACGGCCGAACGAGTCTCTAACACACTTACACTTTAGCTGACTTCTGAATGACCTGAGCGAGCTGACCCTCTTGCCTGAAGCCGACCTTGTTAGGCTAGTTCCTTTCCCAGTAGCTGATCAAGATTGAGGATCAAAGCACAGGACATCGTAAAATTTTATTGCACACAAATATGCCTTATCCTACTCTCACCTGTTTCTGCTCCTTTCTTTAAGGTCTATTTACGATTGGGATGTGCCTTTTTTTATTATGGGTTCGTTCGACCTGTCTAAAGAAGAATGTTGGGTTTGACCGAGGATTGATCATGGGCTGGGCAACTGAAAAGTGGGTTTTACTGTCATGCGATACCTCTGGTGTGGATACATGTGATTGGACAGTTTGTAAATGTTAGGTATTTGTCTGGAATGTGACTTTTGGCATAAAAAGGGATGACTTGCTTTGTAAAATTGAGAAGTCTCCTGAGAACTCATACCGTGATGACTTCTAGGACTTCTGTTACTGGCTGCAGTCAATAAATTCGATCTTTGACGTCACCATGAAGAGTCCCGTGTCTCTGTACTCTAAGACAAGTGAACCCGAAGACTTTGGGCGTGCCCCTGGCGCCGCTGGGTCTTAAATAACCCGGTTCTTCAGTTGGCGCCCAACGTAGGGCGACTTCAGCGGTACCGGTCCAAGCCTGAAGATCGTGAGGAGCTTCGTGAGGAAATTCCGGAAGAGGGCCCCCACTTCATCGACCCCGGTATGTCGAACGTGGACTGAAGGTCTTTGCTGCGATGTTTCCTGCTTTCTGGACGGCTACGAAGGACCGCTGCCCTGACTGTCGCCCTGTCTTGGACCCCCCTTTGTGAAGCTTTGTAAGGCGAGACGATAGACGGGTCTTCTGGTGACGTGACTGATATCTCAGTTAAGTATAAGTGGGTCTCTCCCAGTCCTTAGTTTTTGGTTCTTGGTTCTTAGTTTGTTTGGTCCTTAGTTTTGATTTGAAAATTGCAATTTTCAAAGCCGAGGGACTCGTATATTTTCAAGACTGTTGTTGTAGATAATCCCTTGAAGTTTGAAGCTAGATTAGCGAGCGAAGATGCCTAGTCTTAGCAAAATTGGGAGAATATTTTGTTGTGGTTGTAATAGGGATTCCCGATTGGAGGACTCATGTCCGATACCTCCAGTTGGAACTCCGACTTATGAGCTCTATTCTAAACACGGCGTGGGCCCTGTTTCGTTTAATGAAGTATGGGTCCGTTACACTAGGAAAGATGGGGTTTTACGATGGCCCCATTATGGTAGTTTTGATATTGAGATTTTAGATATTCTAGAAATGAAATTGTTTAGAAAGAAAGCCCGGCCGGCAATGTTTGACTCCTTTCGCCTTTGGCGTAAAGAAGCCAGACAACGAGAAATCAAACAAGCTAAAAAAGATAAGAGAGAAAAAGGGTTGTCGATAATGCAAGCTGCCAGGCAGTTTAAAGAAGACAAAGAAGATAAAGCAATTGAGGTGTCAGATAGGCAACATAATATGGCTATTGATAAGTGTTATCCAGCATTGCCATCTATTCTTGAGAATGCAACGAAGGACCCTGAGAAGGATCCTTTGATGTCACATTTGTTGAGATTGCCACCCCCTTATGCACAGAGTGCTACGGCACCTCCGCAACCTCCAGTTGCACAAACTCTTGTTGCTGCTCAACCACCGGCTCCTCCTCAGCTGGTTTTTCCTCCTACGGCGCAGCCTCCTCTGGGGCCGCCGACTTTGCTATCGGTTTTGTCTGGAACTACTTTACTTTATTCTCCTGTACCTTCAACTTCTCTTGCTACTAACCCTACGCTTCTATCACCTCAGAATACTTTGTCTCCTGTCCTTATGACAGCTTCTCCTTCTGCTCGACTGATACTGTTACTGGTCTTTTGTCTCCTTTCTTTGGGTCATTGAGTATGACCCCTGTTTCTGCACGTAAACAAATGCGTAGTCAGCTTCCTGGTCCCGAAGAACGGGCAGTGTTAGATCTCTTGGCTCGCAGATGGGTTTCGAATGTTTCGAGGTACAACTTAGAATCAGTTATGGATGTCTTCCAACAGTGGGAGGCACTGAAACAAAGGTATGTTTTTGAAGTTATGTGTACTTTCCTTCGTGAGGAATGGGAAGATAATGATTTGGGTTCAGTCCCTGTAGAATTGCTAAATGTCCAGTCTGAGTTTGCAAAAGGGACCATAGTGGGTCCCGGAATTGAGAAAGCAGTTGCGATGGTACTTGCGTTTAGAAACGATTTCCCTTCTAAGTGACTGTTTGAGCCTGATTCTGCAGTTAGGAGGAAAGTGAGACAGTATCCGATGAGAGAAGTTCCTCCAGTGTGGCATGATGCGGTAGCTGCTGGTCCAAATAATGTTCCCCCAGCTATACCAGCACATTTTCAAAGAGTATGGGTACATGTGCCATGGAAGAGAGTAGAAGTTTTGGCCCTTAAACAGTCTTTACCTGATCCCCGTAAAAATCCAGCTGGCTATTACAAAGAATTGTCCCAGACAGTCGACGCATGCATCATGAATTTGGCTGATATAGATATGCTGTTGGGTAACGTAGTACCTCAACCTCTATGGGCAAAGATTCGTCATGAGGATCATGCAGTTGAATTAGGTGACACATGGCTCAATATTGCTGCTGCGGACGCTAGACAGGTTGGTGGTGCTAAACCTGAGGCTCTAGTGGCAGTTCTACCTGGCAGAATTATAGATCTTATGAAAATGATGATGCCAGCGTTACGAGTAAATTGGGACAAGTTAGCAGCTTGTAAGCAGAAGAAGGACGAAAGTGTATCTGATTTCTTCACTAGGTTTGAAGAGACATTTATAGATCATAGTGGTCAGGATATGAGTACGGAAGGTGGGCAGAGATTGTTCGTAGATAAGTTCGTCTTTAACTTACTGCCTGAACTATGTAATAAGTTGAAAGATTCTGAAAGTTCTTTGGCTGTTTCTTCATCGACCCAGATATTGGCAACTGCACAGTACTATGAGAATAGGGATAAGGACGAGAAAGATAGAGTAGAGAAGAAGACAAAAGACTTAAAGACAAAGGTTCTTTTGCAGCAGGCGTATCCGCCTCGCTTGAATCAGCAAGAATCACAGCAACGCCCACAGTTTCAGCAACCTCCACCATTTCAGAGACCGCAACAGAACGTTGGGTATTTTCCTCCAAGACCACCCTTGGGTTTGAATCAGTGTGCGTATTGTAAGGAGGAAGGTCATTATAAAAATGAGTGCCCTGTGTTACGACAACATGCGAGTGGTATGCCGGCCCCGAGAGGTCGTGGTGGTTTTCAACAAGCGTCAAGGGGTAGAGGACATGGTGCGTTTCCTCAGAACGAACGTTCCTTTCCCCCACAAAATTCTATGAATTGCTTCGATCAACAGAAAATGACATCTGGTCGGTCGACTCAGTACTATGCTGATGACTATTATGTTGAGAGTGAGAATGCTGACTATAATGATTGCTGGGACAGCCATGGACAAAGAGAGGGAGTACTTTTGGTTCCAGTAGATCAGAGTGGGCCTTATGTTGCAGTAGCCACATCGGGTGTGGTAGAGCCTTTTCTTCTGGATACTGGTGCAGCGAAGAGTTCTATCATGCACTCTAAACTCCCTGGCGCACCTTTGTCTGGCTTAACGAATGTTTCGGTAGGATTCTCTGGCGCCCCAGTTCGTAATCCAGTTTCTAGTCCCTTGTCTCTTTCTATAGGGCCTTGTGAATTGGAAGCACCTCTCATTTTAACGACAGGTTGTGGTGAGAATTTGGTAGGCTTGGATTTATTGAAAAGGTTGAATGTGACATTGTATTGTTCTCCTTCGGGAGTACAGCTTACATTGGGTAAGAAAGTGATCTCTCCGATGTATTTGTCTAAAGATCGGCTTCCACCGGAATTGTGTTCTCTCCCTGATACTCTTTGGGCTACTGGTCCTAATGACGTGGGTCTTTTGGAGATTCCACCTTACGTTGTAACGCTTAAAGAGAATGTCAAATTGCCACGTATCCCCCAGTAGAGGATTTCTAGCGATGGTGAAAGAGCGCTTTTAGCAATCATTTATTTTTTAATTGAGAAAGATGTGATTGAAGAAACGAGAGGTAACGTGTGTAACAGTCCGGTTTTGCCTGTCTTGAAGCGTACTGATTCTTCTCAGCCACCTGTCTACAGGTTTGTGATCGACCTTAGAGAAGTTAATAAGATTGTCGAGCCACAGTTCCCAGTTTTTCCAGACATTACTGCTTTGCTGACCATGATTCTGGCTTCAGCTGCCTGGTTTTCGGTTATAGATCTGAAGAATGCTTTCTTCAGTATTCCAATTGCCGAAGAGAGTAGAGATATTTTTGGCTTCTGTTTAGGAGGGCGAAGTTTCCGGTTTAAACACGCTCCTCAAGGCTATTGTGAAAGTCCTTCTATCTATAGTCAGGCTTTGAAAACTCAACTTGATACTCTTGTGTTGCCTGCTGGTGCTGCTCTTATTCAGTATGTGGATGATCTGTTAGTGGCCGCTGATGATGAGAAAATTTGTAAAGAAGCTACTCTTTCTGTGTTACGACATTTGTCTGACTTGCATCATAAAGTGTCACCTTCAAAGTTGCAGTATTGTCGCCAAGAAGTGACCTACTTAGGTCATCTCTTGTCGAAGGAGGGAAGAAGGTTGACCCCAGAGCGAATTCAAGTGATTGCTCGAATGACTGTGCCAAATACGCAGAGAGAAGTACCTGCTTTTCTGGGTATCACATCGTATTGTAGGCAGTGGATTCCGATTTTTTCTCTGTTGGCGAAACCTCTGTTAGCATTGACTGTGAAAGATACTCCGTATCCTCTTCCTTGGTCTGATGAATGTCAGAAAAGTTTTTCGGAATTACGTGATGCATTGTGTTCGGCTCCTGTGTTGGGTACTCCAGACTATAGCAAGCCTTTTACGTTGTATGTGCACGAGAGAGAGGGATGTGCGTTGTCAGTGTTGACACAGTCTTTTGGGGACAAGCAGCGTCCATGTGCGTATTTCTCATCAACGTTAGATCCAGTTGCTAAAGCATTGCCGAGTTGTTTGAGAGCTACAGCCGCAGCTGCCGTTTCTATTCGACAGTCTGCTGGTTTGGTGTTGGATAATACGTTGGTTGTTATGGTTCCACATGCAGTGGTTACTTTGTTAAATCGAACCAAGACTCAGCACCTTACTAGTGCGAGGTTGTCGGGTTATGAATTGAGGCTTTTGGCTAGTCATGGGCACATCAAGCGGTGCAATGTACTAAATCCAGCGACATTGTTGCAGATCTCTGTGGATACAGATGATCAGGAACAGCATGATTGTGTTTTTAGGACGGAAGAGGAAACGAAGGGGAGTGTCGATTTGAAAGACACTCCTTTTTTGGATCCTGATGGTACACTATGGGTTGATGGGTCGTGCTATAAGCTCCCGAATGGTGATACGACTGCAGCATATGCCGTCACGACATTAAGCACAGTTGTTGAAACTGCTCGAGTGAGCCATAATTCGGCGCAAGCAGCAGAGTTGATTGCATTAACAAGAGCGTATATTTTATCTGAGGGAAAGAGAGTGAATGTGTACACCGATAGCCAGTACGCGTTTGGTGTTGCTCATAGTTTTCGACGCTTGTGGAAAGAAAGGGGATTCTTGACATCCCATGGGACTAAGATTCAGCATGGACAGTTGGTGAATTAGCTTCTCGAATCACTAACTTTGCCGAAGCAAGTTGCGATTGTGAAGTGTTAGGCTCACCGGAAGGTTACGGATGATGTTGGTCGTGGTAATGCGTTTGCGGATGAAGTTGCGAAAGAAACAGCGAGAAATGTGATGAGTCGAATGTATGTTGCAGGCCCTGTGAGATGGATTGGTGCAGTGGGAATGTGTGAAGATACGATTGAGAATGTGAAATCAATCCAAGCTGAAGCCACTGAAAGTGAAAAGAGCGTGTGGAGAGAAACTACGGGTAGATTGGATTCGACTGGTTGTTGGGTTGAGTTATAAGAACACCAAAGATAAATGTTGCCGGATGCATATGTGCTTGCGGTAGTTACGATGGCACATGGTTTGTCTCACATTAGTGTGAAAGGAATTTGTAAGTTGTTGGCTCCAGTATGGCAGAATGCTGGAATTCCCAAATGTGCTGAGAATGTGGTCAAGAATTGTATGGTGTGTCTGATGTATAATCCTGGCAAGGGCACTCCATATCCAGCTGGTCACTTTGCGCCTCCGACGTATCCGTTCGAGGTTCTGCAATTGGATTTTATCCACATGGAAAGGTGTAACAACCTGAAATATGTCCTTGTAGTTGTTTGGGCCTTTTCTAGATGGGTAGAGGCATACCCCCTAAAAGACAATACGGCCTTGTCCACAGCTAGAGTCTTGCTCAAAGAATATTTCCCGAGGTTTGGTTTGCCAAGGATGGTGTGGAGTGATAATGGGAGTGAGTTCGTGGGGAAGATTATGAAAAAAGTATGCGAGGGTTTGGGAATCCGACAGAAGTTCCATGCTGCAAATCACCCCCAATCAGCTGGATTAGTGGAATGTTACAATGGCACTTTGAAGCTAAAGTTAGCCAAAATTCAGGCGAGTTCTGGTCTCCAATGGCCAGATGCTTTGCCGTTGGCACTTTTGTCAACTAGAACTACAGTGCATTCCCGGATTGGCCTTAGTCCCTATGAAATAATTTCTGGCCGTCCGGCGAATGTGTGGGGAGTGCCGAGGCCAGTGAAGTTTAGTGACATCGAATATCCTGTGTTGATGGACTATTTGTATGATCTGACGGCTAAATTGCGTGTCTTGCATCAACAGGTTCATGATAACTTGCCACCAGCATCTGTGGATCCAGGTCACACCATCAATCCCGGTCACTGGGTCCTAGTGAGGAATTTTCAGCGGACCAAAAACGAGCAGCCCCGCTGGACCGGCCCCCACCAAGTGCTCCTGTCCACAAGAACTTCGATAAAGGTCTTCGGGAAGAAAAATTGGATCCACGGCGTACATTGTAAGAGGGTGCCTTTACCTCTACCGTACGACCAGTGGGTCCGTGATGGTGTTGGTGATTCAGCGACAGAACGAGTGCCGAAGTTCATGCCGTTTAGTGATGCACATCTAGTATGGACAAATTCTGAACGAGAGGACGACGACATTCTACAAGCAGCTGTACCTCCACATTTGAAATTGGACACCACCAGGCCTGAACTTTTATTCACAGATCACACAGTGCCTGGTAAAGGCCGTTATAATTTACGACCGAGAAACAATTGACAATTAAAGTTTAATTTTTTCCTTTTGCCTTTGGGAGAACTGCACTCTCTCATCCAAGAAACTGTTTTGGCCTATTTTTCTTTTTCGAGCTGCCATCCAAGCTCAGCTGTAGGGTCGCGGGATAAAGACTTGGGATTGCAGGCCATAGACACAAGGTCGACGGTTCTTGTTGGTTTCAGGGCATTCCCTGGACTGACAGACGCATTCCTTAGCAGAAGAAAACCAACTGCAGCGAACAGCACGGTTAGAGGATGGAGTTTCCTGGGACAGAGAGAGCTGCAGAGAGAAAGAACTCTAAAATGAAACTGTGTAAATTAATGTACAGCAAATGTTTTCTGATAACATGTGTCCTGATGTTTTTAAGCATGACGTTAGCATTGGTGGGTGGAATTGTCTTCGCTACCCAATTGACTTCTGCACCCACCTCCCAACCTATGTCTTTTTCTACTGCTACTTCTTTGCATTCTTTTCATGTCCTGCCTGAACACGAACAGATTAGAAGGTCAGAATTTGTCCATAACACATTCATACAGCTACTACACCAGCATCAGTTGGTAGTAAACATGACTAATTGCTGGGTGTGTGGTCTTATGCCACATACTACAGGTAGAATTGTTCTTTATCTGATCTTGCCGTTTAGTCAGAATGGGTCGATGTGGGCTTTTCAGACTATGTTCATTTACGCCCTGGAAGTTTATCCTCTGCATTCCATGAGAGATAACTTAAGTAACCAAGCCTTGGTGAAGGGAGTTATGAATCTGAGCAGAGATATTGACACGTACAGGACCATTCCTAAGGAAGAGTTAGCGGCTTATGTTGGATGGAACACGACTGTTTACAGTGTTAGTCTGAGTGAAAAGCAGAAACGAAAGAGGTCACCTCCGATTTGGGTCGTACCCCACCGAGGTCAATTTTGTCTGCAAGGTAATGGCAAAAATCCGAAAGCTCAGCTAGGGAAGAGTGTTTGTACTCAGACGTATGTTTTTACTTCTCAATCTTCCGCGCCGTTTTTGGCAGCTAAGGGCACGTATTTTGTTTGTTACAACAGAGCGTATACATGGTTGCCCCCTGATTTTTCGGGAACGTGTTATGTTGGATACTTGTTGCCTCATACGTATACTGTTGCTGCAGATTACCACAAGACGAGAGTTGTTAGAGGTGTCTTCGATCAGGAAGATACTACGGGACAAGAAATGGGAGACTTTTTCAAGGGTTTCTTACCGTTTTGGGGACCTATGGCTAACAGTAGAGGCTTACGGCAATTGACGAGAGTGGTTGAATCACCATAAACGAAACTGCCGGTGCCCTTAGTAATCTGACAGCTGAGCTTCAAGCGGATCGCTTTATGACGTTACAGAATCGTATGGTTTTAGACGTCATACTCGCAGATCGAGGTGGAGTATGTAAAGTGATCCAATCGAGTTGCTGCGTTTTTATCCCAGATAACGCGCCGACAGTTTACGAGGCCATTTCCAAGTTACATAAGATCTCCGAGTCTATACATGTGGACAAAGGAGATTGGTCATTAGCTGGATGGTTTTGGGGACTGATATCCACTTGGGGATGGAATATTCTGACGATCATTGGTGTGGCTTTAGCAATTCTTTTCTCGTGTTGTCTTTGTATACAGTGCGGTCCTGCCATATGTGGCCTTTGTGCTACTATGTGTGTCAGGGGATCGCCTGCCTCGAGAGATACACAGAGGAACAAATGAAATGAAATGAAATTAAATGAAAAATTCCACTTATATAGCGCATAACCACCCGGAGGCCTCGCAGCGCTTGAACAAGATAATGCTTCAACAGCACCTTGGTGATGTGATGAGAATTGACATCGACTCCGATATAGACTGAGTGATTGCCTATGTAAGGGCAAAAGGAGGGCTGAGGTTCCGTGAATTCTGAACCCATGTTTCAAATGTCATGGTTCCGTTACGATTTGGGTAACGAGGAACCGTAACCGATGAGTTCGGCAAGTACGAGTGATTTCGCTACGTTACGCACAAGGATTCGTAGTGTATTTGAAGATTCCGTTCTGAACCTTGGGTTCCATTTTGTATATGGCAGCCATTTTGTGGTTGCCCTTACATAGGCCGATGACTACGGCCGAACGAGTCTCTAACACACTTACACTTTAGCTGACTTCTGAATGACCTGAGCGAACTGACCCTCTTGCCTGAAGCCGACCTTGTTAGGCCAGTTCCTTTCCCAGTAGCTGATCAAGATTGATGATCAAAGCACAGGACATCGTAAAATTTTATTGCACACAAATATGCCTTATCCTACTCTCACCTGTTTCTGCTCCTTTCTTTATGGTCTATTTACGATTGGGATATGCCTTTTTTTATTATGGGTTCGTTCAACCAGTCTAAAGAAGAATGTTGGGTTTGACCGAGGATTGATCATGGGCAACTGAAAAGTGGGTTTTACTGTCATGCGATACCTCTGGTGTGGATACGTGTGATTGGACAGTTTGTAAATGTTAGGTATTTGTCTGGAATGTGATTTTTGGCATAAAAAGGGATGACTTGCTTTGTAAAATTGAGCAGTCTCCTGAGAACTCATACCGTGATGACTTCTAGGACTTCTGTTACTGGCTGCAGTCAATAAATTCAATCTTTGACGTCACCACGAAGAGTCCTGTGTCTCTGTACTCTAAGACAGGTGAACCTGAAGACTTTGGGCGTGCCCCTGGCGCCGCTGGGTCTTAAATAACCCGGTTCTTCAACTACTCACTCTACTATTCACTCTATTACTCTCTACTACTCACTCTCTGCTACTCTCTCTACTGCTCTCTACTACTCTCTACTACTCACTCTCTACTCTCTATTACTCTCTATTACTCACTCTCTACCTCTCTACCTCTCTCTACTTCTCTGTCTACTTCTCTCTCTACTAGTCTCTACCTCTCTACCTCTACCTCTCTACCTCTACACCTCTACCTCTCTACCTCTCTCTACACGCACACACATATACACATATATATGCATATATATGCATATGCATTTATATATATGTATGTGCATATATAGATTGTTTATTGATAAACTCAATCACAACCATCTGAATTTGAAACTGACAGAGCATATCAGTAATTAAAGGATTGAGTTCCTAGATGTGACTGTGGAGGTAGCTAAAAATCAGCTCAACACTAGACTTTTTCGTAAAAAGACTGCGGGAAATAGCATTCTGAATGCTACTGGTTGTCATTCCCGCAATCTAGTGTATAGCATACCATATGGAGAATTACTTTGCGCCAAGCGCAATTGTAGCACACAGGAGTCATACAAAGAGGAAGAAAAGATCATGTGTCGCAGATTCCTTAATAGGGGCTATAGTCAGAAAGTGATCAACACAGCTATAACGCGGGTTGATCTAAAAAATAGGGAAGAACTACTGAACCCTAGAATAGAGACCAAGGAATCAGAAACAGTAAGATTCATCACTACTTTTTCCGGACAAGCACATGAGGTGCGTAAGATTTTCAAAAAACATTGGCACATCTTGCAGACAGACTGTCATCTGAAAAAATATCTTGATGACAATCCCCAAATCACATTTCGTAAGGGGAGGTCTCTCAGAGATGAGTTAAGTCAAAATTATGTCACCTCATCAATTGTTTTCAGAAACATGGGAAACTTAGGCTTCAAATGTTGCCATAAATGTAAAGCTTGCAAGTATAGTCAGGATTGCAAGACACTCACTGTTCCTAACACGAATAGGGAATTTACTATACGTAAACGACTTACTTACAACACACCTTTCAGTGTGTACATTCTGACGTGTCCATGTAACAAATGGTACGTGGGCAGCACGAAGCATGAAGCCAAGAAAAGGGTGCTAGAACACCTACGTGCCATACACAGCAATAATAGACAATACCCTTTGGCAAGGCATTTCTTTGCGGAACATATGCAGGATGAAAAATTTGTCCGGTTTGTGCTGATTGACAATGTTGATTTGTGGGTTAGAGGGGGCAACCGTGAACTGTCCCTCAGAAAACTTGAATCCAAATATATTGTTGATTTTGAATGTTTGAGTCCTAAAGGATTTAACATCAGTGAAGAGTTATCTGTACATTTGCATGAATAACAATTCTGATGAGAATATTTATTGTAAATACTGTCTGCAGTCTTCTTGATTTTAATTATTTTTCATTATTTTTAGATTTCACTTATTACTGGGTAGCGGAAGAATGCGGATTACAATACAGAACGATTTATTAGAGAATTTGTGAATATATAGCCCACTTGGGTGTGACATACATGTTGGACTCCTTGTAGATATATATATATATACTTCACTATTGCCCACTGGGGCTCATAGAGTATTCAGGTCACCTTTACAAAAGACTTTTTTGCTAGTTGCGCAATAAGAAGATTTGATGTACGAATATCGCGCTTTATCCGGCGCGAGGACACTGCAACTAGATTAGCTATGTATTATACGATCAATAGTACTTTACATGTATTATAATGTTGGTAGATTGCAACTTCCTTGGTTGCATAGCAACCGCGACCTCAACCAATAGCGCAATGGTTTGTTTAAGGAGCCAATGTAATTCACGCTTGCTAGAGCAATCTGTTAAATGACTGATGTATTGTTTAAACCGTCGAAAACATCGTGGTTATAAAGCAAATCAACATGCTGATATAATCTCTAAGTTTCTGATATGATATGGCATAAAATTATGTATTTTATAATATGAATTTGAAATTATGTGTAATGTTAAAACTTGGGTGTAACGGATTATCGTTATTACGTAACAAGTATATGATAATGAATTGAGAGTTATCAAGAATGTGCTACACCATAAACATGTATAATATCTTGTTATGTCTTGAATGCGAACCTATGACAATATGTCCGCCGCTTTTCCTGGTTTACACTTGTGCACGAAATACACTGTGGTGTTTGGTATTTAAAAATGGCTGTTAATACCATTAGACGAGCGTGACCAAGCCATAATGGCGAAACGCGTCGTGGAGATTTTTTCATCTGCCAAATAAATCCTTGAACTGGAGCTCTGGGTGTCCTGTTTTCTTCAAGAGTTTTGAAGTTTTGTGGAGTGAATTTTAAGCTTGCTGGTAGCTGAAACAGGACAGCCCGTGACAGCCTCATTTCCGAACCAGCACTGGTGGAGTGTATATATATATACATACATATATAAACATATTTAACTGCATATCTATATAAATACAAATATAAATGCATGCATACATATACATATATGCATACATATGCATGTTATTTACATGAAAGTTTTAAAAACACTGATAAAAGCAAAGCTAAAAAGCCACCTCATTACAAACAGAATGGCTTTAACTTAAACGAGGGCGAGATCTATTGCATTTTCAATGCTTGTTTACTTTGGTTCCATCAAGAAGGCATTCAGATGTGTCACACATTTGCTATAAATTCTGAATGTTAGCACTCTAGTTGCTCATTAGATCACTGTAGTAAAGCTACTGCTCACCAGGGAAGTCTGCTGCTGGTATTCAAAGTGCATGTTTCAGTCTGCATGTCAGAATTTTTTTAATGAAATAGAAGAGGATTTGAGAAGTCACTCAAAATGTGCCCTAATTTTTCTTTCTGAAGCATTAATCATACTTTCTATGGCAAAATGAACCCCCTCATTTTGTTCCTTTTTAAATAAATGTTTTCAGACTTACCACTTCATTCCAATCAAGATGGTTTCTGGTGTGCCATACTTTTGTCATAAGTAAGACTGTTAGCGCTCTAGTTGTTCTTTAGAACACTCTGGGACATTCTGTCATTGGGCTATACTTGGGCTACATCTGGGTGATATTTGGGCTCTTTTGTCTCTGGTGGCCATCTTGGGAGACTGCATGTCAGAATTTTTTAATGAAATAGAAGAGGATTTGAGAAGTCACTCAAAATGTGCCCTAATTTTTCTTTCTGCAGCACTAATCATACTTTCTATGGCAAAATATACCCCCTCATTTTGTTCCTTTTTAAATTAAATGTTTTAAGAGTTACCACTTTATTCCAATCAAGATGGCTTCAGGTGTGCCATACCTTTGTAATAAGTAGGACTATTAGCGCTCTAGTTGTTCTTTAGAACACTCTAGGAGGCTGCAGTAGAACACAAAGGAATCAACTGACAGTCTCTGTCCTTGTTGGATGTACATGTTTTACTGAGAATGTCAGACTTCATTCTCACATGACAGAGAAAGATAATGTGAATTTACAGAAAAAATGCTTTCAGTTTAGCTTATAGATCCCCTTCCAAACCACTGTGGGAAAAGCATGAGATAATAGTTTTCCTTCAAACATGATTCATGGTATCCCAGCAGAAGGCTTTTACACATGGTAAAATCACCTTAGAACACACCACAATTCCTAAAATGAGTATGGTACCATCAACAAATGATTTATAATGTAACTAAAGTCCTAAAACCCTCTATAAACTACAATGCTTTTTAATGAGGTGCTATCATGTATATTGGTCCCAAGATGGCTGCCAACACTTCTTGGATGAAGTGCTGACAGCCAATCAGATCTCACGATGAGATGTGTGGTTAGGCTCCGCCCAGATATATACATTTTTTTAAGTTAATTTTCTTAAAAACCATTGGAGCAATTTTCACCAAATATAGAAAAGGCACTTCTGCTCACAAGTCCCTACCATTTTGCTAAGTTTGGTGTAATTCCATTCAGCGGTTCGGGCTGTAGCCTTGTCTATTCGTCCTATGGAAATTACCATAGGGAAAACACGTTTTGGGACCCCCCTTTTTCTTCACCCCCGCATGACGAATCCCCTCGAAACTTCCAGGGAAGAAGCGGAGTGGAGCTGGCCTAAATTTTGGAAAATTACACGCAAATTCCTCAACCGGCGCCAAAGTTATTCCCAATAGAATGCTATGGGTTTCCTATGGTAGCTAGGTCCTAACTATATATACCTACTGGCTATCGCCAGTAGGTAATATATATATATATATATATATATATATATATATATATATATATATATTTTTTATTTTTTTATTTTAAAGCCTTGCATAACAAAGCTGCTAACAGGGCCTCGGTCATCTCCACATCAGTTTTCTGTTCAAGCACCTGTTAAACGATGCACAGCCCAGCCTTTCACATAGAGGCGAGAACACCTGGAGGTGTGCTTGAACTGAGAGTGAGGATGTCTGTCCCCGGCTTGAGCCGGTGCTGGCCAAGAAAGGCACACTGTTTGCTCTCACCCAAGTGACGTCATGTTTCATTCTTGCACTTAACTGCTCCCACTCTCTCAAGGTATGAAACAGGCCAAACGCTGGCCCCCAAGATGTGTTATTTAAGATACTGTCTCAGAGGCACTGCCATAGGCTATATATGATAATATTTTAAAACACGCAACCAAATTCATCATGTGCTACGGTGCATAGTCACGGATGAGCAGGATCAGGACAAGCAGGGCGGAGCCTAGTCGCTGATCAATGGGTTCTCGGCCAAGAGATGTCCCTATCAAAAAAAAGATGAAAGTGAACTTGTGTAATGTAATTGGTGATAATGTAAAGAGTTCCCATACCTTCAACGCTAACCATGAGCTGCAACGACTTTGGTCACGCTAGGTGGGTATTTCCACATCACTATGCAGTACTCACAGATGTCAAGGTTTTATCTAAAGGGTTTGAAAGACGGGGTTATCCAACCACATATTGTCTATTGCAGCATATGGTGAGTTACGGAGTCCCAAAGGACACGGTCTGCCTAAGGAAAGAATCGCTTGAATCTCTATATGAGCTATACTATACAATACTACTTGTTATAACCATGATGTAATGTTATCAATCAATCAATCATTTGTAGAGCGCACTAATCACCCATGATGGTCTCAAGGAACTGAGTGAGGGGGGGGGGGGGGGGTGCAGCTACTGCTCTAACAGCCAGGTCTTGAGATGTCTCCTGAAGGTCAGCAGATCCTGGGTCTGTCGCAGATGGGTGGGGAGGGTGTTCCATCTCTTGGCGGCGAGGTAGGAAAATGATCTGCTGCCGGTGGTGGTCCTGTGGATGCGTGGAACATTGGCAAGGGCGAGGTTAGTGGAGCGAAGCTGGCGGTTCGGGGTATAGAAGGTGAGTCGTTTGTTGAGGTATGCTGGACCGGCGTTGTGGGCGTGGGTAAGGAGCTTGAAGGTGATTCTCCTGTTGACGGGAAGCCAGTGCAGGTCCCTCAGGTGGGGTGTAATGTGGGTGTGGCGGGGGATGTCGAGGATGAGGCGTGTAGAGGCATTCTGTATGTGTTGTAGTCTTTTGTGGAGTTTGGCCGTTGTTCCTGTGCAGAAGGCGGTGCCGTAGTCCAGTCTCCTGCTGATGAGGGCCTGGGTGACCATCCTTCTGGTTCCGGTGGGGATCTATCAGTAGATCTTGCAGAGCATGCAGAGGGTGTTGAAGCAGGAGGAGGAGACGGCGTTGACTTGCTGGGTCATTGAGAGCGATGAGTCCAGGATGAACCCCAGGTTGCATGTGCATGGTGGGTGTCGGTGCGGCTCCCAGAGCGGCCGGCCACCAAGAGTCGTCCCAGGCGGAGGGGGTGGAGCCGAGGATGTGGACCTCTGTCTTGTCTGAGTTTAGTTTCAGGAGACTGTTCTTCATTCAGTCCACAACGGCCTTTATTCCTTCGTGGAGGTTGGTTTTGGCGGTGGCGGGGTCCAATGTGGAAAAGTAAATTTTGCCATGTTCTGTGTCCCTACGTGTCATCCATCATATGTTATGTGTGCATGACCAATATGCATATGTTATTCCCCATGTCCGATTCAAGACGCAATTACAGTTGTGTCCTCCTCTAGTATGCCAGTTTCCAGTCCTCGTGAATACTACGAATATCAGGCCTATGTAAAGCTACGTTGCCACGTTTCTCAGTGTGCACGTTATTCTATTATAAAGTCCCCGTTTCTAGGCCTCAAAAGGGCCTGGACACCAGATTCAGCTCCTGTCTCCTGGAGCCCTCGCTGAGGAGCGATCCAGCCCCCACCTGTATCCTCGACCTTTCACTTACTTCCTGCCTCGCAGTGCCCGGTGCAGCTTGGCTCTGCCTCTGAGTCTGCCAAGACTATGTTATGATTCCAGTTATCAGTTTAGTCCTCCTTCTCTGCATTCCTAAGCTACTGAACTACATCAATAGTTTCCGTCATTGTCTAGCCTTCACGTCTCCACGTTAGAGAAATACTGCATTTAATGGTCATTTAATATTCTTCATCACGCACTACATGTAGAATAAATGCATGCTCGAGTCTTAGAGTCTGTTGGCTTTTCCCCTCATGACTTCTAGTTTATATCAACATGTTCCCTAAACATCAGATACTAGATGGGGTTTAGGTACATGTCGCTCCGACCCTCCAGACTTTAGTCTCTGCTCCTAGCACAGAGTTCATAGCCCCCAGCTTCTCCTCGTAACACGTCATTGCCAGTTTGCGCGCACCACCAGGTTAGAGGCCCCGGCTCCTTAGGTAGCCCCCTCCTATGTTTCCGCCCATTTATGACATATTCTGTTACGTTTGCATCACATGTCTATGTATACGCCCTGTTACACCTCCTTCTCACCCTTATCTCTCGCGACTGCTACGCGTCACGCCTTCTGCTCCACCCACTGCTACGCCTACTGCAATGTAATGCTATGTGTTTGCGTTATGTATATATGCTCATGTATTGTTATTAAAAGCCAGCGCGCTCATCCCAGACCCAGCCCCAGCAGCTGCTGGGCCCTGTCATCCTATTCCTATGCAGGTTGTCCTGTTCCTGTCCTTATGCTGTAATAAACCTGCAAAACTCCTACTACCTCGAATCTTGACTCTTATTTATTGAGCTATCTGTTATGATATATGTCTAGTCAAAAATAGGGTATTATTTATTTATTTACCACATAATGGCGCCCGAATAGGGACTTGCCCTTTCCCCACGCGTCGGTGAAGCCACGCCGACCCCCTGACCCTCTGCAGTCGTGACGGAACTCTTCTGCGCAGTGGCAGATATTTCTGCTCAAGTATCCCTCAGGCCCACGGAGGAGACGGAGGAGGCGGTCCAGCATCCAGACGAGACGGTGGAGGAACGCGGCGAGTCCCGACCAGAGCCCAAGCCAAGAGTCCAAGGTCCGAGGTATCCGGAGGTCCACCCGTAATTGAAGTCCGAAGTTCGTCGTCATCGTCGTAGCAGTGCAGTCCAGTCTGAGGCCTTCCGTTCTTGCTGCCCGGTGAGTACCGTTACTGGGGTGGTATCTAGACAGGGTCAATTTAATTGACTCTGGTCTGTGGGTTGGTGGTACACAGTCCCACAAACGAAGTGTCCACTTCGGTGGATGCGGGTCCTGACGTGTCTCTTTAAGAGACCGGTAAGTTTCGTACTGTTTCAGCAGTGCATCTAGTTTCTGTTCTAGTCAGTTCTGTTCTCGAGAAATTTCAAGTATTTCCAGGTAGTATTCTGTTCGAACTGTTGTTTTAAATGTTTTTTATGTATTCCAATGTCGTGGTATGAATGGGAAATAAGTATCGTGTTTATTGTGTATTGTATTATGTCCAGATTATAGTCCAGTCATGCCGCTCTTCTCAAAATTACGTCAGTTAAAAACTAGAAAGGGTCTGCTGGAAGCAGCAGTTCCCGTCCCGCCTAGGGACAGTCCAGGTCACTTTATGTATCAGAAACATGGCATAAGTGCCATATTGTATCTAGATTTATGGGTAGAATATACCAAACAGTTAGAAGAAAAGTATAGATGGCCCGTATCGGGTACATGGGATGCCGAATGCATCATGCGAGTAGAAGAAGCATTATGGAAAAAGAAAGCCAGACAGTCACAGAAAGATGCCATCGAGTTATGGCGCAAAGAAGCTCATAAAAGAACCGAAAAAGAAATCAGAAAGACAGAACTAAGTAGAGAATCCCAAGAACGAGCCCAAGAAAGAGAATTAATCGAGATAGGTGAACGAGTTAGAACTGAGCAATCAGACAGACAGAGGAATGCCCTCATTAAGGGTATGTATCCTCTTCTTGCCGAGGGCTTGCCAAAAGCGACCCCGGAGGCATCCAGTAATTTCCCGCCACCGTTAGTTCCGACCAAGCTACGTCACAAACCGACCGCAGCTGATATTTTTATTTCGTCCTATCTGGACGACACAGTCCCCGAATATGCAAATCCTGTTCGCGCTCCGCCAGTCCCTGTAAATCAGGTAATTCCTGCTCCTCCAGACACCGGGGTGCCCTTAACAGCCCCCCCGGGTCAGCCCGCCATACAAGTCCAGCCCACGTTACAATTACCGACCCTGCCAGGACGAAAAGCATCAGTTGATGATTCTAGTTTAGGGGCCGCAGGAGGAGGTCTTCCTCAAACCCCGCCGCCATACAAGCGTTTATCAGCACTCGAATTACATGCTCAAGCATCACAGCGTACTCCTAAAAGTAATAAGTCTGTTGCAGAGATCAGGCAAACCCTTGGCGAATGTGTCTATGACCCAGTTCCAGGCGAGTTTAATATGGTTTTATATTCTGTACGCGTAAGGAGAGTGACCGAGTATCTAGTCACCCTGCCGAATATGAAAGAAGATCTAGACAGGATATATCGTTTCATCCGTACAGGGGATGACCCACAAAGTATTAGTGATGCCATGTCTCAAAGGAAAGCCGAGATTCAGCGCATGATATTAAAGTTCTTAATTAACTGTCTAATAAGAGAACAGGATTACCCGTCTAAAGACCCGGAAGAAATGAAAACTCTAACAAAGTGGAGTGATAATATAGCCGAAGGAAAGCACAATACCATTGGTGCCATGGAAAGTATGTACAAGAAAATCCGTAGAGAGATAATAAAGATACACGAACAGCGTAAAGCAGCACAAGTAAGCGAGAAAGAAAGTACCTCCGATCCTGAAGAGGAAGACGACGAGAATACCGCCAGAATAGCGTATGTAGGAAAATCTAGATTTCCAGATCGCCATTTACGTCTAGAACACAAGCCAATTTTCCATCATCCAGCACCAGAACAAGGTTCCCTAGAACAAGTATTTCAAGCTACCGATCACATTCTGAAATCACGAGTCGGTTATAGTGAGTTAAGTACTATGCATGAACAGGAACTAGTCCGATCAGCAGTCAGATGGATTACTGATTCTACCACTTTTCCAGACGAAATAGTGGCACAAATGTTTCTGAAAATGCCCCCAGCCGAGCAGCGACTGGTGGGTATGTATATGATTCAGCACCTCATTACTCTGTATGAGGGTCAACATTCTGATCCAGGCCCGTTACATGATATCCTGAACGAGTTACTCCAGTACAAATGGAGAGGTCTAGGTACCGATTTAATTAGTGTCATTCTAGAACAGCGCCACAAATATAGAACATTCTTGAACCCGCATTTTGTTCATGCCTCACCCCCAGAAAGTAAATCATTCTACATAGACAGACAGAATCCGTTACGAGAAGTCCACCCAGTCAGAGGAGCGGGTGGCGAAATGCAGCGAGTGTTTGTATACACTCCGATCACAAAGATGGAACTTCTAGAGATGAAGAAATTAATTCCCTGTCATGATAAAGATCCAGCGGGGTACCATAGAGAATTAAAAGACATGCTCCGTATGGGAGAATACACGTACCCAGATATCATTAAAATGTTAAAGGTCCTGTTGCCCGCAGGGGTGTATGAAAAGCTAAAGGAAAAAGAATGGGAGGTGGGAGAGAAAAAGATCGATTGGGCAGTCCTAGAAGCAGAAGATAAGATACGTGTACCAGGTACTGGTCTTGGAGAGAAATGTAAAGAATTACCAGAATTATTAATTCAAGTTTTACCCAGATTATTGACAACTAGAAAAGAAGACTGGGATGCAATCTCAGCCTGTAAACAGAAGCAAGATGAGGATATTAGTGATTTTTATTCTAGGTTTGAAAAATGTTTCAGTATCAACAGTGGTCTCAAGACAAGTAGTGAGTCATACCCTCATCTTTTTGTTACTAAATTAGTCGAGAATTCAAGCCCACAAGTTAAAAACCGAGTTTTGAAAGTCGAAAGCACCTGGCAAGCTAATACTCCGTCCCAGATGCTCCAGATGCTTCAGTATCACCAGAATAGAATCAGAGAAGAGCAAGAACACGAAAGAAAACGTATGAAAGACACGAAAATGAAAGTGCTAGTTGCACAATCTGTTCCCCAAGACAGTCAGAAGAGGGGTCCGAATCAAGTCAGTCATCCTGCAGCTCCCGTTAAAGGGAACTGCAATTATTGTAAACAGCCAGGTCATTTTATAAATGAGTGTGCAGTTCTGAAACATAACATAGCTACTGGTAAGACCAAAGAAAGACCACGTCCGCCTAGACAGGAACAAGTTTCACAGATTCCTCAGCCACAGAATGCACAACAGACAGTTACAGTACCGCAGCCTATTGCTGCAACACAGCATGTTACATCGCAGATGTACCAGTATGCACAGTCTGAGTATCCAGAGTACCAGCCATATTCATGAAACAGCCTAGAGAGGGAGGTAGGCTTGCCTCTCATCGAGATACCTGTAGATCAAGAAGGTCCCTATGTTCACAGTCAAGTATTAGGGAAAGACAGAAAGTTTTTGATTGATACAGGGGCAAGTAGGACCACAATTAGTCATGCCGAAGTTCCAGGGGCTCCGCTCTCAGGCTCAAGAAATGTTTCCCTTGGATTTTCAGGAAAGCCTATCGTTAATGAGATTTCAAAGCCAGTCACTCTAGAAGTAGGTCCATTGTCCCGCACTACTGATCTGTTACTTACTAAGTCATGTCCAGAAAATCTATTAGGCATTAAGACATTGAAAGAGTTAGGTGCAGTTATATGTTGTTCCCCAGAGGGAATACGATTGTTCCTACGTGACTTTAAGGGTCACTATGTATTACGAGATTTTGATTCAAGACTGTCTAATGTCCCGCAGCATTTATGGGCGCAAGGTCCAACTGATGTAGGTTATATGCAAATCACACCCCATCGTGTGACTCTCAAACCAGGTGTAGTGTTACCACGAATCAGGCAGTATAGATTGCCACCTGAGGCTGTAGCAGCCTTATCCAAAATCATTGACGAGCTCATGGGTCAAGGAGTAGTTGTAGAAACTGACTCCAATGTATGTAACTCTCCGATCATTCCAGTCATGAAACGTACTGATCCAAATGCACCCCCAGTATATCGATTAGTGATTGATTTACGGGAACTTAATAAATGTATTATTCCTCAGTACCCAGTTGTCCCAGATATCTCTTCCCTATTGACAGCCATTGATTCCGAAGCCATGTTCTTTACAGTAATCGACCTCAAGAACGCATTTTTTAGTGTTCCCATCCATCCAGACAGCCAGTTTCTTTTCGGATTTTGTTTAAATGGAAGGAGCTATATGTTTACACGAGCTCCTCAAGGTTTCACAGAAAGCCCTAGTATTTACAGTCAAGCACTTAAGAGACAACTAGATAATATTCACATGCCAACTGACACTGCCCTGCTCCAGTATGTCGATGATCTACTGATCACAGCCCGTTCTGAACGTGCTTGCGAGCGAGCATCCCTGACGGTTCTGTATTTTCTAACCGAGATGGGGCACAAGGTGTCCCCTTCGAAGCTTCAATTCTGTGTCCAGCAAGTGGTCTACTTAGGACACTTACTGTCCAAGAGGGGTAGGCAGTTGACACCAGACCGTATCCAGTTAATAGTGAGTCTTCCTCAGCCCAGGACCCAGAAGGAGGTACGTGCCTTTATCGGCCTTACTTCTTATTGCAGACAATGGATTCCTCAGTATGCATTTCTAGCCAAGCCACTGATACAGTTAACGACACAGGAGGCAGCCGTATCGACTGTTCTCCCTTGGACATCTGAACATACACTTAGTTTCAATGAGTTAAAGAAAGCCCTATGTCAAGCTCCAGTCCTAGCTACACCGAACTACAGTAAGCCTTTTACACTTTTCGTTACTGAACGTGAAGGTACAGCATTATCTGTTCTTACACAAGATCAAGCAGGACAATACAAGCCCTGTGCTTATTTTTCGAGCACACTAGATCCTGTAGCCCAGGCTCTGCCTGCGTGCCTCAAGTCAGTTGCAGCCACAGCACTAGCTATCAGACAAAGTGATTCCATAGTCTTAGGACATACCTTGACAGTACAAGTCCCACACTCCGTGGAAGTTCTTTTAAATCGAACACAAACACAGCACTTGACAATTGCACGTTTAACAGGTTATGAACTGACACTGTTCCAGCCACACATAGAAATCAGACGCTGCAACGTCCTGAACCCTGCTACACTGTTACCATCAGCTAGTTCGATTTCTGCCACACATGATTGTGTGGAAGTAGTCAACATTACGACAAAGCCAAGGCAAGATCTGACAGATATTCCATTACCAGACCCTGACCTGACACTTTATGTGGATGGTTCATGTATGAGAACTAGTACAGGAGAACTAGTCGCCGCGTATGCAGTGACTACTGACACCGAAGTTATTGAAACACACCGTATTGATACTCTGTCCGCTCAAGCAGCAGAGCTAGTTGCTCTGACACAAGCCTGTATACACGCCAAGAACCAGAAAGTTAATATTTACACAGATTCACGCTACGCATTTGGAGTCGTTCACGACTTTGGAGTGCTCTGGCAGGAGAGAGGTTTCATGACTTCTCATGGAACCAAAATTCAGCATGGTTTCCTTATCCAAGCTCTGTTAGATGCAATACATTTACCGACATCTATCGCTATCATGAAATGCAAAGCACATACGAAAGTCACTGACATTATTTCTCAAGGTAATGATCTAGCAGATCGCACAGCCAAGCTTACAGCACAGACTCCAGACAGTCCAGTTAACATGACACACACTCCAGATCTGACTACATGTATGACAGTTAAGGACCCTACTCAAGATGTCATAGATATCCAGTTACATGCTACTCCCGATGAAACCAAGAAGTGGTCTGAACAAGGAGGGGTCCAGACAGATCAAGGATGGGTGACGAAGGGTAGGACTGCATGGTTTCTCCCCGACTCTATGGTTCAAGTCATCATTAATACCGCACATAGTCCAGCACATTTAGGAGAAAAAGCGATGTTAGACAGTATCCAGAACATTTGGTTCAACAAGCATTTACGAGCTGCAGCCAAGCAGAAAGTCCGTACCTGTATGATATGTTGTCAGTTTAATCCAGGTAAAAGTGTCCCGGTGGAACAAGGTGGTTTCCAGCCTCCTGACCACCCTTTTGAGGTCCTCCAGATGGATTATATTCAGATGGAGCGATGTCGAGGTTTCAAGTATGTCCTTGTAGTTGTATGCGCTTTGTCCAGGAGGACAGAAGCATATCCAGTCCCCGATTACACAGCCGCGACCACTGCCAAGCAGTTGGTTCGTGAGTTTTTCCCTCGATATGGACTCCCTAGAGTCGTATATTCTGATAACGGTCAGCCATTCTCATCTGAACTCATGAAGCACGTTTCCCTGTTGTTGGGGTACCAGTGGAAGTTTCATTGTGTACGCCATCCTGAAGCAGCTGGTCTAGTCGAGAGACATAATCAGACTCTGAAAATCCGAATTGCCAAAATATGTAAAGATAAGGGTGTGGACTGGCTAGTAGCTCTGCCAGTCGCTTTGTTTTATATGCGCATGGTCGCACATTCCAGATCAGGTCTGTCCCCGTATGAGGTCGTATTCGGCCGCCCCCCTAACATGTGGGGTACTCCTAGACCCCGAAGTATTACTGATGTTTCATGTAATATGCTGACAGATTACCTAGCTTCCTTGATGTCTGCCCTCAACTCATGTCGTTCACAGGTTGCCGCCACATTTCCAGACAATACCGAGGTGGCACCGCATGAAATCGTTCCAGGTTCGATGGTGCTCGTACGTAACTTCGACAGATCAAGTCCGCTGGAGCCACGTTGGAAGGAGCCCCGTCAGGTCCTCCTCACCACCCATACAGCTGTGAAATTGGAAGGACGCCGCGGCTGGGTGCACCTTTCGCACGTCAAGAAATTCTACGGATTAAAGCCGGTCTCTAAGAACATTTCCCAGGATATCAAGACTTGTCAAAACATTGTTTCTAAGGACTGTCCCGCAAATGACATTGCTACAACCCCTCCCCTGTTAGAGAAAACTCCGCAACAGGAGTATAAACAGAAATTAAGGTCTAGTAAAATAAGTCAGTCAGTTTGATTGTCTAAGTCCTCCCCTAGGTGAAACGGTTAGACTGTTTCTGACATGTATAAAATAGACCCCCATAGTGAGAGAGTTAGTCAAAACTCAATCCGATGTATCGTTTTTCTATGTTTCATATTATTTCTCAGCATTATGACTTCCTGCACTAGTTACGCATTTTATCTGTGTTTTCCAGTTCCTCATGTAAATAAGCATTCTAATGTTACAGTAGAGCACACGTTTAGTGATCTGCCTCCTCATGAATATTCATACCGCCTCGCTATGCGTAACAATACTTTTATCCGCATGTTGCATTATTCACACCAGACCAGCAATGCCACTAATTGTTGGGTGTGTGGTCGACTCCCCCCTTTCCAGACACCGAAGGGAGTTCTGCCACTCTTCCCTTATCCTTTTTCACATAATGGTTCGTGTGGAGCATGGTCCACGTTAACGTCATCCTCAACAGATATGTCTTTTCTTAACAGCACATGTTTCCCAGACAAGCAAGGTCTCCCCCACAGAACAGGTTTAGATCTAGAAAATGAAGTGTATAATTTAGGTAACTATTCTTCGAATTTCATGGTCCTGAATGTTCAGTCTGATACTACTCCAGACTCACCTGCTATTTCAGTATTACCAGTCAAAGGCGAATTATGTGTTCATAATTATGGTTCTGTACACGTAGGACATAGTGATTGTACTACTATTATCCAGTATAGTGACAGTGGGAAATCTATTTTCAAAGCTTCACGTCATTCTTATTTTGTTTGTGGTCAAACTGCATATGTTCGTCTGCCCCTCGATTGGGAGGGAACCTGTTACATTGCCTTCCTACTGCCACCTGTTTTCCTAGCCCCACCTGATTATCATAGAAATACACATCTAGTACATACTAGACACAAGAGAAATCTCCCGATTGTCGACTATACTGAAACTGCTGCAGAGCAATTCATTGATATTGATAAAGGTGTTTTCCCTTATTTAGGTACAGTTGTAAATAGTAAGCTAATCCGTAGGTTAACAAGAACCCTTGAAGCTGTAGTAGATGAGACTGCCTCCGCTCTAGGTAACTTAACCGAAAAACAATCCTTTATGAGAATTGTTGTGCTCCAGAATCGTCTCGTCCTTGACGTCATACTGGCCGATAGGGGCGGGGCCTGTAGAGTCATCGGATCCAGTTGTTGCATTTTCATTCCAAATAACGCGCCCTCTGTTTATTCAGCTATAACCAGACTTCATAAAATTGCCCATCTATTACACCAGGATCCAGGCACCTGGACATGGTCCGGTTGGTTCTGGAATATAATTTCTGCATGGGGATGGAAAGTCTTGTCCTTCCTAGGTATTGCAGCAGCGATCATATTCAGCTGCTGCCTCTGTATACAATGTGGCCCTGCGATTTGCGGCATGTGTGCTACCTCTTGTATTCCTAGTCCCAAGCCCCGTTCTAAATCCCGTTCCAAGACAATTCGAGATGAACAAATGGTACTGTATGAAATGATAGATGGTATCATGAATATTGATGTTTCCTGATGGAAACGTAGTGACAAGGAGGGAATGTGGAAAAGTAAATTTTGCCATGTTCTGTGTCCCTACGTGTCATCCATCATATGTTATGTGTGCATGACCAATATGCATATGTTATTCCCCATGTCCGATTCAAGACGCAATTACAGTTGTGTCCTCCTCTAGTATGCCAGTTTCCAGTCCTCGTGAATACTACGAATATCAGGCCTATGTAAAGCTACGTTGCCACGTTTCTCAGTGTGCACGTTATTCTATTATAAAGTCCCCGTTTCTAGGCCTCAAAAGGGCCTGGACACCAGATTCAGCTCCTGTCTCCTGGAGCCCTCGCTGAGGAGCGATCCAGCCCCCACCTGTATCCTCGACCTTTCACTTACTTCCTGCCTCGCAGTGCCCGGTGCAGCTTGGCTCTGCCTCTGAGTCTGCCAAGACTATGTTATGATTCCAGTTATCAGTTTAGTCCTCCTTCTCTGCATTCCTAAGCTACTGAACTACATCAATAGTTTCCGTCATTGTCTAGCCTTCACGTCTCCACGTTAGAGAAATACTGCATTTAATGGTCATTTAATATTCTTCATCACGCACTACATGTAGAATAAATGCATGCTCGAGTCTTAGAGTCTGTTGGCTTTTCCCCTCATGACTTCTAGTTTATATCAACATGTTCCCTAAACATCAGATACTAGATGGGGTTTAGGTACATGTCGCTCCGACCCTCCAGACTTTAGTCTCTGCTCCTAGCACAGAGTTCATAGCCCCCAGCTTCTCCTCGTAACACGTCATTGCCAGTTTGCGCGCACCACCAGGTTAGAGGCCCCGGCTCCTTAGGTAGCCCCCTCCTATGTTTCCGCCCATTTATGACATATTCTGTTACGTTTGCATCACATGTCTATGTATACGCCCTGTTACACCTCCTTCTCACCCTTATCTCTCGCGACTGCTACGCGTCACGCCTTCTGCTCCACCCACTGCTACGCCTACTGCAATGTAATGCTATGTGTTTGCGTTATGTATATATGCTCATGTATTGTTATTAAAAGCCAGCGCGCTCATCCCAGACCCAGCCCCAGCAGCTGCTGGGCCCTGTCATCCTATTCCTATGCAGGTTGTCCTGTTCCTGTCCTTATGCTGTAATAAACCTGCAAAACTCCTACTACCTCGAATCTTGACTCTTATTTATTGAGCTATCTGTTATGATATATGTCTAGTCAAAAATAGGGTATTATTTATTTATTTACCACACTTGGTGAATGAGAGGATCAGCTGGGTGTCTTCGGCGTAGGAGACAATGTTGAGGTTGTGAGCTCGGACGATGTTATGACACAGGAATGATAAAAAAAAAATACACAGAACAAATGTTGTAAAAGCAACCTCAGAGACTGGGTAGAATAACATTAGCAAGAATAAATATACCAGATGACAGATAACAGCGATTTTCCCAGTACCACGAGTTTTGATCTAATGGGAAAGCCATTAAAAGAACAGTGACACCCCTACTCCATGGGGAGAGCAATCTGCATTGCTATTTCACTTTAAAGTCATCTAAAAGCAAAGTAACCACTTGGCTCCCTTGAAGACACATCTTGACATTTAACCTCTGTCTCTGAATGCACAGCAAATGTAACGAGATAAGAACAAGATTTACAGGCCTGTTTACAGAAAGGTAGCTTTCGGAAGGATACTGGTAAATAAGGTTTTGGCATGGGAGGGAGGAATGAACCTGGAGAGCCAAAACCAGAAAATAAGAGGCAAGAAAATCAAAGTTACAAACCACAAAGCCAATGGCAAGCAACGGGCAGAATGCATTCTCAGGTCAGCTTTCTGAAATTCCCTATGATGTATTTTGCATACTAGACAGCTGCACGGTCTTGTAGGCTGTGACCTAAAAAGGACCTGTTCACTTCTACTGATCACTACACGGTATGCTGCCACCACTATGCTCGTTCTGCATAACACCTGGTGAATTCAATAGCCTTCCACCACTATGGGGGTAGCGCTTTGGGTGCTCCCACCTGTCCAACAAGACCGCAAACTGTGAGACATGATGTTCCTGTGTGATAACATAAATCAGCACTGCCTATACAGACATTAGCACAATTGGGGAACTCATGGATGGAGTGCATGTCCTTGTGGACGATTTTTCCATCCCAACAGATATTATCCAGCCCACCACTGTCAATCAAAGTGCAAGAGGAGTAAGGGCTGACCCATTGCCCCATCTAGTATTTTGTGGTGGGCAGAAGCAAGATGTAAATGGCAGCTGAACAGACCAATGGATGAAGAGTTCTGCCCCAAAGTCCCTCAATGTGTTCATGGTTATATGTATGGAATGTACGACTTTTATTACAATAGGTTAGAAATGAAGCTGTCTCTGGACCAGACCTAAACTAATTTTGTGATTCTGACGGGCAAGACTGACATTTTTATGTTGCTTAAACTTGGGGTTCATTTAGCGCGTTTCCCAGTATTGCAGATTAGCGAAATGAAAAACTGTGACATAAGGACACTTTCCAAGGAACACACAGGTTAGTGAAGTGAAGTGAAGTGAATGAATGAATGAATACTTTATTGCATGATTACCTACAAAATTTGTATTTTTTTTATTTTTTGTATTGTATGATGCTTACAAAAGCAAAGCATAATACGATCATGGTAAAAAACAGTAAATTGATAAAAGATAAACGTTTTAAGAAAAACTTTTTAAGTGCAAAGAGATTTAAAAGAAAAAGAGAAAGTTAAAAAAACATGTACATATTCATCGGGTAGGACAGTCGGTGCCCTAATGTCAGTTCATACTAGCTTATCAAGCGTGGTGCTGAATCACCGGTGGCCATGAAATACTTTGTTTATTTGTCTGTTCAATTAAGGTGGCAATACTCATGACCATAGGAATTAGTGAAGCGTCACTATTGATACTATAGATGCTCATCGACGTACGGATTGTAGTTAAGCTGTTATTTTTCTGGACTTTGCGTTTGACATAAGATCTGTCCAGCAGTGGCAAAGAACTTCCTGGCACGTGCCAATTCCATTGCCACTGTTGTGGTATAAATGTGCGTTAAGGCCTCCTTGCATGTTCTTACTTTATTAGGATTAAATATTGCCCTTGAGTATTTGCACCTCGGGCTTACCAACGCTGGGCAACAACAGATGATATGCTCTGCTGATTCTGTGTGGTATTGACACAGTCAGCATCCTCTATTTCCAGTTGGTATTGTTGACCAATGAGCCCTTTAGTCCTTTATTGGTAGGGTTAGCAGCCTGGTCTTCAAGACCTTTTGAGGAGCATATCTCCACTGGCCGACATTCAGGTATGGTTGGCATTGAGTGGCTTCATGTGATTTTGCGAGGCCCTCAGCGCCACGAATAACTCTGATCGTATCTATATTCCGGAGCCTTGAGATGGTCTTTCCCTGTTTTTTAAATAGGTTTTTTAGGCGAACTGTTGGCAGATATAATATTTGATCAGTGGTCAGGCAAAGTGTTTTATTAGCTGAAGCAAGGTACCTGGCCCATCGACTGGTTTGATCCATGAAGAGTGTTTGAAGTGCTTCGCTTAGGGTACCCGGGCTAGCCTTGTTCACACAGTGGTATAGCTTCACTATGTCTTTTTTACAATCTATGTCCATTGATGTTTTAAGTTAAACTCAAGTCTGATCAGTGTGCGCCTTGTCGAGAATGGTAGCCTGAAGATTTTCCTGAAAGCCATAATATGTAGATGCTCCAGTTTATCGGACAATATGCCCGGGAAAGCCAGGTGGCCGTAGCTGATTGTTGAAAATAGCTTGGCTTGTATTACTCTTCGGATGCCCTCAGTTGAATGACTCACAAGGTTCTGATGGATTTTACATAGGGCATGTGTGACCTTAGCAGATTTTGTCTCCAATGATTTGGCCTGAGATGTTGTTCTGCCGGTATCTAAAAACTGTACACCCAAGTAGGTAGTGAAGTAGGGAAGCTGGGGTTATCGCCTCCTAAACTAGGTAACATTTCATAAGCACACAAAAATGCATGGCCCTAATGTGGATGCAAGTAACCGTGGGCGGAGTATGCAGAGATTTGCTTACTTCGCGTTCCATGGAGAACGCGGAGTAGGCAAATCTTCGCACAGTCAGTGGCGGAGCGGAGTTCACGTGCCCCCGCCTCTACCCCCATGTAAGAAATAAATCAGCGGTGGAAGTGGGTGGGATCGGCATGGCACTGCGTGCCCCTGTTTCTTTCATTTAGCCGAGTCCGTTCCCCTACGTTTTTAGTTAAACACACGTCCCAGGGCGTCCCAGGGACAGAATTAGCAAAGGCCTATAGATAAGGCTTGGTCAGTGGTCACAGAGAGGGTTGGGCCAGCTCTCTGCACTACTCTCTTGTGGCCTGGGCAACCTTTGGTCGAGCAGGCGAAGAGGTAGATCTGCCTATGATGGCGAGAGGGAGTAAGTTGGTGATACACCCTTCCCAGGGGTGTGCAGTGTGGGGCAACCAGCTAGACTCAGCCTCAGAAACATGTCCGCTCCTTTCAGTCAGACCACTGAATGCCCGCCCACTCCCGTTTGTGTAACAGACTATATTTTCTTTTACACATGCTAACAGTCTGCAAAGATTTGGCCTTATTAGTAGCAGTGCAACATACAAAGGCAGCAGTGAGAAGCTTGTGATCAACCTTTGCAAAGGGCTGTCCACTTCTGAGAAACACAAGTCAAGTTTGTTTGCGTCCCTGGGCTGGCGTCCTCCTTTTCCTTGGCGTTTCACAGTGATCTGCGCATGCACGCGCCCGCCCCGCACATACGCATTCCTCATGAGAAATGCGCATGCGAGGGCGGGTGCGCAAGGACATTATACTGTGAAATGCCGAGGAATAGGAGGATTGGGAACAAAAGGGGTTAGGTCCTTTATGTGGTGAGGGCTAGACCTAATAACATTAGTAAACAACACAAAATGCCCAAACCACAGTTACTCAATACAATTTTTTGATATAGGGTAAGAAACACTTTATTATCGCTTCCCTGGACACCATTATTTTGTGTCAATCATTTTGTATTTTTTATAATTTGAAAAAATTGCTGACAGAAAAAAGACATCAATTGCAAATATTTACAAATATTTACAAGGCTGGACTAATGTTAGCAAACATTAAGGGCAAAGACTATTTACACATTTAGAAATTATTAGAACACACAATAGAAAATATTCTCACATCAGACATTATTGAAAAAATAATAATACAAACATATCAATTTACGAACAACAAAAAGCTAACAAACACTGAATGAGAGAAACTAGGGGTTGGGAAGATAAATGATTAAATATCTTGTATATTTTAGTGCTGGACCAGCCGGTCCTAGCTTTAGTGCAACAGTAATACTTTATGTCTCCCAACCAATACTGCCTTGGGGGAGACATAAAGTATTACTGTTGCACTAAAGCTAGGACCGGCTGGTCCAGCACTAAAATATACAAGATATTTAATCATTTATCTTCCCAACCCCTAGTTACTCTCATTCAGTGTTTGTTAGCTTTTTGTTGTTCGTAAATTGATATGTTTGTATTATTATTTTTTCAATAATGTCTGATGTGAGAATATTTTCTATTGTGTGTTCTAATAATTTCTAAATGTGTAAATAGTCTTTGCCCTTAATGTTTGCTAACATTAGTCCAGCCTTGTAAATATTTGTAAATATTTGCAATCAATGTCTTTTTTCTGTCAGCAATTTTTTCAAATTATAGAAAATACAAAATGATTGACACAAAATAATGGTGTCCAGGGAAGCGATAATAAAGTGTTTCTTACCCTATATCAAAAAATTGTATTGAGTAACTGTGGTTTGGGCATTTTGTGTTGTTTACTAGAGGAATAGGAGGATGGCAGCTCGGAGACGCCGTGGGCAAGGTAACTGTTTATTATTTTACTTATAATTTATTTTTATTTAATTCTTACAAGGGGGGGTGGAGGCGGGCGGCGGAGCGGAGTTGGTCCCCAACTCCGTGGACCTCCGCGTAGTGCCGCTCCGCCAACTCCGCCCAGGGTTAGACGTAACTTGTAAATTTTTGTTAAATTGTGTTTTTTTGTTTTCATGATATTTTAGTTCTCTCAGATTCAAGCCTGTATTTTAGATTGGAGGACTTGTTTGAGGACCCAGGAGAGCTGACTGTCTTGGGCAGAGCCTGGTAGCTGTTTTAAAGAGACTGTTGCTGTTGGGTGTGTGGCACACTGAGATGATACGCAGTAAAATGAAAACATAGGCCTTGCGTCAGTTTTGCGCTTCCGATACGTCCCTTTTTGGGACGCATTGGCGGCGTAAAACATGCCTTCTGTTGCGCACTATTTACAAAGTGACGCATCAAAGCAGATGCGTCACTTTATAAACCCCTGTGCTACATTATACCTGCGTCAGGTATAATGTATGCAGGGGGGGGCGTTCCCCCGCAAAAAGCTTCGTAGAAGTGACGCAGTGAAATCTATGAGATTTCACTGCGTCACTTCTAGGACGCCGTTGCATCAAAATCTGGCGCCTGCCTGCACAGCAGGCGTAAGACTGACGCAGGCCCTTTCACATGGGGCTTGCCCCATGTGAAAGGACACATTGCTGGAGTTGCGTCACTTTTGTGACACACTCCAGCAATGCATCACTTTTGTGCTTACAGATACGTCAGAAATACTGACCTATCTGTAACTCCTTGCGAAATGATGCATCATACATTAAATATGACGCATCAGGTATGTCGCAAGGAGTGCGCACTGAGAAGTGACGCATCGCTGCTTTCACGCAGCGATGCGTCATTTCTCATAAATGAGGCCCACTACCTTTAATCTGCCACTTGTAGGTAAGAACATTTACCAGCAGGCAGGTTTACTCCTGAGCCAACGTATTCATTATTTCACTGTGGAGAGACTGATTCCAAAGAGGGAGAAACTGTTTACATCATGAATGGACTCATTTCTCCAGTGCAATAAATCCCACATTTTATTCATTATTTCACCGAGGAGATACTGATTTTGAAGAATGATAAACTGTTTATATCACGAATGGTCTCATTTCTCCCGTGCAATAAATCCTGCAGTTTAGCATCCGCGTGGGCTGTGCTGCTGACTCGCTGCAGCAATAAACCACCCCCTCCTGCTGCAGCCCAGACTGTGCATCCCGGCCCAGGCTTGTTTAAATGACTGGACCAGGGGGCTCGTAAATCTGCCAAGCCCCCCCTGTCCGAGCCTGGCAGTGCAGAACCTCTGACACTGAGCGCAGGCTGCCCCACTGATCATCCTGTCAGCGGAGGGACAAGCGATCGAAGGCGCATCCGTCTAGGCGCTAATGCGATCCAATTTATTTTGTATTTTTGAACCTTTGCTCTAGAATATGTCTCGGGTGAGGGCATTGGGTATTCAGATAGAATATAATCGGGAAACATCATCTTTGATAGGAGGTAGGAAGGTTTGCGTCATAAGAAATATTGGAGCATATTATCAACAGTTGCATCGCCACATTTCTGGCACTTATCGTCGGAAAATCTGCGATTTTCCTATCGCACAATCAAGGCGTTGCTAACATGCATTAGCGCATGTTAACTGCATTTTTTGTGACGCTTCTCATTTTAGCGACATACATCGCTAATGAGATGCAAAATTGGCGTTCCTACGAAAAACAACATGAAAAAAGTCGCAAACACGACATCGCGGTATTCACAACGCGGCCCCGGAACCGAGGAGCGATAAAATAAGCTGCGGTAACCACGGTTATCGCCGGATTCTTACGCCTGGCAAAAACTTGACTTAAGCATGATTTTTATGGGAGGTGGATTGTTTGGTTAATTCCACACTCCCGTATTAACAAGCTTTTCATTAGTGCTGTGAAATCCTCGCTGGATTTCACACGCTAACGATGATTATTGCAGTCTATCCCTGGATTGTACATCGCCTGTTAGCAAAGCGTTGCTAATATGCCGCTAACACGGCGATGTAATTAAGCGATAGAGGCCGATAGTGAAAAACTCGCCAAGCGCGATTTGCGATATTTATTGCGTGTTCTTGGTAATATGCCCCATTGGCTTTTGACATGAGAGATGGAGCCCACTGAGAGGAGGGAGAGATGATTTAGGACCTTTTCTAGCTGGTTTACAACAGGTGAATCACAACGGGGAGACTCAGTCACCCTGTGAGCATCAAGGGCGTGGAAGTGACAGGAAGCGGGGCTGGGGATACTGCTTACCGCTCAGTGGCGCAGCAATAGCTCCTGCAGTGCACCGGCCCCCGAGCTCCTAGGGGGACCCCTCTGGCAGGCCCCTGGTTCAAGTGCTCCTGACTGGCCTCACAACATTGGGGAGCTGGCCATGTACTTTGCAAGGGGACCCCCTTAAGTTTTGTTACACCAATGTTACCGCTTAGTGTGGCTCGTGCGCACTGGGGTGTTTCTCTAAACCCGCTCTCACACTAAGGTTCTTTCAGCAGGGGTATGGCTGGCCAGAGTTGGAAGTGTGAAGAGAATGCCATCTACAGCAGCATGCTGGCAATGGACTATCATTCCCTGCAGAACATGAACTCTTGCGTATTCTGGAGACATGGCAGCCATCTTGGATATTGGGCACAAATTCCCTCATTCTTCCTAGCGTACTAGCTTAGCGTATCATGATAAAATGTTGTTGTAGCCAGGACCTTGCTGCATAGATCTCGGATTTCCCCTGAAAAGGCCCACTGCTTCCTAAGAATTTGTACTGATGGATTCTGATAATAAAAAGTTTAAAGAAAATTGGCGGTGAAGTGAAATCAAATTTTGAACTAGTTTCTTGAACAATTATCTGAACAATTCTCAAGGTTAGGGATGCTCAATTACACTATTGTTCCTGTGAAGGAACAGACAGGATTCTTAAATTGTACTATGTTGCCTATATCTACATAAGTGTTACTCACAAGGTATTAGAGTTCTTGTATGCACATATGAATTGTTAAAAGCAGAGAACCATAGGATCTTAACATTGTTCATTATTTTGCAGTTCTACAAAAGTCACGTAGCACCTGTAAGTCGTCTTCCACAAGAGAGCATATTGTGACAAAGCTTGACATGATTATTCCGATCATAAGAAGAGCTAGTAGTTTTATATAACTAGTTAATTATATATCTATATATCTATCTATATAGCTCTCTCTATATATATATCTATATCTATATATAGACATATATAGAGAGATATATTGATATATAGATAGAAATAGATATATATTTGTGTGTGTGTGTACCTTTAGTTACTCATTCTTTGTAGCTCAGTTACACTGAGGTATTTCTTTGGTTTTATTATTAAGTTGCCATCCTTGACCACCAGTAGTGACTAGTCAGAGTGGTGGAGTCCAGTGCCCCTGTTTTCTCTCTTATCCCATTCTCCTTTCCCCTCTTCTACCTCTGGCACCCATGTCCTGTGTATGTGGTCATTGGTGAGGTTGTAAGACAGCATCCTTCCCGTTGGATGCCACGCACAAGGTTCATTCATCCTGACAGGAAGGCCGTATCATCCTCAGTAACTGGGCTAGGCAACAAAAAGAAGAAAGAGTAATATCCTGGTCCAGATGTACTCTAGACGGATCTGTTGGAACGGAATGGAGCCGCAATCTGAGAACTATTATGTCAGACATAATAATGTGGTAAAGAGGAACTTAGAGAAAAGAACCTATTGCTCCCAGGAGTTTGGCAGAAGTGATGCCTGTTACAAACAGAACCTTGTGAGATAAATACTTGAGTGGAGAATTGTGGCCAAGCGCAATGTTACGCATACCTGGAGTATGGGGCCCCCTCTTGATTGGTGGATTGAAAGTCCGATCTGGACTGGTGTCAGAGAGCCGAACGAACACTCTATCAAAGAAGAGTCTCCCACAAAAAATGGGACAAGGTGTGGGGCAGCAGCTGGTGCCTCTATCGTGGCGAATGATTAAGATGAAAGATTGATATTGATACTCGGTGACTGTCCGATATATCATGATAATGCTTTATTATGTTCCCCACATCATTGAATCCATCATTGTCTGTCTTCTTCCCACGGCTGTCGAGAATTGTTTTCATTGCTGCATCGACCGTACCATGAGCATAATATGTTTTCTCTTGTTCTTAATAAAAATATTATAATATATATGTGTGCGTTTGTGTGTGTGTGTGTGTGTATATATATATATATATATATATATATATATATATATATATATTTAGAACAATATATATACAATATATATATATATATTTCAGTGGAAACACTACCAGATGGGACGGTCAAACAGTGAAAGTTGTAGGGTGGTGAGTACCAGACGGAGATTCCAAGGTGGAACTAGAGACCTGGAAACCAGATTAGCCATTAGCAAATTTCTTAACGAATGGAGCACAACTGTTTCTACGCCAGGTTTCTCTGAAAGCACAGAGAGCTGCCTATTGTCGCCTCAGAGTGGAGACTGCCAGGCAATCCTTTGACAAGATGCCACAACCAATCCAAGATCAACTAACTTTACCACCACTAAGAGAATATGTTTCCACCTCCCTTTTTGGTTGTGAGCACCTAGGAGCTACAAGCTCTGGCCCACCTCACTGTAATATTAGAACAAAAATATTTGTCAAAGGGACCAGTTTCATCCTAATAGACGATTCAGCATCTTCCAATAATTTAATACGTTTCTTCCTAATGCTCGTTTATTTTTTTATTTTTTTAAAGCTAAATAAATACCATCCTAAGTAAAAAGGTATTAAAAGTATCATTTTAGGAGGAGCCAAGTTGGCGACCGAGATGGCTGCATAAACGCTTGGCTCCGTGAGCCCTCTCGCCCCGCACATATATCCTGGCAATTATCCGGTGCAATAATTGCACTTTTAAGTAGGTGAAGGACATCGTTCACTTACCATCTACTCCTGAGGCTTCGCCATGCGGTAGACCCGAAGAAATGCCCCCGACTGTTTGGTGGCCTTCATTGTGCCTGGACCGGTATCTCGAGTGAGTGGAGTGTCCGGCCGCGACTGCAACAACAGCGGCCTCCGGCTGCGGAGGGGAGTCGGTCGGAAGGAACCTGAGATCTGCTGGCCAAAGGCGACAGTGCCGACCTCCTCCGAATAGCAGATTGCTCTGCGGGAAGTACGATACAGCGGAACCGGAGGGAAACCATGATCCTCGGCCCCCCCTCGGTGTGATGCCGGGACATTGATAACTTCTCCCGGGACTGACGGGTGCCTCCCGGGGTGCGGCAGTGAATTTCTTTAGCCCTTTGGTGACCCTCCGTTGAGGTGCCTGCTTTGATCTTTGGGGTCCTCCTGTGACTCCTGTTGCATCCCGGTGTGGGGCCCGGTCCTGCGGTGTGATGGAGAAGGAGGAGGCCGTAACGGCTAAGATGGCGGATGGCACCCTTTTCCGCACCCTTTATCCGGGCAGAGAAACCGCTATACAAGAGAGTCCCCGGGGTTGGCATCATGAGAAAGGGCCCACGTTCAGAGACGTACTGGCTGCATTAACAACCCTGCAAATGACCCTGATCCGGAAGGCCCGGGAGCTGGGAAGAAGGATGGCCGCCATTGTTGTTCCGCCGTTCCACGTAAGCTTGGTTCATTCTCGTGTAGACGCCGATCTGCCCGCCTCTGTGTCACTGACGAATGCCTCCGCTATGTTTAAGTCCGTGGAATCACTAACAGCCTTGGTTCATGAAACTGCTGTGGGTACACCTGTCGCACGTGTGATTGACTCATTGGGGCCCTTGTCTGCTTGGTGAGTGACAGAACGACGTCGATCCGTGTTTTGGACTGCCCCGGCGGTGTTTCGGCGATTGCCACATCGTGTGATCCCTTTTCCATGGCTGGCAAAATTGTGTTCGGACTGGAGGCTGTTATCGGTGTTGATGTTGATACGAACGGATTTCCGCCATGCGTCTTCGGCGGGGTACTGGTGGCTAACGTCCTATGGAGCAACGACACTTCCCGATCCTCCTGGAACATTTGAACCCTTTATGCTATTTTGTATGCCGATTGAGAGCGAGGTATACATTGGTACTATGGATAGAAGAGGCCAGGGGTGAGATCTTTTGGGACAAGGTGGGACTTATTGTTGTTTGACGGTGATTTAAGGGACACTCAGCGGGGATATGATTGATTGTGCTATACATGATTACTTTTTTCGTAGTCCTTCTACCATTGCTGTTTGATGATTATTGCACGCGGTGTGGGGGAGGGCCGGGTGGCCGGGTCGATGGTCCTTCTCCAACCTTTTTTCTTCTTTTTTCTCTATATTTCGGGTTTCTTACTTAGGGCGACAGGCACGCTGCTGGGGGGGGGTAGGCCGTAACCTTCTGCAGGGGTGCAGGGTAGGGGGTAGGGGGATGGGAATGTTAATTTGTCCTTTCTTTGTCTTTATGGCCCTTTGTCTTTCTCTTTTCGATGTCGTTGTCTTTTATGTTTCCTACAGTGTGTTTCGCTTTGAGGGATGGGGCATAGCTTGCGCCGAACTATATGTGTTTTTTATAATTATCCTGACCCAAAGGCCCTATCCCCCTTTACTTTGAATGCATTTGCACTGCTGGTGGGCCCTCCGCTTTTTGTTCGCTATCGTAGGAGCGTTTATGACTGTACGGCATTAATTTTATTTTCATTTTTCTTTGTTGTAAAATGGACCTTTTTGGATCCTTGTTCTCACATTGTAAGTTTATGCGTGTGTCCTATCCTGGGCGCTCTTCAGACCTTGATTTCCGTACCGCTGTCTTTTTATAATGTATTACTCTATTTCCGACTTGATTAGCGGCCGGCCGAATTGGTTGTAGGCCCATGTTTGTATTTTCTTGCTGAAACAATAAAGGTCCTTTAAAAAAAAAAAAAAAAAAAGTATCATTTTATTTATTGTTTTAAAAAAAAAAATTGGGGGCACCTATGCTCTAACATTTTGATAGGAAGTATTTTGTTTTTCTTGTTGTGATGACCTTTGATACTGTTATATGGCGCCTGGGGACATTGTCAACAAGTTAGCATGAGCTTCGCTGCCATGATGCTGGTTTTGCGCACAACTTTCTTTTTGCAAGACTCAGTTTGTGCCTTTCACATGAGAACGGGCTAATTTTGCGTTCTCTGCCTTTCCTGGAGTTTAGTCTGAACACGATGTGCAAGGTCGATCAACAATGCTCCTTGTTATTCTGTTCTTGTCAGTCCCTAGCACCTGGACAATACATGCCACACACAGCTGCAGTACTGAAGACTCGTGCTTTGATATTACGTTGTTGCAGGGAGTTTTAACACACTTGGAGAAAGCTGTTCCATGGAGATGAGCTCTGCTGTTCCTATGATGTAAACCTTACATCCAGGCTTTAAGGTATGGGGTCTGCGGTCAAAGCCCAGAGATCGTCCTTTTTATCAAATAAACTTCTTCTTACCAAGGGGAAGGTGGTTAGGCCTAAAAGCCCTTATTTCCTCAGTCTTTTTATAAAATGACTTCTCCCTTTGAAGTCTATGGAATTGTAACAATGCCAACTATGCTAAGTTTATGCATGTTGCTGCTAGTAGTGGCACATATACTGTATTGTAGAGCACAATAGTTAAAATAAACATTTTTAACTATTACAGTGACTCTACCTATTCTCATTGTGGACAATTATGAGTGGGTGAGCGAAAGAGTACGTCTTGCTCCCGTGATTCCTGAGAGAGTTGGGAGTGTTGTGTTCTGGGTTGTCTAATCACTTGTAGCTCAATGATCTTTGTAGGAGAATGAACGAGACACTATTGCTAGTCGGTTTGGAATTTTGGGTACTGATGTGGTAGGTTGGTACACCCCTATTCACTGAGGTCCTGTTTTCCTGCACATAGTTCTGTGTATGTGCAGAATCCCTGCAACAATACAGTACTTACATATAGACACTGGGGCATATTTACAAGCCTGTAGCACCACCAGAGCATTCTTTTTTTTACACTCCGGAGGCGGTCTATGGAAACCCATATTTATCGGGCTGCGCTAAGCCGCTTTGCGTGGCTTAACGCAACCCTGTAAATATGGCCCTCTGCAACATAGTTTTCTGCGCAAAGGGGCAAGCAATGGGTGCTGTTGTGGGCGTTCCCAGCAACACCCATGACCTTTTGACCTTGTCCCAGATTTACAAGGATCTGTAAATCTGAGGCAGCTCCAAAAACTAACGCATTTCAAAATTAGGCGTTAATGTGGTGCAACGAGGCAAAATATTTTTATTTCTCCTTGTTTTTTGTTGTTTCCATCTTTGCTACATTCTGCAGCACACATAGAAGGAGCAAAATGCCATTAACAATAGATTTGTGCAGGAAGGTGTCCCTTCCTACACAAACAAAATCATGCCTGCAACACAGGCACACTTGCACCATGGTGCAAGGATGCTTGTGTTGACACTAGGAAGCTTACTTAGCGCCAGTGCAGGGATGAGCACAGGCATGCCCTGTATTCAAGTTAATAAGGCACATCCCTGCATTTTGAAAATGACGCAGCTCAAAGCAGCCAAATTGCTCGCGACACAGCGCTGCACCATTTTCATGTAAATATGCCCCACTGTTTCACGATGGGTATTTAATTTTGAGAACTACCCCAGGCAACAGGGAGAGGCAGCATCACTCTGCATTCAGGAATATCTTTGAGCAATGTTTACATCTAAAGGAAAGGTGCATGGTGCACTCTTTGAACATATCAACAAATGTAAAGCATCTGGCCCAGTCTCACTGCAGACCACTGCTAAATCTATCGCAGTAGTGATGATAAAGCGCTCTACGTCAAAAACCTAGTGAAAGTGATGTTCATTTAGGACCCAACCGTCACATGGATGTTTTTAACAGGGGCCTCTAAACGGATACTCTGGGACAAGATCACTGCATTTTCTTTAATCTGCTGAACTGTGAACTACTCCTGCAGGGAGGACGTTTTTACTTACCTGTGCTGTTCGTTCAGTATGCTTCGAGGCACGCAATGCATCGACTTTAGAAGGAAGAATGGCTGAAATGTGCCTGCTGTGCTACAAACCTTTGACCTGCAGATTACACTTATATTTTTTCAGCTGTTGCATTAACCCAATCTCCTTTCTGTGTATTTTAAATTCAAGTGTTTCATTTTTTAACATGGTCCTTTAGCAAACATTTTTTTCATGGCACAAGTCCTATAAAAAGAGGTGGAGGACTGGCCAAATAAGACGGTATGCAAATGACCTCATGACATAACGATGTAGCGCTATGAAAGAGATAAAATAGTGCTATTTAAATATTTGTTTAAATACTGGGACAGACTAACCCATCTGACAGTCTTACAATGTCTGCATTTATATACAGGGGTGGAACAAAGACAAAAGTATGCCAGCCTTAAGTCCCTGTGAAGAGAAGGCAAGCTGTGTGCCTTTGTTTCCCTCTGTGGCATTTACATTTAAATGTAAGGTTTTTAAAAAAAAAGTTTTTATTTTTTTTTTAAATCTTTATTTATTAAGTTTTCCTCGGTAAACAGCACAAGGAAGAAACAACCAAAGAGGTCATACTTGTACATATCACAATCGCTTGATCAACATATAGGCATTATACATGGGCGAGTGGCCAGCACGGGCAGATTTAAATATATATATATAATATATAATATATAATAAATATAAAAAAAAATACATTTAAATGTAAGGTTCCAGGCGGCCCCCAGTCAGCATATACAAACAAAAGGTGGCCGGATGGCCCCTTAACTTTGGCCCAGCTGGAGGTGAATAAAGGCTCCCTTGCTGCCTGCACGTTGCTGCTGGGAATGGAAAGCAGACAATGTACAGGCACTGCTGAACGTGTCCAGGTGTCTGAAAATTACAACGGGGCACTTTCAGCATATTTCTGTGGGGCCCAACTTCTTGGCAGGGGGGACGGCGTCCACCCTATGAAAAGAGTGTGGGGACGCCGTGTACCTGCTTGTACCCTCGACTCAAGGCCTGATGTTTCTTTTAAAAAAATGTGACACAGTCTCGGGTCACCTGTACCACATGCATTTTATAAAACTAAAGGATTATGCATGTTTTAATAATTTCAGAGTGGAGAGATCATTTTCCCTTTTTCCTTACATAGTTCCTATTAAACTTTTTTTCAGTGAATGGTTGAACTGTTGTGCTTCTGCTTGTGCTACTGCTGAGGTCAGGGGTCGCAAGTACAGTGGCAAGGGTTGTAGAGCTCAAGCCAGGGTTAGGAACTCTAGGACCTGGAGACTGGGTCAGGATGCAGAAAGGCAAGACATAAATTATTTTGTCCTTCAGGGTCTTTGCTCCCTTCCTTGTGACACATTCTATCATCGCTGGACAAGGACGTACAATATTAACAAGGAGGCAACACAAATGTCACACTCAGATGCGACCCTTGCTTGGTTGATAAAAACCTGTACATCCTGCAATTTTTTTGTGATGTACTTTTTATGTCAAACCTCCAGACAGGGCAACCTGACTAGTGGCAGAAACCTAGATGTCTCAAGTACAAATTTTTCATTTTCAAGAAGCGGTCGCATATTGCCACCAACGCCATGCAAATTAAAGTAATTTTGCGAACCTATATACTCACAGATTGAGTCACAACATCCTAAAATGTAGTGAATTGCAATCCAACCTACCAAATTGCGACTCACGATAATTGGATGCCATCACAGGGATGGGGGCCTGCTGGGGTCAGCAGACCACCATGTCCGGGATCACCTTTAAATAAAGTGATTTTTTTCTTTAAATGCAACCCATTGTACCTAAAGGAAACAGGGCTGCATATAAAAGAGATATGTTTTTTTTTTATTGTTTGAGAGTCTGCAGTGTTCCCATTTTACGATTCTCTAACCTGTTACTGAATAGCAAAATGGGTTTAGTACATGACAAAAAGGCTTTTTGAGGTTGCAAAACCTGTGGTTTTCAGATTTACACTATCACTCTTTGCAGCTGCAAAATGGCTTTCACCACGTTTGTCACTTTACCAAGATCTTACGAATGGCTTAAAGCCAGTCCGTCTCTTACCAGTCATTGGCTTTATTCTCTGTCTCACTAGCTCACTTTTTATTTGACGGCTTGCCTTCGCCTTGTAATGTTAGTCCCTCCCCTGGAGCATATCTTTTATTTACTTGTATCCTTTACACTGCTTACTTTCAGTATACTACTTTTTTTCTTTTTGCTTAAGCACCCCACAAGAGACCTCATGTTTTCCTGCTGCCTCCGTTTTGTGGTTCTCTCTTCTCTCTCTTCATGTTGTTCTCTCAAGTCCATTTTTTCCCCACCTTTGATGTTCTGTCATGTTTCCTGTTGCTTAAGCACTTCTCAAAGGTGCATATGTTTTCCAGCTGTCTCCCTCATGTGCTTTTTTTATCCCCCACGCTCAGATGAGACAGTGTTGCTCTCTCTCATTTGAGTGCTTCTCTCCCCATGCCTCTTTCTCACATCAGTCTTCTTCCCTTCCCCCACCTTTTACTCTGTATGGCTCTCTCTGACCTTGTCACTTTGGAGGTGTCCTCTTCTTTTCCCCTTACCCCCCCCCCCCCACCTGCTCCACCATTACTAACACCCCTCCAACATCCACACACTTCTTTTTTTTTTTTTTAAATGACTTCTTTTTTTTCATTTACTGTCCCAAGAATTAAAGCAAATTGTGCCAACGTCATTATGCTGGCACCTGCATCTGGTCTGACACAGGCGTTGCCAGCGGTATTACACAACCACCATACTGCACAGCGTTACAATGCTGTATGGTACCACGAAATGCAATTGGCAAAGCCAATTGGTCCCATGGGCGAGATGTAATGGCTTTACCAAGCTTGACCGTCCTTCTTCCTTCTCTTCCTTGTTTGTTTCTTTGTTTCTTTGTCTACCACTCCTTTCTTTCTTTTTTTTTTTCTTTTTTTTTTTTAACATATGTATGTAATTGTGCATGCATGCATATATTTGGCATTTTATACTTTGAACCTAGAAAAAAGGCAGACTAGTGCTGTACGGGGTCAAAAACAAGCATAAATATAACAAGTGACATAGGGGTAGCTTGTTTGTGGACTGTTAATGCATTGTGACGCCATGTTCTTTGAGAGGTCAGTCTTCAACTCTTTCCTATATGGGTGCAGCATTAAGTAATTCCTTATGTATACAGGGTGTTGGAAATTGGCCCTTTTGCATGGTTACCCCCTAACTTTTTGCCAGATAACTGATGCTAACTTGACTAAGTGTGCCCTGGGTACCTGCAATAAGGTTGCCAGGGCCTGTGTTCTTTCTTAAAACTGTACCTTTGTTTCCACAATTGGCACATCTCTGGGCCCCATGAAAGTTCCTTGTAAAAGGTACCCCTGGTACCAAAGGGCCTGGTGACTAGAGAAAGCCTCTGAGGGATGCAGCATGTATTATGCCACCCTCAGAGACCTCACATCTTAACACCCACACACTTCCATTGCAGGCTGCGTGTTTTGGTGCTGACCAAAGTGAAGAGTCGACATGGCACACATCCCTGTGTGCCATGCCTACCAACACTGCCTGTGGCATTGGTAAGTCACTCCTCTAGCAGGCTCACAACCCTATGGCAGGGTGAACCATACCACTGGTGAGGGCATAGCTGAATGAGCAATAGGCCCCTAGTGTCTGTGACATTCACAGACACTGTAAGTGCAGTGAAGCCATTTTGAGTGCATGCACTGGGAGTTTGTCAACACAAACTCCCCAGCTCCATGATGGCTTTACTGAAAACTGTGAAGTTCTGTATCAAAATTCTCATCATAATAAACCCACAACGATGCCAGTGATGGATTTATCATAAGATGCACTCAGAGGTCATCTTAGAGATGCCCCTGAAAAACAACCAACCTCTAATGTATTGGCTGACTGGTCCCCGCTAGCCAGCCAGCTTCAGCCAGGTTTCTGACCTCATGGGCTCATGGGGTGTGAACCTTTGTGCTTTCAGAGTTCAGAAACAAACCCTGCTTTGGTTAGAGGTGCTTCACACCTCCCCCTGGCAGGAACAGCAGCACTTGGCGGTGAGCCTCAAAAGCTCTAACCTTGTGAAGTGCTGATTTGGGCAGCTCCAACTAGAAGAGATACCCCCCCCCCCCCCTGTTCAGAACCCACTTTTGGCGGCAGGACAGGCAGGAAAATTAGAAAGCAGAGTAGGAGTGTCCATCTTAGCCTGGAACACCCCTAGTGTCACGAGGACCTGAGGTGAACCCCTCTGATAAAAATTCTCCATCTTGAATTGGAGAATTAGGCCTAATAGGAACAGGGCTGTGCCCCTCTCCCTGGAGGAAGGGGGCACCCAAAGGGTGTAGTCACCCAGGGGACAGTAGCTATTGGCTACTGCCCCTCAATTGTTGTATTTAAGGGCTCCCCTGAACCTTGTTCCTCAGATTAGATGGACTAAAGAAGACGGAAGAAGACCACTGATAGACCAGGATCTGAACTGCTGCAGACAGAACTCAGCAATAACCCTGCCACCTGTAAAATGTTCGACAACTGGACCTGCTGTCCTTCCAGAGACCCTGCAAGGTCTCCAAGAACCCCTGGAGACCTTTCAGCCTTCACCCAATCACCAAGAACCTCCCTTTGGGCTAGAAGCTCTAATTCCTGGCGTCCTCCAGCACAAGAACCACAGCAGTTGAGGACCGACCCTTGTGTTGATGCTACTCACTACTGCAAAATAACCCAAAGACTGCCTGCAGTGGTAGAGGACTGATATTTGTGTCGATGCAACTCTACCTTGCCAAAAGAAAGCCCTGCAGCTGAATGGCTTCCATGACCTAAAGCTATCCTCTTGGTCCAACGAACCAAGCTGTTCACAGCTCCGTTCTCGAAAGCCTGTACCCTCCTGCAAGTGGCCCTGTCGGCCTCCTCCTGACCTGCCTGCACGTCCACGGTTTCTCCGTGATGGTCCAATGTCAGCAGAACTCCTCCATTCCCTGCGCATCTCCATCCCCTCTACTGCGACCGCTGGGCTGGTGGTGCCTCCTTTTGCTCTCTAGTGGCTCACTGACAACTGCCGCAATGGTACCAGTGTTGGTGGTCTACTGAAACTCATTCACCTCTATTGCTCTCAGCCAATCGAGAGAGCGACCATCATTGCTGGTATCGACCGTCGTGGTGTAGATACTGAACCCCACACCTCCTCAGGTGTCCCCAAACCTCATTGACTAGTCCTGAGCTTGGGGAACCAAACACCCAGCCACCCCAGTGCTGCTGGTGGAGAGGAGATCTTAAAATTCATCATTCCTTGTTCTGCCTGTGAGGCTTGTAAGCAAGTTGGAAAGTGGCAGCCTGAGTTGCAGAGAGTGGAAATAGCAGCTCTATGAAGTTCAGTGCTATTTGTTTGTCTAGTTGTAGGACAGGAGGACTTATGGATGACAATGATGCTATCTTCCTTGTTCTGTGCACGGTCCACATGATAGATGTTGTAGTCTGTGGGGAGAAGGACGCCTAGGTTTTGCAAAGATATGGGGTGAACCACGTTTCTATGATGAAGAGAGCATCAAGCTGATGATCGGTGATGAGGTATTTGATGTCTGGTGTGTTGAGCACTGCACAGTGACACAGCAGTTCTGGCCTCAGGCCCTTCCTGGCCCTAACTTGCTCAAACAGGCAATCAACGCCCTTGTTTGTGTCATTCTCGAAGGAAGGATAGTGCAGGAAATTATGTCATTTTTGGTGGAGACGGGTGACAGGGAATGAAGACCTCTTGCCTGACCTCTTCTTTTGAAGATAGTTTTTGGTGGGACACCAGTGATGTTACTTTCTGTGCAGATGGAATGTGAGAAATGTAGTTCACTTGCCTATTTTAAGAATGGTTTTAACAGGAACTACTGATGTAATTCCCATACATCCTCTCTTCCTTCCCTTTACTCTTTCGTTTTCACTAACCCCCCCACTTTTGCATCCCTCCCTCTTTCAGTCCTCTTTCCCCATGTCTTCTCAATTTTCCCTTCTGTCTTCTCCGTTTTGTCCCACTGTTTGCTTGTCTTTTTCCTCTCACTTATTCTTTCCCTCTCTGTTGCACTTCCTCTTTCTATCCTTACTGTTCTTTCTACCTCTAATCCCTTCTTTCTCCCTTTTCTACCTTTATCTTCCATTTGCTCCATTCTACTTACTCTTTTTTCCTTCTTATCATGAGCATTGTTGTTTATTAATGACCCTCTGAGCCAGAATTACGCTGGATCTTTTCCTGTTTTGGCTGCTTGACAGCCACAGTGCAGGTATCTTTATCACCCCAAGCAAAATAGGATTTTCCCCGGTGCAGTGCTCCCCTACAGTGAAAAGGCAGCCATTTACCGTCTTCTTCAGTGTTTTGGCTGCATTAAGGGGCCGATTATGATGGCGGACAGACCTGAGTCCGTCCGCCAGCATAGAGTAGGAGGGACCGTCCGCAGGGGCTGTGGCGGTCCCTCCGTGCAGATTAGGATGTGATCCTCAATCTTTAACATTGCGGCGGGTGCAGCTTCAAGCATTTGTATGCAGAAAGCAGCAGGCACCGCGCGGTGCCTGCCGATTGCTGCATACAAATGCAGGGGGGTACCATAGGTACCCCCCATGTGCACCCCCCACCCCCCGTCACCCAGGGGGCCCGCAACGGGCCCCCACAGTGGAGCTCCGTATGCTTTTCCACAGCGAAAAACACGCCATGGAAAAGCATTTCTTTTTGGGCATCCTAATATGGCTGACGGTGTCTGAGAGACACCGTCACCATATTAGTGCTTTTCCGCCGCAGTTGTAAAACCGCGGCGGAAAAGCTGCGGACGGAAACCAGGATCCACCAGCCATCCTAATGTGGCGGTGGGTCTTTGGTGGGTCCGCTGCGGTTTTTCCGTATCCTCCGGGCCGGCGGTGGCTTCCGCCGGCCCGGAGGATGCGGAAAAACCGCTATCCTAATCTACCCCTAAGTCTGTTGTATTAGCAGAAGTGTGGAAGGTGCTGTCTGGTACCAGAAATGATATGGCAGCGACAGGCTATGATGCAGAACTTGAGCCTCCTTACTCCAGGTTCACAGAGTGACTTTTAAATCATAGTGTATTTATCACTGCTTGAGCTGCCCCCTGTTGTTACAGCCCTGCGGTGATGTGCTCACAGCTGCAGCTTCCAGTGTGCCTCAAATGCGGTAGTTCCTCTGATCCCCTGCAGAGGGCGCCAATGCTTCATGCACAAGAACATGACAGTCCCGCATGTGACTTCATCAGAGAGATGTCTCATTATCTGTGATAAACATCCGCTGACAAACATGGATCAATATTGGTGCCTTCTGCATGATGCATCTTTTAATCAAAGGCCTGTAGAGCACACGCCAGGTGTCACGCACGAGGGGAATCCAACGCTTGCAGACACCCAACTAGTGCTGAGTGTTTCTTCATGGCCAGCAGCTGAACACACACCCAGCCCAGGGCAGACTCTCCCAGGGGGCCAGGGTGGGGTCAGAGCCCAAGTCTGTGCAAATAAACAGTCAGTTTTGACTCAGAGGTTCATACTTGGTCTGCGAGGCCAAGGTGCCAATCACAGAAGAAAAACATATAAACATGGCTACAGTGCAACAATGCAACACACAGGCAACCTGGACTGTGTGTCAGGTAACTCAGGGGCATATTATCAAGGGGGTTTATCTCTGCTTTTTTGGCTTCAAAACCTAAGAAAGCGGAGATAAAATGATCTCCCTATTACCTAGCTGTCGCTAACACCAGTTAGCGACAGCTAGTAGGAGATAGCGACCATCTTGGGCCCCACTTTGCATGTCAGAGAAATTTATCACTAATGACATGCAAAGTGGGCGTGCCAAGATGTTAGTGACTGGAAACAGTCGCTAACATCGCTATCTCCTATTACCAACTTTTGGAGATATTCGCGCTAAGCGCGAATATCTCCAAAAGCTAACACCTGCCCTGAGCAGTTCTTAGCCATGTTATCCAATGGGAGGTGGATAACATGGCTAAGAGCATTAGCTCGGTGTGAGAAGTTGGCCTGGTAGGGGATGTTTCCAATTCTGGAACCACCTACTACCTGACCAAACAATCCCTTATGGTGTCTGGTTGTAAGTCAACCTTATTAGACAAGCTATCCTAGGGGTAGCATGGACTAAGCAGCCTAAAGGCTTAACTTAAGAGGTCGTGTTAAGCGAGCTGTTTTACCACATACAATCCTGTAATACCAAATGAAAGGACACCACACAAGTATATATTATAAAAATATATGTGTTTATTACTAAAAACAATCCCCAGTATTCTTTATGAATAAAGGGGCACAAGCGTTAAATCAAAAGCACTGTTTAAACATACAAGTTGCACAATTATGGATGAGGGCGGGTGGCCACTCAAACCATATACTAAACAAGTGGTATAAGAGAGGCCACTCGAACAGTGGTTAGGCCTAGGGCCTAGGGAATCGCTGGGAGCAGTCAGGACAAGCAATGCTGAAGTCGGGAATGGCCCTCGGGATTCGGGAGATGTGCGGAAAGCGCACGCATGCACCAATGTTAACCAATGGTGCGTAAAAGTCATAGAGTTAAAGTTTAAGGACACTTCCGCTGAACCTAGAGGAACAAAACTTAACACACAGACCCTAGAGGTGTGCACCAGTGTGGGAACACCGGCGGAGCAAAGTTACCTCACCCACAGGAAGTGGGTGCACAGGGTCGAAGTGGCGTCGGGTTTTGACACGCAGGCTCTTGGTGCTTGAAGCTGAAAGGGCTGCAGGCGGGTTAAAGATGAAGTGTCCGGTGGAGTCCAAGGGTGGACTCAAGTTGTAGAGTACCTGAAAGCAGAGGGGACAGAGTCTGGGTCACTCAGCAGTGACCAGGGTGGAACCAGGACGGAACCAGGCAATGTCGGGCGCAATCAGGTGGTCGTCGAGGAGCTTCTCTCCGCTGTCACGTGGGCTCTGGGGCATCTGCGATGTCCAGGAGCAGGTCACGATCTGTCCCACGCAGGCTCTCACCGTCGGTGCAGTCGGCTTCAAGTTTGGAGCAAACAAGCCTTGGTAAGAGCAATCCACGCGGGATCGGAAGATTGCTTCTCATTCGGACCAGGAAGGTCAGAGTCGGGGCTCCTTTTCAGGGGAGCTGGTGTGGATCTAGAGCAACCAGATTCACGAGTCTTCTTAGGTAGTTCGTCGGCACAGGGACCACTAGCCAGCTGGCAAGTGACCGGGCCAACGCGTTGAGCCAAATAGAGCCAAAGGGCCCCACGCAGCACTCGTCGAGTGTGGAGGGCTGTACTTCGGCTCAGGAGCAGCTCAGGGTGGGGGCTTCTCAAACCCTGGTGCACAGCTTCGAGGGTCACTCGTGGGCTGCACGGTCAGCGTCTCGTGGTCAATTCAAGATGGCGTGCCCCACGCTTCCGGTCGCCTCCATGGGTCTCAGCTCTGCAGGGACTGTGGATCGGGCTGTTGGAAGGCAGGCAAGCTTGATCTCGTCGATCTCAGTCGCTCGAGTTCCGGCGGGAACTGCAACTAAGTAGACGTCGAGGGCTGGATGGTGCCTGCTGCTGCAGGGTGGTCACTCCTTGACCACAAGGGAGATTCTTCGGGCTTCCACGATGAGATGGAGGGCGAAGGGTCCAGAGTTTCGTTTCTAATGTTTCTTCCAGGAAATCTGATGTGCATTGGCACTGCTCCCACTCTTATTCCAATCTGGGGGGCGTGATTACCTGCTAGGTCCCTCCCTATGGGTGGGACCCAGGAAGTGGGTGGATACACCCCCTTCCTTTGATCCAGGCCGCCCTGGCACGAGGGCTGGAGTGCCCCAGAACCGGTTTGGCCGGATTATGCAAGGGGCAGCCTTGTGCGCCCCAGGCAGTGTCTGGTTTCTTTCAAACCTCCCTGCTACAATACACTATCTCCTGTCTGGAGGGCGGTGACACCCTCCTGTGACAGGAAACCCTTTGTCCAGGACCCATTTGGTCGAGTTTCGGTCAACTGCAGGGGTCCAGACATTTGTCTGTGGCAGAGGCATCCATTTTGTGGATCTTAAGGTCTTTGGAGAAATTAACCGCATTTAGTAAAGGAACATGTCTTACCCCTCTAGAGGGGTGGAATGCCATCCCCGTCGCCAGAACTGGCGAGGGGATGGTATTCCAAATCGTATGACACCTTACACGACATGTTTTGATAAAGCCAAACCAAAGTTGCTATATAACCGCGAGGATTATAAGGCGCTTTAAGAGTATATGGTATGGCATTATCCTGAAACAGCTTAGGGAGTTGTTCCCGACAGCTGCAGACAGGCTCAGCTCATGCTAGAGCTCCATCTCACATAAAACCACGCACCCTGCCTCCAGGATTGATGAGGCCTTCCATAGGAGTGGCTTACAGGTTTACATGTGTCCAGATATAGGTTTAGATATAGGTATACTATACCTAAGCAAGGGGTGATTACACCACCTTGCCCCAGCTGAGTGATCAGCCAGTTGTGTCAATTTAAGAACCAGCCAGGGGTGGCAAAAGATATGCTGCAGCCCCTGGTAGGCCTTGGTGGCCCCTATGCCCTGGGCACCTATAGTGCATTCTACAGGGGCTGACAAGGAGTCCATTTCCAATTGGTATGTGCCTATAGCACATGTGTCATTAATTTAGTGAGAGAACAGCAGGCTGGGGGTCTGATCAGCAGGCCCACAGCCTCAGTAGTCGAAAACCAGTGAAGCAAAAAGCAAAAATTTGGGGTGACCATAGGATAGCAGACCCTACTCTCCTACACAACCCCCCCCCCCCAAACGCAGGGACATTAAACTAACCTTGACCAGATAAGTCTTCATGTTCTAAGTGGAAGTACCTGGAGAGACCATCTGCATTACCATGGTCAGTCCCTGGGCGGTGCTCCACTGTAAAGTCCATCCCCTGTAGGGAAATGGACCACCTGAGCAGTTTGGGATTTTCACCCTTCATCTGATTAAGCCATAAGAGGGGCTTATGGTCTGTCTGCACCAGGAAGTGAGTTCCAAACAAGTAGGACCTCAACTTCTTTAATGCCCAAACCACAGCAAAGGCCTCCCTCTCAATGGCTGACCAACGTTTCTCTCTGGGAGTCAGCCTCCTGCTAATGAAAGCAATAGGCTGGTCTTGACCATCTTGATTAAGTTGTGAGAGCACAGCTCCCACCCCCAACTCAGAAGCATCTGTCTGAACAATGAACTGTTTGGAGTAGTCAGGACTCTTCAGGATAGGTGCAGAGCACATGGCCTTCTTCAGGTCATCAAATGCCTTCTGACAGCTAACTGTCCACTGAACCTTTTTTGGCATCTTCTTGGATGTCAAGTCATTTAATGGTGTCACTATAGACCCATAGTTTTTCACAAACTTTCTGTAATACCCAGTCAGGCCCAAGAAGGCTCTGACTTGTGTCTGGGTAACTGGAGGAGCCCAGTCCTGTATGGCCTGGATTTTGCTTTCCAGTGGCTGAACCTGGCCTCCACCTACTAGGTGGCCCAGGTATACAACCTTACTCTGCCCTATCTGGCACTTTGTGGCCTTGATAGTTAGGCCTGCCTTTTGCAGGGCCTCCAAAACTTTCTTCAGGTGGATCAGGTGACTCAGTGGTTAGAGGCTCAGTGGTTAGAGGCGGCATACCCGGAAGCTGAGATCGGCCGTGGACCAGGGTTCGATTCCCCGCCTCGGCGGGTCTCGGGCTCAAAATTCCACGGACTCGACAATTCTCGCTCCGGTGCCTACACGACTCACGGGGTCACACTCTGCGACTCTGGGCAATAGCTTGCTTAATCTCCACTACGGCCCCTCGCGGCGGGATGCCTGGCTTTCACCTTGTGGATACCCTGCCGGGGTATCTCACAGGGGAATACCAGGACGGGTTCCCTAAGCAAGCGCCTTGAGACCCCTGGGTGATTCGTGCGCTATATAAATCGAAATACATTTACATTTACATTTACATCCTCCCAGGTGGAGCTAAAGACAGCAATATCATCTAGATAAGCTGCACAAAAGTCATCCAACCCAGTAAGGACTTGGTTCACCAACCTTTGGAAAGTGGCAGGTGCATTCTTCAAACCAAAGGGCATTACCACAAACTGATAATGTCCACTAGGGGTAGAGAATGCTGTTTTGGCTTTTGACTCCTCAGCTAGTCTGATTTGCCAGTAGCCAGCTGTCAGATCAAATGTGCTCAGAAACTTGGCAGAAGCCAATCTGTCAATGAGCTCATCTGCTCTTGGAATGGGGTGAGCATCTGTCCTAGTGACAGCATTGAGACCCCTGTAGTCCACGCAAAACCTCATTTCTCTCTTTCCATCTTGGGTATGAGGTTTTGGCACCAGGACTACTGGGCTGGCCCATGGGCTCTCTGATGGCTCAATCACTCCAAGCTCCAACATCTTTTGCACCTCAGCCTTGATGCAATCCCTGACATGATCAGGTTGCCTGTAGATCTTATTCTTGACAGGCAGACTGTCACCAGTGTCCACAACATGGGTACACCAGTCAGTCTGGCTGGGTGTGAGTGAAAACAAATGCCTGTGGGCCTGCAAAACTTGTCTGCAGTCCATCTGTTGCTGGTCAGTGAGGCTGCCTGCCAAGGCTACTCCATCAACTGAACCATCATCAGGGTTCTGAGAAAGCAGGTCTGGGAGAGGGTCACTCTCTTCCTCCTGTTCCCCATCTGTGGCCATGAGCAAGCTCATGTCCTCCCTGTCCACAAATGCTTTCAAGCGATTCACATGGATTACCCTGTGAGGGCTCCTGGGTGTTCCAAAGTCTACCAAGTAGGTGACTTCCCCCTTCTTCTCAATAATAGGATAGGGTCCACTCCATTTGTCTTGGAGTGCTGCTGGAGCCACTGGCTCCAGTACCCATACCTTCTGTCCTGGTTGGAACTCTACCAGCACAGCCTTTTGGTCATGCCAAGCTTTCTGTAATTCTTGGCTGGCCTCCAGGTTTTTGGATGCTCTTTCCATGTACTCAGCCATCCTGGAGCGGAGACCAAGTACATAGTCCACTATGTCTAGTTTGGGCTTTTTGAGAGGTAACTCCCATCCTTCCTTCACCAAACACAATGGACCTCTCACAGGGTGGCCAAACAAAAGTTCAAAAGGGCTGTAGCCAACCCCCTTCTGTGGGACCTCTCTGTAAGCAAAGAGCAGGCAGGGTAAAAGAATGTCCCATTTCCGCCTGAGCTTCTCTGGTAATCCTTTTATCATGCCTTTAAGGGTCTTGTTAAATCTCTCCACAAGCCCATTGCATTGTGGATGATATGGGGTGGTAAACTTATAGTTTACTCCACATTCCTTCCACATTGCTTTCAGATAGCTGGACATAAAATTGGTGCCCCTATCTGATAACACCTCCTTTGGGAAGCCCACTCTTGAGAAAACTGCAATGAGGGCTTTTGCCACCACAGGTGCTGTGGTGGTCCTCAGGGGAATAGCCTCTGGATACCTGGTGGCATGATCCACTACCACCAGTATGAATCTGTTCCCAGATGCTGTTTGGGGGTCCATTGGACCCACAATATCAATTCCAACTCTTTCAAAGGGGACCCCCACCACAGGTAGTGGTATTAGGGGGGCCTTTGTTGTGCCGCCTGACTTACCACTGGCTTGGCAAGTGACACAGGAGCGACAAAACTCCTTGACATCCTCTGACATGTGAGGCCAGTGAAAGTGTGAAACAAGCCTGTCCCACGTCTTGTTCTGGCCTAAGTGTCCTGCGAGGGGAATATCATGGGCCAAGGTAAGAAGGAACCCCCTAAACTGCAGAGGTATGACCAACCTCCTGGTCATGCCAGGCTTGGGGTCTCTAGCCTCTGAGTAAAGGAGTCCATCATCCCAATACACAGTATGGGTACCTTGGGCATCCCCAGCAGCCTCAGCAGCAGCCTGCTGTCTGAGGGGTTCAAGGGAAGGGCAATCTAATTGAGCCTGCCTCAGGTCTGCCCTTGAGGGTCCCCCTGTCCCCAGAAACTCTACCTGGTCAGGTTCAAGCTCCTCAGAGACAGTCTCCTCTTGGACTGCAGAATCAGTTTCCTCTGAAACTTGATCCTCAACCTGGGGCAAGGTGGAAGGCTGGGCCTTTCCTCTCTTGCTCCTTCTCTTGGGTTGTGGCTGGTCTATTGTTTCAAGATCCACCACTGGTTCAGGAAGGCACTTCTTAGCCTGAGCCCTTGTCATGGCAAGGACATGCTCTGAAATCCCTAGCATTTCTGCATGAGTCCTGTACTCCACTTCTGACCATGCTGAGCTTTCAAGGTCATTGCCTAACAGACAATCTACTGGTAGGTCTGCACTCACCACAACCTTCTTTAGGCCATCAACCCCTCCCCAGGAGAAGTTCACAACTGCCACACTATGGGAGGTAGTGGAGTTGCTGGCGTTGGTCACTAGGTAGCTCTCACCTAGTACAATCTGTCCAGGGTCCACAAAGTCAGGTGTCACCATGGTGACACTGGCACATGTGTCCCTGTATGCTTGAGCCAGTTTCTCATTAATTAAGGGAGTCTGCCTGTATTTGCCCAGGTTAGTGGGGCTTACTGCAGTGGGCAACTCAATGTCCACATCATACAGGAGAACTGCCTGTGTAGGGATTCTGACTAGGCCAGATCCTACTTCAATACCCAGGGTCAACCCAGCTACACCCTTGGACTGTGTTCCACCACTGCTTACTGTACTTGGGGTTGCAGTTGCTTTAGGAGCTGTAGTGGTGGGAACTGGATTTGCCTTGGTGCACTCACTGCCCCAGTGTGAAACTGATTTGCAGGTATTACACCAAGGTGTCTTTGGACCTTTGTTCTTCTTCTTCTTGTTACCATTTTGGGAACCACCCTCCTTACTATTAGTTTGGGGGCCTGAAGACTTCTGGTCTTTTTCTTTATCTTTCTGATTCTGATTACCACCCTTCTGGTCTGTTTTCTTCTGGTCACCACCTTGGTTCTGGGGTTTCTGCTTAATCCTTGTTCTGACCCATTTGTCTGCCTTCTTTCCCAATTCTTGGGGAGAGGTCAGATCAGAGTCAATAAGGTATTGATGCAACAGCTGGTTTGTACAGTTATTAAGGATCTGTTCTCTCATTATAAGATTGTACAATCCTGTATAGTCTGAAACTTTACTTCCCTGCAACCAACCCTCCAAAGCCTTAGTGGCACACTCAACGAAATCAGTCCAGTCTTGAGTCTGTGCTTTTTGGGTGTCTCTGAACAACAACCTGTATTGCTCAGTGGTTAGGCCAAACCCTTCAATAAGAGCACTCTTCAAAACAGAGTAGTTTTTGGCATCCTCAGGTCTAACTGTGAGGAGCCTGTCTCTCCCTTTCTCAGAAAAGGAGTACCACAAAATTGCAGCCCACTGATTCTCAGGAACCTGCTGTACCATGCAGGCTCTCTCAAGAGCAGTCATCCATTTGTGGATGTCATCCCCTTCTTTAAAGGGGGGCACAATTTTGGTCAGGTTTCTATTGTCATAGGCCCTGTCTTTTTCTCTTGGAAAATTGCTGCCACCAGTGACATCTAAGCCACTTAATTTCTGCTCTCTTGCCAAGGCAAGTTTAGCTTGAGCTAAGGTAAGTTTAGCTTGACTCAGGGCTACCTCCTCTCTCTCTATCTGGAGTCTGACAGCCCTCATCCTAGCCCTATGCTCAGCTTTCTGAGAAGCAGTCATGCCTCTCTCTGATTCTCTGGAGGCACTAGAAATATGAGAGTCCCCTGAGGGAGATCTCACTCTTCTGTTGCCTGGGAGAATCCCATGGTGGGTTCTGGGGAGGTGCTGGCCCTCTCCATTCCCCAGTAGGTCCAAGTTGGCCTGGCTAAGCCTGGCAACTGGAACCTGGCTACCCTGTTCCTGAACTTCTAAGTCCTCAACATCTGAGTCCTCATCTAAGTCATCATCATCCTCCTCTTCAGGGGGATCAGTTACAGGGGGGTTCTCTCCATTTCCTGTTTCTAGGGAAGCTTCCTTTGCCTTCTCTAAGTCATCCTGTTCTAGGATTTCTACCAGGATTTGGCAGGTGGGGCTTCTGCCCCTTTTTAACCCTCTTGCTTTGCACAAGGCAATCAAGTCTCTTCGGGTTAGTTTGTCATATCCAAAAGTTGCCTGGGTAGGGTCAACTGTCACAGGATTAGACCCTGAGGCTTTTCCTGTGTCAGACATGGTTACTAGTGAGGTGTAAGTGGTGCACTTACCTACACTAAGTGTTTTCCTACTGTACCTTGCTAGTGAGTTGTAGTCAGGGTGTGCTAATCCCTTTTATCTACAACTACTAAGTTCAGTAGAACTTAATATGCTAAGCTTTTGATTTATATGTACCTAGAGGTACTTGATGTGATCTTTCAATTTGATATAAAGATTGCAATGGTAAAACAACAGCAAGCTCAAATCCGCACCGCTGCTCACCAATGTGAGAAGTTGGCCTGGTAGGGGATGTTTCCAATTCTGGAACCACCTACTACCTGACCAAACAATCCCTTATGGTGTCTGGTTGTAAGTCAACCTTATTAGACAAGCTATCCTAGGGGTAGCATGGACTAAGCAGCCTAAAGGCTTAACTTAAGAGGTCGTGTTAAACGAGCTGTTTTACCACATACAATCCTGTAATACCAAATGAAAGGACACCACACAAGTATATATTATAAAAATATATGTGTTTATTACTAAAAACAATCCCCAGTATTCTTTATGAATAAAGGGGCACAAGCGTTAAATCAAAAGCACTGTTTAAACATACAAGTTGCACAATTATGGATGAGGGCGGGTGGCCACTCAAACCATATACTAAACAAGTGGTATAAGAGAGGCCACTCGAACAGTGGTTAGGCCTAGGGCCTAGGGAATCGCTGGGAGCAGTCAGGACAAGCAATGCTGAAGTCGGGAATGGCCCTCGGGATTCGGGAGATGTGCGGAAAGCGCACGCATGCACCAATGTTAACCAATGGTGCGTAAAAGTCATAGAGTTAAAGTTTAAGGACACTTCCGCTGAACCTAGAGGAACAAAACTTAACACACAGACCCTAGAGGTGTGCACCAGTGTGGGAACACCGGCGGAGCAAAGTTACCTCACCCACAGGAAGTGGGTGCACAGGGTCGAAGTGGCGTCGGGTTTTGACACGCAGGCTCTTGGTGCTTGAAGCTGAAAGGGCTGCAGGCGGGTTAAAGATGAAGTGTCCGGTGGAGTCCAAGGGTGGACTCAAGTTGTAGAGTACCTGAAAGCAGAGGGGACAGAGTCTGGGTCACTCAGCAGTGACCAGGGTGGAACCAGGACGGAACCAGGCAATGTCGGGCGCAATCAGGTGGTCGTTGAGGAGCTTCTCTCCGCTGTCACGTGGGCTCTGGGGCATCTGCGACGTCCAGGAGCAGGTCACGATCTGTCCCACGCAGGCTCTCACCGTCGGTGCAGTCGGCTTCAAGTTTGGAGCAAACAAGCCTTGGTAAGAGCAATCCACGCGGGATCGGATGATTGCTTCTCATTCGGACCAGAAAGGTCAGAGTCGGGGCTCCTTTTCAGGGGAGCTGGTGTGGATCTGGAGCAACCAGATTCACGAGTCTTCTTAGGTAGTTCGTCGGCACAGGGACCACTAGCCAGCTGGCAAGTGACCGGGCCAACGCGTTGAGCCAAATAGAGCCAAAGGGCCCCACGCAGCACTCGTCAAGTGTGGAGGGCTGAACTTCGGCTCAGGAGCAGCTCAGGGTGGGGGCTTCTCAAACCCCGGTGCACAGCTTCGAGGGTCACTCGTGGGCTGCACGGTCAGCGTCTCGTGGTCAATTCAAGATGGCGTGCCCCACGCTTCCGGTCGCCTCCACGGGTCTCAGCTCTGCAGGGACTGTGGATCGGGCTGTTGGAAGGCAGGCAAGCTTGATCTCGTCGATCTCAGTCGCTCGAGTTCCGGCGGGAACTGCAACTAAGTAGACGTCGAGGGCTGGATGGTGCCTGCTGCTGCAGGGTGGTCACTCCTTGACCACAAGGGAGATTCTTCGGGCTTCCACGATGAGATGGAGGGCGAAGGGTCCAGAGTTTCGTTTCTAATGTTTCTTCCAGGAAATCTGATGTGCATTGGCACTGCTCCCACTCTTATTCCAATCTGGGGGGCGTGATTACCTGCTAGGTCCCTCCCTATGGGTGGGACCCAGGAAGTGGGTGGATACACCCCCTTCCTTTGATCCAGGCCGCCCTGGCACGAGGGCTGGAGTGCCCCAGAACCGGTTTGGCCGGATTATGCAAGGGGCAGCCTTGTGCGCCCCAGGCAGTGTCTGGTTTCTTTCAAACCTCCCTGCTACAATACACTATCTCCTGTCTGGAGGGCGGTGACACCCTCCTGTGACAGGAAACCCTTTGTCCAGGACCCATTTGGTCGAGTTTCGGTCAACTGCAGGGGTCCAGACATTTGTCTGTGGCAGAGGCATCCATTTTGTGGATCTTAAGGTCTTTGGAGAAATTAACCGCATTTAGTAAAGGAACATGTCTTACCCCTCTAGAGGGGTGGAATGCCATCCCCGTCGCCAGAACTGGCGAGGGGATGGTATTCCAAATCGTATGACACCTTACACGACATGTTTTGATAAAGCCAAACCAAAGTTGCTATATAACCGCGAGGATTATAAGGCGCTTTAAGAGTATATGGTATGGCATTATCCTGAAACAGCTTAGGGAGTTGTTCCCGACAGCTGCAGACAGGCTCAGCTCATGCTAGAGCTCCATCTCACATAAAACCACGCACCCTGCCTCCAGGATTGATGAGGCCTTCCATAGGAGTGGCTTACAGGTTTACATGTGTCCAGATATAGGTTTAGATATAGGTATACTATACCTAAGCAAGGGGTGATTACACCACCTTGCCCCAGCTGAGTGATCAGCCAGTTGTGTCAATTTAAGAACCAGCCAGGGGTGGCAAAAGATATGCTGCAGCCCCTGGTAGGCCTTGGTGGCCCCTATGCCCTGGGCACCTATAGTGCATTCTACAGGGGCTGACAAGGAGTCCATTTCCAATTGGTATGTGCCTATAGCACATGTGTCATTAATTTAGTGAGAGAACAGCAGGCTGGGGGTCTGATCAGCAGGCCCACAGCCTCAGTAGTCGAAAACCAGTGAAGCAAAAAGCAAAAATTTGGGGTGACCATAGGATAGCAGACCCTACTCTCCTACACTCGGTAATGCCTGAATATCGCTGACTTTTCAGCGATATTCATGCATTGCGGCCGATTTTTAGCGCATTTGCGATAAACCTTGGTAATACCAAGGTTTATGTGCGATAAAAATCGCCGCAGGTCGGCAATACATTTTTGTCTCTAACCAAGCAATAGCGATAATTATCGCTATTGCTTGGTAATATGCCCCTCAATGTTATAAATGAAGCCTGAGTTAAGGGAAGGTGCCAGAGTGGAGCAGGAACGAGGAATGGAGGAAGGTAGACATAGCAGGAGGGCAGTGGCGGCTGATGGCATCTGAAAGTGGTTGGCGTAAAAAGTTCGGAATGAGTGCTCTGTGGCGAGCGAGTGTAGCCCTGTCCGTCATAAGGGGGACTAGGGTGAGCTCTCCCCCCCCAGAGATTTATTTTGAAAAATAGTGGGAAAATGTTGCATTTTCAAGCAAATTTGAGGAAGCAAGAAGATGAATAAAGCAATGGTGAAATTGTCGTTATGACCTCAATAAAGAGATTTTATATGATAATGACGTTGGTAGCTGCTTATTCAGTATAACCAGAGAACTTCATAACATGATTTTGAGATAACAATTCTGTGAGTACCTCACAATTTTCTTTATTTATTGATATACCTTTACAGAGCCCGGTGATATAAGCAATATCTTCGATTTCAAAAGGAGAATTGCGATACTGCATCTCAATTGTATACAACACTGGGGTATATTACCAACAACTAGCGATAATTTTTGTCTCTAACTTGTTTAGAGACAAAAATTATCGCCGCACATCGGCGATTTTTATCGCAGATAAACCTTGCTATTAGCAAGGTTTATCGCAAATGCGATAAAAAACGGCCGCAATGCATGAATATCGCTGAAAAGTCAGCGATATTCATGCATTATCGAGCAAATGCTCTTAGCCATGTTATCCACCTCCCATTGGATAACATGGTGAAGAACTGCTCAGGGCAGGTGTTAGCTTTTGGAGGTATTCGCGCTTAGCGCGAATATCTCCAAAAGTTGGTAATAGGAGATAGCCATGTTAGCGACTGTTTCCAGTCGCTAACATCTTGGCACGCCCACTTTGCATGTCATTAGTGATAAATATCACTGACATGCAAAGCGGGGCCCAATATGGTCGCTATCTCCTATTAGCTGTCACTAACTGGTGTTAGCGACAGCTTGGTAATAGGGAGATAATTTTATCTCCGCTTTCTTGGCTTTTAAAGCCAAAAAAGCGGAGATAAACCCCTTGATAATATACCCCACTGTTTTTAATTGTTGCTGTACAACAAACAGCACAGCAGTATGGGTGTACCATTCACACTACATCTATAGGGCTTGCATTTATACGACATACAGTAGTACCATGTAGAAGCAGTATAGAACTGTGCTTCTACACGACACACATCGCAAATCTGCATCTACTCTATACCACATGCAGTACAGTCCTGCCAGTACATGGTACGCAGTATGGCACTGCACTGCACAGTGCAGTACTTGAATGCAGCATATAATGCAGCACAGCAACTGTATGATACGGTGCAGCTCTTGATGTATATGGTGCACAAGGCTTTAAGTGGGCCGGGTCTCACCGGGTCTGAGCACCGGCAGTTTTTTAAAGGGGACCTCCAAATGAGTCTCCATCGGGCTCTGTTGTGTGCCCTGACACAGGTGGTCCATTTTCTTCCTGGACTGCAGTGACAGCAGGAACATCGATGTGCGCGTGCTCACACTGCTCACTTCCCACTAGTGGAGAAGTTATGGCATGACGTCCTGCCACGAGAGCGTTGTTGGGAAAGGAAAATCCGTTAACCCCTTTGATGCTGATGATGGCTCCCGGTCGTCATCAGTTACGGTGGGCGTGTGCTGATGACGGCCGGGAGCCGACATGACCACGCCCGCGATCGGAATGTGCGGCGCAGGCGCAGAATTCCGGCCGCAGCCAGGGAGTTAAAGAGAGTTATTTACTCTCTGGATTTCCCTTCTCTTTTTGAAACTCAGGAGCAGCAACATTGTCGTGGTGTCACCAGGGCTTTAAGTGGAAGCTTTTTCAATATTATATACAAGCCATAGCTGCTTCTTATGCAACTAACAAGCATTGACAAAACCAATTGTCCTGACTTCTTGTAGGTATAATGTTACTTGTTGTGTCATATATCTGGATGCAATGACAGAAAAAGCAAAATACAAGTTGGGCGGCACACTGGGCTAAGCCCAGATTTTTAGCTTACATGTTTTTATGCCACGCCCTTAATTACATTGGCCAAGCCCCTTTGAGAGACACCCCAGTTTTTTCATCCCACTTAAAGCCCTGATGGTGCACATCACTTCACTGCATCTATATGGCATCCAACACGGGATGATGTATCCAACACCACACTGTGGGTACGACACACAATGCCCCTTGCATCTCTGCGGCACACAGCACAGTAGTACAGTATATGAAGCCTTTAACAGCACGACAGCTGCACAACCGAGCACCGCCAATGGACTACATGCAAACCCACCAGTCACTCTACATACTACTACCAAGTGCTCTTTCTGATCTTAGACTGTGACTGCAAAGCGCATGGCATGCTGGGTAGCCCACTGAGCTGTGACAGACGTCTATCGTTGCTCCTTTGATTGACTCCAGAGCCCGGTGATATAAGCAATATCTTGGATTTCAATAAGAGAATTTTTTTCTAGAGCCGTGTTTGATCTCAGGCTGTGTTATGAAACATGAGTAACTGCTATTAAAACACTAACACCAGTAGCTGTGATTTATCACTGGTAAAAAAGCACTAACACACACTCACTGTCCGGAATGCTACAGAGAGGAGAACACGCGTGACTATACCTCCGCACATGGGTGCTCACCAGCTTGGCCCTCCAATCAATGCCGCGACTCCTGAACCAATCGAGACACTGATCCCTTGTAGTTAACAGCATGAGAGCAGCGCAAGGTTTGGTTCGGTCAGCGGCCGCCAGAGCTGCTTTGGAAGCTTTGGGGCTGTGGATGTAACCCCACGGGCTCCAAGCATAGCGCAGGTAGGTGAGGTTTCGAGTGCGCAGGGCAAGGCACCTATCCAACCTGACGTGCCCAGGGCAATTCGCCGGAGGAGGCCCAGCTAAATCTATGTCCCTCAACCATTCAAGCTCCCTTGCCACCTGCCCTTTGGAACTCCCTACCTTTTCCTACCCGTAGCATCTCTGACCACTGGGATTTTAGAAGGGCTGTGAAGACTTGGCTATTCTCTGATCACTAATCTGCCTCCCCATCCCACTCTATCACACAGTCAATGCTGGGTTGTCCCGTTGCTGGGGCAGCCATGCGCTTTATAAATATTTTAACATAACATAACATTTGCCAATAGATTCTAACTTTGGAGTTACCCTAAAGTCCTGCTTTCTTCTCTTTCCATCGTTCTAGGGCAGGAAACAGCTTTTACAACGCGAGTTGAGCTATGCGTACCATTTCCACACAGGTGGGACAACGTTTGCCTAAACCACACATCTGCTTTAAACACGCATATGCGTCGTTAAGGCAGTCAGCTGTCTAGAGATGCGGGTGGGCGGGGAGAGGAACAGAAAGGATCGGGAGAGGAAGCTCCGAGAAGTGGCCTGGCAAGTGGGGCTGGGGCGGGTTTGGGAGGGGGTAGTTTTTTGGGGTTGGGTCAGTTTTAGAGTTCAGGCGTGGGGGGTTGAAGTAGATTTTTGGCAGGAGGGAATTGTTTTAGGGCTCAAGGCAGAAGTTCGGGTAGTTTTTAAGGGCTGGGCTCCGGTTTTAGGGCTCAGGGCAGGGAGAAGGGGACGTTTTTAGGGGTGTGGGTCAATTTTAGGGCTTAGGGTGGGGAGGGTTGGGGTTAAGGTCACTTCTTTGGCAGGGGCAGGGTTTTAGGCCTCAGGGTGGGGGGGAGGAAGGTGGAGTTTTCAGGGCTGGGGTCAGTTTTAGGGCTCAGGGCAGGAGAACTGCAGGGCTGAGGTATCGGGTGTTAGGAAACGAGGTGGGGGGGGGGGTTGGGGTGCATATCCCTTTAGCAATTATGCCTTAAGATCAGTGATACTCAAAGTACAGCCCGGGGGCAGCTTGCGGCCCTCTTGACCTTTACATGCGGCCCCCCTGGTGAACAGCAGGGCGAGCTACTGTTAAGTTGCTGAACACTAATATCCAGAGACAAAAGTTAAATAAACAGGCAAACATTTATTAAACTGCAAATAAATGTTTTCCCGTTTATTTAAAATTATTTAGACCTCTTTACACAATCCCTGACACACCCAGACCCGCTACCGCCACCCTGCTGTCATCAGTGCGGCCCTGGGACACATTGCAGATGGTACTTTGTGGCCCCTGGGCAAATGTTTGCGAGTACCCATGCTTTAGATCGAAATTCGTTGTAATAGCATGCGTTGTAAAAGTATACATGGTAAAGACACGGTCTTGGTTCAGACCACGTGGTTTAGGCATGTGTGGTTGTATCAGACAACTCTCTAGGGCTCTCTCTCCCAGGCTACACCTGCTGCCTGTGTGAGGTCAGTGCACCACCAGCTGAAGACGAGCAGTCTTTGACCCCATTGAACCTAAGTTAAAGTCTCATTCCTTCCACCTAATGTATGCTTAGTGTGAAACTGTATCCAAAATGGAGGTCAGGCGATGTGTTTAATTGGTCCTCGGGGGATACCGTAGTCTGTAAAAAGATATCCCAGGCAGGAAGGAAGGGCTCTATACTTCGTATCCAGAGATTGTGAAAAGTGCACACGAGAGCGTCTCTGGGCTGCAAAAAGCCGATACTTGAAGTATCTCGCCCTTCCTTGACCTCTTCCTCCTCTTTTGCTGATTCAGTGATGAGAGCCGGTGCCTGTCCAAGCCAAGGACGGACAGTGCTGGGAGCCGGTGCCTGTCCAAGCCAAGGACGGACAGTGCCGAGAGCCTGTGCCTGTCCAAGCCAAGGACGGACAGTGCCAGGAGCCTGTGCCTGTCCAAGCCAAGGACGGACAGTGACCAGAGCCTGTGCCTGTCCAAGCCAAGGACGGACAGTGCTGGGAGCCTGTGCCTGTCCAAGACAAGGACAGACAGTGCTCAGAGCCTGTGCCTGTCCAAGCCAAGGACGGACAGTGACCAGAGCCTGTGCCTGTCCAAGCCAAGGGCGGACAGTGCTGGGAGCCTGTGCCTGTCCAAGACAAGGACAGACAGTGCTCGGAGCCTGTGCCTGTCCAAGCCAAGGACGGACAGTGCCGAGAGCCTGTGCCTGTCCAAGCCAAGGACGGACAGTGCCGAGAGCCTGTACCTGTCCAAGCCAAGGACAGACAGTGTCGAGAGCCGGTGCCTGTCCAAGTCAAGGACAGACCATGATGAGTGGAAGAGGTGTGGCGCAGTGGCCATGGTGCCTGACTCTGGACCACGGGGTTCAGGTTCGATCCCCGGCACCGGCGGCAGGTTAGCCCAGCACCATGTGACTCTGGGCAATAGCTTGCTTAATCTTCCCGACGGCCCCCAATGCTGGGACACCTCTCCGGAGGTAGCTGTGCGCTTTACAAATGTTGGTATTATTATTATTATTATTATTATTATGAGAGCCGGTGTCTTTCTGAGCCAAGCATGGACAGTGAAGGCAGCCTGTGCCTGTCCAAGCACAGGACAGAACGTGAAGGGAGCCTGTGCCTGTCCAAGCAAAGGACGGACAGTGAAGGCAGCCTGTGCCTGCCCGAGCCAAGGACGGACAGTGTAGGCAGCCTGTGCCTGCCCGAGCCAAGGATGGACAGTAATGAGAGCTGGTACCTGAGAAGGCAGCGAAATGTAAAGAAATACATCACGGTTTGACTGACAACATCCTTTGGCTCTTACTATCTTTCATTCTCCTTTCTTCCTTCTTACCTCGTTCTCTTCCATCCTCCTTCTTTCCAACGGCCCTTCCTCTTCCTCACCTCGTTGTCTTCCTTCCTTCGTCTTTCCATCTGCCCTTTTCAGCTCGTTCTCTTCTTTCCTGCTTCTTTCCACCCGCTCTTACTCTTCCTTACCTCGTTCTCTTCCTTCAGCCTTTCATCCTCCCTTTCTCTGCCTCACCTCGTTCTCTTCCTTCCTCCTTTCCATCCTCCCTTTCTCCTCCTCACCTCTTTGCCTTCCTTCCTCCTTCTTTCCATCCTCCCTTCCTTTTCCTCACCTTGTTTTATTCCTTCTTCCTTCTATTGTTCCTCTTTCTTTCCAGCCGCCATCTTTCCATTCGCCCTTCATCTTCCTCGCCTCATTCCCTTCCTTCCTCCTGCTTTCCATCTACCCTTCCCCTTCTTAACCTCATTCTCTTTCTTTTTCCTTCTTTCCATCCACCTTTTCCTCCCTTATTCCCTCTGTTCCCGACTCCCTTACTTCCTAAGTATATTCCTTCCTTCCGTCCTACCTTCATTTTTAACTTTCTGCCTTCCTTCCACCCTCTCCTTTGTGTCTAGATATGTCCTTGGCTTCTTTAATCTCTATCACCAGGCCTTCTTTCTTCTTTCCCTCACTGCCTCTCCCTCCCTTCTTTCTCCATCTCGCTCCCTCTTTTCTTTTCTTCATCTCTTTATCTCTTTCCTTCCCATTTCCACATCTAGGATGCCATCAGAAACCCATACACCAGATTCTTCTTGAAATAAGGCTGTGCTGGTGAACCTCTTTTTGCTGGAGGGCACATCGTGTGGCTGTCGATAGGTGTGATGTGCATGGGGGATCAGCCACCTTGCTGTAGGCAGAAGATGTCGGAGTCTCCTGCAGCTGCAGTATCTATGTGCACATCTTGTATGGTTGCACAGACTTCACGCTCGCCTCTGACATCTGCTGTGACAGCTATTGGGAAGGGGGACCCCTGGACTAATGGAGGCAGGTATGCAGGGGAACAAAAGAAGCATTAAAGGTACAAAAGCTACCTGCCCCAAATCTTCAAACTAGGCCCCACAACAGGATCCTTAAATAGACACACTGTCATCGGAGTATATCAAGTGCAGAAATAGTCATTCACATCGGGTTTTTACAAACAATATATAATGATTTTATTAAATTTTTAACAAACATTTCAACAATAGTTAAATAATCAGGATTGAATTAAAAAACATGTCAACATTCAAAAATCCAGTACATCAGGTCCCACACTCCTGTTTCATACATCACATTCATCCCCCCATTTATTCCCAAAATTCATCAAGCAGACCCATACCTCAAACACATGAGTTCACAACACACTCAGGGGCCGATTCCGATTTGGTAAACTAATCCGTACGATTAATCGAATCGTTAGCCCTTTCCGTACGAATCGTGCAATTCCGTCCGAATCGCGTAGTACGATTCGTAGGAAAAATATACGACCGAATCGTTGCGGACCGTACGAAAAGCAAGGGAAAATCCATACGATACCGACCCTCAAAGTGAACCGTATGAATCGTAAACATGCTGTACGACCCGACAAGTACGATCCGGACCGGGGAATGAGAACGCGAGTCGTACGGAAAACGTCGCGTATGAGCAATTCGTATGGAGAGCCACACAATCACATACACACCGTACCCCTGCAATTATGGGGTGTACGCACCGTACCCCTATGCACCGTACCCCTATGCACCGTACCCCTATCCACCGTACCCCTATGCACTGTACCCCTACGCACCGTATCTCTGCAACCATGGGGTGTATGCACCGTACCCCTACGCACCGAACCCCTATGCACCATACCCCTACGCACCGTACCCCTGCAATCATGGAGTGTACACACCATACCTGGGGGGCTCCGTTTCGTACGCTGATCAAGTCGAAATCTGTTTTTCCGGATGTTTTGAGCTCCCATAGAAAAAGAGTTGTACGGAGTGTTGACGAGACGAATCGTACTTGCTGGGTCGGAAAATGCTGCTTTGATCCGTACGGACGTCGCGTACTGCGAATGCGATTTGTACGGATTTTTGAGTCGTATGGTCTTTCGCACGATTCGTACGGAGATCTGCTTTGGGTCCGAATCATACTTCATCGTACGTACGGGGACGTTTCAGGGTACGATTCATACGGGAAATATGCTCCGTACGGCTATTTGTAAGGGATTTTACCAAATCGAAAAAATGTACACAAACGCCACAAGATGGTCAGATGACAAAATGAAACAAAGCATCATGGTAGTGGGGTTAGGGGTGGATACAGTACAGCTGCCCCCTTGCGAAAAACGCCAACGCGTGTTTCGGTGTGTTGTCCCAGCCAGGGCTATACCTTCAAACAGCGAGAAATGAACAATAGGGGTGGGACAGGACACCACAGATGGAGAGGGTGTAAAACGCTGCAGTTAGGTACAATAATGAAGACAATAAATGCAGGCAATAAATGGAGAGCCCCAATAGATATGATGTCTTCGCTCAACTCGGGTCAGTTCAAAAAGGTGAGCTCGTCATGAGCACCGGGGAGCTGTGCGCGCCCCCGCCCCTCAGCACAGCAGGGGAATAACCCCCGCACCCAAAGGGTTAATTCAATCCTGATTATTTAACTATTGCTAAAATGTTTGTTAAAAAATTAATAAAATCATTACATATTGTTTGTAAAAACCCGATGTGAATGACTATTTCTGCACTTGATATACTTTGGTGACAGTGTGTCTATTTAAGGATCCCGTTGTGGGGCCTAGTTTGAAGATTTGGGGCAAATAGCCTTTTTGCCTTTGCTGTATCTGCTGTGACAGCCTCAGGTCACATGTGGGGGCCATTGCACCTCTAATGCTGGGACTGAGACTAGACAAGCTGACCCTCTAAAAGTTAAACAGGATCGACAAATTTGAGCTTCACCTCCATATTCATGGAATGTAAACTGTCCTAAGGATGCACTGATTATAGAATCTTCTCTGCTGCATGGTCATAAACCTATATTTCATGTATAGATCATACAACAAGCATAACTGTTCAATGCGGTTCAATATTGCCATGAAAGCATTCAATGACTTCATAAACCTTGAGGCCAAAGACCGAGGGGGTTGTAAATGTCACAAGAACCCCACAGCCATATCTCCATGTTACCTGTTGTATATTTTTTGTAATATGTGTGTATTTTGGGGTAGTTGGCTTGGAAAAGCTACTTTCTTAAAAGTGCAGCTAACAATTTGACTTTGTGGCTACATAATTTCAATGCCTTTGCCACATAATTTAAATAACCTTGCCACCTAATCCTTGTGAGTTTTAAAATGGCAAGGTTCTGCAGAGTGTATTTGGGTAATGTCAATATGATGATGAAACCCAAATTTCACTCGACATTTTGTGATAGTTCCCACATTTTATGGTTCTCTGTGAAGCATGTGTTTTTATACCACTCCTGTTGGTATACAGCCTTTACAACGAAACTTTTACAACAAACTATCATTACAACACAACTTTTACAGCGCAAACCATTACAACGCATAGCGCTGGGGGGCGCTCTAGGATAGGGAATAGGTTTAATGTACTATCCAACACCTTCCCTACTATCCACGGGGACTGGAGGTGGAATAGTAAATGAAACTATTCACTATCCAGCGCCCAAAAGCATTATGCGTTGTAATGGTATGCGTTGTAAAACTTGCGATGTAAAGGTAGGCATTGTAAAAGTATGCGTTGTAACGTCATACATCCCTGCTGTTTGGACATACAAGTATCCAAACCTGTAATAAATAGTATATATGCAGAAATGCAGAGTATAATATGCTATTTATAATCATTATTGAGTGTGGGGAGGGGCCATGGCTCAGGAGAGGTGAAGCCATGAGCGAGTCAACGTGCCTTTCCTCTCTCTCAACAAATGGCCTTTAAAAGCTTTTATACTATGTGCATCTGTGTTGTTAATACAATGGTATTTTACCTGGTGTATTTGTTTTAACAACTAGTATTTAACCAAAATCAGGATGCAAGAGCTTACATTCGTTCTGTATAGTAAAACCACGCTGAATGGACCCACTGAGTAGTGTGTTTTTCTCATGTCAAATTTCCTGTACCGTGGTAATAAAGTTAAATTAGGCGTGTGCACTGTAGTATTATAGTAATACATTTGTGAATATGCATTTTTAGTACAGCTGCTCCGCATAATATTTGGAAATGGGTTACTTTTATTTTACACACACACACACACACACACACAGACACAGACACATCACACACACATGGATTGCTGTCCTGCCATAACGTTTACATTTCAGTGGTTTTTGTTTTTAATTCATAACTATGTTTGCACTTTACCTGTGCTTTTTTAAGTGAATTTGTATTTTTAGAAAATATAAGTGAAGCTGTTATAACCAAAGGTAACCATAATTAAATGTCTCTTTTCAAGTGACTACACACACACATTTATTTATATAAACAAAAGGTATTAAGATCTACATTTGAATCTGCGAATTGGTCGTAGCCCTGATGTAGTGACTCCAGATGGCACCTGTGAAGTAGTGACACACAACGCTTTGTTTAGAATATTTCTACACCTCAATGCATCCTGCCTTCCTCCCTCCAATTTGTGTTAATTTTTTTCTTTCCATTATCTAATAACCTCTATTACACCCTCTTTCACCCTCTTATGTTCGTTCTTATCCCTTTAAATGTCTTCCTATTTATGTCTCTCTTTCCTTTCCCCCGCCTTTTCACACTTCTCTTGCTCTCGTTTTATCTGTCTCTTTCTGATTTTATTAGCTTATTCCCTGCCATCATTTTCTTTATTTCTACCCATCCTTTCTTTTTTCTCTCTCTTTCTTGTCTGCTGTTTTTTTTGTTGTAAATTTCTCTTTACTCTTTTTTCTCGAAGGTATAGGTAAACATTTGCGTGCAGACACGTAAGATCTGCTAGTTTCTCCGCTGTTTCCACTAACGTTCTTCTCTTGTCACTACTCACTTCTTCCTTTTAGGGAGCCCCCCTGTCTCTCTCACCCTGCTCATTTCTGTACTTTCTATTTCATATTAAATGCTTCCGGTAGTTGGCGCACTGATCGGGTCAGTGGACAGGATGCGCTACGCTTATTTCTCCCCTATGTGTGCGCTATATATAACTATTATCCCTCAGTCGACAACTGATGCCTCAGGAGCATGGGGTGACTGCAGTCGGCGAGAGCCAGCCCGGATACCAGCGCCACTGCGTCTGTTCCATTAGCTTCCTGCAGAGGGCGCTGCTGCCACAGAGACGGTTGTCCCAATGGCCCGCCTCTGGCTCAATCAGAGGGCGCTCATTATATAGATGACAAAAATCCGCTGACAAATAGGCATCGATCCCTGTGCGGTGCGCGCTTTCTGGTGTAATCAATGCTATTTATAGCGCTGGTGGTCTCCACGCGCGCGGGGAAGCCGCTGCGCCGCATCTGCTGAGGGCTGGCCTTTGTGCTCTCGGTTCACAGCCCCCCACGAACTCGCATATTACACTCACTGTGAAATTCCATCACGTGCGCGGTGCATTTTCACTGGTTCTTATATTTTTTTGCTGACTTTGCGAGGACAAGGCAGCTTTCCATATTTTCCAGAAATGCTCGAATTAATGTCAGGGAAGAGCAGCAGGCAGCCCCGCTCTGTGCCCCTCCCCCACGCCCACTGCGGTCTATCACTCTCTCATTACAAAAGTACCGTCTCAGACCCAAGCCACGCCCATAAACGTGCTGAAATCAGAGACACCCCCCACAGTCGCAGCACAGTGGGCTAATGTGGCATCACCTGCTCCGGAGATAAGTGCACGACCTGCAGTACAGGGTTGGAGTCCTGGCAGGGCCGACGTAGGGCTTCAGCCTTCTTAGGCTGACTAAAGAAGTAACAGTAGTTCGGGTGATGATAACACCTGCAGTTCCGTACTAAGGGACTGGTTACGATCTCATACAGAAAGCACGCCTACCGAAATGGTCCCGGAATGCTTTCTGGACGACTCGGATCAGTGAGTCCAAACGACCGATTTGGATGTATCCGGATGCTTACTGATAGGATTCAGTCGGACTACCATTGACTTCAATGAGAGCCTGTGTTCCGGAGGAGAACACAGGCTCCCATTGAAGTGAGGGGTGGGAAAAACCTTGTACCCTGGTGCCTGCCACACTGTGCATGGTTGAAAAGGTGGGTCCCTTGGGTACCCCCCATCGGTCCAATTCGGAGGGCCCTGGGTGAAGGGGGGTCTGCTAAAGACCCTTAAACACAGATTCCGGCAGCCAATCAGTCCATAGAGCTGTACGATTCAGCTCTGAAAGACTCGACATATCCGAATGCCTTTCGGAACTGATTTGGACAGCCCTACTGGTTTACGGGCATCGTAATCGGTCGTTGAGAACAGTGTACCATTTGGTCAGCAACAAGGGTTTTGAAATGGATTCGCCTAATCCAAACCCGTTTCTGAGCCCTTCCGAACAGGAACGTAATCGACCCCTAAAAGTTGATGCACATAGATTGTGCTTTTACTCCATTCGGCCTCTGCGTTTGCCCTGCCTCGCCAACTTCTGGTCATCTTATTTATTTGTATTTATTAATTTAATTTATAAAGCTCTTGAATCAGCCCCCGGAGGGGTATCTCCTCGCTATGGGGAACATAGCAGACAGTACAGACCAAACGCCAAAACACAGAAGAGCTGTGTTTTCAGACATTTTCTAAAAAGATGATATTCTGAACATTTTCGAAGATGTATCTGGAGTTGATTCCAGTATGGGGGGCCAAATAGAAGAATGCTTTGCCACCTGTACGGGCTTTTGTAAAACAGGGAGTCCCAAGCAGGAATTTGTCTCCTGAGTTAAGGGATTTATTTAGATGGTATGGAATACGTTTTTCAGTTAAATAACTGGGACCTCTGCCATTCAAGGCTTTATGTGCAATACAACAACATATCTCGAATTTGACTCTCGTGCGTATCGATAGACAACGGAGTTGATGCAAGAGGGGGAGGGAGGCTGTTCCAGTTGGTAAGTTCCTAACAAGACGGCCAGCAGTATTTCGTACCACTTGGAGTCTATGTACAGAAGAATCGCTAGCCGCAATCAGAAGGGCATTGCAATAGTCCAGATACCTCATCACTAGTGCCTGAGTGAGCATTTTACACAGACAGAAAGGAAGGAGAGGAAACACTCTGGCATGATAAAAAGAACACTTTGCAAGTGTAAAAATAAATAAACAATAAAAAGGCGCACAAGAGCCAGGAGATTTCTTCAGTAATTGTCCTTGATGGTGTTAAACCACACAAGATTAAAAGTGCTAGTGCGTGGGAAGTGCAAGTGGAGGAGGGGGAGCATTTAGGAATAAGTTCTTCATACAGTTTGCGCACCAACTTTAAATAGCTTCGCTGCCCTAATGATCAGGGCTCGAGTCTGGGTACAACGCGGGTGGACGGTGTCCCCCCACTTATTTTACCTGGAGCTCGATAACTGGAGCAAATGGAGCCACACATTTACTCTTTGGCCTCTCTGGGGCGAGATCGGAGCTTATTCAGAACGCTGCTCACGCGCTGGCTTCTCTGATGCAATCGCATCTAAGGGGTGAGCGAGGGGAGGCAATGAGTCTGATGGTGCAAGCCACCTTTTGTGACGTCACTTCCTGTCGTGACGTCAGCGTCTCCCCACTTCTTTTTTTAGGACTTGTGCCCTGCTGATGATACATTTTACCAGGCAAGCTATTACTTGGGCACTTTGGGCTTGCAAGCAGAAAAGTAGGGCTTGACGGTATGTTCTTACTCCGTACGTGTTAAAAAGGTTACGTACAAGCTTTCTGCTTGCAGATTGCAAAGTGGGACATATGCACTGTGTATGAAAAGAGATTCATCCGTCCCACTGCTTGTTACAGCCAGCCTGGTGTGTTCAGGGAGGCAGGTCGCACGACTTAGCCTGCAGTGCCAGTTATAGTGTGTCCTAGACTCCATGCCGGCAAGTTAGGTTCTTGGGCCCACAGTGACAGCGCATCCTGCATTGGTGAGAGGCCAAATCTTGACTTCTTCCCCCTTGCTGAACATTTACTTACTCAACCCTTCAGGACTGTGCCTGACCTCAAGGGGACTTCTAGAATTCTTTCAGACCATGGCCCCCCCGCACCACTCTGACAATCCCTGAGTACACATGACCTCTTTTCTGACAGCGGAGTCTGAGCATTTTGTCCGACGCCCGGTGGAGCTGCTCTGTTCAGCTAATGAGGAGATCGACTTGGTTCACCCCCTGACCATCACCTGTCCAGCCAGACCTTGGGCACAGTTTCTCCCCTTCTCCCTGTCTCGCCCACCCTCCCTGCATCGTATTTCTGCTGCTCTGCTTTTGCCTTGTCTCCTTTTAATCCACCTGTCTGACCGATACCCGTTGGAGCTTCCTTGAGAGCTTTAGGGGAGACTGGCCTAGAACTAACTCCCTGGCCGTCACCTACCCATTTGGTCTTTGGGCTGACTTTACCTCTGTCTCTTATTCCGTCTTCCCCCTTGTCCTCTCCCTTCTCACTGCCCTCTCCCCCTATCCCCCTCTCCCCCTTCCCTCTCTACTGGTCTCTCCTTTTCTCCCGTTAATTTGTCTCATATATTTGATGTAACGTGCAATTGTTATTATTGTAGTAACTTTGCTGACCTTATGTAAAGCCTTATGTAAAGCGCTCCGATACCTATGGGTCTAGCCAGTGCTATATAAAACTCTTTAAATAAATAAATAAATTAGTGCTAAAATTCTGGATTTGTAAAATTCTTTAATAGATCCAAAAAGACAGCTCTCTGGAGTTGCCAATTTGTATGTGTTGATGCAGAGCAGTGAGTGTTTGCACTTCTGAAGGTGTTCCTTGTCTTGCGCTTATGATGATTTCTTTGTATGTTTGTTGATTGCAATTTTAAAAGCATTACGGGGTAAGTATGCTTCCCAAAGATGGTTCGAGTTCAGCGCTTCTGAGGTCTCACTTCTTGCACAGGCCTAACAGTTTCTTTGACTATTATCCTGAATCTCTTTGCAAGTTAGTGTTTTTAACTCCTTCGGTGCTCATGACAAGGCCAGCTCATCATGAGGCACGGTGGAGCTGTGCTCATGACGAGCTGGGCTCGTTATAACGGCTGTGCTCCGCCCACGCGCAATTGATTCCCCTGTGCGGGCGGATTAATCAGTGGGGGGAGTCGTGACGAGCCCAGCTCGTCAAGAGCACAGCTCCACTGTGACTCATGACGAGCTGGGCTCATCACGAGCACCGTGGTGCCTTGCTCACCCCCCCGCCCCGCATCTTGGGGGAATTACCTCCGCAGCAAAGGGGTTAATGTATTTTGTGGGAAGGGACTTCTTAAGGATGACAGGTGCTTGAGATGGATGCTTTGCCCTTGCTCTTGTAGTCCAAATTCTAAGCAAATTTGTGCAGGTGACGTAGTCTGTGGGAGGTGGAATATGAGGGGCAAAGACTTTGCTCTGATTGTTGTTCAGAAATAGGCCTAGCTTTCCCCGGGAAGGCCAATGATCCATAGGATAGCATTGGGATCAGTTACGCTTTAATTTATGCCAAGATTGGTTTCCAAGTTGGCGTGCGGAATTTACTATGCAGGTTTAGGAAGGCGACGACGAGCGAAGCAAGGCAAGGCTTTAGTATATTTAGATGGAGCCTGGGAGAGTGTTGATGGTGGACCCAGACCCCAAGATATTTGTAGTTGGAACTCTTTTCTACTGGATTATCTTTCAGGTAACATTTTCCCTCCTTTTCCGAAGAAGACTATTTTAAATTAAATGTCATCTGGTTTGTTGTGCAATAGAGAGCCAGTGTGTTTAGCAGGTTTTGCAGGCCAATGGGGGGTTAATTGCATGAGGATCATATTGTACGCACATAAGAGTGATGTCAGCGGTTGTTCCAATTTTAGGGGTATGAATGTGCCTCACCCAGTGCTTTACTCAGATCAGAAATGAAGACGTTGAACGATGTTGGGGCAAGTACACAACCTTGTTTCAGTCCTTGTCCTGTCCAGATCGGTGGCGTTAGGCCCTCATTCATGCGTCGGCTAATCTTTGCCCAGGTGTCAGAGTCTATTGCATATTTACAAGGGCTTTCTCTCTGCTTCTTTGGCTTACAAAGCCAAAAAAGCAGAGATAAAACTAGCGCCCTATTTACAAGAGGATGCTAACATGCATAATCGCATGTTAGCACCCTTTTTCCCAACGCCTTCCTTTGCATCTCCAAAGAGATGCAAAGTGGGCATCACTGGCCGTACCCCGGATGGACTACCTTGCAAATAGGGCTGATGTTTACATCGCGATATTTACAAGGCAACCCACATGATTTTAGCACACATTTGTTTTCACCAAAATCTAACATCTGCTAAAATCCTGGCTTAGCCATCCCTAACATAGGGGGTGGATTATGTTGATGTGACCCTGTGGGTCGTATCAGCAAGATTATCGCCCTTTTGCAGGGAACATCGCTGGAAAACCAGCGATGTAGATAACCTCGCTGTCTCTGGAAATTTTAACGCCCTGGAGTAACGCGTTGTTAATTACTCGCTACCAGGGCGATAAATAACAGAGATAGCCTGCGATAATATAATTATCGCTAAGCACGGCCAGCGATAATTATCGCTGGCCGTTGTTAATATGCCCCTAAGAGCGGTAATGCTTGCAGGAGATTATCCGGAATATTCCATGATGCCAATTTATGCCACAAAAATTCCTGTCAACACGGTCAAAAGCTTCCGAGAAATTAATTAAAGTATGTGTAGTGAAGTTGCCTTTTCTGAGTGTGTTTCTCTAATAACATGCAATGGGCAGTAAGATTGTCTATCGTACTCGACTTGTTGCAAAATCCAGTTTGGATGCATGAGAGCTAGCCTGTTTTTTTCTGCTCAATTTTCCAGTTCCTGCAGTAGGATGCTGGCAAAGATCTTTGAGGCGGTATCTAGTAGCCCAATCAGGCGATAACTGTCCGGGCCGAGTAAGGACCTATTTTTGTATTTTGGGTGAAGGATTGACTCTTGCCAAGACTCTGGTATGGACTTTTCTTAGAGGTTATACTGAAATAGTTGGAAGAGTAATTTCTCCACAAGTCTGGGTTGTGCTTGAAATGTTTTTACACTTGCAACGTGTTTTTTTTAAAATCAATTAAAGGTTTTAATTACCTTCATTGTGATAAATAATAAAAAAAAAAACCTGTCCCCTTAGTGCCCCCCACTATTGAACATTTGCTCACTCTGTTGCAGGTACCTTGGCCAAGCAAGACCAGACAGGCGGAGATGTCAGCCCCAGCCAATTATGACAAGGGTTCTGGGGGAGACCAGTCGTGAAGGAACCTGACAGGTAGCAGCATCGCCCAGACTGTGCAGGAAAACAGTGTCATGTCAGAGAGCTGCCTCCTGGGGCCAAAACCCTTCTATACCCTTGAACCGGGTGAGAAAACTTGAACCCTGGTCAACAATTAAAGAAAATCTCTTATTGAGAATGTTCCCAGAAATGAGAAAAGGGAGCTCAACGGGACCTTCTGGAATAAAAGCCTTTTCATTACTTGAAGGAAAGTTCAGGGTACAGCTGGGATTAACGCAGCACCCGGACCACAGCTGGAAGGATGTTTGTTGGGTGAACTGAGCACTCCTGTGCTTCCTGAGAAGGAAGGGAAAAGATGAAGGTTGAGAAGAGGAAATCCATTCCAAAGTAGGACTAGGAAGTGACGCATAAGATCGGGGTGTCGTGTATCTTGAAAGAACTCGGGCTGGGTGCACTCTTCAGTTTCTTGGTCTGCCTTCTCTGAAGAGAAGGCCTTGGTCCTTGTCCTAGTGCAGCTTTCGCCCACCACCACATACTACGAGATGATGGTACATCTGCAGTAATCAGAATCTTCACACTTTTAGGTGCTCTCAGCAGGGGCAGCTCTAGGCTCATGGCGGCCCTGGGCAGGGAGCGTAGGTAGGGGCCCCGGAAGAGGGGGTCCGGGCGGGGCAGAACCCCCCGGAGCTCAGGAAGGTGTTTTAATAAAACGTCCAGAAAAGGCGTTAGATGTCCAGTACCTGCGGCTTCTCCTACCCTTCTGAATTCGTCTCAGAACGATAAAATTTAGGAGGGGGAGCCAGATTGCTCCTTCCTGTGATGCTACGAAAGCCTGCTGAGCCGCCTTTCTCTTTCGTTTCGAATAACCGGATTTGTGTACGCGAATTCTCTTCATTTTGTTTGCAATGGTATATACCCCTGTACCAGTGGGCCAGCAGTGAGTAGGGAAAAAGAAGCCAATAAGAAACCAGGAGGAACGCAGGCGCGGAGGCCAGTGAAGAGGGAGGGGTCAGGGTGTTTGGAAGTGGAATAGAGCCGGAGGCCGCCAAATCCCTGCCAGGGGCTGCCACGCAAATATGTATCCATCCTCAGAGGATTATTATTTTAAGGATATATATTGGTGTGGTGGCCCCTGGAGTTTGGAATGGAGGCCCTGTGCAGGTGCACAGCTTGCACATGCCTAAGGCCGCCCCTGCTCTCAGCATCTCATAAGATACATACTTATCGCTCAACAATTGCCATCAAAATGGACACTATTATATTCAATTGATTACAGGAAATAAACATTAATTATGCCTGCCTTCTACCTCTGACCATAAGATGGAGGGCAGTAGCCTGCCCATGTCTATATGATGATCTGCCCATCACGAATCTGATATCATTCACGTCATTGTATGACGTCATATACCAATACACTACCTGGCCCCTTTTTGCCAACGTGACAGCAGGGATGTAACATAGGCTACTGCAGCCCCTACGGTACAGGGCTGTGTCAACTCTTCGGGGGGCCCTCAAACCTTCAGGAGGTCACCTCTGAGCCCAGAACCAATGTGTGATCTATTGGAGCCTGAGGGGCCCCCATCACATTCTGCAGGGGAGCCACATCATTTTGCGTTACTTCACTTTTTTGTAATTCTGAAGTGTGATGGAAATGAAGATTTTTTTATAAGTAACACTTTCTATTAGTTTTATTTGCGAAAAATACACTCACTAAGCCATTTGTGTGCCAGTCTGGCCATAAAGTTAGTTCAATCACATTAATGGTTGCATAATCCTCTCCACTCCATGGCACAAGCATAATGATGTCCGACCGTCTTCTTACACTTGCACCATACTTAAAGTTAGCATAAATTCCCAGCATACTGATTCCAGGGAGCCCTTATCTTTTATCTTGACCACACCACTAGCCCTATACACCAGTATTTCCATTACCACACACTGGTCCATGCCCCTGATCCATTCATGTAAGGGGGAAGACTCCTCTCCCTCCAATGCCTGGCTAAGGCTCTTTCTGGCACCACCCCCTCCCCCGTGCATCCATAATTTCCAACTGTATAATTGTGGGTTCAAGACTTATTTGTCTCCATATAACACGCCCCACAATTATTTTGATCCCTTCCCAGTAAATTTGCACTGCAGGGTATTCCCCAAATTACAGAGTAGAATGAACCTGAGGACAAGTGGAACCGAAGACACTCAGGTTCAACGGCACATACCATGTGCCATAGCCTGGCTTGGGAATTATAAATCAGGTGTAGGTACTTGAATTGTATGAGGTGAAGCACATGGAAAAATTGCTAAAAGCCTTGGTGCCATTTTCTCCTCCGAACACTCCTCGTCATAAAGGGTACCCACGTCCGTTTCCCACCTAGCCTTCAGGCTCACCGGGGGGCAGGTGTGTTGGTAAGTAAGGATTTGTATTATCTAAAGATACTCCTTTCCCCAGATCATCGGTTATCAATTTACATTCCCGGGGACTAAACTCATGGAGCTCCCTTAGTTCTCATTGTGACTTTGCAGGGCCTCTTGGAGTTGTAAATACTGGTAAAATGGAGAGGAGCGTGAGTGGAGTTCAGACACTAGCTCCTCAAATGATTTCAAATGGTCTGCGCCCCAGACATCTCCCATTGTGGATATACTCAGGGCTTTAAGTGGGACGGGTCCCACCGGGTCTGAGCACCAGCAGTTTTTTAAAGGGGGCTTCAAACCGAGTCTCTATCAGGCTCTGTTTTGTGCCCTGGCACAGGCGCTCTATTTTTTCCTGACTGCAGTGACAGCACGCACATCGCTGTGCACGTGCTCACCATGCTCACTTCTCACTAATGGAGAACTTACAGCATGACGCCGTGTCTGTTGATGGTTGTAGGGGAAGGGAAATCCATTAAAGAGAATCCTTATCTCTCAGGATTTCCCTTCTCTTTTTGAAACTCAGGAGCAGCAACATTTTCGTGGTGTCACCACCAGGGCTTTAAGTGGAAACATTTTCAATATTATATACAAACCATAGCTTCTGCTTATTTATCTTATGCAACTAACAACCATTGACAAAGCCAATAGTCCTGACTTGTTGTAGGTGTGATGTTACTTGTTGTATCATATATCTGGATGCAATGACAGAAACAGCAAAATACAAGTCAGGCGGCACACTATGCTAAGCACAGATTTTTAGCCGACATGTTTTTAAGCCATGCCCTTAATTACATTGGCCACGCCCCTTATAGAGACCCCCCAGTTTTTTCATTCCACTTAAATCCCTGGATATACTTATGAGACCCCAACCATGCCACTCCTTCAAGTTCGCCTTTTCTGACAGCCACGTCCCCTGCCATAGGGGGATTCACCCTGGTAATCATGACAAACCATTTCATATGGCGGAGAGCCGCATATCAGCATCCAATGGGGATGCGGGGGATCAGGGTCAATGAGTGACGGGGGAGACATGCTATATAGCAGCATGAGCACACTGTGTGGATGGAGCAAGTCCAACTCTAGTCTATGCGGGGGTCACCTTTGTCTGCCTGAATCCAGTCATTCACATTAAATATTGAGCCGAAATTGCGATTCGGCCGATTAAGAAATGCAAAAATCTTCCGTACATCTGGCCCAAAGTTTCTAAAATTGTCAGAGACACAAGAGTGGATTCTGACTTGGGACAGATCTCAAATGTAGAGGTACACGAAAGAACAAACTGTTATTAGCAGAACTACAGAACATTTGAAATATGACTCATGCGGTATTGATCCAGTGGGTAATTTGGCAGAAAAACAAGATGCCTGAAGGCAAAACAAGGAAAGAGAGTGAAGGCGAATGCTTGATGTACCGTTCAGCACTCTAGGAAACCTGCAAAGGAAATCACCACCACCAGCCACAGGGAGAAAGCAGGCAGCATTAAAACAGTGCAGCCAATGGCCAGCTTGAGTCAAACCCAGCTCAACGAATCAGCGCCGGTCCTAGGCCTTCTGAGGCCCTGGGAGAAAGGGAAGATGTGAGGCCGCCCTAAGTGACATCACAGAAAGTGACTTCGCAAATTAATTGGTGAGAACGTACGGCAAATAACCAACTACCACTCAATTATCTATACTCTCGACCAACAAATTGTGAGAGTCTGGTTTCCACTTTTGAAAGGGCACATGAGTTCCCCGGGAGGCTCTGGCACCAGAATACATATGTCTATCAAAAAAAAAAAAACGAAACATTTTAAATATCATGATAAAGATACTAAGAATTGACAAACCAAGTAGGCTTGCATATTGGCACATGCACACATAAAGCACGCAAATATTGGCACATGCACACATAAAACATGAAAAATATTGGCACAAGCACACATAAAGCACGCAGTTATTGGCACATGCACACATAAAGCACACACATATGCACAGACACGCCAAAACACACACACACAGAATTTTTCTCAAGAGCCTAAAGACACACATTCACTAATCCACACACCCCAACAGTCACACTTAACACTATACAGCAGAAGGCTCAGGGTGATGTGCCTCGGGGTGGTACTGAGTGATGCAACTCAGGCCACCACTAATTGATACGCCTCCATAGGACACTCGCTGCCTACAATGATGCGAACCAGAGGGCAAAGAGTTATGTAAAGTAGTGGCCTATGGAAATGTACTATAAGGGCACACTGATGTAAGAAGCAGGTGGGCTCATGTTGGTGTCAGAGTCCTCCCATGTCAGGGAAGAACAGCTCCTCCAAACTTCTTTAAGGTGAGACACCTCGAAGCCCTTTTGTTTGTGAAAAATGACACAGAGAGGGCTTTTGGGTCAGCCTTCTTCGGATATTGGTTATTTTGGACCTTTTTTTAAGACAGTGTCATTCACATCTTGGTGGTTTTGGACTGTTCGGGACTGTGCATGATTTTCATTTGCACCTAAATTGGATACCACACTTCTGCATCTTTTGTGTCTAAACGTGCTTCTATTCCTAGAAGTGATTTTTGCTCCTAATTGTGCTTTCCCCCCTAAATATTACAGCCCGATTCTGCTAATTTTGCATGCATATGTGTTTGTGGACCTCTATTGATTTTTTACTCCTGTATATGTTTTTGTACCTTAAAGTGTCCCCACATTCTAGTTGATGAAGTACCAAAGGTGACTAGTCCCCTAACTCTGTTTTTTGCACCTAAATGCATTTTTGCACTTAATGTCTCCAGGTTCCTGCTAATGTTGTGCCAAAGGTGACTAAGCATCTTCAATCGTATGTCTGAAACATTCTAAGTATTATAATATAAATATGAAGCAGGTCTCTTACCTTAACTGCTTAACGACGACTCAACGAGGAGGCCGGGGCCCGACCGACTCCTGCCTGCAGCCCTGCCCACGCGGCCCGATCCGAGTAGTGACTGACTGCTCATGAATGGCATGTGCGCATGCTGAGTGCGTCACGCTGAGTGGGGGCTGGCCATAAAATCATGTCCAGGGCCGTCATTGGTAGCGCTTTCGCACGCTACCAGATTGACGGCCCTGGGACCCACTGTCACCCGCATCATGAGCAAGGCCGGCGTCACATCACCACCACTAAGGCACCACCACCACCACCAAGCTAGGTGGTGGGGTGCGCGCGTCACAGTGTGGGCGGTGCTTGCGCAGACAGTGTTTGGTTCCCGGCCTCCTTCCCTGCCTTAGTTTTACTGCCTGTGGCCCGGCCCGGGCCCCTGCGCGAGCGCGACGAGAGTGCTGTGCACACTGCGCAGCGCTTTTCCCATGATTATAATTTATTTATTCCTGCTGCCCGCAACTGCGGGGCCGGCGGCGGGGCCCCCCTGAGCGCGAGGCCCTGGGCAGCTGCCCATACCGCCCATGGGTAGGACCAGCCCTGCAACGAATGACGAGCCAGGCCACAGAAGAAACAGCGAGCATCCTTAGTAATATATGCCCTAAAGCCGGGAGTTGTTTATATATTTATTCCAGTTTATATATGTCAGGGATATAGTTTAAGGGTTGAGAGTGCTTTACAGTTGTATTTATTTATTTGTGTGTGTATTAGCAGTTGTATGTAGTGCAAACAGGGTCTAATGGCTGTCATAACACTTTAAATACTGCAGACAGACGCTTATACAAGAAAATTTCACTAGAAGGCTTTTTAGGATACACACAGATAGAGAGCACATGTAAGCAAACAGTATAACTCCACCAGAATGACCAGGAAGACACAGCAGTTACATTAAATAAAGGAGGGGATAGTGCAAATACATTACAATATCATGGTTGTCTAAAGCCATGGAGGAAAAACAATCTATGTATAGAGGGCCAGGTGTACTATTGAGCTAGTAGAATGCTGTATGAAGGTAGAAACTGGTACCCACCTCTAGGACAGGGCTGAAATGTCTTGGCTAGAAGGACTTTGGGTTAGATGGGATAGAATGGGGAAGAGGGGCTGAGTGGTAGGTATTTCTACAGGCACCATTTGTAGCCACAAAGTGAGTCGGCAAAGGCAGCACAGCACTGAGTATGCTACACTAGCAGCCCGTCCCGACGTTGTCCGGGAGCAACAGGCTTCCCCGACCCCCGCCCGCCCCGATATTGTCCAGCAGCCCGTCCCCCGCCTACCCCGACCCCTGCCTGCCCCGACCCCCGCCTGCCCCGACCTGGGTCCCCTTACCTCAGCCGCCGCTCCTCCCGCCTGTCCGCTGCTGATATACTGCTTTAAATATGTCTGTTCTTCTTTGCAGAGGTGTACAGCTGACCAATCCGTTCTACAGAGTGTACATTGGCTGGGAAAGCCTACATCATAGCTAATCTTTTTGGCCTAGAGGTGTGTTAATGATTGCTGTTTCACCATAAAAACACGGGATCATTCTCTTTTCTCCTGCAGCCCGGGCCCCCGCCCAGCCCGTCCTCCGCCCAGCCCGTCCCCTGCCTGCCCTGACATGGGTCCCCTTACATCAGCCGCCACTCCTCCCGCTCCTCCCGCCTGTCCGCTGCTCGCACCGCCGCTGGCCTGTCCGCTGCTCCTCACGTCAGCGCTCCTCCCCCGCGCCATGTCCACCGCTCCCTTACCTCAGCCGCCTCTCCTCCAGCCTGTCCACTGCTCGCACCGCCGCTGGTCTGTCCGCTGCTCCTCACGTCACTGCTCCTCCCCCGCGCCATGTCCGCCACTCCTGGACGCCGCTCCTCCCCGCGCTACTTCGGAGGGACTACTTTTTTTTTTACTGTAAATTTTTTAAATAACGTATTTTATTTTTTATTTATATAGCCTTTAACCATCTACACACCCTGACGATTCCAACGGTGTATCGGGTTTGTGGATTGGCGCTGTGGTTCCCGAGTTTACCCGCCTCAAAGGCTGAAAGTTCTTCCTTTATTATAGTAGTATAGATTTGGATAACGTCATCCATCCAATGTCCACCATTTCTGCACGAACAATGGAAAGGAGAAACATCTGTACCCAGTCAAAAGAGGATGACACGTCAGAGTGTGACCAGGTCAGGGTACTGGCACATTGTGTCCACGGTACTACACAAATATATTGCTCAAGCAGGAAATCTAGCCTGTAACTGGTCACTGGTTTATCAACAGCAGCACCCCACACATGGCACCTTTTAGCATAAACCAGCTTTTAGAATTAGTCAGGAAGTGAGTATAAAAATCAAGGAATGAATTTCAGAAAAAGACAACGACTTGCAAAAAATGGGTATTATTAAAAATGTTACTTTCTAGGCACACACTTATAAACTTGGTCAAGAGAGCACAACGTCAAAGCATTAGTACGTTTCGACTGTTTCACTATAGAAAGTGAGTTGATACATTTTCTAGATTTTCGTAGAAACACAGAAGTCGACTTTCTAAACATCCTGGCACCAAGGACTTAGTCAATGTAGCAATGGAATCAGAACTAGTTGTACTGCACCCATGACACAATTCACTGAGCAATATTTGAGTGAGATGTGTTTCAGGTGACGAGTAATCCCATGAGACATTACAGGTATAGTTAGTCTTTTAATAAAGAACTACTTTTTTGAAAACATTAAAGCATGAGGGGTATATTTTAAATATTTATTTAAAATCAGAATCCGTCTAGTGTATTATAACAACAATAAAGACAAATAAAAGGGCAGCAGCAATGTCCACCAAAAGCATAAATAAGAGAATCCACTCTAACATGGTCGGGGTCATGGGTTTATAGCAATCCTACGCTCATTCTACCATTTCCAACCATGAATCTAATTCTAGCACAGCAAAAAACAAAAAAAGTATTTTGATTTTCGGAGATGGTACACACCCGCGTATATGTTGGGACAACAGCTCTTATGTTCAATGCAGTCTCAAGGGTTGCCTTTCTCGTCTCAAGAGGCCAGATGCACTGATAAGTCCGCTAGCGACGGTTAAATGCCTCCTGCCCCGGTAGCCTTCATTTGGGACCAGAGATTTGATTCTGTACAGCCTGTCCTAGTGTTATCTGTTGTGAAGATTCCCCCCTATCCTTCACCCTTTGTCCTTGAATTGTTTAACATTGCTGTTAGAAACTTTTAGCAAAAGCAAATAACAGAAAGTGGCCAAATGCCCTTTCGATTATTTTTGTTTTATGATAAAGTGTTCTTTTGAAATGCAACAGTAAACAAAGCACGTAGTTGTCAACCTTATAGAAACTCTTAGAAATCAATAGCAAGCTAATGTGAACTAAAGCAATAATAAAAATTCAAAGTAAATACTGTAAATATGTTCACAAAGGTGCGTCATATTAATCACACACATTTAGCATTTTACCAATTCTACATATTCACTTTTTGATTAATTGACCGTCACATGTAACTCGAGCAGGGGAATACCTAGAATAGAAAAGACTTAATATTCATAACAGAAAGAGGGATGTGGGCAGGAGAATATGGTGTGACCTAAAGTCCAGCGAAAGCCACAGCGCTGATGTAACTGCAGCTCTGCGGAGTAGTACTCAAGCTGCAATTTACACAGTCGGTGTACAGTGGGTGTCACTGAAGCCCCAGGGATGGGGGCATTCCTCCATAGAGTCCTCCCCCTCACAAACCTCCTCCCTAAGCAATGAATAAATTATTACACAAAGGATGACAGCAGTCTAGAGCTGCACAAGTTAAACAAAGGTTGACAGCAGTCTAAATCTGCACATATTACACAAAGGGTGACAGCAGTCTACATCTGCACATATTACACAAAGGGTGACAGCAGTCTACATCTGCACATATTACACAAAGGGTGACAGCAGTCTACATCTGCACATATTACACAAAGGGTGACAGCAGTCTAAATCTGCACATATTACACAAAGGGTGACAGCAGTCTAAATCTACACATATTGCACAAAGGATGCCAGCAGTCTAAATCTGCCCACCCAACGTGTGCCTGAATCCAAGCACATCACCAATGAGCACAGCAACAAATACGACACGATGTGTCCACTGTGTGAAATTCTGCATTTTACATGTTTATATGTTGGTTGGGTCCAAAGAAATAGCTGTATGCCATAAGAGCAGATCTCTAAAACATCAATATACATTTTAGGAGAAGTCCTAATGTCTCTTTTTAGAACCAAAACTACCATGCTACACTTATAAACCCTTCTGTAAAGTGTAAGCCCACACCAGTGTACACAGTGTAGAATACATTTGTGTACACAATATTTGCTTGAATCCTCTTTAAGCTCACATCACCTTCAGAAATATGTATGGCATCTATACTGGGCAGTAATAACATTTCATTAACACTGCAACTTAGATGAACGTTGGCATAGCAACATACACACAGAGGTACCAAGACCAACTACCTAACAACCACAAAGAAGCACTAAGACAAATGTAGTGGGGATGAACTGCAAGAATAGATCATTTCATATCTAGTAGATCTCCGCCTGGTGAAAACTGCACTCTTTATTTTGAATCGTGGGAGGGGAGCAGGGAGGGCAAAAACGTCACTATATCGACTCCTTTTCTGGGGTTTTCCGTTTCCATATTCTCCTCTTGTTTTTTAGTCGGTCTTGGGAATTGCCCTGTTCACGGTGCTCAATAGTGCCCTTGAAATCAGAGACAACATCCCTGAGGCCTATTGCAAATGGAAGGAGAAAACTATCCTTCCACAACTAACCCCATCGTCGTTCCACCACCTGGGCATTCCCAACTCCTTGCCCTCTTCTTCCTTACATCAATGGACCATCCATACCTAGACCAGGTCTTTGCTCTTTACTGCTCTTCCTCAGTGCCATGCTTCTATCCCTGATTTCTGCCATAGTCCCAAGCCGCTATTGATGCAACTTTACCACCACCCTGGTATACACTGCAATCTACGGCTGGACCGGCCACTAAGCTGCCTTCCATCTTTGTTCCGTCTTCTCTCACTGTTTCCCACCTGGCTGAAGTCCCACAACAATGAGGAAGTGCACATTTCATCTCTCTCATTGGCCTCTTTCTTAGCTCTGGTACTCGCACTTTACTTACTTGGACATAGGGTGATCCTGTTTCACTTCAGCTGAGATCAATGCAACTTGACCATTCTAAAAATATGGAGTGATCCAGGTTCCGGCTTCAAAAGTATTGAATATAGCTGTAATGAAGAACAGCTTCCAATAATTGTGTGCTAAAAGTTGACTCCTTGGTTGTATTAGGAACAGGCATGGGGCAAGACCACATACCCTACTCTGCTGCCTGGCCACGACTACCATGATATGGAGGGCATTTTAAGAGAGGACCATATTTAACTCATCCTGGGCTATTCTGGTACAATTCAATACCCTGTCATTAAAACAATCTGTAGCAATGCTCTCTGTAGATGGGAACATAACAGCTCATTAACTTCAAAAGTGAACTATGAACACGCATGTTATCCTTATTATTATAATATGCAATTTTATACCTGTGTTCATTCCCAGATGTCCTAATCAGGTCAAATGAAGGGTGGCTCATCTTCTAGGTAATTATGTGTGCCCAACAGCCTACTGTACACCTTTGTGAATGATACTTAAGACTGGGTCGAGTCCCCATCCCTTACCCTTGGCCTTGTTTGACAACATTCATTTGAAAGTAGAAGCATGAAAAGCAGTATCACCTGTTCCGCTCATCAATGCCCAGACCTTCGATGTCTGCAGTAGAAAAAAAGAAAGTCAGACGACTCCCTTAGGAAACATCAGGTACCGAAATATAAACAATATTAGAACATTGGAATGTTGGGAGCTCCATTGCAGACAATGGAGTGCTCCCTGCTTCTACGGGCCGGTAAAGGCCCGCAGAGCAACATTCCAATGTTCTACAAAGGCTTCTCGAAGTTCGAGGGGATTTATATCCCCTCGAGCTTCGAGAACCCTTTGTTTAATTTGTTAGAACATTCTGCCCTCTAGTGGCAGAATGTTCTAATAGCCTTATAGCCCTTCGTAGCAGGGCTATACGGCTATTAAAGTCCCGCTGTTTCGTTAAAGTCCCTCGCCTTCGGCTCGGGCCTTTAACGATTCAGCGGGCCTTTAATAGCCGGTATAACCCGCTACGGCAGGCTATAAGGCTATATAGTGGCTGTGACATGAAAGGCAGATCTGCAGATCTTTGGGTTAAAGCACCGCAGTAGCAATGAGTGCTTCTTGAAGGTCTCATCTTTGAGTCCTAGCAGAGAGGGCTCCCTGTTTAATCCCAAGAGTGACAATCAAATGAGTACCATTGAAGTATGTAATAGTAATACCTGTGGCTTATATCTTGATTTTGGTTATTCGTGTTTGTGTTAGTTATTGTTGATTGATTGGCAGTCATTGATATGCAATAAATCACACACCAATATCAAATGCCCAGTGTGCATCTATACTGTGTGTTGACATTAACCTTGTCATAAAAGCAGTAGGGTTCTTACACTACTCCTCTTCCTCAGGCATGAATGTTTCAATCCACCTCAATGGACCCTGCACACCTTCAGGAAGAACCTCAAGACCTGGCTCTTCGACTGAGCCGGAGCTGCACCTCCCCCACCCCCAGCGCCTTTATACCCTCACGGGTGAGTAGCGCGCTTTATAAATCCCTGATTAATTGAATTCCCTGCTCTGACTGAATGGAGGTTGCTGCTATTTCCCATTGAAGCACGTTTTATGACTGTTTCTATGTTCTGCACAATTCACAATCCAAAAGTAAAACCCCTGTAGTTCTGGAGCTCCTGGACCGCCCAGACCAGGAACAGCACTGAGGGTCAGCCACAGACAGCCAGCAAGATCTACAATGGATGCATGGTCACTGGCTGACTCTGAACTTCAGATGTCTTAGTCACTCAGCGAAGAGTGGTGACTGCCCCAGTGTGCTTCATTGGAACCTTCCTCCCCATTACTCTCCACAAACATTTCAGTGGGGTCTCCCTCATTCATTCGTTCATCCATACCAGTGATAACTGACCTCCCACAGTTCAACTGGTCCCCACTCGTTTGCTGCATCGCTGTTTTCATACACATGTACACAACTTGAGGGTCACTCATTTCTCATCACCAGTTTCATCCATTTGAATGGAGTCTCACCCGTGTCTCACAATAATGGCCTCAAGGACTTCAATGGAGCTTCAACTCATTCACCACAACACTGGCTGCACAGAAGAGTATGAAGTTTCACTCATTCCTCACATCACTGGCCTCTTACATGTCTATAGGATCACACTCATTCATCCCATCACTGGCTTCTTACATGTCTATAGGATCACACTCATTCATCCCATCACTGGCTTCTTACATGTCCATAGGATCTCAATCATTCATCACATGAGTGGCCTCTTACATGTCCATAGGATCTCACTCATTCATCACATCAGTGGCCTCTTACATGTCCATAGGATCACACTCATTCATCCCATCACTGGCCTCTTACATGTCTCTTTGGGTCTCACTCATTCATCCCATCACTGGCCTCTTACATGTCTATAGGATCACACTCATTCATCCCATCACTGGCTTCTTACATGTCTATAGGATCACACTCATTCATCCCATCACTGGCTTCTTACATGTCCATAGGATCTCAATCATTCATCACATGAGTGGCCTCTTACATGTCCATAGGATCTCACTCATTCATCACATCAGTGGCCTCTTACATGTCCATAGGATCACACTCATTCATCCCATCACTGGCCTCTTACATGTCTCTTTGGGTCTCACTCATTCATCCCATCACTGGCTTCTTACATGTCTATAGGATCACACTCATTCATCCCATCACTGGCTTCTTACATGTCTATAGGATCACACTCATTCATCCCATCACTGGCTTCTGACATGTCCATAGGATCTCAATCATTAATCACATCAGTGGCCTCTTACATGTCCAGAGGATCTCACTCATTCATCACATCACTGGCCTCTTACATGTCCATAGGATCTCACTCATTCATCCCATCACTGGCTTCTTACATGTCAATAGGATCACACTCATTCATCCCATCACTGGCTTCTTACATGTCCATAGGATCACACTCATTCATCCCATCACTGGCTTCTTTCATGTCTATAGGATCACACTCATTCATCCCATCACTGGCTTCTTACATGTCCATAGGATCACACTCATTCATTACATCACTGGCTTCTTACATGTCCATGGGATCTCACTCATTCATCACATCACTGGCCTCTTACATGTCCATAGGATCACACTCATTCATTACATCACTGGCTTCTTACATGTCCATGGGATCTCACTCATTCATCACATCACTGGCCTCTTACATGTCCATAGGATCTCACTCATTCATCCCATCACTGGCTTCTTACATGTCTATAGGATCACACTCATTCATCCCATCACTGGCTTCTTACATGTCCATAGGATCACACTCATTCATCCCATCACTGGCTTCTTACATGTCTATAGGATCACACTCATTCATCCCATCACTGGCTTCTTACATGTCCATAGGATCTCAATCATTAATCACATCGGTGGCCTCTTACATGTCCATAGGATCTCACTCATTCATCACATCAGTGGCCTCTTACATGTCTCTGTGGATCTCATTCATTCATCCCATCAGCGGCCTCTTACATGTCTCATTGGATCTCATTCATTCATCCCATCACTGGCCTCTTACATGTCTCTGTGGTCTCACTCATTCATCCCATCACTGGCCTCTTACATGTCCATAGGATCTCACTCATTCATCCCATCACTGGCTTCTTACATGTCTATAGGATCACACTCATTCATCCCATCACTGGCCCTTACATGTCTATAGGATCACACTCATTCATCCCATCACTGGCTTCTTACATGTCTATAGGATCACACTCACTCATCCCATCACTGGCTTCTTACATGTCTATAGGATCACACTCATTCATCCCATCACTGGCTTCTTACATGTCTATAGGATCACACTCATTCATCCCATCACTGGCTTCTTACATGTCCATAGGATCACACTCATTCATCCCATCACTGGCTTCTTACATGTCTATAGGATCATAATCATTCATCCCATCACTGGCTTCTTACATGTCTATAGGATCACACTCATTCATCCCATCACTGGCTTCTTACATTTCCATAGGATCTCAATCATTAATCACATCAGTGGCCTCTTACATGTCCATAGGATCTCACTCATTCATCCCATCACTGGCCTCTTACATGTCTCTGTGGATCTCATTCATTCATCCCATCAGTGTCCTCTTACATGCCTCATTGGATCTCACTCATTCATCCCATCACTGGCCTCTTACATGTCCATAGGATCTCACTCATTCATTACATCACTGGCTTCTTACATGTCCATAGGATCTCACTCATTCATTACATCACTGGCCTCTTACATGTCCAGAGGATCTCACTCATTCATCCCATCACTGGCCTCTTACATGTCGATAGGATCTCACTCATTCATTACATCACTGGCTTCTTACATGTCCATAGGATCTCACTCGTTCATCCCATCACTGGCCTCTTACATGTCTCTGTGGATCTCATTCATTCATCCCATCAGTGGCCTCTTACATGTCTTATTGGATCTCATTCATTCATCCCATCACTGGCCTCTTACATGTCTCATTGGATCTCATTCATTCATCCCATCACTGGCCTCTTACATGTCTCTGTGGTCTCACTCATTCATTACATCACAGGCGTCTTACATGTCCATAGGATCTCACTCATTCATCCCATCACTGGCCTCTTACATGTCCATAGGATCTCAATCATTCATCCCATCACTGGCCTCTTACATGTCCATAGGATCTCACTCATTCATTACATCACTGGCCTCTTACATGTCCATAGGATCTCACTCATTCATCCCATCACTGGCTTCTTACATGTCTATAGGATCACACTCATTCATCCCATCACTGGCTTCTTACTTGTCTATAGGATCTCACTCATTCATCCCATCACTGGCTTCTTACATGTCCATAGGATCTCACTCATTCGTCCCATCACTGGCTTCTTACATGTCTATAGGATCACACTCATTCATCCCATCACTGGCTTCTTACATGTCTTTAGGATCTCAATCATTAATCACATCAGTGGCCTCTTACATGTCTATAGAATCTCACTCATTCCTCACATCACTGGCATCTTACATGTCTCATTGGATCTCATTCATTCATCCCGTCACTGGCCTCTTACATGTCTCTGTGGTCTCACTCATTCATTACATCACTGGCTTCTTACATGTCCATAGGATCTCACTCCTTCATCCCATCACTGGCCTCTTACATGTCCATAGGATCTCAATCATTCATCCCATCACTGGCCTCTTACATGTCCATAGGATCTCACTCATTCATTACATCACTGGCCTCTTACATGTCCATAGGATCTCACTCATTCATCCCATCACTGGCTTCTTACATGTCTATAGGATCACACTCATTCATCCCATCACTGGCTTCTTACTTGTCTATAGGATCTCACTCATTCATCCCATCACTGGCTTTTTACATGTCCATAGGATCTCACTCATTCATCCCATCACTGGCTTCTTACATGTCTATAGGATCACACTCATTCATCCCATCACTGGCTTCTTACATGTCTATAGGATCTCAATCATTAATCACATCAGTGGCCTCTTACATGTCTATAGGATATCACTCATTCCTCACATCACTGGCATCTTACTTGTCTATAGGATATCACTCATGCATCCCAGCACTGACCTCTACACGTCTCATTGGATCTCCCTCATTCATCCCATCACTGGCCTTTAACATGTCTCTGTGGTCTCACTCATTCATTACATCACTGGCCTCTTACATGTCCAAAGGATCTCACTCATTCATTACATCACTGGCTTCTTACATGTGCAGAGGATCTTACTCATTCATCCCATCACTTGCCTCTTACATGTCCATAAGATCTCACTCATTCATTACATCACTGGCTTCTTACATGTCCAGAGGATCTCACTCATTCATCCCATCACTGGCCTCTTACATGTCCATAGGATCTCACTCATTCATTACATCACTGGCCTCTTACATGTCCAGAGGATCTCACTCATTCATCCCATCACTGGCCTCTTACATGTCCATAGGATCTCACTCATTCATTACATCACTGGCTTCTTACATGTCCATAGGATCTCACTCATTCATCACATCACTGGCCTCTTACATGTCTCTGTGGATCTCATTCATTCATCCCATCAGTGGCCTCTTACATGTCTCATTGGATCTCATTCATTCATCCCATCACTGGCTTCTTACATGTCCATAGGATCTCACTCATTCATTACATCACTGGCCTCTTACATGTCCAGAGGATCTCAAACATTCATCCCATCACTGGCCTCTTACATGTCCATAGGATCTCACTCATTCATTACATCACTGGCTTCTTACATGTCCATAGGATCTCACTCATTCATAACATCACTGGCCACTTACATGTCTCTGTGGATCTCATTCATTCATCCCATCAGTGGCCTCTTACATGTCTCATTGGATCTCATTCATTCATCCCATCACTGGCCTCTTACATGTCTCTGTGGTCTCACTCATTCATTACATCACTGGCTTCTTACATGTCCATAGGATCTCACTCATTCATACCATTACTGGCCTCTTACATGTCCATAGGATCTCAATCATTCATCCCATCACTGGCCTCTTACATGTCCATAGGATCTCACTCATTCATTACATCACTGGCCTCTTACATGTCCATAGGATCTCACTCATTCATCCCATCACTGGCTTCTTAACTGTCTATAGGATCACACTCATTCATCCCATCACTGGCTTCTTACTTGTCTATAGGATCTCACTCATTCATCCCATCACTGCCTTTTTACATGTCCATAGGATCTCACTCATTCATCCCATCACTGGCTTCTTACATGTCTATAGGATCACACTCATTCATCCCATCACTGGCTTCTTACATGTCTATAGGATCTCAATCATTAATCACATCAGTGGCCTCTTACATGTCTATAGGATATCACTCATTCCTCACATCACTGGCATCTTACTTGTCTATAGGATGTCACTCATGCATCCCAGCACTGACCTCTACACGTCTCATTGGATCTCACTCATTCATCCCATCACTGGCCTTTAACATGTCTCTGTGGTCTCACTCATTCATTACATCACTGGCTTCTTACATGTCCATAGGATCTCACTCATTCATCCCATCACTGGCCTCTAACATGTCTCTGTGGTCTCACTCATTCATTACATCACTGGCTTCTTATATGTCCATAGGATCTCACTCATTCATCCCATAACTGGCCTCTTACATGTCCATGAGATCTCAATCATTCATCCCATCACTGGCCTCTTACATGTCCATAGGATCTCAATCATTAATCACATCAGTGGCCTCTTACATGTCCATAGGATCTCACTCATTCATCCCATCACTGGCCCTTCTACATGTCCATAGGATCTCACTCATTCATCCCATCAGTGGCCTCTTACATGTCCATAGGATCTCACTCATTCATCTCATCACTGGCCTCTCACTTGTCTATAGGATCTAACTCATTCATCCCATCACAGGCCTCTTACTTGTCTATAGGATCTCAATCATTCATCCCATCTCTGGCCTCTTACTTGTCTATAGGATCTCACTCATTCATTACATCACTGGCTTCTTACATGTCCATAGGATCTCATTCATTCATCCCATCACTGACCTCTTACATGTCCATAGGATCTCACTAATTCATAACATCACTGGCCACTTACATGTCTCTGTGGATCTCATTCATTCATCCCATCAGTGGCCTCTTACATGTCTCATTGGATCTCATTCATTCATCCCATCACTGGCCTCTTACATGTCTCTGTGGTCTCACTCATTCATTACATCACTGGCTTCTTACATGTCCATAGGATCTCACTCATTCATCCCATTACTGGCCTCTTACATGTCCATAGGATCTCAATCATTCATCCCATCACTGGCCTCTTACATGTCCATAGGATCTCACTCATTCATTACATCACTGGCCTCTTACATGTCCATAGGATCTCACTCATTCATCCCATCACTGGCTTCTTAACTGTCTATAGGATCACACTCATTCATCCCATCACTGGCTTCTTACTTGTCTATAGGATCTCACTCATTCATCCCATCACTGCCTTTTTACATGTCCATAGGATCTCACTCATTCATCCCATCACTGGCTTCTTACATGTCTATAGGATCACACTCATTCATCCCATCACTGGCTTCTTACATGTCTATAGGATCTCAATCATTAATCACATCAGTGGCCTCTTACATGTCTATAGGATATCACTCATTCCTCACATCACTGGCATCTTACTTGTCTATAGGATATCACTCATGCATCCCAGCACTGACCTCTACACGTCTCATTGGATCTCACTCATTCATCCCATCACTGGCCTTTAACATGTCTCTGTGGTCTCACTCATTCATTACATCACTGGCTTCTTACATGTCCATAGGATCTCACTCATTCATCCCATCACTGGCCTCTAACATGTCTCTGTGGTCTCACTCATTCATTACATCACTGGCTTCTTATATGTCCATAGGATCTCACTCATTCATCCCATAACTGGCCTCTTACATGTCCATAAGATCTCAATCATTCATCCCATCACTGGCCTCTTACATGTCCATAGGATCTCAATCATTAATCACATCAGTGGCCTCTTACATGTCCATAGGATCTCACTCATTCATCCCATCACTGGCCCTTCTACATGTCCATAGGATCTCACTCATTCATCCCATCAGTGGCCTCTTACATGTCCATAGGATCTCACTCATTCATCTCATCACTGGCCTCTCACTTGTCTATAGGATCTAACTCATTCATCCCATCACAGGCCTCTTACTTGTCTATAGGATCTCAATCATTCATCCCATCTCTGGCCTCTTACTTGTCTATAGGATCTCACTCATTCATTACATCACTGGCTTCTTACATGTCCATAGGATCTAATTCATTCATCCCATCACTGACCTCTTACATGTCCATAGGATCTCACTCATTCATTACATCACTGGCCTCTTACATGTCCATAGGATCTCACTCATTCATTACATAACTGGCTTCTTACTTGTCCATAGGATCACACTCATTCATTACATCACTGGCTTCTTACATGTCCATAGGATCTCACTCATTCATCACATCAGTGGGCTCTTACATGTCCATAGGATCTCACTCATTCATTACATCACTGGCTTCTTACATGTCCATAGGACCACACTCATTCATCCCATCACTGGCTTCTTACATGTCTATAGGATCACACTCATTCATCCCATCACTGGCTTCTTACTTGTCTATAGGATCACACTCATTCATCCCATCACTGGCTTCTTACATGTCTATAGGATCACACTCATTCATCCCATCACTGGCTTCTTACTTGTCTATAGGATATCACTCATGCATCCCAACACTGGCTTCTTACATGTGTACAGGATCACACTCATTCATTCCATCACTGGCCTCATACATGTCTATAGGGTCACACTCATTCATCCTATCACTGGCTTCTTACATGTCTATAGGATCACACTCATTCATCCCATCACTGGCTTCTTACATGTCCATAGGATCTCAAACATTAATCACGTCAGTGGCCTCTTACATGTCCATGGGATCTCACTCATTCATCACATCACTGGCCTCTTACATGTCCATAGGATCTCACTCATTCGTCCCATCACTGGCTTCTTACATGTCTATAGGATCACACTCATTCATCCCATCACTGGCTTCTTACATGTCCATAGGATCACACTCATTCATCCCATCACTGGCTTCTTACATGTCCATAGGATCTCAATCATTAATCACATCGGTGGCCTCTTACATGTCCATAGGATCTCAATCATTCATCACATCAGTGGCCTCTTACATGTCTCTGTGGATCTCATTCATTCATCCCATCAGTGGCCTCTTACATGTCTCATTGGATCTCATTCATTCATCCCATCACTGGCCTCTTACATGTCTCTGTGGTCTCACTCATTCATCCCATCACTGGCTTCTTACATGTCTATAGGATCACACTCATTCATCCCATCACTGGCTTCTTACATGTCCATAGGATCTCACTCATTCATCACATCAGTGGCCTCTCACATGTCTCTGTGGATCACACTCATTCATCCCATCACTGGCCTCTTACATGTCCAGAGGATCTCACTCATTCATCCCATCACTGGCCTCTTACATGTCCATAGGATCTCACTCATTCATTACATCACTGGCTTCTTACATGTCCATAGGATCTCACTCATTCATCACATCACTGGCCTCTTACATGTCTCTGTGGATCTCATTCATTCATCCCATCAGTGGCCTCTTACATGTCTCATTGGATCTCATTCATTCATCCCATCACTGGCTTCTTACATGTCCATAGGATCTCACTCATTCATTACATCACTGGCCTCTTACATGTCCAGAGGATCTCACTCATTCATCCCATCACTGACCTCTTACATGTCCATAGGATCTCACTCATTCATTACATCACTGGCTTCTTACATGTCCATAGGATCTCACTCATTCATCACATCACTGGCCACTTACATGTCTCTGTGGATCTCATTCATTCATCCCATCAGTGGCCTCTTACATGTCTCATTGGATCTCATTCATTCATCCCATCACTGGCCTCTTACATGTCTCTGTGGTCTCACTCATTCATTACATCACTGGCTTCTTACATGTCCATAGGATCTCACTCATTCATCCCATCACTGGCCTCTTACATGTCCATAGGATCTCAATCATTCATCCCATCACTGGCCTCTTACATGTCCATAGGATCTCACTCATTCATTACATCACTGGCCTCTTACATGTCCATAGGATCTCACTCATTCATCCCATCACTGGCTTCTTACATGTCTATAGGATCACACTCATTCATCCCATCACTGGCTTCTTACTTGTCTATAGGATCTCACTCATTCATCCCATCACTGGCTTTTTACATGTCCATAGGATCTCACTCATTCATCCCATCACTGGCTTCTTACATGTCTATAGGATCACACTCATTCATCCCATCACTGGCTTCTTACATGTCTATAGGATCTCAATCATTAATCACATCAGTGGCCTCTTACATGTCTATAGGATATCACTCATTCCTCACATCACTGGCATCTTACTTGTCTATAGGATATCACTCATGCATCCCAGCACTGACCTCTACACGTCTCATTGGATCTCCCTCATTCATCCCATCACTGGCCTTTAACATCTCTCTGTGGTCTCACTCATTCATTACATCACTGGCTTCTTACATGTCCATAGGATCTCACTCATTCATCCCATCACTGGCCTCTAACATGTCTCTGTGGTCTCACTCATTCATTACATCACTGGCTTCTTATATGTCCATAGGATCTCACTAATTCATCCCATAACTGGCCTCTTACATGTCCATAATATCTCAATCATTCATCCCATCACTGGCCTCTTACATGTCCATAGGATCTCAATCATTAATCACATCAGTGGCCTCTTACATGTCCATAGGATCTCACTCATTCATCCCATCAATGGCCCTTCTACATGTCCATAGGATCTCACTCATTCATCCCATCACTGGCCTCTTACATGTCCATAGGATCTCACTCATTCATCTCATCACTGGCCTCTCACTTGTCTATAGGATCTCACTCATTCATCCCATCACAGGCCTCTTAATTGTCTATAGGATCTCAATCATTCATCCCATCTCTGGCCTCTTACTTGTCTATAGGATCTCACTCATTCATTACTTCACTGGCTTCTTACATGTCCATAGGATCTAATTCATTCATCCCATCACTGGCCTCTTACATGTCCATAGGATCTCACTCATTCATTACATCACTGTCCTCTTACATGTCCATAGGATCTCACTCATTCATTACATAACTGGCTTTTTACATGTCCATAGGATCTCACTCATTCATTACATCACTGGCTTCTTACATGTCCATAGGATCACACTCATTCATTACATCACTGGCTTCTTACATGTCCATAGGATCTCACTCATTCATCACATCAGTGGGCTCTTACATGTCCATAGGATCTCACTCATTCATTACATCACTGGCTTCTTACATGTCCATAGGACCACACTCATTCATCCCATCACTGGCTTCTTACATGTCTATAGGATCACACTCATTCATCCCATTACTGGCTTCTTTCTTGTCTATAGGATCACACTCATTCATCCCATCACTGGCTTCTTACATGTTTATAGGATCACACTCATTCATCCCATCACTGGCTTCTTACTTGTCTATAGGATATCACCCATGCATCCCAGCACTGGCTTCTTACATGTGTACAGGATCACACTCATTCATTCCATCACTGGCCTCATACATGTCTATAGGGTCACACTCATACATCCTATCACTGGCTTCTTACATGTCTATAGGATCACACTCATTCATCCCATCACTGGCTTCTTACATGTCCATAGGATCTCAATCATTAATCACATCAGTGGCCTCTTACATGTCCATGGGATCTCACTCATTCATCACATCACTGGCCTCTTACATGTCCATAGGATCTCACTCATTCATCCCATCACTGGCTTCTTACATGTCTATAGGATCACACTCATTCATCCCATCACTGACTTCTTACATGTCCATAGGATCACACTCATTCATCCCATCACTGGCTTCTTACATGTCTATAGGATCACACTCATTCATCCCATCACTGGCTTCTTACATGTCCATAGGATGTCAATCATTAATCACATCGGTGGCCTCTTACATGTCCATAGGATCTCACTCATTCATCACATCAGTGGCCTCTTACATGTCTCTGTGGATCTCATTCATTCATCCCATCAGCGGCCTCTTACATGTCTCATTGGATCTCATTCATTCATCCCATCACTGGCCTCTTACATGTCTCTGTGGTCTCACTCATTCATCCCATCACTGGCCTCTTACATGTCCATAGGATCTCACTCATTCATCCCATCACTGGCTTCTTACATGTCTATAGGATCACACTCATTCATCCCATCACTGGCCCTTACATGTCTATAGGATCACACTCATTCATCCCATCACTGGCTTCTTACATGTCTATAGGATCACACTCATTCATCCCATCACTGGCTTCTTACATGTCTATAGGATCACACTCATTCATCCCATCACTGGCTTCTTACATGTCTATAGGATCACACTCATTCATCCCATCACTGGCTTCTTACATGTCCATAGGATCACACTCATTCATCCCATCACTGGCTTCTTACATGTCTATAGGATCATAATCATTCATCCCATCACTGGCTTCTTACATGTCTATAGGATCACACTCATTCATCCCATCACTGGCTTCTTACATGTCCATAGGATCTCAATCATTAATCACATCAGTGGCCTCTTACATGTCCATAGGATCTCACTCATTCATCCCATCACTGGCCTCTTACATGTCCATAGGATCTCACTCATTCATTACATCACTGGCTTCTTACATGTCCATAGGATCTCACTCATTCATTACATCACTGGCCTCTTACATGTCCAGAGGATCTCACTCATTCATCCCATCACTGGCCTCTTACATGTCCATAGGATCTCACTCATTCATTACATCACTGGCTTCTTACATGTCCATAGGATCTCACTCGTTCATCCCATCACTGGCCTCTTACATGTCTCTGTGGATCTCATTCATTCATCCCATCAGTGGCCTCTTACATGTCTTATTGGATCTCATTCATTCATCCCATCACTGGCCTCTTACATGTCTCATTGGATCTCATTCATTCATCCCGTCACTGGCCTCTTACATGTCTCTGTGGTCTCACTCATTCATTACATCACTGGCTTCTTACATGTCCATAGGATCTCACTCATTCATCCCATCACTGGCCTCTTACATGTCCATAGGATCTCAATCATTCATCCCATCACTGGCCTCTTACATGTCCATAGGATCTCACTCATTCATTACATCACTGGCCTCTTACATGTCCATAGGATCTCACTCATTCATCCCATCACTGGCTTCTTACATGTCTATAGGATCACACTCATTCATCCCATCACTGGCTTCTTACTTGTCTATAGGATCTCACTCATTCATCCCATCACTGGCTTTTTACATGTCCATAGGATCTCACTCATTCATCCCATCACTGGCTTCTTACATGTCTATAGGATCACACTCATTCATCCCATCACTGGCTTCTTACATGTCTATAGGATCTCAATCATTAATCACATCAGTGGCCTCTTACATGTCTATAGGATATCACTCATTCCTCACATCACTGGCATCTTACTTGTCTATAGGATATCACTCATGCATCCCAGCACTGACCTCTACACGTCTCATTGGATCTCCCTCATTCATCCCATCACTGGCCTTTAACATGTCTCTGTGGTCTCACTCATTCATTACATCACTGGCTTCTTACATGTCCATAGGATCTCACTCATTCATCCCATCACTGGCCTCTAACATGTCTCTGTGGTCTCACTCATTCATTACATCACTGGCTTCTTATATGTCCATAGGATCTCACTAATTCATCCCATAACTGGCCTCTTACATGTCCATAATATCTCAATCATTCATCCCATCACTGGCCTCTTACATGTCCATAGGATCTCAATCATTAATCACATCAGTGGCCTCTTACATGTCCATAGGATCTCACTCATTCATCCCATCAATGGCCCTTCTACATGTCCATAGGATCTCACTCATTCATCCATTCACTGGCCTCTTACATGTCCATAGGATCTCACTCATTCATCTCATCACTGGCCTCTCACTTGTCTATAGGATCTCACTCATTTATCCCATCACAGGCCTCTTACTTGTCTATAGGATCTCAATCATTCATCCCATCTCTGGCCTCTTACTTGTCTATAGGATCTCACTCATTCATTACATCACTGGCTTCTTACATGTCCATAGGATCTCATTCATTCATCCCATCACTGGCCTCTTACATGTCCATAGGATCTCACTCATTCATTACATCACTGGCCTCTTACATGTCCATAGGATCTCACTCATTCATTACATAACTGGCTTTTTACATGTCCATAGGATCTCACTCATTCATTACATCACTGGCTTCTTACATGTCCATAGGATCACACTCATTCATTACATCACTGGCTTCTTACATGTCCATAGGATCTCACTCATTCATCACATCGGTGGGCTCTTACATGTCCATAGGATCTCACTCATTCATTATATCACTGGCTTCTTACATGTCCATAGGACCACACTCATTCATCCCATCACTGGCTTCTTACATGTCTATAGGATCACACTTATTCATCCAATTACTGGCTTCTTTCTTGTCTATAGGATCACACTCATTCATCCCATCACTGGCTTCTTACATGTCTACAGGATCACACTCATTCATCCCATCACTGGCTTCTTACTTGTCTATAGGATATCACCCATGCATCCCAGCACTGGCTTCTTACATGTGTACAGGATCACACTCATTCATTCCATCACTGGCCTCATACATGTCTATAGGGTCACACTCATACATCCTATCACTGGCTTCTTACATGTCTATAGGATCACACTCATTCATCCCATCACTGGCTTCTTACATGTCCATAGGATCTCAATCATTAATCACATCAGTGGCCTCTTACATGTCCATGGGATCTCACTCATTCATCACATCACTGGCCTCTTACATGTCCATAGGATCTCACTCATTCATCCCATCACTGGCTTCTTACATGTCTATAGGATCACACTCATTCAGCCCATCACTGGCTTCTTACATGTCCATAGGATCACACTCATTCATCCCATCACTGGCTTCTTACATGTCTATAGGATCACACTCATTCATCCCATCACTGGCTTCTTACATGTCCATAGGATCTCAATCATTAATCACATCGGTGGCCTCTTACATGTCCATAGGATCTCACTCATTCATCACATCAGTGGCCTCTTACATGTCTCTGTGGATCTCATTCATTCATCCCATCAGCGGCCTCTTACATGTCTCATTGGATCTCATTCATTCATCCCATCACTGGCCTCTTACATGTCTCTGTGGTCTCACTCATTCATCCCATCACTGGCCTCTTACATGTCCATAGGATCTCACTCATTCATCCCATCACTGGCTTCTTACATGTCTATAGGATCACACTCATTCATCCCATCACTGGCCCTTACATGTCTATAGGATCACACTCATTCATCCCATCACTGGCTTCTTACATGTCTATAGGATCACACTCCCTCATCCCATCACTGGCTTCTTACATGTCTATAGGATCACACTCATTCATCCCATCACTGGCTTCTTACATGTCTATAGGATCACACTCATTCATCCCATCACTGGCTTCTTACATGTCCATAGGATCACACTCATTCATCCCATCACTGGCTTCTTACATGTCTATAGGATCATAATCATTCATCCCATCACTGGCTTCTTACATGTCTATAGGATCACACTCATTCATCCCATCACTGGCTTCTTACATGTCCATAGGATCTCAATCATTAATCACATCAGTGGCCTCTTACATGTCCATAGGATCTCACTCATTCATCCCATCACTGGCCTCTTACATGTCTCTGTGGATCTCATTCATTCATCCCATCAGTGTCCTCTTACATGCCTCATTGGATCTCACTCATTCATCCCATCACTGGCCTCTTACATGTCCATAGGATCTCACTCATTCATTACATCACTGGCTTCTTACATGTCCATAGGATCTCACTCATTCATTACATCACTGGCCTCTTACATGTCCAGAGGATCTCACTCATTCATCCCATCACTGGCCTCTTACATGTCGATAGGATCTCACTCATTCATTACATCACTGGCTTCTTACATGTCCATAGGATCTCACTCGTTCATCCCATCACTGGCCTCTTACATGTCTCTGTGGATCTCATTCATTCATCCCATCAGTGGCCTCTTACATGTCTTATTGGATCTCATTCATTCATCCATTCACTGGCCTCTTACATGTCTCATTGGATCTCATTCATTCATCCCATCACTGGCCTCTTACATGTCTCTGTGGTCTCACTCATTCATTACATCACAGGCTTCTTACATGTCCATAGGATCTCACTCATTCATCCCATCACTGGCCTCTTACATGTCCATAGGATCTCAATCATTCATCCCATCACTGGCCTCTTACATGTCCATAGGATCTCACTCATTCATTACATCACTGGCCTCTTACATGTCCATAGGATCTCACTCATTCATCCCATCACTGGCTTCTTACATGTCTATAGGATCACACTCATTCATCCCATCACTGGCTTCTTACTTGTCTATAGGATCTCACTCATTCATCCCATCACTGGCTTCTTACATGTCCATAGGATCTCACTCATTCGTCCCATCACTGGCTTCTTACATGTCTATAGGATCACACTCATTCATCCCATCACTGGCTTCTTACATGTCTTTAGGATCTCAATCATTAATCACATCAGTGGCCTCTTACATGTCTATAGGATCTCACTCATTCCTCACATCACTGGCATCTTACATGTCTCATTGGATCTCATTCATTCATCCCGTCACTGGCCTCTTACATGTCTCTGTGGTCTCACTCATTCATTACATCACTGGCTTCTTACATGTCCATAGGATCTCACTCCTTCATCCCATCACTGGCCTCTTACATGTCCATAGGATCTCAATCATTCATCCCATCACTGGCCTCTTACATGTCCATAGGATCTCACTCATTCATTACATCACTGGCCTCTTACATGTCCACAGGATCTCACTCATTCATCCCATCACTGGCTTCTTACATGTCTATAGGATCACACTCATTCATCCCATCACTGGCTTCTTACTTGTCTATAGGATCTCACTCATTCATCCCATCACTGGCTTTTTACATGTCCATAGGATCTCACTCATTCATCCCATCACTGGCTTCTTACATGTCTATAGGATCACACTCATTCATCCCATCACTGGCTTCTTACATGTCTATAGGATCTCAATCATTAATCACATCAGTGGCCTCTTACATGTCTATAGGATATCACTCATTCCTCACATCACTGGCATCTTACTTGTCTATAGGATATCACTCATGCATCCCAGCACTGACCTCTACACGTCTCATTGGATCTCCCTCATTCATCCCATCACTGGCCTTTAACATGTCTCTGTGGTCTCACTCATTCATTACATCACTGGCTTCTTACATGTCCATAGGATCTCACTCATTCATCCCATCACTGGCCTCTAACATGTCTCTGTGGTCTCACTCATTCATTACATCACTGGCTTCTTATATGTCCATAGGATCTCACTAATTCATCCCATAACTGGCCTCTTACATGTCCATAATATCTCAATCATTCATCCCATCACTGGCCTCTTACATGTCCATAGGATCTCAATCATTAGTCACATCAGTGGCCTCTTACATGTCCATAGGATCTCACTCATTCATCCCATCAATGGCCCTTCTACATGTCCATAGGATCTCACTCATTCATCCCATCACTGGCCTCTTACATTTCCATAGGATCTCACTCATTCATCTCATCACTGGCCTCTCACTTGTCTATAGGATCTCACTCATTCATCCCATCACAGGCCTCTTACTTGTCTATAGGATCTCAATCATTCATCCCATCTCTGGCCTCTTACTTGTCTATAGGATCTCACTCATTCATTACATCACTGGCTTCTTACATGTCCATAGGATCTCATTCATTCATCCCATCACTGGCCTCTTACATGTCCATAGGATCTCACTCATTCATTACATCACTGGCCTCTTACATGTCCATAGGATCTCACTCATTCATTACATAACTGGCTTTTTACATGTCCATAGGATCTCACTCATTCATTACATCACTGGCTTCTTACATGTCCATAGGATCACACTCATTCATTACATCACTGGCTTCTTACATGTCCATAGGATCTCACTCATTCATCACATCGGTGGGCTCTTACATGTCCATAGGATCTCACTCATTCATTATATCACTGGCTTCTTACATGTCCATAGAACCACACTCATTCATCCCATCACTGGCTTCTTACATGTCTATAGGATCACACTCATTCATCCAATTACTGGCTTCTTTCTTGTCTATAGGATCACACTCATTCATCCCATCACTGGCTTCTTACATGTCTACAGGATCACACTCATTCATCCCATCACTGGCTTCTTACTTGTCTATAGGATATCACCCATGCATCCCAGCACTGGCTTCTTACATGTGTACAGGATCACACTCATTCATTCCATCACTGGCCTCATACATGTCTATAGGGTCACACTCATACATCCTATCACTGGCTTCTTACATGTCTATAGGATCACACTCATTCATCCCATCACTGGCTTCTTACATGTCCATAGGATCTCAATCATTAATCACATCAGTGGCCTCTTACATGTCCATGGGATCTCACTCATTCATCACATCACTGGCCTCTTACATGTCCATAGGATCTCACTCATTCATCCCATCACTGGCTTCTTACATGTCTATAGGATCACACTCATTCATCCCATCACTGGCTTCTTACATGTCCATAGGATCACACTCATTCATCCCATCACTGGCTTCTTACATGTCTATAGGATCACACTCATTCATCCCATCACTGGCTTCTTACATGTCCATAGGATCTCAATCATTAATCACATCGGTGGCCTCTTACATGTCCATAGGATCTCACTCATTCATCACATCAGTGGCCTCTTACATGTCTCTGTGGATCTCATTCATTCATCCCATCAGCGGCCTCTTACATGTCTCATTGGATCTCATTCATTCATCCCATCACTGGCCTCTTACATGTCTCTGTGGTCTCACTCATTCATCCCATCACTGGCCTCTTACATGTCCATAGGATCTCACTCATTCATCCCATCACTGGCTTCTTACATGTCTATAGGATCACACTCATTCATCCCATCACTGGCCCTTACATGTCTATAGGATCACACTCATTCATCCCATCACTGGCTTCTTACATGTCTATAGGATCACACTCACTCATCCCATCACTGGCTTCTTACATGTCTATAGGATCACACTCATTCATCCCATCACTGGCTTCTTACATGTCTATAGGATCACACTCATTCATCCCATCACTGGCTTCTTACATGTCTACAGGATCACACTCATTCATCCCATCACTGGCTTCTTACTTGTCTATAGGATATCACCCATGCATCCCAGCACTGGCTTCTTACATGTGTACAGGATCACACTCATTCATTCCATCACTGGCCTCATACATGTCTATAGGGTCACACTCATACATCCTATCACTGGCTTCTTACATGTCTATAGGATCACACTCATTCATCCCATCACTGGCTTCTTACATGTCCATAGGATCTCAATCATTAATCACATCAGTGGCCTCTTACATGTCCATGGGATCTCACTCATTCATCACATCACTGGCCTCTTACATGTCCATAGGATCTCACTCATTCATCCCATCACTGGCTTCTTACATGTCTATAGGATCACACTCATTCATCCCATCACTGGCTTCTTACATGTCCATAGGATCACACTCATTCATCCCATCACTGGCTTCTTACATGTCTATAGGATCACACTCATTCATCCCATCACTGGCTTCTTACATGTCCATAGGATCTCAATCATTAATCACATCGGTGGCCTCTTACATGTCCATAGGATCTCACTCATTCATCACATCAGTGGCCTCTTACATGTCTCTGTGGATGTCATTCATTCATCCCATCAGCGGCCTCTTACATGTCTCATTGGATCTCATTCATTCATCCCATCACTGGCCTCTTACATGTCTCTGTGGTCTCACTCATTCATCCCATCACTGGCCTCTTACATGTCCATAAGATCTCACTCATTCATCCCATCACTGGCTTCTTACATGTCTATAGGATCACACTCATTCATCCCATCACTGGCCCTTACATGTCTGTAGGATCACACTCATTCATCCCATCACTGGCTTCTTACATGTCTATAGGATCACACTCACTCATCCCATCACTGGCTTCTTACATGTCTATAGGATCACACTCATTCATCCCATCACTGGCTTCTTACATGTCTATAGGATCACACTCATTCATCCCATCACTGGCTTCTTACATGTCCATAGGATCACACTCATTCATCCCATCACTGGCTTCTTACATGTCTATAGGATCATAATCATTCATCCCATCACTGGCTTCTTACATGTCTATAGGATCACACTCATTCATCCCATCACTGGCTTCTTACATGTGTGGTAAATAAATAAATAATACCCTATTTTTGACTAGGCATATATCATAACAGATAGCTCAATAAATAAGAGTCAAGATTCGAGGTAGTAGGAGTTTCTGCAGGTTTATTACAGCATAAGGACAGGATCAGGACAACCTGCATAGGAACAGAATGGCAGGGCTAGAGTGGCCCGGCAGCTGCCGGGGCTGGGTCTGGGATGAGCGCGCTGACTTTTAATAACAATACACGAGCATATATACATAGCGCGAACACATAACATTACATTGCAGTAGGCGTAGCAGTGGGTGGAGCAGAAGGTGTGACGCGTAGCAGTCGCGAAAGATAACAGTAAAAGTAGGTGTAACTGGGCGTATACATAGACATGTGGTGCAGACGTAACAGAATATGTCATGAATGGGGCGGAAACATTGGAGGGGGCTACCTAAGGAGCCGGGACCTCTAACCTGGTGGTGCGCGCAAACTGGCAATGACGTATCACTAGGAGAAGCTGGGGGCTATGAACTCTGTGCTAGGAGCAGAGACTAAAGTCTGGAGGGTCGGAGCGACATGTACCTAAACCCTATCTAGTATCTAATGTTTAGGGAACATGTTGATATAAACTAGAAGTCATGAGGGGAAAAGCTAACTTGACTTTAAGACTGGACCATGCATTATTCTACATGTAGTGCGTGATGAAGAATATTAAATGACCAGTAAATACAGTATTTCTCTAACATGGAGATGTGAAGGCTAGACAATGACGGAAACTATTGATGCAGTTCAGTAGCTTAGGAATGCAGAGAAGGAGGACTAAACTGATAGCTGGAATCATAACATACTCTTGGCAGACTCAGAGGCAGAGCCAGGCTGCACCGGGCACTGCGAGGCAGGAAGTGAGTGAAAGGTCGAGGATACAGGTGGGGGCTGTATCGCTCCTCAGCGAGGCTTCAGGAGACAGGAACTGAATCTGATGTCCGGGCCCTTTTGAGGCCTGGAAACGGGGACTTTATAATGGAATGACGTGCACACTGGGGAACGTGGCAACGTAGCTTTACATAGGCCTGATATTCGTAGTATTCACGAGGACTGGAAAATGACATACTAGAGGTGGACACAACTGTAATTGCGTCATTAATCGGACATGGGGAATAACATATGCATATTGGTCATGCACACATAACATATGATGGATGAGGCGTAGGGACACAGAACATGGCAAAATTTACTTTTCCACATTCCCTCCTTGTCACTACGTTTCCATCAGGAAACATCAATATTCATGATACCATCTATCATTTCATATAGTACCATTTGCTCGTCTCGAATTGTCTTGGAACGAGATTTAGAACGGGGCTTGGGACTAGGAATACAAGAGGTAGCACAAATGCCGCAAATCGCAGGGCCACATTGTATACAGAGGCAGCAGCTAAATATGATCGCTACTGCAATACCTAGAAAGGACAGGACTTTCCATCCCCATGCGGAAATTATATTCCAGAACCAACCGGACCATGTCCAGGTGCCTGGATTTTGGTGTAACAGATGGGCAATTTTATGAAGTCTGGTTATGGCTGAATAAACAGACGGCGCGTTATTAGGAATGAAAATGCAGCAACTAGATCCGAGAACTCTACAGGCCCCGCCCCTATCGGCCAGTATGACGTCAAGGACGAGACGATTCTGTAAAACGACAATTCTCATAAAGGATTGCTCTTCGGTTAAGTTACCTAGAGCGGAGACAGTCTCATCTACTACTGCTTCAAGGGTTCTTGTTAACCTACGAATTAGCTTACTGTTTACAACTGTACCTAAATAAGGGAACACACCTTTATCTATATCAATGAATTGCTCTGCAGCGGTTTCAGTATAATCGACAATCGGGAGGTTTCTCTTGTGTCTAGTATGTACTAGATGTGTGTTTCTATGATAGTCAGGTGGGGCTAGAAAAACTGGTGGCAGTAGGAAGGCAATGTAACAGGTTCCCTCCCAATCGAGGGGCAGACGAACATATGCGGTCTGACCACAAACAAAATAAGAATGACGTGAAGCTTTAAAAATAGATTTCCCACTGTCACTATACTGGATAATAGTAGTACAATCACTATGTCCTACGTGTATAGAACCATGACTACGGACACATAATTCGCCTTTGACTGGTAGTACTGAAATAGCAGGTGAGTCTGGAGTAGTATCAGACTGGACATTCAGGACCATGAAATTCGACGAATAATTACCTAAATTATACACTTCATTTTCTAGATCTAAACCTGTTCTGTGGAGAAAACCTTGCTTGTCTGGGAAACATGTACTGTTAAGAAAAGACATATCTGTTGAGGATGACGTTAACGTGGACCATGCTCCACACGAACCATTATGTGAGAATGGATAAGGAAAGAGTGGCAGAACTCCCTTTGGGGTCTGGAAAGGGGGGAGTCGACCACACACCCAACAATTAGTGGCATTGCTGGTCTGGTGTGAGTAATGTAACATACGGATAAATGAATTGTTACGCATAGCGAGGCGGTAAGCATATTCGTGAGGAGGCAGATCACTAAACGTGTGCTCTACTGTAACATTAGCAGACTTATTTACATGAGAAACTGAAAAATACAGGAAAAATGCATAGCTGATGCAAGAAATCATAATGCTGATGAATAATATGAAGCTTAGAAAAATGATACATTGAATTGAGTTTTGACTAACTCTCTCACTATGGGGGTCTATTTTATACATGTCAGAAACAGTCTAACCGTTTCACCTAGGGGAGGACTTATACAATCAAACTGACTGACTTATTTTACTAGACCGGAGCTTTAACTTATACTCCTGCTGCGGAGTTTTCTCTAACAGGGAAGGGGTTGTGTCAATGTCTTTTGCGGGACAGTCCTTAGGAACAATATTTCGGCAGTCCTTAAAATCCTGGGAATCCTTGGAAATGTTTTTAGAAACGGGTTTTAATCCATTGAAAAGTTTTACATGAGAAAGATGTATCCATCCTTTTCGGCCTTCCAACTTCACGGCTGTACGGGTGGTGAGGAGGACCTGACGGGGCTCCTTCCAACGAGGTTCCAGCGGACTTGATCTGTCAAAGTTTCGGATCATCACCAGCGAACCTGGAACGATTTCATGCGGTGCCACCTCGGTATTGTCTGGAAATGCGGCGGCAACCTGTGAACGACATGAGTTGAGGGCAGACATCAAGGAAGCTAGGTAATCTGTCAGCATATTACATGAAACATCGGTAATACTTCGGGGTCTAGGAGTACCCCACATGTTAGGGGGGCGGCCGAAAACGACCTCATACGGGGACAGACCTGATCTGGAATGTGCGACCATGCGCATATAAAATAAAGCGACTGGCAGAGCTACTAGCCAGTCCACACCTTTTTCTTTGCATACTTTGGCGATACGGATTTTCAGAGTTTGATTATGTCTCTCGACTAGACCGGCTGCTTCAGGATGGCGTACACAATGAAACTTCCACTGGTACCCTAACAAAAGGGAAACGTGCTTCATGAGTTCAGATGAGAATGGCTGACCGTTATCAGAATATACGACTCTAGGGAGTCCATATCTAGGGAAGAATTCACGAACCAACTGCTTGGCAGTGGTCGCGGCTGTGTAATCTGGGACTGGATATGCTTCTGTCCACCTGGACAAAGCGCATACAACTACAAGGACATACTTGAAACCTCGACATCGCTCCATCTGAATATAATCCATCTGGAGGACTTCAAAAGGGTGGTCAGGAGGCTGGAAACCACCTTGCTCCACCGGGACACTTTTACCTGGATTAAACTGACAACATATCATACAGGTACGGACTTTCTGCTTGGCTGCAGCTCGTAAATGCTTGTTGAACCAAATGTTCTGGATACTGTCTAACATAGCTTTTTCTCCTAAATGTGCTGGACTATGTGCGGTATTAATGATGACTTGAACCATAGAGTCGGGGAGAAACCATGTGGCTCTACCCTTTGTTAACCATCCTTGATCTGTCTGGACCCCTCCTTGTTCGGACCATTTCTTGATTTCATCGGGAGTAGCATGTAACTGGATATCTATGACATCTTGAGTAGGGTCCTTAATTGTCATACATGTAGTCGGATCTGGAGTGTGTGTCAGGTTAACTGGAATGTCTGGAGTCTGTGCTGTAAGCTTGGCTGTGCGATCTGCTAGAGCATTACCTTGGGAAATAATGTCAGTAACTTTCGTATGTGCTTTGCACTTCATGATAGCAATAGATGTCGGTAAATGTATGGCATCTAACAGAGCTTGAATAAGGAGACCATGCGGAATCTTGGTTCCATGAGAAGTCATGAAACCTCTCTCTTGCCAGAGCACTCCGAAGTCGTGTACAACTCCGAATGCGTAACGTGAATCTGTGTAAACATTAACTTTCAGGTTCTTGGCGTGTATACAGGCTTGTGTCAGAGCAACTAGCTCTGCTGCTTGAGCGGACAGGGTATCAATACGGTGTGTCTCGATAACTTCAGTGTCAGTAGTCACTGCATACGCGGCGACTAAATCTCCTGTACTAGTTCTCATACATGAACCATCCACATAAAGTGTCAGGTCAGGATCTAGTAACGGAATGTCTGTCAGGTCCTGTCTTGGCTTTGTCGTAATGTTGACTACTTCCACGCAGTCATGTGTGTCAGGATTTGAACTAACTGATGGTAACAGTGTAGCAGGATTCAGGACGTTGCAGCGTCTAATTTCTATGTGTGGCTGAAACAGTGTCAATTCATAACCTGTTAAACGTGCAATTGTCAAGTGCTGAGTTTGTGTTCGGTTTAAAAGAACTTCTACGGAGTGTGGAACTTGTACTGTCAGGGAATGTCCTAAAACTATGGAATCACTTTGTCTGATAGCTAGTGCTGTGGCTGCAACTGACTTGAGGCACGCAGGCAACGCCTGGGCGACTGGATCTAATGTGCTCGAAAAATAAGCACAGGGCTTGTATTGACCTGCTTGATCTTGTGTGAGAACAGATAATGCTGTACCTTCACGTTCTGTGACGAAAAGTGTAAAAGGCTTACTGTAGTTCGGTGTAGCTAGAACTGGAGCTTGGCATAAAGCTGTCTTTAACTCGTTGAAACTAAGTGTATGTTCAGATGTCCAAGGGAGGACAGTCGATACGGCTGCCTCCTGTGTCGTTAACTGTATCAGTGGCTTGGCTAGAAATGCATACTGGGGAATCCATTGTCTGCAATAAGAAGTAAGGCCGATAAAGGCACGCACCTCCTTCTGGGTTCTGGGCTGGGGAAGACTCGCTATTAACAGGATACGGTCTGGTGTCAACTGCCTACCCCTCTTGGACAGTAAGTGTCCTAAGTAGACCACTTGCTGGACACAGAATTGAAGCTTCGAAGGGGACACCTTGTGCCCCATCTCGGCTAGGAAATACAGAACTGTCAGTGATGCCCGCTCGCAATCACGTTCAGAACGGGCTGTGATCAATAGATCGTCGACATACTGGAGCAGGGCAGTGTCAGTTGGCATGTGAATATTGTCTAGTTGTCTCTTCAGTGCTTGACTGTAAATACTAGGGCTTTCTGTGAAACCTTGAGGAGCGCGTGTGAACATATAGCTCCTTCCATTTAAACAAAATCCGAAAAGAAACTGACTGTCTGGATGAATGGGAACACTAAAAAATGCATTCTTGAGGTCTATGACAGTGAAGAACATGGCTTCGGGATCAATAGCAGTTAACAGGGAAGAGATATCTGGGACAACTGGGTACTGAGGAATAATACATTTATTAAGTTCTCGTAAGTCAATCACTAATCGATATACTGGGGGTGCATTTGGATCAGTACGTTTCATGACTGGAATGATCGGAGAATTACATACATTGGAGTCGGTTTCTACAACTACTCCTTGAGCGATGAGCTCGTCAATAATTTTGGATAAGGCTGCTACAGCCTCGGGTGGCAATCTATACTGCCTGATTCGTGGTAACACTACACCTGGTTTGAGAGTCACACGATGAGGTGTGATTTGCATGTAACCTACATCAGTTGGACCTTGCGCCCATAAATGCTGCGGAACATTAGACAGTCTTGAATCAAAATCTCGTAATACATAGTGACCCTTAAAGTCACGTAGGAACAGTCGTATTCCCTCTGGGGAACAGCATATGACTGCACCCAACTCTTTCAGTGTCTTAATGCCTAATAGATTTTCTGGACATGACTTAGTAAGTAACAGATCAGTAGTGCGGGACAATGGACCTACTTCTAGAGTAACTGGCTTAGATATCTCGTTAACGATAGGTTTTCCTGAAAATCCAAGGGAAACATTTCTTGAGCCTGAGAGCGGAGCCCCTGGAACTTCGGCATGACTAATTGTGGTCCTACTTGCCCCTGTATCAATCAGAAACTTTCTGTCCTTCCCTAATACTTGACTGTGAACATAGGGACCTTCTTGATCTACAGGTATCTCGATGAGAGGCAAGCCTACCTCCCTCTCTAGGCTGTTTCATGAATATGGCTGGTACTCTGGATACTCAGACTGCGCATACTGGTACATCTGTGATGTGACATGCTGTGTTGCAGCAATAGGCTGCGGTACTGTAACTGTCTGTTGTGCATTCTGTGACTGAGGAGTCTGTGAAACTTGTTCTTGTCTAGGCGGACGTGGTCTTTCTTTAGTCTTACCAGTAGCTATGTTGTGTTTCAGAACTGCACACTCATTTATAAAATGACCTGGCTGTTTACAATAATTGCAGTTCCCTTTAACGGGAGCTGCAGTATGACTGACTTGATTCGGACCCCTCTTCTGACTGTCTTGAGGAACAGATTGTGCAACTAGCACTTTCATTTTCGTGTCTTTCATACGTTTTCTCTCGTGTTCTTGCTCTTCCCTGATTCTATTCTGGTGATACTGAAGCATCTGGAGCATCTGGGACGGAGTATTTGCTTGCCAGGTGCTTTCGACTTTCAAAACTCGATTTTTAATTTGTGGACTTGAATTCTCGACTAATTTAGTAACGAAAAGGTGAGGGTATGACTCACTACTTGTCTTGAGACCACTGTTAATACTGAAACATTTTTCAAACCTAGAATAAAAATCACTAATATCTTCATCTTGTTTCTGTTTACAGGCTGAGATTGCATCCCAGTCTTCTTTTCTCGTTGTTAATAATCTGGGTAAAACTTGAATTAATAATTCTGGTAATTCTTTACATTTATCTCCAAGACCGGTACCTGGTACTCGTGCCTTGTCTTCAGCTTCTAGAGCTGTCCAATCGATCTTTTTCTCTCCCACCTCCCATTCTTTTTCCTTTAGCTTTTCATACACCCCTGCGGGTAGCAGAACTTTTAACATTTTAATGATATCTGGGTAAGTGTATTCTCCCATACGGAGCATGTCTTTTAATTCTCTATGGAACCCTGCTGGATCTTTGTCATGACAGGGAATTAATTTCTTCATTTCAAGGAGTTCCATCTTTGTGATTGGAGTGTATACAAACACTCGCTGCATTTCGCCACCCGTTCCTCTAACTGGGTGGACTTCTCGTAACGGATTCTGTCTGTCTATGTAGAATGGTTTACTTTCTGGGGGTGAGACATGAACAAAATGCGGGTTCAAGAACGTTCTATATTTGTGACGTTGTTCTAGAATGACACTAATTAAATCGGTACCTAGACCTCTCCATTTATACTGGAGTAGCTCGTTCAGGATATCATGTAACGGACCTGGATCAGAGTGCTGACCCTCATACAGAGTAATGAGGTGCTGGATCATATACATACCCACCAGTCGTTGTTCGGCTGGGGGCAGTTTCAGAAACATTTGTGCCACTATTTCGTCTGGAAAAGTGGTAGAATCAGTAATCCATCGGACTGCTGATCGAACTAGTTCTTGTTCATGCATAGTACTTAATTCACTGTAACCGATTCGTGATCTCAGAATGTGATCGGTAGCTTGAAATACTTGTTCTAGAGAACCTTGTTCTGGTGCTGAATGATGGAAAATAGACTTGGGTTCTAGACGTAAATGGCGATCTGGAAATCTGGGTTTTCCTACGTACGCTATTCTGGCGGAATTCTCGTCGTCTTCCTCTTCAGGATCGGAGATACTTTCTTTCTCTCTTACTTGTGCTGCTTTACGCTGTTCGTGTATCTTTATTATTTCTTTACGGATTTTCTTGTACATACTTTCCATGGCACCGACGGTCTTGTGCTTACCCTCGGCTATATTATCACTCCACCTTGTCAGGATTCTCATTTCGGCAGAATCTTTAGACGGGTAATCTTGTTCTCTTATTAGACAATTAATCAGAAACTTTAATATCATGAGCTGAATCTCGGCTTTCCTTTGAGACATGGCATCACTAATACTTTCTGGATCATCCCCTGTACGGATGAAACGATATATTCTGTCTAGATCTTCTTTCATATTCGGTAAGGTGACTAGATACTCGGCCACCTTTCTTACGCGGAACGAATATAAAACCATATTATCCTCGCCTGGGACTGGATCATAGACACATTCGGCAAGGGATTTTCTTATTTCTGCTACCGTCTGATGTCTAGGCGTACGCTGTGACGCTTGTGCATGTAATTCGGCTAACGTTAAACGCTTGTGTGGCGGCGGGGTTTGAGGAGGACCTCCTCCTGCGGCCCCTAAACTAGAATCATCGACGGACATTCTTCGTGGCGGAGCGGGAAGTTGAAATGCTGGCTGGACCGGGGGTACCGTAGCAGGTACTCCGGTGTCTGGAAGAGCGGGAAGTGCCTGATTTACAGGGACTGGCGGAGCGCGAACAGGATTTGCATATTCTGGGACTGTGTCGTCCAAATAGGACGAAATAAAAATATCAGCTGCGGTCTGTTTGTGACGTAGCTTGGTCGGAACTAATGGTGGCGGGAAATTACTGGATGCCTCCGGGGTCGCTTTTGGCGAGCCCTCGGCAAGAAGAGGATACATACCCTTAATAAGGGCATGCCTCTGTCTGTCTGACTGTTCGGCTTTGACTTGTTCACCTATCTCGATTAATTCTCTTTCTTGGGCTCGTTCTTGGGATTCTCTACTTAACTCTGACTTTCTGACTTCCTTTTCGGTTCTTCTATGCGCTTCTTTACGCCATAACTCGATGGCATCTTTCTGTGACTGTCTGGCTTTCTTTTTCCATAATGCTTCTTCTACTCGCATGATACATTCGGCATCCCATGTACCCGATACAGGCCATCTATACTTTTCTTCTAACTGTTTGGTATACTCTACCCATAAATCTAGATATAATATGGCGCTTATGCCATGTTTCTGATACATAAAATGACCTGGACTGTCCCTCGGCGGAACAGGAACTGCTTCTTCTAATAAACCCTTTCTAGTTTTTAACTGACGTAACTTGGAAAAGAGCGGCATTGTAAACTTGAATCGGAACACAATACAATACACAAAGAACAATAACAATTGGGAAAACAATTCAGGCATACCACGACATTGAAAATACATTAAACAATATCATAACATAACAGTTCGAACAGAATATTACCTGGAATACTGAGAACAGAAATACAAGAATTTTCTCGAGAACGGAACAGACTAGAGTTACTGGATGCACTGCTGTAACAGTACGGAACATACCGGTCCCATAAAGGGACGCATCAAGACCCGTATCCACCTAGGTGAACACTTCGTTTGTGAGTCTGGGTACCACCAACCCACGGACCAGGAGTCAATTTAGATTGGTCCTGTCTAGATACTACCCCAGCAATGGTACTCACCGGGCAGCACGGAACGGAAAGCCTCGGACTGGACTGGACTGATGGCGACGAACTTCGGACTTCGGACTTCAGTTACGGGTGGGCCTCCGGATACCTCGGACCTTGGACTCTCGGCTTGGGCTCTGGTCGGGACTCGCCGCGTTCCTCCACCGTCTCGTTTGGATGCTGGACCGCCTCCTCCGTCTCCTCCGTGGGCCTGAGGGATACTTGAAGCAGAAATATCTGCACTTGGCCAGTATGGTTCCGTCACGACTGCAGAGGGTCAGGGGGTCGGCGTGGCTTCACCGACGCGTGGGGAAAGGGCAAGTCCCTATTCGGGCGCCATTATGTGGTAAATAAATAAATAATACCCTATTTTTGACTAGGCATATATCATAACAGATAGCTCAATAAATAAGAGTCAAGATTCGAGGTAGTAGGAGTTTCTGCAGGTTTATTACAGCATAAGGACAGGATCAGGACAACCTGCATAGGAACAGAATGGCAGGGCTAGAGTGGCCCGGCAGCTGCCGGGGCTGGGTCTGGGATGAGCACGCTGACTTTTAATAACAATACACGAGCATATATACATAGCGCGAACACATAACATTACATTGCAGTAGGCGTAGCAGTGGGTGGAGCAGAAGGTGTGACGCGTAGCAGTCGCGAAAGATAACAGTAAAAGTAGGTGTAACTGGGCGTATACATAGACATGTGGTGCAGACGTAACAGAATATGTCATGAATGGGGCGGAAACATTGGAGGGGGCTACCTAAGGAGCCGGGACCTCTAACCTGGTGGTGCGCGCAAACTGGCAATGACGTATCACTAGGAGAAGCTGGGGGCTATGAACTCTGTGCTAGGAGCAGAGACTAAAGTCTGGAGGGTCGGAGCGACATGTACCTAAACCCTATCTAGTATCTAATGTTTAGGGAACATGTTGATATAAACTAGAAGTCATGAGGGGAAAAGCTAACTTGACTTTAAGACTGGACCATGCATTATTCTACATGTAGTGCGTGATGAAGAATATTAAATGACCAGTAAATACAGTATTTCTCTAACATGGAGACGTGAAGGCTAGACAATGACGGAAACTATTGATGCAGTTCAGTAGCTTAGGAATGCAGAGAAGGAGGACTAAACTGATAGCTGGAATCATAACATACTCTTGGCAGACTCAGAGGCAGAGCCAGGCTGCACCGGGCACTGCGAGGCAGGAAGTGAGTGAAAGGTCGAGGATACAGGTGGGGGCTGTATCGCTCCTCAGCGAGGCTTCAGGAGACAGGAACTGAATCTGATGTCCGGGCCCTTTTGAGGCCTGGAAACGGGGACTTTATAATGGAATGACGTGCACACTGGGGAACGTGGCAACGTAGCTTTACATAGGCCTGATATTCGTAGTATTCACGAGGACTGGAAAATGACATACTAGAGGTGGACACAACTGTAATTGCGTCATTAATCGGACATGGGGAATAACATATGCATATTGGTCATGCACACATAACATATGATGGATGAGGCGTAGGGACACAGAACATGGCAAAATTTACTTTTCCACACATGTCCATAGGATCTCAATCATTAATCACATCAGTGGCCTCTTACATGTCCATAGGATCTCACTCATTCATCCCATCACTGGCCTCTTACATGTCTCTGTGGATCTCATTCATTCATCCCATCAGTGTCCTCTTACATGCCTCATTGGATCTCACTCATTCATCCCATCACTGGCCTCTTACATGTCCATAGGATCTCACTCATTCATTACATCACTGGCTTCTTACATGTCCATAGGATCTCACTCATTCATTACATCACTGGCCTCTTACATGTCCAGAGGATCTCACTCATTCATCCCATCACTGGCCTCTTACATGTCCATAGGATCTCACTCATTCATTACATCACTGGCTTCTTACATGTCCATAGGATCTCACTCGTTCATCCCATCACTGGCCTCTTACATGTCTCTGTGGATCTCATTCATTCATCCCATCAGTGGCCTCTTACATGTCTTATTGGATCTCATTCATTCATCCCATCACTGGCCTCTTACATGTCTCATTGGATCTCATTCATTCATCCCATCACTGGCCTCTTACATGTCTCTGTGGTCTCACTCATTCATTACATCACAGGCTTCTTACATGTCCATATGATCTCACTCATTCATCCCATCACTGGCCTCTTACATGTCCATAGGATCTCAATCATTCATCCCATCACTGGCCTCTTACATGTCCATAGGATCTCACTCATTCATTACATCACTGGCCTCTTACATGTCCATAGGATCTCACTCATTCATCCCATCACTGGCTTCTTACATGTCTATAGGATCACACTCATTCATCCCATCACTGGCTTCTTACTTGTCTATAGGATCTCACTCATTCATCCCATCACTGGCTTCTTACATGTCCATAGGATCTCACTCATTCGTCCCATCACTGGCTTCTTACATGTCTATAGGATCACACTCATTCATCCCATCACTGGCTTCTTACATGTCTTTAGGATCTCAATCATTAATCACATCAGTGGCCTCTTACATGTCTATAGGATCTCACTCATTCCTCACATCACTGGCTTCTTACATGTCTATAGGATCATAATCATTCATCCCATCACTGGCTTCTTACATGTCTATAGGATCTCACTCATTCATCCCATCACTGGCCTTTAACATGTCTCTGTGGTCTCACTCATTCATTACATCACTGGCTTTTTACATGTCCATAGGATCTCACTCATTCATCCCATCACTGGCCTCTAACATGTCTCTGTGGTCTCACTCATTCATTACATCACTGGCTTCTTACATGTCCATAGGATCTCACTCATTCATCCCATAACTGGCCTCTTACATGTCCATAAGATCTCAATCATTCATCCCATCACTGGCCTCTTACATGTCCATAGGATCTCAATCATTAATCACATTAGTGGCCTCTTACATGTCCATAGGATCTCACTCATTCATCCCATCACTGGCCCTTCTACATGTCCATAGGATCTCACTCATTCATCCCATCACTGGCCTATTACATGTCCATAGGATCTCACTCATTCATCTCATCACTGGCCTCTCACTTGTCTATAGGATCTCACTCATTCATCCCATCACAGGCCTCTTACTTGTCTATAGGATCTCAATCATTCATCCCATCACTGGCCTCTTACTTGTCTATAGGATCTCACTCATTCATTACATCACTGGCTTCTTACATGTCCATAGGATCTCATTCATTCATCCCATCACTGGCCTCTTACATGTCCATAGGATCTCACTCATTCATTACATCACTGGCCTCTTACATGTCCATAGGATCTCACTCATTCATTACATAACTGGCTTCTTACATGTCCATAGGATCTCACTCATTCATCACATCAGTGGGCTCTTACATGTCCATAGGATCTCACTCATTCATTACATCACTGGCTTCTTACATGTCCATAGGACCACACTCATTCATCCCATCACTGGCTTCTTACATGTCCATAGGATCTCAATCATTAATCACATCAGTGGCCTCTTACATGTCCATAGGATCTCACTCATTCATCCCATCACTGGCCTCTTACATGTCCATAGGATCTCACTCATTCATTACATCACTGGCCTCTTACATGTCCATAGGATCTCACTCATTCATTACATAACTGGCTTTTTACATGTCCATAGGATCTCACTCATTCATTACATCACTGGCTTCTTACATGTCCATAGGATCACACTCATTCATTACATCACTGGCTTCTTACATGTCCATAGGATCTCACTCATTCATCACATCGGTGGGCTCTTACATGTCCATAGGATCTCACTCATTCATTATATCACTGGCTTCTTACATGTCCATAGGACCACACTCATTCATCCCATCACTGGCTTCTTACATGTCTATAGGATCACACTCATTCATCCAATTACTGGCTTCTTTCTTGTCTATAGGATCACACTCATTCATCCCATCACTGGCTTCTTACATGTCTACAGGATCACACTCATTCATCCCATCACTGGCTTCTTACTTGTCTATAGGATATCACCCATGCATCCCAGCACTGGCTTCTTACATGTGTACAGGATCACACTCATTCATTCCATCACTGGCCTCATACATGTCTATAGGGTCACACTCATACATCCTATCACTGGCTTCTTACATGTCTATAGGATCACACTCATTCATCCCATCACTGGCTTCTTACATGTCCATAGGATCTCAATCATTAATCACATCAGTGGCCTCTTACATGTCCATGGGATCTCACTCATTCATCACATCACTGGCCTCTTACATGTCCATAGGATCTCACTCATTCATCCCATCACTGGCTTCTTACATGTCTATAGGATCACACTCATTCATCCCATCACTGGCTTCTTACATGTCCATAGGATCACACTCATTCATCCCATCACTGGCTTCTTACATGTCTATAGGATCACACTCATTCATCCCATCACTGGCTTCTTACATGTCCATAGGATCTCAATCATTAATCACATCGGTGGCCTCTTACATGTCCATAGGATTTCACTCATTCATCACATCAGTGGCCTCTTACATGTCTCTGTGGATCTCATTCATTCATCCCATCAGCGGCCTCTTACATGTCTCATTGGATCTCATTCATTCATCCCATCACTGGCCTCTTACATGTCTCTGTGGTCTCACTCATTCATCCCATCACTGGCCTCTTACATGTCCATAGGATCTCACTCATTCATCCCATCACTGGCTTCTTACATGTCTATAGGATCACACTCATTCATCCCATCACTGGCCCTTACATGTCTGTAGGATCACACTCATTCATCCCATCACTGGCTTCTTACATGTCTATAGGATCACACTCACTCATCCCATCACTGGCTTCTTACATGTCTATAGGATCACACTCATTCATCCCATCACTGGCTTCTTACATGTCTATAGGATCACACTCATTCATCCCATCACTGGCTTCTTACATGTCCATAGGATCACACTCATTCATCCCATCACTGGCTTCTTACATGTCTATAGGATCATAATCATTCATCCCATCACTGGCTTCTTACATGTCTATAGGATCACACTCATTCATCCCATCACTGGCTTCTTACATGTCCATAGGATCTCAATCATTAATCACATCAGTGGCCTCTTACATGTCCATAGGATCTCACTCATTCATCCCATCACTGGCCTCTTACATGTCTCTGTGGATCTCATTCATTCATCCCATCAGTGTCCTCTTACATGCCTCATTGGATCTCACTCATTCATCCCCTCACTGGCCTCTTACATGTCCATAGGATCTCACTCATTCATTACATCACTGGCTTCTTACATGTCCATAGGATCTCACTCATTCATTACATCACTGGCCTCTTACATGTCCAGAGGATCTCACTCATTCATCCCATCACTGGCCTCTTACATGTCCATAGGATCTCACTCATTCATTACATCACTGGCTTCTTACATGTCCATAGGATCTCACTCGTTCATCCCATCACTGGCCTCTTACATGTCTCTGTGGATCTCATTCATTCATCCCATCAGTGGCCTCTTACATGTCTTATTGGATCTCATTCATTCATCCCATCACTGGCCTCTTACATGTCTCATTGGATCTCATTCATTCATCCCATCACTGGCCTCTTACATGTCTCTGTGGTCTCACTCATTCATTACATCACAGGCTTCTTACATGTCCATATGATCTCACTCATTCATCCCATCACTGGCCTCTTACATGTCCATAGGATCTCAATCATTCATCCCATCACTGGCCTCTTACATGTCCATAGGATCTCACTCATTCATTACATCACTGGCCTCTTACATGTCCATAGGATCTCACTCATTCATCCCATCACTGGCTTCTTACATGTCTATAGGATCACACTCATTCATCCCATCACTGGCTTCTTACTTGTCTATAGGATCTCACTCATTCATCCCATCACTGGCTTCTTACATGTCCATAGGATCTCACTCATTCGTCCCATCACTGGCTTCTTACATGTCTATAGGATCACACTCATTCATCCCATCACTGGCTTCTTACATGTCTTTAGGATCTCAATCATTAATCACATCAGTGGCCTCTTACATGTCTATAGGATCTCACTCATTCCTCACATCACTGGCTTCTTACATGTCTATAGGATCATAATCATTCATCCCATCACTGGCTTCTTACATGTCTATAGGATCTCACTCATTCATCCCATCACTGGCCTTTAACATGTCTCTGTGGTCTCACTCATTCATTACATCACTGGCTTTTTACATGTCCATAGGATCTCACTCATTCATCCCATCACTGGCCTCTAACATGTCTCTGTGGTCTCACTCATTCATTACATCACTGGCTTCTTACATGTCCATAGGATCTCACTCATTCATCCCATAACTGGCCTCTTACATGTCCATAAGATCTCAATCATTCATCCCATCACTGGCCTCTTACATGTCCATAGGATCTCAATCGTTAATCACATTAGTGGCCTCTTACATGTCCATAGGATCTCACTCATTCATCCCATCACTGGCCCTTCTACATGTCCATAGGATCTCACTCATTCATCCCATCACTGGCCTATTACATGTCCATAGGATCTCACTCATTCATCTCATCACTGGCCTCTCACTTGTCTATAGGATCTCACTCATTCATCCCATCACAGGCCTCTTACTTGTCTATAGGATCTCAATCATTCATCCCATCACTGGCCTCTTACTTGTCTATAGGATCTCACTCATTCATTAGATCACTGGCTTCTTACATGTCCATAGGATCTCATTCATTCATCCCATCACTGGCCTCTTACATGTCCATAGGATCTCACTCATTCATTACATCACTGGCCTCTTACATGTCCATAGGATCTCACTCATTCATTACATAACTGGCTTCTTACATGTCCATAGGATCTCACTCATTCATCACATCAGTGGGCTCTTACATGTCCATAGGATCTCACTCATTCATTACATCACTGGCTTCTTACATGTCTATAGGATCTCACTCATTCATTACATCACTGGCTTCTTACATGTCCATAGGACCACACTCTTTCATCCCATCACTGGCTTCTTACATGTCCATAGGATCTCAATCATTAATCACATCAGTGGCCTCTTACATGTCCATAGGATCTCACTCATTCATCCCATCACTGGCCTCTTAAATGTCTCTGTGGATCTCATTCATTCATCTCATCAGTGGCCTCTTACATGTCTCATTGGATCTCATTCATTCATCCCATCACTGGCCTCTTACATGTCCATAGGATCTCACTCATTCATTACATCACTGGCTTCTTACATGTGCAGAGGATCTCACTCATTCATCCCATCACTTGCCTCTTACATGTCCATAGGATCTCACTCATTCATTACATCACTGGCTTCTTACATGTCCAGAGAATCTCACTCATTCATCCCATCACTGGCCTCTTACATGTCCATAGGATCTCACTCATTCATTACATCACTGGCTTCTTACATGTCCATAGGATCTCACTCATTCATTACATCACTGGCCTCTTACATGTCCATAGGATCTCACTCATTCATCCCATCACTGGCTTCTTACATGTCTATAGGATCACACTCATTCATCCCATCACTGGCTTCTTACTTGTCTATAGGATCTCACTCATTCATCCCATCACTGGCTTTTTACATGTCCATAGGATCTCACTCATTCATCCCATCACTGGCTTCTTACATGTCTATAGGATCACACTCATTCATCCCATCACTGGCTTCTTACATGTCTATAGGATCTCAATCATTAATCACATCAGTGGCCTCTTACATGTCTATAGGATATCACTCATACCTCACATCACTGGCATCTTACTTGTCTATAGGATATCACTCATGCATCCCAGCACTGACCTCTACACGTCTCATTGGATCTCCCTCATTCATCCCATCACTGGCCTTTAACATGTCTCTGTGGTCTCACTCATTCATTACATCACTGGCTTCTTACATGTCCATAGGATCTCACTCATTCATCCCATCACTGGCCTCTAACATGTCTCTGTGGTCTCACTCATTCATTACATCACTGGCTTCTTATATGTCCATAGGATCTCACTAATTCATCCCATAACTGGCCTCTTACATGTCCATAATATCTCAATCATTCATCCCATCACTGGCCTCTTACATGTCCATAGGATCTCAATCATTGATCACATCAGTGGCCTCTTACATGTCCATAGGATCTCACTCATTCATCCCATCAATGGCCCTTCTACATGTCCATAGGATCTCACTCTTTCATCCCATCACTGGCCTCTTACATGTCCATAGGATCTCACTCATTCATCTCATCACTGGCCTCTCACTTGTCTATAGGATCTCACTCATTCATCCCATCACAGGCCTCTTACTTGTCTATAGGATCTCAATCATTCATCCCATCTCTGGCCTCTTACTTGTCTATAGGATCTCACTCATTCATTACATCACTGGCTTCTTACATGTCCATAGGATCTCATTCATTCATCCCATCACTGGCCTCTTACATGTCCATAGGATCTCACTCATTCATTACATCACTGGCCTCTTACATGTCCATAGGATCTCACTCATTCATTACATAACTGGCTTTTTACATGTCCATAGGATCTCACTCATTCATTACATCACTGGCTTCTTACATGTCCATAGGATCACACTCATTTATTACATCACTGGCTTCTTACATGTCCCTAGGATCTCGCTCATTCATCACATCAGTGGGCTCTTACATGTCCATAGGATCTCACTCATTCATTATATCACTGGCTTCTTACATGTCCATAGGACCACACTCATTCATCCCATCACTGGCTTCTTACATGTCTATAGGATCACACTCATTCATCCAATTACTGGCTTCTTTCTTGTCTATAGGATCACACTCATTCATCCCATCACTGGCTTCTTACATGTCTATAGGATCTCACTCATTCATTACATCACTGGCTTCTTACATGTCCATAGGACCACACTCTTTCATCCCATCACTGGCTTCTTACATGTTCATAGGATCTCAATCATTAATCACATCAGTGGCCTCTTACATGTCCATAGGATCTCACTCATTCATCCCATCACTGGCCTCTTAAATGTCTCTGTGGATCTCATTCATTCATCTCATCAGTGGCCTCTTACATGTCTCATTGGATCTCATTCATTCATCCCATCACTGGCCTCTTACATGTCCATAGGATCTCACTCATTCATTACATCACTGGCTTCTTACATGTGCAGAGGATCTCACTCATTCATCCCATCACTTGCCTCTTACATGTCCATAGGATCTCACTCATTCATTACATCACTGGCTTCTTACATGTCCAGAGAATCTCACTCATTCATCCCATCACTGGCCTCTTACATGTCCATAGGATCTCACTCATTCATTACATCACTGGCTTCTTACATGTCCATAGGATCTCACTCATTCATTACATCACTGGCCTCTTACATGTCCATAGGATCTCACTCATTCATCCCATCACTGGCTTCTTACATGTCTATAGGATCACACTCATTCATCCCATCACTGGCTTCTTACTTGTCTATAGGATCTCACTCATTCATCCCATCACTGGCTTTTTACATGTCCATAGGATCTCACTCATTCATCCCATCACTGGCTTCTTACATGTCTATAGGATCACACTCATTCATCCCATCACTGGCTTCTTACATGTCTATAGGATCTCAATCATTAATCACATCAGTGGCCTCTTACATGTCTATAGGATATCACTCATACCTCACATCACTGGCATCTTACTTGTCTATAGGATATCACTCATGCATCCCAGCACTGACCTCTACACGTCTCATTGGATCTCCCTCATTCATCCCATCACTGGCCTTTAACATGTCTCTGTGGTCTCACTCATTCATTACATCACTGGCTTCTTACATGTCCATAGGATCTCACTCATTCATCCCATCACTGGCCTCTAACATGTCTCTGTGGTCTCACTCATTCATTACATCACTGGCTTCTTATATGTCCATAGGATCTCACTAATTCATCCCATAACTGGCCTCTTACATGTCCATAATATCTCAATCATTCATCCCATCACTGGCCTCTTACATGTCCATAGGATCTCAATCATTAATCACATCAGTGGCCTCTTACATGTCCATAGGATCTCACTCATTCATCCCATCAATGGCCCTTCTACATGTCCATAGGATCTCACTCTTTCATCCCATCACTGGCCTCTTACATGTCCATAGGATCTCACTCATTCATCTCATCACTGGCCTCTCACTTGTCTATAGGATCTCACTCATTCATCCCATCACAGGCCTCTTACTTGTCTATAGGATCTCAATCATTCATCCCATCTCTGGCCTCTTACTTGTCTATAGGATCTCACTCATTCATTACATCACTGGCTTCTTACATGTCCATAGGATCTCATTCATTCATCCCATCACTGGCCTCTTACATGTCCATAGGATCTCACTCATTCATTACATCACTGGCCTCTTACATGTCCATAGGATCTCACTCATTCATTACATAACTGGCTTTTTACATGTCCATAGGATCTCACTCATTCATTATATCACTGGCTTCTTACATGTCCATAGGACCACACTCATTCATCCCATCACTGGCTTCTTACATGTCTATAGGATCACACTCATTCATCCAATTACTGGCTTCTTTCTTGTCTATAGGATCACACTCATTCATCCCATCACTGGCTTCTTACATGTCTATAGGATCACACTCATTCATCCCATCACTGGCTTCTTACTTGTCTATAGGATATCACCCATGCATCCCAGCACTGGCTTCTTACATGTGTACAGGATCACACTCATTCATTCCATCACTGGCCTCATACATGTCTATAGGGTCACACTCATACATCCTATCACTGGCTTCTTACATGTCTATAGGATCACACTCATTCATCCCATCACTGGCTTCTTACATGTCCATAGGATCTCAATCATTAATCACATCAGTGGCCTCTTACATGTCCATGGGATCTCACTCATTCATCACATCACTGGCCTCTTACATGTCCATAGGATCTCACTCATTCATCCCATCACTGGCTTCTTACATGTCTATAGGATCACACTCATTCATCCCATCACTGGCTTCTTACATGTCCATAGGATCACACTCATTCATCCCATCACTGGCTTCTTACATGTCTATAGGATCACACTCATTCATCCCATCACTGGCTTCTTACATGTCCATAGGATCTCAATCATTAATCACATCGGTGGCCTCTTACATGTCCATAGGATCTCACTCATTCATCACATCAGTGGCCTCTTACATGTCTCTGTGGATCTCATTCATTCATCCCATCAGCGGCCTCTTACATGTCTCATTGGATCTCATTCATTCATCCCATCACTGGCCTCTTACATGTCTCTGTGGTCTCACTCATTCATCCCATCACTGGCCTCTTACATGTCCATAGGATCTCACTCATTCATCCCATCACTGGCTTCTTACATGTCTATAGGATCACACTCATTCATCCCATCACTGGCCCTTACATGTCTATAGGATCACACTCATTCATCCCATCACTGGCTTCTTACATGTCTATAGGATCACACTCATTCATCCCATCACTGGCTTCTTACATGTCTATAGGATCACACTCATTCATCCCATCACTGGCTTCTTACATGTCTATAGGATCTCAATCATTAATCACATCAGTGGCCTCTTACATGTCTATAGGATATCACTCATACCTCACATCACTGGCATCTTACTTGTCTATAGGATATCACTCATGCATCCCAGCACTGACCTCTACACGTCTCATTGGATCTCCCTCATTCATCCCATCACTGGCCTTTAACATGTCTCTGTGGTCTCACTCATTCATTACATCACTGGCTTCTTACATGTCCATAGGATCTCACTCATTCATCCCATCACTGGCCTCTAACATGTCTCTGTGGTCTCACTCATTCATTACATCACTGGCTTCTTATATGTCCATAGGATCTCACTAATTCATCCCATAACTGGCCTCTTACATGTCCATAATATCTCAATCATTCATCCCATCACTGGCCTCTTACATGTCCATAGGATCTCAATCATTAATCACATCAGTGGCCTCTTACATGTCCATAGGATCTCACTCATTCATCCCATCAATGGCCCTTCTACATGTCCATAGGATCTCACTCTTTCATCCCATCACTGGCCTCTTACATGTCCATAGGATCTCACTCATTCATCTCATCACTGGCCTCTCACTTGTCTATAGGATCTCACTCATTCATCCCATCACAGGCCTCTTACTTGTCTATAGGATCTCAATCATTCATCCCATCTCTGGCCTCTTACTTGTCTATAGGATCTCACTCATTCATTACATCACTGGCTTCTTACATGTCCATAGGATCTCATTCATTCATCCCATCACTGGCCTCTTACATGTCCATAGGATCTCACTCATTCATTACATCACTGGCCTCTTACATGTCCATAGGATCTCACTCATTCATTACATAACTGGCTTTTTACATGTCCATAGGATCTCACTCATTCATTACATCACTGGCTTCTTACATGTCCATAGGATCACACTCATTTATTACATCACTGGCTTCTTACATGTCCCTAGGATCTCGCTCATTCATCACATCAGTGGGCTCTTACATGTCCATAGGATCTCACTCATTCATTATATCACTGGCTTCTTACATGTCCATAGGACCACACTCATTCATCCCATCACTGGCTTCTTACATGTCTATAGGATCACACTCATTCATCCAATTACTGGCTTCTTTCTTGTCTATAGGATCACACTCATTCATCCCATCACTGGCTTCTTACATGTCTATAGGATCACACTCATTCATCCCATCACTGGCTTCTTACTTGTCTATAGGATATCACCCATGCATCCCAGCACTGGCTTCTTACATGTGTACAGGATCACACTCATTCATTCCATCACTGGCCTCATACATGTCTATAGGGTCACACTCATACATCCTATCACTGGCTTCTTACATGTCTATAGGATCACACTCATTCATCCCATCACTGGCTTCTTACATGTCCATAGGATCTCAATCATTAATCACATCAGTGGCCTCTTACATGTCCATGGGATCTCACTCATTCATCACATCACTGGCCTCTTACATGTCCATAGGATCTCACTCATTCATCCCATCACTGGCTTCTTACATGTCTATAGGATCACACTCATTCATCCCATCACTGGCTTCTTACATGTCCATAGGATCACACTCATTCATCCCATCACTGGCTTCTTACATGTCTATAGGCTCACACTCATTCATCCCATCACTGGCTTCTTACATGTCCATAGGATCTCAATCATTAATCACATCAGTGGCCTCTTACATGTCCATAGGATCTCACTCATTCATCACATCAGTGGCCTCTTACATGTCTCTGTGGATCTCATTCATTCATCCCATCAGCGGCCTCTTACATGTCTCATTGGATCTCATTCATTCATCCCATCACTGGCCTCTTACATGTCTCTGTGGTCTCACTCATTCATCCCATCACTGGCCTCTTACATGTCCATAGGATCTCACTCATTCATCCCATCACTGGCTTCTTACATGTCTATAGGATCACACTCATTCATCCCATCACTGGCCCTTACATGTCTATAGGATCACACTCATTCATCCCATCACTGGCTTCTTACATGTCTATAGGATCACACTCATTCATCCCATCACTGACTTCTTACTTGTCTATAGGATATCACCCATGCATCCCAGCACTGGCTTCTTACATGTGTACAGGATCACACTCATTCATTCCATCACTGGCCTCATACATGTCTATAGGGTCACACTCATACATCCTATCACTGGCTTCTTACATGTCTATAGGATCACACTCATTCATCCCATCACTGGCTTCTTACATGTCCATAGGATCTCAATCATTAATCACATCAGTGGCCTCTTACATGTCCATGGGATCTCACTTATTCATCACATCACTGGCCTCTTACATGTCCATAGGATCTCACTCATTCATCCCATCACTGGCTTCTTACATGTCTATAGGATCACACTCATTCATCCCATCACTGGCTTCTTACATGTCCATAGGATCACACTCATTCATCCCATCACTGGCTTCTTACATGTCTATAGGATCACACTCATTCATCCCATCACTGGCTTCTTACATGTCCATAGGATCTCAATCATTAATCACATCGGTGGCCTCTTACATGTCCATAGGATCTCACTCATTCATCACATCAGTGGCCTCTTACATGTCTCTGTGGATCTCATTCATTCATCCCATCAGCGGCCTCTTACATGTCTCATTGGATCTCATTCATTCATCCCATCACTGGCCTCTTACATGTCTCTGTGGTCTCACTCATTCATCCCATCACTGGCCTCTTACATGTCCATAGGATCTCACTCATTCATCCCATCACTGGCTTCTTACATGTCTATAGGATCACACTCATTCATCCCATCACTGGCCCTTACATGTCTATAGGATCACACTCATTCATCCCATCACTGGCTTCTTACATGTCTATAGGATCACACTCATTCATCCCATCACTGGCTTCTTACATGTCTATAGGATCACACTCATTCATCCCATCACTGGCTTCTTACATGTCTATAGGATCACACTCATTCATCCCATCACCGGCTTCTTACATGTCCATAGGATCACACTCATTCATCCCATCACTGGCTTCTTACATGTCTATAGGATCATAATCATTCATCCCATCACTGGCTTCTTACATATCTATAGGATCACACTCATTCATCCCATCACTGGCTTCTTACATGCCCATAGGATCTCAATCATTAATCACATCAGTGGCCTCTTACATGTCCATAGGATCTCACTCATTCATCCCATCACTGGCCTCTTACATGTCTCTGTGGATCTCATTCATTCATCCCATCAGTGTCCTCTTACATGCCTCATTGGATCTCACTCATTCATCCCATCACTGGCCTCTTACATGTCCATAGGATCTCACTCATTCATTACATCACTGGCTTCTTACATGTCCATAGGATCTCACTCATTCATTACATCACTGGCCTCTTACATGTCCAGAGGATCTCACTCATTCATCCCATCACTGGCCTCTTACATGTCCATAGGATCTCACTCATTCATTACATCACTGGCTTCTTACATGTCCATAGGATCTCACTCGTTCATCCCATCACTGGCCTCTTACATGTCTCTGTGGATCTCATTCATTCATCCCATCAGTGGCCTCTTACATGTCTTATTGGATCTCATTCATTCATCCCATCACTGGCCTCTTACATGTCTCATTGGATCTCATTCATTCATCCCATCACTGGCCTCTTACATGTCTCTGTGGTCTCACTCATTCATTACATCACAGGCTTCTTACATGTCCATAGGATCTCACTCATTCATCCCATCACTGGCCTCTTACATGTCCATAGGATCTCAATCATTCATCCCATCACTGGCCTCTTACATGTCCATAGGATCTCACTCATTCATTACATCACTGGCCTCTTACATGTCCATAGGATCTCACTCATTCATCCCATCACTGGCTTCTTACATGTCTATAGGATCACACTCATTCATCCCATCACTGGCTTCTTACTTGTCTATAGGATCTCACTCATTCATCCCATCACTGGCTTCTTACATGTCCATAGGATCTCACTCATTCGTCCCATCACTGGCTTCTTACATGTCTATAGGATCACACTCATTCATCCCATCACTGGCTTCTTACATGTCTTTAGGATCTCAATCATTAATCACATCAGTGGCCTCTTACATGTCTATAGGATCTCACTCATTCCTCACATCACTGGCATCTTACTTGTCTATAGGATATCACTCATGCATCCCAGCACTGACCTCTACACGTCTCATTGGATCTCACTCATTCATCCCATCACTGGCCTTTAACATGTCTCTGTGGTCTCACTCATTCATTACATCACTGGCTTCTTACATGTCCATAGGATCTCACTCATTCATCCCATCACTGGCCTCTAACATGTCTCTGTGGTCTCACTCATTCATTACATCACTGGCTTCTTACATGTCCATAGGATCTCACTCATTCATCCCATAACTGGCCTCTTACATGTCCATAAGATCTCAATCATTCATCCCATCACTGGCCTCTTACATGTCCATAGGATCTCAATCATTAATCACATTAGTGGCCTCTTACATGTCCATAGGATCTCACTCATTCATCCCATCACTGGCCCTTCTACATGTCCATAGGATCTCACTCATTCATCCCATCACTGGCCTATTACATGTCCATAGGATCTCACTCATTCATCTCATCACTGGCCTCTCACTTGTCTATAGGATCTCACTCATTCATCCCATCACAGGCCTCTTACTTGTCTATAGGATCTCAATCATTCATCCCATCACTGGCCTCTTACTTGTCTATAGGATCTCACTAATTCATTACATCACTGGCTTCTTACATGTCCATAGGATCTCATTCATTCATCCCATCACTGGCCTCTTACATGTCCATAGGATCTCACTCATTCATTACATCACTGGCCTCTTACATGTCCATAATATCTCAATCATTCATCCCATCACTGGCCTCTTACATGTCCATAGGATCTCACTCATTCATTACATCACTGGCTTCTTACATGTCCATAGGATCACACTCATTTATTACATCACTGGCTTCTTACATGTCCCTAGGATCTCACTCATTCATCACATCAGTGGGCTCTTACATGTCCATAGGATCTCACTCATTCATTATATCACTGGCTTCTTACATGTCCATAGGACCACACTCATTCATCCCATCACTGGCTTCTTACATGTCTATAGGATCACACTCATTCATCCAATTACTGGCTTCTTTCTTGTCTATAGGATCACACTCATTCATCCCATCACTGGCTTCTTACATGTCTATAGGATCACACTCATTCATCCCATCACTGGCTTCTTACTTGTCTATAGGATATCACCCATGCATCCCAGCACTGGCTTCTTACATGTGTACAGGATCACACTCATTCATTCCATCACTGGCCTCATACATGTCTATAGGGTCACACTCATACATCCTATCACTGGCTTCTTACATGTCTATAGGATCACACTCATTCATCCCATCACTGGCTTCTTACATGTCCATAGGATCTCAATCATTAATCACATCAGTGGCCTCTTACATGTCCATGGGATCTCACTCATTCATCACATCACTGGCCTCTTACATGTCCATAGGATCTCACTCATTCATCCCATCACTGGCTTCTTACATGTCTATAGGATCACACTCATTCATCCCATCACTGGCTTCTTACATGTCCATAGGATCACACTCATTCATCCCATCACTGGCTTCTTACATGTCTATAGGATCACACTCATTCATCCCATCACTGGCTTCTTACATGTCCATAGGATCTCAATCATTAATCACATCGGTGGCCTCTTACATGTCCATAGGATCTCACTCATTCATCACATCAGTGGCCTCTTACATGTCTCTGTGGATCTCATTCATTCATCCCATCAGCGGCCTCTTACATGTCTCATTGGATCTCATTCATTCATCCCATCACTGGCCTCTTACATGTCTCTGTGGTCTCACTCATTCATCCCATCACTGGCCTCTTACATGTCCATAGGATCTCACTCATTCATCCCATCACTGGCTTCTTACATGTCTATAGGATCACACTCATTCATCCCATCACTGGCCCTTACATGTCTATAGGATCACACTCATTCATCCCATCACTGGCTTCTTACATGTCTATAGGATCACACTCATTCATCCCATCACTGGCTTCTTACATGTCTATAGGATCACACTCATTCATCCCATCACTGGCTTCTTACATGTCTATAGGATCACACTCATTCATCCCATCACTGGCTTCTTACATGTCCATAGGATCACACTCATTCATCCCATCACTGGCTTCTTACATGTCTATAGGATCATAATCATTCATCCCATCACTGGCTTCTTACATGTCTATAGGATCACACTCATTCATCCCATCACTGGCTTCTTACATGCCCATAGGATCTCAATCATTAATCACATCAGTGGCCTCTTACATGTCCATAGGATCTCACTCATTCATCCCATCACTGGCCTCTTACATGTCTCTGTGGATCTCATTCATTCATCCCATCAGTGTCCTCTTACATGCCTCATTGGATCTCACTCATTCATCCCATCACTGGCCTCTTACATGTCTATAGGATCTCACTCATTCCTCACATCACTGGCATCTTACATGTCTCATTGGATCTCATTCATTCATCCCGTCACTGGCCTCTTACATGTCTCTGTGGTCTCACTCATTCATTACATCACTGGCTTCTTACATGTCCATAGGATCTCACTCCTTCATCCCATCACTGGCCTCTTACATGTCCATAGGATCTCAATCATTCATCCCATCACTGGCCTCTTACATGTCCATAGGATCTCATTCATTCATTACATCACTGGCCTCTTACATGTCCATAGGATCTCACTCATTCATCCCATCACTGGCTTCTTACATGTCTATAGGATCACACTCATTCATCCCATCACTGGCTTCTTACTTGTCTATAGGATCTCACTCATTCATCCCATCACTGGCTTTTTACATGTCCATAGGATCTCACTCATTCATCCCATCACTGGCTTCTTACATGTCTATAGGATCACACTCATTCATCCCATCACTGGCTTCTTACATGTCTATAGGATCTCAATCATTAATCACATCAGTGGCCTCTTACATGTCTATAGGATATCACTCATTCCTCACATCACTGGCATCTTACTTGTCTATAGGATATCACTCATGCATCCCAGCACTGACCTCTACACGTCTCATTGGATCTCCCTCATTCATCCCATCACTGGCCTTTAACATGTCTCTGTGGTCTCACTCATTCATTACATCACTGGCTTCTTACATGTCCATAGGATCTCACTCATTCATCCCATCACTGGCCTCTAACATGTCTCTGTGGTCTCACTCATTCATTACATCACTGGCTTCTTATATGTCCATAGGATCTCACTAATTCATCCCATAACTGGCCTCTTACATGTCCATAATATCTCAATCATTCATCCCATCACTGGCCTCTTACATGTCCATAGGATCTCAATCATTAGTCACATCAGTGGCCTCTTACATGTCCATAGGATCTCACTCATTCATCCCATCAATGGCCCTTCTACATGTCCATAGGATCTCACTCATTCATCCCATCACTGGCCTCTTACATTTCCATAGGATCTCACTCATTCATCTCATCACTGGCCTCTCACTTGTCTATAGGATCTCACTCATTCATCCCATCACAGGCCTCTTACTTGTCTATAGGATCTCAATCATTCATCCCATCTCTGGCCTCTTACTTGTCTATAGGATCTCACTCATTCATTACATCACTGGCTTCTTACATGTCCATAGGATCTCATTCATTCATCCCATCACTGGCCTCTTACATGTCCATAGGATCTCACTCATTCATTACATCACTGGCCTCTTACATGTCCATAGGATCTCACTCATTCATTACATAACTGGCTTTTTACATGTCCATAGGATCTCACTCATTCATTACATCACTGGCTTCTTACATGTCCATAGGATCACACTCATTCATTACATCACTGGCTTCTTACATGTCCATAGGATCTCACTCATTCATCACATCGGTGGGCTCTTACATGTCCATAGGATCTCACTCATTCATTATATCACTGGCTTCTTACATGTCCATAGGACCACACTCATTCATCCCATCACTGGCTTCTTACATGTCTATAGGATCACACTCATTCATCCAATTACTGGCTTCTTTCTTGTCTATAGGATCACACTCATTCATCCCATCACTGGCTTCTTACATGTCTACAGGATCACACTCATTCATCCCATCACTGGCTTCTTACTTGTCTATAGGATATCACCCATGCATCCCAGCACTGGCTTCTTACATGTGTACAGGATCACACTCATTCATTCCATCACTGGCCTCATACATGTCTATAGGGTCACACTCATACATCCTATCACTGGCTTCTTACATGTCTATAGGATCACACTCATTCATCCCATCACTGGCTTCTTACATGTCCATAGGATCTCAATCATTAATCACATCAGTGGCCTCTTACATGTCCATGGGATCTCACTCATTCATCACATCACTGGCCTCTTACATGTCCATAGGATCTCACTCATTCATCCCATCACTGGCTTCTTACATGTCTATAGGATCACACTCATTCATCCCATCACTGGCTTCTTACATGTCCATAGGATCACACTCATTCATCCCATCACTGGCTTCTTACATGTCTATAGGATCACACTCATTCATCCCATCACTGGCTTCTTACATGTCCATAGGATCTCAATCATTAATCACATCGGTGGCCTCTTACATGTCCATAGGATCTCACTCATTCATCACATCAGTGGCCTCTTACATGTCTCTGTGGATCTCATTCATTCATCCCATCAGCGGCCTCTTACATGTCTCATTGGATCTCATTCATTCATCCCATCACTGGCCTCTTACATGTCTCTGTGGTCTCACTCATTCATCCCATCACTGGCCTCTTACATGTCCATAGGATCTCACTCATTCATCCCATCACTGGCTTCTTACATGTCTATAGGATCACACTCATTCATCCCATCACTGGCCCTTACATGTCTATAGGATCACACTCATTCATCCCATCACTGGCTTCTTACATGTCTATAGGATCACACTCACTCATCCCATCACTGGCTTCTTACATGTCTATAGGATCACACTCATTCATCCCATCACTGGCTTCTTACATGTCTATAGGATCACACTCATTCATCCCATCACTGGCTTCTTACATGTCTACAGGATCACACTCATTCATCCCATCACTGGCTTCTTACTTGCCTATAGGATATCACCCATGCATCCCAGCACTGGCTTCTTACATGTGTACAGGATCACACTCATTCATTCCATCACTGGCCTCATACATGTCTATAGGGTCACACTCATACATCCTATCACTGGCTTCTTACATGTCTATAGGATCACACTCATTCATCCCATCACTGGCTTCTTACATGTCCATAGGATCTCAATCATTAATCACATCAGTGGCCTCTTACATGTCCATGGGATCTCACTCATTCATCACATCACTGGCCTCTTACATGTCCATAGGATCTCACTCATTCATCCCATCACTGGCTTCTTACATGTCTATAGGATCACACTCATTCATCCCATCACTGGCTTCTTACATGTCCATAGGATCACACTCATTCATCCCATCACTGGCTTCTTACATGTCTATAGGATCACACTCATTCATCCCATCACTGGCTTCTTACATGTCCATAGGATCTCAATCATTAATCACATCGGTGGCCTCTTACATGTCCATAGGATCTCACTCATTCATCACATCAGTGGCCTCTTACATGTCTCTGTGGATCTCATTCATTCATCCCATCAGCGGCCTCTTACATGTCTCATTGGATCTCATTCATTCATCCCATCACTGGCCTCTTACATGTCTCTGTGGTCTCACTCATTCATCCCATCACTGGCCTCTTACATGTCCATAGGATCTCACTCATTCATCCCATCACTGGCTTCTTACATGTCTATAGGATCACACTCATTCATCCCATCACTGGCCCTTACATGTCTGTAGGATCACACTCATTCATCCCATCACTGGCTTCTTACATGTCTATAGGATCACACTCACTCATCCCATCACTGGCTTCTTACATGTCTATAGGATCACACTCATTCATCCCATCACTGGCTTCTTACATGTCTATAGGATCACACTCATTCATCCCATCACTGGCTTCTTACATGTCCATAGGATCACACTCATTCATCCCATCACTGGCTTCTTACATGTCTATAGGATCATAATCATTCATCCCATCACTGGCTTCTTACATGTCTATAGGATCACACTCATTCATCCCATCACTGGCTTCTTACATGTCCATAGGATCTCAATCATTAATCACATCAGTGGCCTCTTACATGTCCATAGGATCTCACTCATTCATCCCATCACTGGCCTCTTACATGTCTCTGTGGATCTCATTCATTCATCCCATCAGTGTCCTCTTACATGCCTCATTGGATCTCACTCATTCATCCCATCACTGGCCTCTTACATGTCCATAGGATCTCACTCATTCATTACATCACTGGCTTCTTACATGTCCATAGGATCTCACTCATTCATTACATCACTGGCCTCTTACATGTCCAGAGGATCTCACTCATTCATCCCATCACTGGCCTCTTACATGTCCATAGGATCTCACTCATTCATTACATCACTGGCTTCTTACATGTCCATAGGATCTCACTCGTTCATCCCATCACTGGCCTCTTACATGTCTCTGTGGATCTCATTCATTCATCCCATCAGTGGCCTCTTACATGTCTTATTGGATCTCATTCATTCATCCCATCACTGGCCTCTTACATGTCTCATTGGATCTCATTCATTCATCCCATCACTGGCCTCTTACATGTCTCTGTGGTCTCACTCATTCATTACATCACAGGCTTCTTACATGTCCATATGATCTCACTCATTCATCCCATCACTGGCCTCTTACATGTCCATAGGATCTCAATCATTCATCCCATCACTGGCCTCTTACATGTCCATAGGATCTCACTCATTCATTACATCACTGGCCTCTTACATGTCCATAGGATCTCACTCATTCATCCCATCACTGGCTTCTTACATGTCTATAGGATCACACTCATTCATCCCATCACTGGCTTCTTACTTGTCTATAGGATCTCACTCATTCATCCCATCACTGGCTTCTTACATGTCCATAGGATCTCACTCATTCGTCCCATCACTGGCTTCTTACATGTCTATAGGATCACACTCATTCATCCCATCACTGGCTTCTTACATGTCTTTAGGATCTCAATCATTAATCACATCAGTGGCCTCTTACATGTCTATAGGATCTCACTCATTCCTCACATCACTGGCTTCTTACATGTCTATAGGATCATAATCATTCATCCCATCACTGGCTTCTTACATGTCTATAGGATCTCACTCATTCATCCCATCACTGGCCTTTAACATGTCTCTGTGGTCTCACTCATTCATTACATCACTGGCTTTTTACATGTCCATAGGATCTCACTCATTCATCCCATCACTGGCCTCTAACATGTCTCTGTGGTCTCACTCATTCATTACATCACTGGCTTCTTACATGTCCATAGGATCTCACTCATTCATCCCATAACTGGCCTCTTACATGTCCATAAGATCTCAATCATTCATCCCATCACTGGCCTCTTACATGTCCATAGGATCTCAATCATTAATCACATTAGTGGCCTCTTACATGTCCATAGGATCTCACTCATTCATCCCATCACTGGCCCTTCTACATGTCCATAGGATCTCACTCATTCATCCCATCACTGGCCTATTACATGTCCATAGGATCTCACTCATTCATCTCATCACTGGCCTCTCACTTGTCTATAGGATCTCACTCATTCATCCCATCACAGGCCTCTTACTTGTCTATAGGATCTCAATCATTCATCCCATCACTGGCCTCTTACTTGTCTATAGGATCTCACTCATTCATTACATCACTGGCTTCTTACATGTCCATAGGATCTCATTCATTCATCCCATCACTGGCCTCTTACATGTCCATAGGATCTCACTCATTCATTACATCACTGGCCTCTTACATGTCCATAGGATCTCACTCATTCATTACATAACTGGCTTCTTACATGTCCATAGGATCTCACTCATTCATCACATCAGTGGGCTCTTACATGTCCATAGGATCTCACTCATTCATTACATCACTGGCTTCTTACATGTCCATAGGACCACACTCATTCATCCCATCACTGGCTTCTTACATGTCCATAGGATCTCAATCATTAATCACATCAGTGGCCTCTTACATGTCCATAGGATCTCACTCATTCATCCCATCACTGGCCTCTTACATGTCCATAGGATCTCACTCATTCATTACATCACTGGCTTTTTACATGTCCATAGGATCTCACTCATTCATTACATCACTGGCTTCTTACATGTCCATAGGATCACACTCATTCATTACATCACTGGCTTCTTACATGTCCATAGGATCTCACTCATTCATCACATCGGTGGGCTCTTACATGTCCATAGGATCTCACTCATTCATTATATCACTGGCTTCTTACATGTCCATAGGACCACACTCATTCATCCCATCACTGGCTTCTTACATGTCTATAGGATCACACTCATTCATCCAATTACTGGCTTCTTTCTTGTCTATAGGATCACACTCATTCATCCCATCACTGGCTTCTTACATGTCTACAGGATCACACTCATTCATCCCATCACTGGCTTCTTACTTGTCTATAGGATATCACCCATGCATCCCAGCACTGGCTTCTTACATGTGTACAGGATCACACTCATTCATTCCATCACTGGCCTCATACATGTCTATAGGGTCACACTCATACATCCTATCACTGGCTTCTTACATGTCTATAGGATCACACTCATTCATCCCATCACTGGCTTCTTACATGTCCATAGGATCTCAATCATTAATCACATCAGTGGCCTCTTACATGTCCATGGGATCTCACTCATTCATCACATCACTGGCCTCTTACATGTCCATAGGATCTCACTCATTCATCCCATCACTGGCTTCTTACATGTCTATAGGATCACACTCATTCATCCCATCACTGGCTTCTTACATGTCCATAGGATCACACTCATTCATCCCATCACTGGCTTCTTACATGTCTATAGGATCACACTCATTCATCCCATCACTGGCTTCTTACATGTCCATAGGATCTCAATCATTAATCACATCGGTGGCCTCTTACATGTCCATAGGATCTCACTCATTCATCACATCAGTGGCCTCTTACATGTCTCTGTGGATCTCATTCATTCATCCCATCAGCGGCCTCTTACATGTCTCATTGGATCTCATTCATTCATCCCATCACTGGCCTCTTACATGTCTCTGTGGTCTCACTCATTCATCCCATCACTGGCCTCTTACATGTCCATAGGATCTCACTCATCCATCCCATCACTGGCTTCTTACATGTCTATAGGATCACACTCATTCATCCCATCACTGGCCCTTACATGTCTGTAGGATCACACTCATTCATCCCATCACTGGCTTCTTACATGTCTATAGGATCACACTCACTCATCCCATCACTGGCTTCTTACATGTCTATAGGATCACACTCATTCATCCCATCACTGGCTTCTTACATGTCTATAGGATCACACTCATTCATCCCATCACTGGCTTCTTACATGTCCATAGGATCACACTCATTCATCCCATCACTGGCTTCTTACATGTCTATAGGATCATAATCATTCATCCCATCACTGGCTTCTTACATGTCTATAGGATCACACTCATTCATCCCATCACTGGCTTCTTACATGTCCATAGGATCTCAATCATTAATCACATCAGTGGCCTCTTACATGTCCATAGGATCTCACTCATTCATCCCATCACTGGCCTCTTACATGTCTCTGTGGATCTCATTCATTCATCCCATCAGTGTCCTCTTACATGCCTCATTGGATCTCACTCATTCATCCCCTCACTGGCCTCTTACATGTCCATAGGATCTCACTCATTCATTACATCACTGGCTTCTTACATGTCCATAGGATCTCACTCATTCATTACATCACTGGCCTCTTACATGTCCAGAGGATCTCACTCATTCATCCCATCACTGGCCTCTTACATGTCCATAGGATCTCACTCATTCATTACATCACTGGCTTCTTACATGTCCATAGGATCTCACTCGTTCATCCCATCACTGGCCTCTTACATGTCTCTGTGGATCTCATTCATTCATCCGATCAGTGGCCTCTTACATGTCTTATTGGATCTCATTCATTCATCCCATCACTGGCCTCTTACATGTCTCATTGGATCTCATTCATTCATCCCATCACTGGCCTCTTACATGTCTCTGTGGTCTCACTCATTCATTACATCACAGGCTTCTTACATGTCCATATGATCTCACTCATTCATCCCATCACTGGCCTCTTACATGTCCATAGGATCTCAATCATTCATCCCATCACTGGCCTCTTACATGTCCATAGGATCTCACTCATTCATTACATCACTGGCCTCTTACATGTCCATAGGATCTCACTCATTCATCCCATCACTGGCTTCTTACATGTCTATAGGATCACACTCATTCATCCCATCACTGGCTTCTTACTTGTCTATAGGATCTCACTCATTCATCCCATCACTGGCTTCTTACATGTCCATAGGATCTCACTCATTCGTCCCATCACTGGCTTCTTACATGTCTATAGGATCACACTCATTCATCCCATCACTGGCTTCTTACATGTCTTTAGGATCTCAATCATTAATCACATCAGTGGCCTCTTACATGTCTATAGGATCTCACTCATTCCTCACATCACTGGCTTCTTACATGTCTATAGGATCATAATCATTCATCCCATCACTGGCTTCTTACATGTCTATAGGATCTCACTCATTCATCCCATCACTGGCCTTTAACATGTCTCTGTGGTCTCACTCATTCATTACATCACTGGCTTTTTACATGTCCATAGGATCTCACTCATTCATCCCATCACTGGCCTCTAACATGTCTCTTTGGTCTCACTCATTCATTACATCACTGGCTTCTTACATGTCCATAGGATCTCACTCATTCATCCCATAACTGGCCTCTTACATGTCCATAAGATCTCAATCATTCATCCCATCACTGGCCTCTTACATGTCCATAGGATCTCAATCGTTAATCACATTAGTGGCCTCTTACATGTCCATAGGATCTCACTCATTCATCCCATCACTGGCCCTTCTACATGTCCATAGGATCTCACTCATTCATCCCATCACTGGCCTATTACATGTCCATAGGATCTCACTCATTCATCTCATCACTGGCCTCTCACTTGTCTATAGGATCTCACTCATTCATCCCATCACAGGCCTCTTACTTGTCTATAGGATCTCAATCATTCATCCCATCACTGGCCTCTTACTTGTCTATAGGATCTCACTCATTCATTAGATCACTGGCTTCTTACATGTCCATAGGATTTCATTCATTCATCCCATCACTGGCCTCTTACATGTCCATAGGATCTCACTCATTCATTACATCACTGGCCTCTTACATGTCCATAGGATCTCACTCATTCATTACATAACTGGCTTCTTACATGTCCATAGGATCTCACTCATTCATCACATCAGTGGGCTCTTACATGTCCATAGGATCTCACTCATTCATTACATCACTGGCTTCTTACATGTCTATAGGATCTCACTCATTCATTACATCACTGGCTTCTTACATGTCCATAGGACCACACTCTTTCATCCCATCACTGGCTTCTTACATGTCCATAGGATCTCAATCATTAATCACATCAGTGGCCTCTTACATGTCCATAGGATCTCACTCATTCATCCCATCACTGGCCTCTTAAATGTCTCTGTGGATCTCATTCATTCATCTCATCAGTGGCCTCTTACATGTCTCATTGGATCTCATTCATTCATCCCATCACTGGCCTCTTACATGTCCATAGGATCTCACTCATTCATTACATCACTGGCTTCTTACATGTGCAGAGGATCTCACTCATTCATCCCATCACTTGCCTCTTACATGTCCATAGGATCTCACTCATTCATTACATCACTGGCTTCTTACATGTCCAGAGAATCTCACTCATTCATCCCATCACTGGCCTCTTACATGTCCATAGGATCTCACTCATTCATTACATCACTGGCTTCTTACATGTCCATAGGATCTCACTCATTCATTACATCACTGGCCTCTTACATGTCCATAGGATCTCACTCATTCATCCCATCACTGGCTTCTTACATGTCTATAGGATCACACTCATTCATCCCATCACTGGCTTCTTACTTGTCTATAGGATCTCACTCATTCATCCCATCACTGGCTTTTTACATGTCCATAGGATCTCACTCATTCATCCCATCACTGGCTTCTTACATGTCTATAGGATCACACTCATTCATCCCATCACTGGCTTCTTACATGTCTATAGGATCTCAATCATTAATCACATCAGTGGCCTCTTACATGTCTATAGGATATCACTCATACCTCACATCACTGGCATCTTACTTGTCTATAGGATATCACTCATGCATCCCAGCACTGACCTCTACACGTCTCATTGGATCTCCCTCATTCATCCCATCACTGGCCTTTAACATGTCTCTGTGGTCTCACTCATTCATTACATCACTGGCTTCTTACATGTCCATAGGATCTCACTCATTCATCCCATCACTGGCCTCTAACATGTCTCTGTGGTCTCACTCATTCATTACATCACTGGCTTCTTATATGTCCATAGGATCTCACTAATTCATCCCATAACTGGCCTCTTACATGTCCATAATATCTCAATCATTCATCCCATCACTGGCCTCTTACATGTCCATAGGATCTCAATCATTAATCACATCAGTGGCCTCTTACATGTCCATAGGATCTCACTCATTCATCCCATCAATGGCCCTTCTACATGTCCATAGGATCTCACTCTTTCATCCCATCACTGGCCTCTTACATGTCCATAGGATCTCACTCATTCATCTCATCACTGGCCTCTCACTTGTCTATAGGATCTCACTCATTCATCCCATCACAGGCCTCTTACTTGTCTATAGGATCTCAATCATTCATCCCATCTCTGGCCTCTTACTTGTCTATAGGATCTCACTCATTCATTACATCACTGGCTTCTTACATGTCCATAGGATCTCATTCATTCATCCCATCACTGGCCTCTTACATGTCCATAGGATCTCACTCATTCATTACATCACTGGCCTCTTACATGTCCATAGGATCTCACTCATTCATTACATAACTGGCTTTTTACATGTCCATAGGATCTCACTCATTCATTACATCACTGGCTTCTTACATGTCCATAGGATCACACTCATTTATTACATCACTGGCTTCTTACATGTCCCTAGGATCTCGCTCATTCATCACATCAGTGGGCTCTTACATGTCCATAGGATCTCACTCATTCATTATATCACTGGCTTCTTACATGTCCATAGGACCACACTCATTCATCCCATCACTGGCTTCTTACATGTCTATAGGATCACACTCATTCATCCAATTACTGGCTTCTTTCTTGTCTATAGGATCACACTCATTCATCCCATCACTGGCTTCTTACATGTCTATAGGATCTCACTCATTCATTACATCACTGGCTTCTTACATGTCCATAGGACCACACTCTTTCATCCCATCACTGGCTTCTTACATGTCCATAGGATCTCAATCATTAATCACATCAGTGGCCTCTTACATGTCCATAGGATCTCACTCATTCATCCCATCACTGGCCTCTTAAATGTCTCTGTGGATCTCATTCATTCATCTCATCAGTGGCCTCTTACATGTCTCATTGGATCTCATTCATTCATCCCATCACTGGCCTCTTACATGTCCATAGGATCTCACTCATTCATTACATCACTGGCTTCTTACATGTGCAGAGGATCTCACTCATTCATCCCATCACTTGCCTCTTACATGTCCATAGGATCTCACTCATTCATTACATCACTGGCTTCTTACATGTCCAGAGAATCTCACTCATTCATCCCATCACTGGCCTCTTACATGTCCATAGGATCTCACTCATTCATTACATCACTGGCTTCTTACATGTCCATAGGATCTCACTCATTCATTACATCACTGGCCTCTTACATGTCCATAGGATCTCACTCATTCATCCCATCACTGGCTTCTTACATGTCTATAGGATCACACTCATTCATCCCATCACTGGCTTCTTACTTGTCTATAGGATCTCACTCATTCATCCCATCACTGGCTTTTTACATGTCCATAGGATCTCACTCATTCATCCCATCACTGGCTTCTTACATGTCTATAGGATCACACTCATTCATCCCATCACTGGCTTCTTACATGTCTATAGGATCTCAATCATTAATCACATCAGTGGCCTCTTACATGTCTATAGGATATCACTCATACCTCACATCACTGGCATCTTACTTGTCTATAGGATATCACTCATGCATCCCAGCACTGACCTCTACACGTCTCATTGGATCTCCCTCATTCATCCCATCACTGGCCTTTAACATGTCTCTGTGGTCTCACTCATTCATTACATCACTGGCTTCTTACATGTCCATAGGATCTCACTCATTCATCCCATCACTGGCCTCTAACATGTCTCTGTGGTCTCACTCATTCATTACATCACTGGCTTCTTATATGTCCATAGGATCTCACTAATTCATCCCATAACTGGCCTCTTACATGTCCATAATATCTCAATCATTCATCCCATCACTGGCCTCTTACATGTCCATAGGATCTCAATCATTAATCACATCAGTGGCCTCTTACATGTCCATAGGATCTCACTCATTCATCCCATCAATGGCCCTTCTACATGTCCATAGGATCTCACTCTTTCATCCCATCACTGGCCTCTTACATGTCCATAGGATCTCACTCATTCATCTCATCACTGGCCTCTCACTTGTCTATAGGATCTCACTCATTCATCCCATCACAGGCCTCTTACTTGTCTATAGGATCTCAATCATTCATCCCATCTCTGGCCTCTTACTTGTCTATAGGATCTCACTCATTCATTACATCACTGGCTTCTTACATGACCATAGGATCTCATTCATTCATCCCATCACTGGCCTCTTACATGTCCATAGGATCTCACTCATTCATTACATCACTGGCCTCTTACATGTCCATAGGATCTCACTCATTCATTACATAACTGGCTTTTTACATGTCCATAGGATCTCACTCATTCATTACATCACTGGCTTCTTACATGTCCATAGGATCACACTCATTTATTACATCACTGGCTTCTTACATGTCCCTAGGATCTCGCTCATTCATCACATCAGTGGACTCTTACATGTCCATAGGATCTCACTCATTCATTATATCACTGGCTTCTTACATGTCCATAGGACCACACTCATTCATCCCATCACTGGCTTCTTACATGTCTATAGGATCACACTCATTCATCCAATTACTGGCTTCTTTCTTGTCTATAGGATCACACTCATTCATCCCATCACTGGCTTCTTACATGTCTATAGGATCACACTCATTCATCCCATCACTGGCTTCTTACTTGTCTATAGGATATCACCCATGCATCCCAGCACTGACTTCTTACATGTGTACAGGATCACACTCATTCATTCCATCACTGGCCTCATACATGTCTATAGGGTCACACTCATACATCCTATCACTGGCTTCTTACATGTCTATAGGATCACACTCATTCATCCCATCACTGGCTTCTTACATGTCCATAGGATCTCAATCATTAATCACATCAGTGGCCTCTTACATGTCCATGGGATCTCACTCATTCATCACATCACTGGCCTCTTACATGTCCATAGGATCTCACTCATTCATCCCATCACTGGCTTCTTACATGTCTATAGGATCACACTCATTCATCCCATCACTGGCTTCTTACATGTCCATAGGATCACACTCATTCATCCCATCACTGGCTTCTTACATGTCTATAGGATCACACTCATTCATCCCATCACTGGCTTCTTACATGTCCATAGGATCTCAATCATTAATCACATCGGTGGCCTCTTACATGTCCATAGGATCTCACTCATTCATCACATCAGTGGCCTCTTACATGTCTCTGTGGATCTCATTCATTCATCCCATCAGCGGCCTCTTACATGTCTCATTGGATCTCATTCATTCATCCCATCACTGGCCTCTTACATGTCTCTGTGGTCTCACTCATTCATCCCATCACTGGCCTCTTACATGTCCATAGGATCTCACTCATTCATCCCATCACTGGCTTCTTACATGTCTATAGGATCACACTCATTCATCCCATCACTGGCCCTTACATGTCTATAGGATCACACTCATTCATCCCATCACTGGCTTCTTACATGTCTATAGGATCACACTCATTCATCCCATCACTGGCTTCTTACATGTCTATAGGATCACACTCATTCATCCCATCACTGGCTTCTTACATGTCTATAGGATCACACTCATTCATCCCATCACTGGCTTCTTACATGTCCATAGGATCACACTCATTCATCCCATCACTGGCTTCTTACATGTCTATAGGATCATAATCATTCTTCCCATCACTGGCTTCTTACATATCTATAGGATCACACTCATTCATCCCATCACTGGCTTCTTACATGCCCATAGGATCTCAATCATTAATCACATCAGTGGCCTCTTACATGTCCATAGGATCTCACTCATTCATCCCATCACTGGCCTCTTACATGTCTCTGTGGATCTCATTCATTCATCCCATCAGTGTCCTCTTACATGCCTCATTGGATCTCACTCATTCATCCCATCACTGGCCTCTTACATGTCCATAGGATCTCACTCATTCATTACATCACTGGCTTCTTACATGTCCATAGGATCTCACTCATTCATTACATCACTGGCCTCTTACATGTCCAGAGGATCTCACTCATTCATCCCATCACTGGCCTCTTACATGTCCATAGGATCTCACTCATTCATTACATCACTGGCTTCTTACATGTCCATAGGATCTCACTCGTTCATCCCATCACTGGCCTCTTACATGTCTCTGTGGATCTCATTCATTCATCCCATCAGTGGCCTCTTACATGTCTTATTGGATCTCATTCATTCATCCCATCACTGGCCTCTTACATGTCTCATTGGATCTCATTCATTCATCCCATCACTGGCCTCTTACATGTCTCTGTGGTCTCACTCATTCATTACATCACAGGCTTCTTACATGTCCATAGGATCTCACTCATTCATCCCATCACTGGCCTCTTACATGTCCATAGGATCTCAATCATTCATCCCATCACTGGCCTCTTACATGTCCATAGGATCTCACTCATTCATTACATCACTGGCCTCTTACATGTCCATAGGATCTCACTCATTCATCCCATCACTGGCTTCTTACATGTCTATAGGATCACACTCATTCATCCCATCACTGGCTTCTTACTTGTCTATAGGATCTCACTCATTCATCCCATCACTGGCTTCTTACATGTCCATAGGATCTCACTCATTCGTCCCATCACTGGCTTCTTACATGTCTATAGGATCACACTCATTCATCCCATCACTGGCTTCTTACATGTCTTTAGGATCTCAATCATTAATCACATCAGTGGCCTCTTACATGTCTATAGGATCTCACTCATTCCTCACATCACTGGCATCTTACTTGTCTATAGGATATCACTCATGCATCCCAGCACTGACCTCTACACGTCTCATTGGATCTCACTCATTCATCCCATCACTGGCCTTTAACATGTCTCTGTGGTCTCACTCATTCATTACATCACTGGCTTCTTACATGTCCATAGGATCTCACTCATTCATCCCATCACTGGCCTCTAACATGTCTCTGTGGTCTCACTCATTCATTACATCACTGGCTTCTTACATGTCCATAGGATCTCACTCATTCATCCCATAACTGGCCTCTTACATGTCCATAAGATCTCAATCATTCATCCCATCACTGGCCTCTTACATGTCCATAGGATCTCAATCATTAATCACATTAGTGGCCTCTTACATGTCCATAGGATCTCACTCATTCATCCCATCACTGGCCCTTCTACATGTCCATAGGATCTCACTCATTCATCCCATCACTGGCCTATTACATGTCCATAGGATCTCACTCATTCATCTCATCACTGGCCTCTCACTTGTCTATAGGATCTCACTCATTCATCCCATCACAGGCCTCTTACTTGTCTATAGGATCTCAATCATTCATCCCATCACTGGCCTCTTACTTGTCTATAGGATCTCACTCATTCATTACATCACTGGCTTCTTACATGTCCATAGGATCTCATTCATTCATCCCATCACTGGCCTCTTACATGTCCATAGGATCTCACTCATTCATTACATCACTGGCCTCTTACATGTCCATAATATCTCAATCATTCATCCCATCACTGGCCTCTTACATGTCCATAGGATCTCACTCATTCATTACATCACTGGCTTCTTACATGTCCATAGGATCACACTCATTTATTACATCACTGGCTTCTTACATGTCCCTAGGATCTCACTCATTCATCACATCAGTGGGCTCTTACATGTCCATAGGATCTCACTCATTCATTATATCACTGGCTTCTTACATGTCCATAGGACCACACTCATTCATCCCATCACTGGCTTCTTACATGTCTATAGGATCACACTCATTCATCCAATTACTGGCTTCTTTCTTGTCTATAGGATCACACTCATTCATCCCATCACTGGCTTCTTACATGTCTATAGGATCACACTCATTCATCCCATCACTGGCTTCTTACTTGTCTATAGGATATCACCCATGCATCCCAGCACTGGCTTCTTACATGTGTACAGGATCACACTCATTCATTCCATCACTGGCCTCATACATGTCTATAGGGTCACACTCATACATCCTATCACTGGCTTCTTACATGTCTATAGGATCACACTCATTCATCCCATCACTGGCTTCTTACATGTCCATAGGATCTCAATCATTAATCACATCAGTGGCCTCTTACATGTCCATGGGATCTCACTCATTCATCACATCACTGGCCTCTTACATGTCCATAGGATCTCACTCATTCATCCCATCACTGGCTTCTTACATGTCTATAGGATCACACTCATTCATCCCATCACTGGCTTCTTACATGTCCATAGGATCACACTCATTCATCCCATCACTGGCTTCTTACATGTCTATAGGATCACACTCATTCATCCCATCACTGGCTTCTTACATGTCCATAGGATCTCAATCATTAATCACATCGGTGGCCTCTTACATGTCCATAGGATCTCACTCATTCATCACATCAGTGGCCTCTTACATGTCTCTGTGGATCTCATTCATTCATCCCATCAGCGGCCTCTTACATGTCTCATTGGATCTCATTCATTCATCCCATCACTGGCCTCTTACATGTCTCTGTGGTCTCACTCATTCATCCCATCACTGGCCTCTTACATGTCCATAGGATCTCACTCATTCATCCCATCACTGGCTTCTTACATGTCTATAGGATCACACTCATTCATCCCATCACTGGCCCTTACATGTCTATAGGATCACACTCATTCATCCCATCACTGGCTTCTTACATGTCTATAGGATCACACTCATTCATCCCATCACTGGCTTCTTACATGTCTATAGGATCACACTCATTCATCCCATCACTGGCTTCTTACATGTCTATAGGATCACACTCATTCATCCCATCACTGGCTTCTTACATGTCCATAGGATCACACTCATTCATCCCATCACTGGCTTCTTACATGTCTATAGGATCATAATCATTCATCCCATCACTGGCTTCTTACATGTCTATAGGATCACACTCATTCATCCCATCACTGGCTTCTTACATGCCCATAGGATCTCAATCATTAATCACATCAGTGGCCTCTTACATGTCCATAGGATCTCACTCATTCATCCCATCACTGGCCTCTTACATGTCTCTGTGGATCTCATTCATTCATCCCATCAGTGTCCTCTTACATGCCTCATTGGATCTCACTCATTCATCCCATCACTGGCCTCTTACATGTCCATAGGATCTCACTCATTCATTACATCACTGGCTTCTTACATGTCCATAGGATCTCACTCATTCATTACATCACTGGCCTCTTACATGTCCAGAGGATCTCACTCATTCATCCCATCACTGGCCTCTTACATGTCCATAGGATCTCACTCATTCATTACATCACTGGCTTCTTACATGTCCATAGGATCTCACTCGTTCATCCCATCACTGGCCTCTTACATGTCTCTGTGGATCTCATTCATTCATCCCATCAGTGGCCTCTTACATGTCTTATTGGATCTCATTCATTCATCCCATCACTGGCCTCTTACATGTCTCATTGGATCTCATTCATTCATCCCATCACTGGCCTCTTACATGTCTCTGTGGTCTCACTCATTCATTACATCACAGGCTTCTTACATGTCCATAGGATCTCACTCATTCATCCCATCACTGGCCTCTTACATGTCCATAGGATCTCAATCATTCATCCCATCACTGGCCTCTTACATGTCCATAGGATCTCACTCATTCATTACATCACTGGCCTCTTACATGTCCATAGGATCTCACTCATTCATCCCATCACTGGCTTCTTACATGTCTATAGGATCACACTCATTCATCCCATCACTGGCTTCTTACTTGTCTATAGGATCTCACTCATTCATCCCATCACTGGCTTCTTACATGTCCATAGGATCTCACTCATTCGTCCCATCACTGGCTTCTTACATGTCTATAGGATCACACTCATTCATCCCATCACTGGCTTCTTACATGTCTTTAGGATCTCAATCATTAATCACATCAGTGGCCTCTTACATGTCTATAGGATCTCACTCATTCCTCACATCACTGGCATCTTACTTGTCTATAGGATATCACTCATGCATCCCAGCACTGACCTCTACACGTCTCATTGGATCTCACTCATTCATCCCATCACTGGCCTTTAACATGTCTCTGTGGTCTCACTCATTCATTACATCACTGGCTTCTTACATGTCCATAGGATCTCACTCATTCATCCCATCACTGGCCTCTAACATGTCTCTGTGGTCTCACTCATTCATTACATCACTGGCTTCTTACATGTCCATAGGATCTCACTCATTCATCCCATAACTGGCCTCTTACATGTCCATAAGATCTCAATCATTCATCCCATCACTGGCCTCTTACATGTCCATAGGATCTCAATCATTAATCACATTAGTGGCCTCTTACATGTCCATAGGATCTCACTCATTCATCCCATCACTGGCCCTTCTACATGTCCATAGGATCTCACTCATTCATCCCATCACTGGCCTATTACATGTCCATAGGATCTCACTCATTCATCTCATCACTGGCCTCTCACTTGTCTATAGGATCTCACTCATTCATCCCATCACAGGCCTCTTACTTGTCTATAGGATCTCAATCATTCATCCCATCACTGGCCTCTTACTTGTCTATAGGATCTCACTCATTCATTACATCACTGGCTTCTTACATGTCCATAGGATCTCATTCATTCATCCCATCACTGGCTTCTTACTTGTCTATAGGATCTCACTCATTCATCCCATCACTGGCTTTTTACATGTCCATAGGATCTCACTCATTCATCCCATCACTGGCTTCTTACATGTCTATAGGATCACACTCATTCATCCCATCACTGGCTTCTTACATGTCTATAGGATCTCAATCATTAATCACATCAGTGGCCTCTTACATGTCTATAGGATATCACTCATACCTCACATCACTGGCATCTTACTTGTCTATAGGATATCACTCATGCATCCCAGCACTGACCTCTACACGTCTCATTGGATCTCCCTCATTCATCCCATCACTGGCCTTTAACATGTCTCTGTGGTCTCACTCATTCATTACATCACTGGCTTCTTACATGTCCATAGGATCTCACTCATTCATCCCATCACTGGCCTCTAACATGTCTCTGTGGTCTCACTCATTCATTACATCACTGGCTTCTTATATGTCCATAGGATCTCACTAATTCATCCCATAACTGGCCTCTTACATGTCCATAATATCTCAATCATTCATCCCATCACTGGCCTCTTACATGTCCATAGGATCTCAATCATTAATCACATCAGTGGCCTCTTACATGTCCATAGGATCTCACTCATTCATCCCATCAATGGCCCTTCTACATGTCCATAGGATCTCACTCTTTCATCCCATCACTGGCCTCTTACATGTCCATAGGATCTCACTCATTCATCTCATCACTGGCCTCTCACTTGTCTATAGGATCTCACTCATTCATCCCATCACAGGCCTCTTACTTGTCTATAGGATCTCAATCATTCATCCCATCTCTGGCCTCTTACTTGTCTATAGGATCTCACTCATTCATTACATCACTGGCTTCTTACATGTCCATAGGATCTCATTCATTCATCCCATCACTGGCCTCTTACATGTCCATAGGATCTCACTCATTCATTACATCACTGGCCTCTTACATGTCCATAGGATCTCACTCATTCATTACATAACTGGCTTTTTACATGTCCATAGGATCTCACTCATTCATTACATCACTGGCTTCTTACATGTCCATAGGATCACACTCATTTATTACATCACTGGCTTCTTACATGTCCCTAGGATCTCACTCATTCATCACATCAGTGGGCTCTTACATGTCCATAGGATCTCACTCATTCATTATATCACTGGCTTCTTACATGTCCATAGGACCACACTCATTCATCCCATCACTGGCTTCTTACATGTCTATAGGATCACACTCATTCATCCAATTACTGGCTTCTTTCTTGTCTATAGGATCACACTCATTCATCCCATCACTGGCTTCTTACATGTCTATAGGATCACACTCATTCATCCCATCACTGGCTTCTTACTTGTCTATAGGATATCACCCATGCATCCCAGCACTGGCTTCTTACATGTCTTCAGGATCACACTCATTCATTCCATCACTGGCCTCATACATGTCTATAGGGTCACACTCATACATCCTATCACTGGCTTCTTACATGTCTATAGGATCACACTCATTCATCCCATCACTGGCTTCTTACATGTCCATAGGATCTCAATCATTAATCACATCAGTGGCCTCTTACATGTCCATGGGATCTCACTCATTCATCACATCACTGGCCTCTTACATGTCCATAGGATCTCACTCATTCATCCCATCACTGGCTTCTTACATGTCTATAGGATCACACTCATTCATCCCATCACTGGCTTCTTACATGTCCATAGGATCACACTCATTCATCCCATCACTGGCTTCTTACATGTCTATAGGATCACACTCATTCATCCCATCACTGGCTTCTTACATGTCCATAGGATCTCAATCATTAATCACATCGGTGGCCTCTTACATGTCCATAGGATCTCACTCATTCATCACATCAGTGGCCTCTTACATGTCTCTGTGGATCTCATTCATTCATCCCATCAGCGGCCTCTTACATGTCTCATTGGATCTCATTCATTCATCCCATCACTGGCCTCTTACATGTCTCTGTGGTCTCACTCATTCATCCCATCACTGGCCTCTTACATGTCCATAGGATCTCACTCATTCATCCCATCACTGGCTTCTTACATGTCTATAGGATCACACTCATTCATCCCATCACTGGCCCTTACATGTCTATAGGATCACACTCATTCATCCCATCACTGGCTTCTTACATGTCTATAGGATCACACTCATTCATCCCATCACTGGCTTCTTACATGTCTATAGGATCACACTCATTCATCCCATCACTGGCTTCTTACATGTCTATAGGATCACACTCATTCATCCCATCACTGGCTTCTTACATGTCCATAGGATCACACTCATTCATCCCATCACTGGCTTCTTACATGTCTATAGGATCATAATCATTCATCCCATCACTGGCTTCTTACATATCTATAGGATCACACTCATTCATCCCATCACTGGCTTCTTACATGCCCATAGGATCTCAATCATTAATCACATCAGTGGCCTCTTACATGTCCATAGGATCTCACTCATTCATCCCATCACTGGCCTCTTACATGTCTCTGTGGATCTCATTCATTCATCCCATCAGTGTCCTCTTACATGCCTCATTGGATCTCACTCATTCATCCCATCACTGGCCTCTTACATGTCCATAGGATCTCACTCATTCATTACATCACTGGCTTCTTACATGTCCATAGGATCTCACTCATTCATTACATCACTGGCCTCTTACATGTCCAGAGGATCTCACTCATTCATCCCATCACTGGCCTCTTACATGTCCATAGGATCTCACTCATTCATTACATCACTGGCTTCTTACATGTCCATAGGATCTCACTCGTTCATCCCATCACTGGCCTCTTACATGTCTCTGTGGATCTCATTCATTCATCCCATCAGTGGCCTCTTACATGTCTTATTGGATCTCATTCATTCATCCCATCACTGGCCTCTTACATGTCTCATTGGATCTCATTCATTCATCCCATCACTGGCCTCTTACATGTCTCTGTGGTCTCACTCATTCATTACATCACAGGCTTCTTACATGTCCATAGGATCTCACTCATTCATCCCATCACTGGCCTCTTACATGTCCATAGGATCTCAATCATTCATCCCATCACTGGCCTCTTACATGTCCATAGGATCTCACTCATTCATTACATCACTGGCCTCTTACATGTCCATAGGATCTCACTCATTCATCCCATCACTGGCTTCTTACATGTCTATAGGATCACACTCATTCATCCCATCACTGGCTTCTTACTTGTCTATAGGATCTCACTCATTCATCCCATCACTGGCTTCTTACATGTCCATAGGATCTCACTCATTCGTCCCATCACTGGCTTCTTACATGTCTATAGGATCACACTCATTCATCCCATCACTGGCTTCTTACATGTCTTTAGGATCTCAATCATTAATCACATCAGTGGCCTCTTACATGTCTATAGGATCTCACTCATTCCTCACATCACTGGCATCTTACTTGTCTATAGGATATCACTCATGCATCCCAGCACTGACCTCTACACGTCTCATTGGATTTCACTCATTCATCCCATCACTGGCCTTTAACATGTCTCTGTGGTCTCACTCATTCATTACATCACTGGCTTCTTACATGTCCATAGGATCTCACTCATTCATCCCATCACTGGCCTCTAACATGTCTCTGTGGTCTCACTCATTCATTACATCACTGGCTTCTTACATGTCCATAGGATCTCACTCATTCATCCCATAACTGGCCTCTTACATGTCCATAAGATCTCAATCATTCATCCCATCACTGGCCTCTTACATGTCCATAGGATCTCAATCATTAATCACATTAGTGGCCTCTTACATGTCCATAGGATCTCACTCATTCATCCCATCACTGGCCCTTCTACATGTCCATAGGATCTCACTCATTCATCCCATCACTGGCCTATTACATGTCCATAGGATCTCACTCATTCATCTCATCACTGGCCTCTCACTTGTCTATAGGATCTCACTCATTCATCCCATCACAGGCCTCTTACTTGTCTATAGGATCTCAATCATTCATCCCATCACTGGCCTCTTACTTGTCTATAGGATCTCACTCATTCATTACATCACTGGCTTCTTACATGTCCATAGGATCTCATTCATTCATCCCATCACTGGCCTCTTACATGTCCATAGGATCTCACTCATTCATTACATCACTGGCCTCTTACATGTCCATAATATCTCAATCATTCATCCCATCACTGGCCTCTTACATGTCCATAGGATCTCACTCATTCATTACATCACTGGCTTCTTACATGTCCATAGGATCACACTCATTTATTACATCACTGGCTTCTTACATGTCCATAGGATCTCACTCATTCATTACATCACTGGCTTCTTACATGTCCATAGGATCTCACTCATTCATTACATCACTGGCCTCTTACATGTCCAGAGGATCTCACTCATTCATCCCATCACTGGCCTCTTACATGTCCATAGGATCTCACTCATTCATTACATCACTGGCTTCTTACATGTCCATAGGATCTCACTCGTTCATCCCATCACTGGCCTCTTACATGTCTCTGTGGATCTCATTCATTCATCCCATCAGTGGCCTCTTACATGTCTTATTGGATCTCATTCATTCATCCCATCACTGGCCTCTTACATGTCTCATTGGATCTCATTCATTCATCCCATCACTGGCCTCTTACATGTCTCTGTGGTCTCACTCATTCATTACATCACAGGCTTCTTACATGTCCATAGGATCTCACTCATTCATCCCATCACTGGCCTCTTACATGTCCATAGGATCTCAATCATTCATCCCATCACTGGCCTCTTACATGTCCATAGGATCTCACTCATTCATTACATCACTGGCCTCTTACATGTCCATAGGATCTCACTCATTCATCCCATCACTGGCTTCTTACATGTCTATAGGATCACACTCATTCATCCCATCACTGGCTTCTTACTTGTCTATAGGATCTCACTCATTCATCCCATCACTGGCTTCTTACATGTCCATAGGATCTCACTCATTCGTCCCATCACTGGCTTCCTACATGTCTATAGGATCACACTCATTCATCCCATCACTGGCTTCTTACATGTCTTTAGGATCTCAATCATTAATCACATCAGTGGCCTCTTACATGTCTATAGGATCTCACTCATTCCTCACATCACTGGCATCTTACTTGTCTATAGGATATCACTCATGCATCCCAGCACTGACCTCTACACGTCTCATTGGATCTCACTCATTCATCCCATCACTGGCCTTTAACATGTCTCTGTGGTCTCACTCATTCATTACATCACTGGCTTCTTACATGTCCATAGGATCTCACTCATTCATCCCATCACTGGCCTCTAACATGTCTCTGTGGTCTCACTCATTCATTACATCACTGGCTTCTTACATGTCCATAGGATCTCACTCATTCATCCCATAACTGGCCTCTTACATGTCCATAAGATCTCAATCATTCATCCCATCACTGGCCTCTTACATGTCCATAGGATCTCAATCATTAATCACATTAGTGGCCTCTTACATGTCCATAGGATCTCACTCATTCATCCCATCACTGGCCCTTCTACATGTCCATAGGATCTCACTCATTCATCCCATCACTGGCCTATTACATGTCCATAGGATCTCACTCATTCATCTCATCACTGGCCTCTCACTTGTCTATAGGATCTCACTCATTCATCCCATCACAGGCCTCTTACTTGTCTATAGGATCTCAATCATTCATCCCATCACTGGCCTCTTACTTGTCTATAGGATCTCACTCATTCATTACATCACTGGCTTCTTACATGTCCATAGGATCTCATTCATTCATCCCATCACTGGCCTCTTACATGTCCATAGGATCTCACTCATTCATTACATCACTGGCCTCTTACATGTCCATAGGATCTCACTTATTCATTACATAACTGGCTTCTTACATGTCCATAGGATCTCACTCATTCATCACATGAGTGGGCTCTTACATGTCCATAGGATCTCACTCATTCATTACATCACTGGCTTCTTACATGTCTATAGGATCTCACTCATTCATTACATCACTGGCTTCTTACATGTCCATAGGACCACACTCATTCATCCCATCACTGGCTTCTTACATGTCCATAGGATCTCACTCATTCATCCCATCACTGGCCTCTTAAATGTCTCTGTGGATCTCCTTCATTCATCTCATCAGTGGCCTCTTACATGTCTCATTGGATCTCATTCATTCATCCCATCACTGGCCTCTTACATGTCCATAGGATCTCACTCATTCATTACATCACTGGCTTCTTACATGTGCAGAGGATCTCACTCATTCATCCCATCACTTGCCTCTTACATGTCCATAGGATCTCACTCATTCATTACATCACTGGCTTCTTACATGTCCAGAGAATCTCACTCATTCATCCCATCACTGGCCTCTTACATGTCCATAGGATCTCACTCATTCATTACATCACTGGCTTCTTACATGTCCATAGGATCTCACTCATTCATCACATCACTGGCTTCTTACATGTCTCTGTGGATCTCATTCATTCATCCCATCAGTGGCCTCTTAAATGTCTCATTGGATCTCATTCATTCATCCCATCACTGGCTTCTTACATGTCCGTAGGATCTCACTCATTCATTACATCACTGGCCTCTTACATGTCCAGAGGATCTCACTCATTCATCCCATCACTGGCCTCTTACATGTCCATAGGATCTCACTCATTCATCCCATCACTGGCTTCTTACATGTCCATAGGATCTCAATCATTAATCACATCAGTGGCCTCTTACATGTCCATAGGATATCACTCATTCATCACATCACTGGCCTCTTACATGTCCATAGGATCTCACTCATTCATCCCATCACTGGCTTCTTACATGTCTATAGGATCACACTCATTCATCCCATCACTGGCTTCTTACATGTCCATAGGATCACACTCATTCATCCCATCACAGGCTTCTTACATGTCTATAGGATCACACTCATTCATCCCATCACTGGCTTCTTACATGTCCATAGGATCTCAATCATTAATCACATCGGTGGCCTCTTACATGTCCATAGGATCTAACTCATTCATCACATCAGTGGCCTCCTACATGTCTCTGCGGATCTCATTCATTCATCCCATCAGTGGCCTCTTACATGTCTCATTGGATCTCATTCATTCATCCCATCACTGGCCTCTTACATGTCTCTGTGGTCTCACTCATTCATCCCATCACTGGCCTCTTACATGTCCATAGGATCACACTCATTCATCCCATCACTGGCCTCTTACATGTCCATAGGATCACACTCATTCATCCCATCACTGGCTTCTTACATGTCTATAGGATCACACTCATTCATCCCATCACTGGCTTCTTACATGTCCATAGGATCTCAATCATTAATCACATCGGTGGCCTCTTACATGTCCATAGTGAAGGACTGGACTTTTAACAGAACCAGCGGTGCCAGGGGACAACACCTATAACCTTCATGGGATACCTGTTTCGGCGCACAAGTGACAGAGACACGGGACACTTCCTTCGGCGTCAAAGATCAGCGTTTATTTACTGCAGGGAAACAAGAGTCATTAGAAGTACATCGGCATGTAGGTTCTGCGAGTCTGCTTCAAATTGCATATGTAAGTCGCTCTCTTTTATACAAAATGTTGCCATTGCACAACATGCGAACAAAAGATTAGAATTCAGTTCCCACAGTAAACTTCAAAAGGGTCGCTTTCATGTGTTCAGAATCCCGGAACATGATTACAGTAGCAATGCCGGTTCCCAACTGTAAAAGTACATCTTCCCACCATTAGGCACACCCATTAGAGTTGTGAATGACCAAGAAGAAGAAACAAGAGCAGCTGCAAGGAAGTCAGACACGTGTAGAGAAAGGAGTGTGGGGGTAATATCGGAAGCATGATCGTTGGATCAAAGAGCTGGATCCCATCGCCTGCACGGCTGTCACAATAGACCGGCACGACCAGATTACCCTCAAGCTGAGCCATCTGCCTTCGCTGTGTCATTCCTCCGGCCATAAAGACGCATGAAAGGAATATGCGTCTTCCGCAAGGCTTGGGAACTAGAGGGTCAGGGGGCGAACAGTTACCTGCTCGCTGACTACGTGAGGGCAAGAAACAAAATGGATGCCGTATCTAAAATGGAACCCGAGGGTTCAGATGAAGAACCCGTAATATTAGGCGAACCCTAACAGGTAGTGTAGCGAAAATGCAGACACTTATCGAACTCGCCATTTACGGTTCATAGATACTAAACTCGTCCATATTCGGTAATGCCCAGAACGTTGTAATAATTTTTACGGAACCTCAGACGGTCCTTTTGCCCTCATGTAGGCAAGCACTAGTCGGAATCATAATCGATTTCGATACTCATCAGATCATTTAGATGTTGCTGATACATTATTTTATCCTTCAATGCCTCTTTGGTGCCAACGGGCTGTCTTATACACGTTGTAGCACAAAGACCACATAAGGCAGGACCACATTGCACACAAAGACAACATGTGAATAGAAACGTCACAACAACCCCTATGATCATCAGAATCTTCCAACCCCAAGTCGACATCAGACCCCAAAACCATCCCAGAAGCGTCCAATTTCCTTCGTCCACGTGTATGGACTCCGAAATTTTGTGAAACTTAGAGATGGCTTGATAAACCGTTGGAGCGTTATCAGGTATGAATATGCAGCAGCTCGAATGGATGACTTTACAAACACCACCTCTATCTGCTAGAACAACGTCTAGAACCATACGGTTCTGTAACGTCATCAGTCTATCCGCCTGAAGCTCGGCTGTCAAATTACCAAGGGCACTTGCAGTTATGTTGGCAGTTGATTCTACTACACGAGTTAACTGCCTCAGGTTCCTGCTATTGACCATAGGGCCCCAGAACGGTAGAAAACCCTTAAAGAAGTCTCCTGCCTCTTGACCGGCAGTATCTTCTTTGTTAACAACACCTCTCACAACTCTAGTTCTGTGATAATCTGAGGCCACAGTGAAAGTTGGAGGCAAAAGATTTGCAATGTAGCAGGTACCCGAGAAGTCATGAGGTAACCACGTATAGGCTCGATCATAACATACAAAGTAGGTACCCTTGGCAGTCAGGAAGACGGGGGATGAGAGCGTTGGTAAGACATATGTCTCAGTACACGCACTCTCCCCAAACTGAGCTCTCGGATTTCGACCAAGACCTTTCAAGCAGAAATTACCAAGGTGAGGTACAATCCATATCGGTGATGAGCTTTTAAGCTGCCTATCACCCACTGATACACTATACTCAGCCTCACTTAGTTCCCTATATGCTCGCACCTCCTCCTCTGGGATAAGCGATGCGTCAAAAATATCTCTATCTAAATCAGCAATAGCTCTCGCCAGAGTCTTGTGGTACGGGCCAGGACCAAAGTTTGCTGAGCGTGGTTCTCGATGGGGGTAGGAATCTAGTCCGCTACGGAACATAGTTTGCAATGCTCGAGCTGACCCTTGGGCACTATAAGGCAGAACTAAGTACGGAATACCCTTATCCATGGTATGTGGCATTAACCCACACACCCAACAATTGGTAGTGTTTACCACTAACTGATGCTGATGCAAGAGTTGAATAAAGGAGTTGTTTCTGAATTCCGCACGTCTGGCTTGTTCGTGTTGAGGCAGAAGATAAAAGGAATGTGGAGAGACAGTTGAAACGAAATTTAGATCATGAGATGGAAGAGTAGGTATAGTAGAAGGCAATAAGAATTGGGACCCATAATATACTCCCCCCACCAGTAACATAGATACAGTCAGAAACAATATGAAAACCTGTAGAAAAAAACATTTTGTACGAAACATCTTATGTAATGCAGATCTTTGCGCTAACATTTTCTCTCTTTTCGACAGCTCAGACAATGACGATTCCATCCCCTAACGACCGTCCGCGACGTTCTTGACGCACTTCGTTCTGAGTAGCGATTATCAATTCCCAGGAGTTCCCGGAAATCGACAAAAAGAAACCGACCTTGTGTCGATAGCTGCTAAACAGAAGGAAGTACCCGCACGGCCCTACGGCCAACCTGGATGATACGTTCTAGCTAAATTGAACGTTCAATTTATTATAATGTTCTTGGCTGTACGAAAAAGGAAAAACACACAATATACAATGTCCACTATGTTCAGGGCGAGTGTGAAACCTAGAAGCAAAAAAATCTTTTTATTCAGTGTCTTGTGCGTGGACGAAGAAAGTACCGGCTGCTCCCAGGGCGAGTCTGATCTTCAAATAGTGAATTGGACGGCAAAGGAGTGTTCAATTGTTCAGGCGATTGTTCAGCACTCGAATTTTCCAAGGTTGACGGGGAGGAAATTGTTTGAGGGGAATCAACAAGGGCGTCAGATACAAGCTGAGCTTCGCTGAATGGGACAAAACGTTGTGGAGTGTCGGTTTCAGATGAAGAAAACCCTCTTCTCATCCAGGTGTCCGACGGCAAAGGAAACGGGACTCTTTTGGTGTGGGTAGCATGTACCCAGTTTTTCCGGCCTTCCAGCCGAACTGCCGTCCTCGTCGTTCGCTGTACCTGGAACGGTCCCACGAACCTCGGCTCAAGATTCCGTTTTCGTCCGAAGTTGCGGACGAGAATCCAATCTCCGGGTTGGAGTCGATGACCAGGACCCTCTGTTCGTGACGGCAAAGCCTCAAAGACCTGTTGATGAATCAAACTCAATTTAGCAGTCAGATCATGAAGATAGTCAATCAACATTGGATATTCGATTCTATCAAACTCCTTAGGCCTTGGGACTCCCCATATATTAGCGGGACGGCCAAATACGATCTCATATGGGCTAAGCCCTACTCGTGAGTGTACAGTTGCCCTGGTCGACAGGAGAGCTAGGGGCAAAGCGTCGGGCCATGATAGACCAGTTGTCGCCTGAATTTTAGCCAATTTTAGTTTTAGGGTGCCATTATATCCTTCCACCAAGCCTGCTGATTGTGGATGGTTTGCACTATGGAACTTCTGTACTATCCCTAAGCCACGACACACACTCTTCATCACACTTCCCACAAACTCACTTCCGTTGTCCGACCATACGACCCGAGGCATTCCGTAGCGGGGAAAATACTCTTTGAGCAAAATTTTTGCCGTGGATAAGGCCGTATTATCCTTAAGGGGGTAAGCCTCAATCCATCTAGAGAATGCACACACCACAACTAAAACGAATTTCAAATTGTTACATCTCTCCATGTGGATGAAGTCCAACTGGATAACTTCGAAAGGGTACGTAGGAGGGGCAAAATGGCCAGGTGGAGTGGGAGTGCCCTTACCAGGATTGTGCATCAAACACACCATACAATTCTTAACCACTCTCTCTGCACACTTAGTAATCCCATCATTCTTCCATACATGAGACAACAACTTGCATATGCCTTTTGTGCTGATGTGCGCTGTACCATGAGCCATTGTAACGACAGCGAGCACATATGCATCCGGTAACATCCATCTCTGCTTTTCTGACAAATCAACCCAACATCCGTTCTCATCCAATCTTCCCGTGCTCTCTTTCCATTTAGTTCTTTCCGTCTCAGTGGCTTCATTCTGTATTCCCTTCACACTCTCAATCGTGTCTTCACACATACCAGTCTCTGTTGGCCATCTCACTGAGCTCGTAACATACATTCTGTTCGTCAAATCTTTAGCTGTCTCTTTAGCCGTTTCATCCGCAAACGCATTACCACGACCCACATCGTCCGTCACTTTCTGATGTGCACTACATTTGACTACGGCCACCTGTTTAGGCAATGTGAGTGCATCTAAAAGGTCATTCACAAGCTGACCATGCTGAATCTTCGTGCCATGCGACGTAAGGAATCCTCTCTCTCTCCACAATCGCCCAAAACTATGTGCCACACCAAACGCATACTGGCTATCTGTAAACACATTTACCCGTTTATCTTTAGACAATACACACGCTCTTGTCAATGCGATCAGCTCAGCAGCCTGAGCCGAATTCTGACTCAATCTCGCGCTTTCCACAATCGTACTCAATGTTACTACAGCATACGCAGTCGTCACATCACCATTCGGTAACTTAAAACAGGAACCATCCACATATAAAGTACCATCGGGATCTGCCAATGGAGTATCTTTTAGGTCTATACGACCCTTGGTTTCCTCTTCAGTTCTGAGATAACAGTCATGTAGTGCTTCACCACTTGGCTCCGTGTCGATCGGCAGCAATGTTGCTGGATTCAACACATTACATCGTTTTATCCGTATATGACTGGCCAGTAACGTCAACTCATATCCAGACAATCTTGCGCTCGTCAAATGTTGAGTTTTCGTTCGATTCAATAGAGTGTCAACTGCATGCGGAACCATCACCGTAAGCATATTATCCATGACCAGACCTGCGGATTGTCGAATGGACGCCGCAGCTGCCGCTGTTGCTCTTAAACAACTCGGCAAGGCTCTAGCTACTGGGTCTAAAGTCGAGGAAAAATAGGCGCATGGGCGTTGTTTGCCGCCAAAAGGTTGTGTCAGAACACTCAACGCACAACCATCCCTCTCGTGAACGTATAGTGTAAACGGCTTACTGTAGTCAGGAGTGCCCAACACAGGAGCCGAACACAACGCATCACGTAATTCAGAAAAACCTTTCTGACACTCTTCAGCCCAAGGCAATGGGGATGAAACATCCTTACACGTAAGGGCTATCAATGGTTTCGCCAACAATGAAAAATTTGGAATCCATTGTCTGCAGTAGGACGTAATACCTAAAAAGGCACGTACATCTCTCTGGGTTTTTGGCACAGTCATTCGGGAAATCGCTGCGATTCTCTCTGGGGTCAACCTTCTCCCTTCTTTTGACAATAAGTGACCTAAATAGGTAACTTCTTGACAACAATATTGTAGCTTAGAAGGTGATACCTTGTGATGTAAGTCATGTAGATAATGCAATAATGATACTGTAGCCGTTTTGCAAATAGCTTCTGTATCAGCTGCCACTAAAAGATCGTCAACGTATTGAATCAAAGCCGCACCCGTCGGTAAAACAAAGGCATCAAGCTGACTTTTAAGTGCTTGACTGTAGATTGACGGACTCTCACAGTAGCCCTGTGGAGCGCTTTTTAGCCTAAAACTGCGACCACCTAATGAGAATCCGAATAGGTCTCTGCTTTCCTCAGCAATCGGGATACTAAAGAAAGCATTCTTTAGATCGATCACCGTGAACCAGGAGGCAGAGGCCGGAATCATTGTTAGTAAGGCCGTGATATCAGGGACCACGGGGAATTGTGGAATCACTATTTTATTTACTTCTCTCAAATCTATTACGAAACGATACACAGGAGGTTTAGATGGGTCAGTTCGTTTCAAAATAGGCAATACAGGGCTATTACACACGTTTCCACGAGTTTCTTCAACAACACCTTTTCCAATTAGATCATGAACGATCGCTAACAGCGCTCGCTCACCATCAAGTGAGATACGATATTGAGGTAATCGTGGTAATCGCACATTTGGTTTCAATTGAATCACATAAGGTGGAATGTCTAACAGACCCACATCATTGGGACCTGTGGCCCATAGAGACGCAGGGAGGGAACTCAATTCCGGTGGGAATTTATCGACCGATAAATACATAGGAGAGATCACTCTCCGCCCTAATGTAAGCTCCACTCCTTCGGGGGAACAATACAAAGTTGCATATAGTCGTTTCAACAAATCCAGACCCAAAAGATTCTCACCACAACCTGTAGATAGAATCAGTGGAGCCGTTAGCTCACGAGGTCCAATCGTAAGGGGCAAAGGACTAGAGACTGGGTTGCTAACAGGGGCGCCAGAGAATCCAACGGAAACGTTCGTTAAGCCAGACAAAGGTGCGCCAGGGAGTTTCGAATGCATGATGGAACTTTTCGTCGCACCAGTGTCTAACAGAAAAGGCTCAACTACGCCCGATGTAGCCACTGCGACGTAAGGCCCACTCTAATCGACCGGAACTGATACTACTCCCTCTCTTTGTCGGTGGCGGTCCTAGTAATGGTCGTTTGCAACAGTCTCATGTTCTACGTAATAATCGTCCACATTATATTGTGCAGATCGAACTGACACCGCATTTCGCTGGTCAAAACAATTATTCGTATCCGATTGATTTTGATGGCGATCAATCTGATTTTGGGGTGAACCACGACCTCTACCTCGTGATGCCTGTTGAGGACCACCACCACGGTTTCCTCGTATCGACACACCATTCAGACGGTCCCGTAAAGCAGAACAATCATATTTTATGTGTCCCTCTCTCCTACAATATGCGCACTGATTATACCCAAGTGAAGATCTATAGTCAAAGTTGTCAGTACGCGGCTGCATCCTATCGGGCTGTGCTCGCGGTCGATACTGCTGTTGCGAATCATTTTGGTTTGATCGTGGAGGATATGCTTGCTGCAACAAAACCTTCGTTTTGAGCTCCTTTGTTTTCTTTTCTACACGATCACTTTCTTCCTTTTCCCTATTCTCATAGTATTGAGCCGTTGCTAATATCTGTGCAGTGGTTGAAACCGCCCACGCACTCTCTGAATTCTTCAATTTGTTGCTTAGCTCAGGCAACAAATTCGACACGAACTTGTCGACAAATAACCGCTGACCTCCCTCAGCGCCCATGTCCTGACCGCTGTGGTCGACAAACGCTTCCTCAAACCTTGTGAAGAAATCCGAGACACTCTCGTCTTTCTTTTGCTTACAAGCTGATAACTTATCCCAGTTCACCTTCATCGCTGGCATGAGAGTTTTCATGAGCGTAATGATTTTCTGAGGCAAATCCAAGATCAACTGTTCAGGCTTAGCCCCACCGACTTGCAATGCATCAGCCGCTATCAGTGCAGCCCAATCACCACCTAGCTCATTTGCGTGGTTTGCTTGACGAATTTTCGCCCAAACTGGTTGCGGTACAACATTACCGAACAACATGTCGATATCGGCAAGGTTCATAACAGAAGCTTCCACCAATTGGGATAGCTCCTTATAATAACCAGCCGGATTCTTACGCGGATCAGGCAAGGATTGCTTCACTTGCAAAACTTCCGATCGTTTCCATGGGAGGTGTATCCACACTCTTCGAAAATGCGGTAAAACCGGAGGGATAGCTTGTGGATCACCAGGCACCCAAAGTGGCGGAACCTCTCTCATAGGATACTGACCAGGAGCCGCTTTCCAATTCTCAGTGGCATCATCAAATGACACCCGAGAATGCACTGTGGATCTGAACGCTAACAAGCGTTCCAAGGCACGTCGTACATCTCCACCTACGATCATACCGTTCGAAAAGTGACTCTGGAGTACAGTTATATCGGGCGGTACGTTATCTAGATCATCGTTATACCATTCTTCCCTCAAAAAGTTACACATTTCTTCGAACACGAATCTCTGCGTAGGCTCATTAAACTGAGAAAACGTGTCGAAGACCACACGTGGAGTGTAGTTAGCGGGATGTCTTATCCATCTATGTGCCATAGTCACTAACGTCTCTTTCTCCCTACCACTAGGGATCTGACTCCGTCTCTGAGGAGTTTCGGAAAGATCAGACGGGAATAACTGACCAGAAAGTGGTGAATAAAGGGTAGCAACAGTGTTAGGAATACGCTTACGAACAGAAGGAGAAAGAAAAACAGGGGCAACAACACTGGAAGTGAAGGAAGGCATAGTAGGAACGGACAAGGTAGTCGGGGTAACAGGAATAACAGACTGAGGAGGTACAGGTACAGGGGCAGTGGGAACAAGGACAGGTGGTGGAACAAACGTAGGGTTAACAACGGGCTGACCCGCAGCCGCTGGAACCACAGGAGGAACTACAGGAGGAGCTACAGGAGCAGTAGCACCCTGTGCATAAGGAGGTGGCGATTTCATTAAATACGATAACAAGGAATCCTCCTTCGAATCTTCTTCTTTCTTATCTAGGCTAGTCGGTAAAACCGGATAACATTTATCTATTTTCATGTGATGTAATCTAGCGGAAACTTCCATTTCCTTTTCTTCTTTTTCTTGTTTACATTCTCGTATAGCTTGCATTATCGGAACGAACCCTTCTCTTTGATCCTTTTTAAGTTTTTTGATTTCTTTCTGCTTGGCCTCTTTACGCCACAGCCGAAAAGAATCAAACATAGCTGGCCTAGCTTTCTTTAAAAATAATTTAGCCTCAAGATTATCTAAAATCGTAAGTTCAAAACTTCCATGTGGTGGCCAACTAAGGTCACCGTCTTTCTTCGTGTAGCGGACCCAGTACTCATTATATATAATAGGACCCACACCATGTCGACTGTAAAGCTCATGTATCGGAGTTCCAACTGGAGGTTTCGGACACGAGTCCTCCAACCGGGAATCCATTGCGCAACATTTGAAGATACTAAACAAACCACTATGGCTAGGCATCGTGCACACTAACCTAGTATCAAACTTCAAGGGTTACCGAAGTACTAAACCTTCGTGTAAGACAAAACCCTCGGTTTTTGGCAATTGCAACTGTCAAATAAAATACTAAGAACCAATACTAAGAACCACAAATGCAATGGAACCATGCAATACAACAAAGCCTTAAGGCTACCACAAAGCTCAGTGAGCTGCAACAACAAAGCCTGAAAAGGCTACAACAAAGCTCAGTGAGCTAATACAACAAAGCCTTGAAAGGCTACAACAAAGCTTTCAAGAAGCTAGAACAACCACTAAGGACTGGGAGCGACCCACAAATACTTAACTCAGAACTTCAATGGCGTCACCAGGAAGGCCCGTCTATCGTCTCGCTTGTACGTAAGGTCTGCGCCGGGAGTCGAAGACAGGTCGACAGTCAGGGCATCAGTCCGTCGCAGCCGTCAGGAGGCGGGAATCTTCGCAGGGAAAATCTTCGGGCCACTTATTTCGACAACAGGATCGATGAAGCGGGGTGCACCTTCCCTCGGAGATTTCACACGAAGTTCCTCACGATCGTCAGGCTTTGGACCGGTGCCGCTGATGTCGCCCACGTTGGGCGCCAACTGAAGGACTGGACTTTTAACAGAACCAGCGGTGCCAGGGGACAACACCTATAACCTTCATGGGATACCTGTTTCGGCGCACAAGTGACAGAGACACGGGACACTTCCTTCGGCGTCAAAGATCAGCGTTTATTTACTGCAGGGAAACAAGAGTCATTAGAAGTACATCGGCATGTAGGTTCTGCGAGTCTGCTTCAAATTGCATATGTAGGTCGCTCTGTTTTATACAAAATGTTGCCATTGCACAACATGCGAACAAAAGATTAGAATTCAGTTCCCACAGTAAACTTCAAAAGGGTCGCTTTCATGTGTTCAGAATCCCGGAACATGATTACAGTAGCAATGCCGGTTCCCAACTGTAAAAGTACATCTTCCCACCATTAGGCACACCCATTAGAGTTGTGAATGACCAAGAAGAAGAAACAAGAGCAGCTGCAAGGAAGTCAGACACGTGTAGAGAAAGGAGTGTGGGGGTAATATCGGAAGCATGATCGTTGGATCAAAGAGCTGGATCCCATCGCCTGCACAGCTGTCACAATAGACTGGCACGACCAGATTACCCTCAAGCTGAGCCATCCGCCTTCGCTGTGTCATTCCTCCGGCCATAAAGACGCATGAAAGGAATATGCGTCTTCCGCAAGGCTTGGGAACTAGAGGGTCAGGGGGCGAACAGTTACCTGCTCGCTGACTACGTGAGGGCAAGAAACAAAATGGATGCCGTATCTAAAATGGAACCCGAGGGTTCAGATGAAGAACCCGTAATATTAGGCGAACCCTAACAGGTAGTGTAGCGAAAATGCATACACTTATCGAACTCGCCATTTACGGTTCATAGATACTAAACTCGTCCATATTCGGTAATGCCCAGAACGTTGTAATAATTTTTACGGAACCTCAATAGGATCCCACTCATTCATCACATCAGTGGCCTCTTACATGTCTCTGTGGATCTCATTCATTCATCCCATCAGTGGCCTCTTACATGTCTCATTGGATCTCATTCATTCATCCCATCACTGGCCTCTTACATGTCTCTGTGGTCTCACTCATTCATCCCATCACTGGCCTCTTACATGTCCATAGGATCTCACTCATTCATTACATCACTGGCTTCTTACATGTGCAGAGGATCACACTCATTCATCCCATCACTGGCCTCTTACATGTCCATAGGATCACACTCATTCATCCCATCACTGGCTTCTTACATGTCTATAGGATCACACTCATTCATCCCATCACTGGCTTCTTACATGTCTATAGGATCACACTCATTCATCCCATCACTGGCTTCTTACATGTCTATAGGATCACACTCATTCATCCCATCACTGGCTTCTTACATGTCCATAGGATCTCAATCATTAATCACATCGGTGGCCTCTTACATGTCTATAGGATCACAATCATTCATCCCATCACTGGCTTCTTACATGTCTATAGGATCACACTCATTCATCCCATCACTGGCTTCTTACATGTCCATAGGATCTCAATCATTAATCACATCAGTGGCCTCTTACATGTCCATAGGATCTCACTCATTCATCCCATCACTGGCCTCTTACATGTCTCTGTGGATCTCATTCATTCATCTCATCAGTGGCCTCTTACATGTCTCATTGGATCTCATTCATTCATCCCATCACTGGCCTCTTACATGTCCATAGGATCTCACTCATTCATTACATCACTGGCTTCTTACATGTGCAGAGGATCTCACTCATTCATCCCATCACTTGCCTCTTACATGTTCATAGGATCTCACTCATTCATTACATCACTGGCTTCTTACATGTCCAGAGGATCTCACTCATTCATCCCATCACTGGCCTATTACATGTCTCTGTGGTCTCACTCATTCATTACATCACTGGCTTCTTACATGTCCATAGGATCTCACTCATTCATCCCATCACTGGCCTCTTACATGTCCATAGGATCTCAATCATTCATCCCATCACTGGCCTCTTACATGTCCATAGGATCTCACTCATTCATTACATCACTGGCCTCTTACATGTCCATAGGATCTCACTCATTCATCCCATCACTGGCTTCTTACATGTCTATAGGATCACACTCATTCATCCCATCACTGGCTTCTTACTTGTCTATAGGATCTCACTCATTCATCCCATCACTGGCTTCTTACATGTCCATAGGATCTCACTCATTCATCCCATCACTGGCTTCTTACATGTCTATAGGATCACACTCATTCATCCCATCACTGGCTTCTTACATGTCTATAGGATCTCAATCATTAATCACATCAGTGGCCTCTTACTTGTCTATAGGATATCACTCATGCATCCCAGCACTGACCTCTACACGTCTCATTGGATCTCACTCATTCATCCCATCACTGGCCTTTAACATGTCTCTGTGGTCTCACTCATTCATTACATCACTGGCTTCTTACATGTCCATAGGATCTCACTCATTCATCCCATCACTGGCCTCTAACATGTCTCTGTGGTCTCACTCATTCATTACATCACTGGCTTCTTATATGTCCATAGGATCTCACTCATTCATCCCATAACTGGCCTCTTATATGTCCATAGGATCTCAATCATTAATCACATCGGTGGCCTCTTACATGTCTATAGGATCACAATCATTCATCCCATCACTGGCTTCTTACATGTCTATAGGATCACACTCATTCATCCCATCACTGGCTTCTTACATGTCCATAGGATCTCAATCATTAATCACATCAGTGGCCTCTTACATGTCCATAGGATCTCACTCATTCATCCCATCACTGGCCTCTTACATGTCTCTGTGGATCTCATTCATTCATCTCATCAGTGGCCTCTTACATGTCTCATTGGATCTCATTCATTCATCCCATCACTGGCCTCTTACATGTCCATAGGATCTCACTCATTCATTACATCACTGGCTTCTTACATGTGCAGAGGATCTCACTCATTCATCCCATCACTTGCCTCTTACATGTCCATAGGATCTCACTCATTCATTACATCACTGGCTTCTTACATGTCCAGAGGATCTCACTCATTCATCCCATCACTGGCCTATTACATGTCTCTGTGGTCTCACTCATTCATTACATCACTGGCTTCTTACATGTCCATAGGATCTCACTCATTCATCCCATCACTGGCCTCTTACATGTCCATAGGATCTCAATCATTCATCCCATCACTGGCTTCTTACATGTCCATAGGATCTCACTCATTCATTACATCACTGGCCTCTTACATGTCCATAGGATCTCACTCATTCATCCCATCACTGGCTTCTTACATGTCTATAGGATCACACTCATTCATCCGATCACTGGCTTCTTACTTGTCTATAGGATCTCACTCATTCATCCCATCACTGGCTTCTTACATGTCCATAGGATCTCACTCATTCATCCCATCACTGGCTTCTTACATGTCTATAGGATCACACTCATTCATCCCATCACTGGCTTCTTACATGTCTATAGGATCTCAATCATTAATCACATCAGTGGCCTCTTACATGTCTATAGGATATCACTCATTCCTCACATCACTGGCATCTTACTTGTCTATAGGATATCACTCATGCATCCCAGCACTGACCTCTACACGTCTCATTGGATCTCACTCATTCATCCCATCACTGGCCTTTAACATGTCTCTGTGGTCTCACTCATTCATTACATCACTGGCTTCTTACATGTCCATAGGATCTCACTCATTCATCCCATCACTGGCCTCTAACATGTCTCTGTGGTCTCACTCATTCATTACATCACTGGCTTCTTATATGTCCATAGGATCTCACTCATTCATCCCATAACTGGCCTCTTATATGTACATAAGATCTCAATCATTCATCCCATCACTGGCCTCTTACATGTCCATAGGATCTCAATCGTTAATCACATCAGTGGCCTCTTACATGTCCATAGGATCTCACTCATTCATCCCATCACTGGCCCTTCTACATGTCCATAGGATCTCACTCATTCATCCCATCACTGGCCTCTTACATGTCCATAGGATCTCACTCATTCATCTCATCACTGGCCTCTCACTTGTCTATAGGATCTCACTCATTCATCCCATCACAGGCCTCTTACTTGTCTATAGGATCTCAATCATTCATCCCATCTCTGGCCTCTTACTTGTCTATAGGATCTCACTCATTCATTACATCACTGGCTTCTTACATGTCCATAGGATCTCATTCATTCATCCCATCACTGGCCTCTTACATGTCCATAGGATCTCACTCATTCATTACATCACTGGCCTCTTACATGTCCATAGGATCTCACTCATTCATTACATAACTGGCTTCTTACATGTCCATAGGATCTCACTCATTCATTACATCACTGGCTTCTTACATGTCCATAGGATCACACTCATTCATTACATCACTGGCTTCTTACATGTCCATAGGATCTCACTCATTCATCACATCAGTGGCTTCTTACATGTCCATAGGACCACACTCATTCATCCCACCACTGGCTTCCTACATGTCTATAGGATCACACTCATTCATCCCATCACTGGCTTCTTACTTGTCTATAGGATCCCACTCATTCATCCCATCACTGGCTTCTTACATGTCTATAGGATCACATTCATTCATCCCATCACTGGCTTCTTACTTGTCTAAAGGATATCACTCATGCATCCCAGCACTGGCTTCTTACATGTGTACAGGATCACACTCATTCATTCCATCACTGGCCTCATACATGTCTATAGGGTCACACTCATTCATCCCATCACTGGCTTCTTACATGTCTATAGATCACACTTATTCATCCCATCACTGGCTTCTTACATGTCCATAGGATCTCAATCATTAATCACATCAGTGGCCTCTTACATGTCCATGGGATCTCACTCATTCATCACATCACTGGCCTCTTACATGTCCATAGGATCTCACTCATTCATCCCATCACTGGCTTCTTACATGTCTATAGGATCACACTCATTCATCCCATCACTGGCTTCTTACATGTCCATAGGATCACACTCATTCATCCCATCACTGGCTTCTTACATGTCTATAGGATCACACTCATTCATCCCATCACTGGCTTCTTACATGTCCATAGGATCTCAATCATTAATCACATCGGTGGCCTCTTACATGTCCATAGGATCTCACTCATTCATCACATCACTGGCCTCTTACATGTCTCTGTGGATCTCATTCATTCATCCCATCAGTGGCCTCTTACATGTCTCATTGGATCTCATTCATTCATCTCATCACTGGCCTCTTACATGTCTCTGTGGTCTCACTCATTCATCCCATCACTGGCCTCTTACATGTCCATAGGATCTCACTCATTCATCCCATCACTGGCTTCTTACATGTCTATAGGATCACACTCATTCATCCCATCACTGGCCTCTTACATGTCCATAGGATCGAACTCATTCATCCCATCACTGGCTTCTTACATGTCTATAGGATCACACTCATTCATCCCATCACTGGCTTCCTACATGTCTATAGGATCACACTCATTCATCCCATCACTGGCTTCTTACATGTCTATAGGATCACACTCATTCATCCCATCACTGGCTTCTTACATGTCCATAGGATCACACTCATTCATCCCATCACTGGCTTCTTACATGTCTATAGGATCACAATCATTCATCCCATCACTGGCTTCTTACATGCCTATAGGATCACACTCATTCATCCCATCACTGGCTTCTTACATGTCCATAGGATCTCAATCATTAATCACATCAGTGGCCTCTTACATGTCCATAGGATCTCACTCATTCATCCCATCACTGGCCTCTTACATGTCTCTGTGGATCTCATTCCTTCATCCCATCAGTGTCCTCTTACATGTCTCATTGGATCTCATTCATTCATCCCATCAGTGTCCTCTTACATGTCTCATTGGATCTCATTCATTCATCCCATCACTGGCCTCTTACATGTCCATAGGATCTCACTCATTCATCCCATCACTGGCCTCTTACATGTCTCTGTGGATCTCATTCATTCATCCCATCAGTGTCCTCTTACATGTCTCATTGGATCTCATTCATTCATCCCATCACTGGCCTCTTACATGTCCATAGGATCTCACTCATTCATTACATCACTGGCTTCTTACATGTCCAGAGGATCTCACTCATTCATCCCATCACTGGCCTCTTACATATCCAGAGGATCTCACTCATTCATCCCATCACTGGCCTCTTACATGTCCATAGGATCTCACTCATCCATTACATCACTGGCTCCTTACATGTCCATAGGATCTCACTCGTTCATCCCATCACTGGCCTCGTACATGTCTCTGTGGATCTCATTCATTCATCCCATCAGTGGCCTCTTACAGGTCTCATTGGATCTCATTCATTCATCCCATCACTGGCCTCCTACATGTCTCATTGGATCTCATTCATTCATCCCATCACTGGCCTCTTACATGTCTCTGTGGTCTCACTCATTCATTACATCACTGGCTTCTTACATGTCCATAGGATCTCACTCATTCATCCCATCACTGGCCTCTTACATGTCCATAGGATCTCAATCATTCATCCCATCACTGGCCTCTTACATGTCCATAGGATCTCACTCATTCATTACATCACTGGCCTCTTACATGTCCATAGGATCTCACTCATTCATTACATCACTGGCTTCTTACATGTCCAGAGGATCTCACTCATTCATCCCATCACTGGCCTATTACATGTCTCTGTGGTCTCACTCATTCATTACATCACTGGCTTCTTACATGTCCATAGGATCTCACTCATTCATCCCATCACTGGCCTCTTACATGTCCATAGGATCTCAATCATTCATCCCATCACTGGCCTCTTACATGTCCATAGGATCTCACTCATTCATTACATCACTGGCCTCTTACATGTCCATAGGATCTCACTCATTCATCCCATCACTGGCTTCTTACATGTCTATAGGATCACACTCATTCATCCCATCACTGGCTTCTTACTTGTCTATAGGATCTCACTCATTCATCCCATCACTGGCTTCTTACATGTCCATAGGATCTCAATCATTCATCCCATCACTGGCCTCTTACATGTCCATAGGATCTCACTCATTCATTACATCACTGGCCTCTTACATGTCCATAGGATCTCACTCATTCATCCCATCACTGGCTTCTTACTTGTCTATAGGATCTCACTCATTTATCCCATCACTGGCTTCTTACATGTCTATAGGATCACACTCATTCATCCCATCACTGGCTTCTTACATGTCTTTAGGATCACACTCATTCATCCCATCACTGGCTTCTTACATGTCCATAGGATCACACTCATTCATCCCATCACTGGCTTCTTACATGTCTATAGGATCACACTCATTCATCCCATCACTGGCTTTTTACATGTCCATAGGATCTCACTCATTCATCCCATCACTGGCCTTTAACATGTCTCTGTGGTCTCACTCATTCATTACATCACTGGCTTCTTACATGTCCATAGGATCTCACTCATTCATCCCATCACTGGACTCTTACATGTCCATAGGATCTCACTCATTCATCCCATAACTGGCCTCTTACATGTCCATAAGATCTCAATCATTCATCCCATCACTGGCCTCTTACATGTCCATAGGATCTCAATCATTAATCACATCAGTGGCCTCTTACATGTCCATAGGATCTCACTCATTCATCCCATCACTGGCCCTTCTACATGTCCATAGGATCTCACTCATTCATCCCATCACTGGCCTCTTACATGTCCATAGGATCTCACTCATTCATCTCATCACTGGCCTCTCACTTGTCTATAGGGTCTCACTCATTTATCCCATCACAGGCCTCTTACTTGTCTATAGGATCTCAATCATTCATCCCATCACTGGCCTCTTACTTGTCTATAGGATCTCACTCATTCATTACATCACTGGCTTCTTACATGTCCGTAGGATCTCTTTCATTCATCCCATCACTGGCCTCTTACATGTCCATAGGATCTCACTCATTCATTACATCACTGGCCTCTTACATGTCCATAGGATCTCACTCATTCATTACATAACTGGCTTCTTACATGTCCATAGGATCTCACTCATTCATTACATCACTGGCTTCTTACATGTCCATAGGATCTCACTCATTCATCACATCAGTGGGCTCTTAAATGTCCATAGGATCTCACTCATTCATTACATCACTGGCTTCTTACATGTCTATAGGATCTCACTCATTCATTACATCACTGGCTTCTTACATGTCCATAGGACCACACTCATTCATCCCATCACTGGCTTCTTACATGTCTATAGGATCACACTCATTCATCCCATCACTGGCTTCTTACTTGTCTATAGGATCACACTCATTCATCCCATCACTGGCTTCTTACATGTCTATAGGATCACACTCATTCATCCCATCACTGGCTTCTTACTTGTCTATAGGATATCACTCATGCATCCCAGCACTGGCTTCTTACATGTGTACAGGATCACACTCATTCATTCCATCACTGGCCTCATACATGTCTATAGGGTCGCACTCATTCATCCCATCACTGGCTTCTTACATGTCTATAGGATCACACTCATTCATCCCATCACTGGCTTCTTACATGTCCATAGGATCTCAATCATTAATCACATCAGTGGCCTCTTACATGTCCATGGGATCTCACTCATTCATCACATCACTGGCCTCTTACATGTCCATAGGATCTCACTCATTCATCCCATCACTGGCTTCTTACATCTCCATAGGATCTCAATCATTAATCACATCGGTGGCCTCTTACATGTCCATAGGATCTCACTCATTCATCACATCAGTGGCCTCTTACATGTCTCTGTGGATCTCATGCATTCATCCCATCAGTGGCCTCTTACATGTCTCATTGGATCTCATTCATTCATCCCATCACTGGCCTCTTACATGTCTTTGTGGTCTCACTCATTCATCCCATCACTGGCCTCTTACATGTCCATAGGATCTCACTCATTCATCCCATCACTGGCTTCTTACATGTCTATAGGATCACACTCATTCATCACATCACTGGCCTCTTACATGTCCATAGGATCACACTCATTCATCCCATCACTGGCTTCTTACATGTCTATAGGATCACACTCATTCATCCCATCACTGGCTTCTTACATGTCTATAGGATCACTCTAATTCATCCCATCACTGGCTTCTTACATGTCTATAGGATCACACTCATTCATCCCATCACTGGCTTCTTACATGTCCATAGGATCACAATCATTCATCCCATCACTGGCTTCTTACATGTCTATAGGATCACAATCATTCATCCCATCACTGGCTTCTTACATGTCTATAGGATCACACTCATTCATCCCATCACTGGCTTCTCACATGTCCATAGGATCTCAATCATTAATCACATCAGTGGCCTCTTACATGTCCATAGGATCTCACTCATTCATCCCATCACTGGCCTCTTACATGTCTCTGTGGATCTCATTCATTCATCCCATCAGTGTCCTCTTACATGTCTCATTGGATCTCATTCATTCATCCCATCACTGGCCTCTTACATGTCCATAGGATCTCACTCATTCATTACACCACTGGCTTCTTACATGTCCAGAGGATCTCACTCATTCATCCCATCACTGGCCTCTTACATGTCCATAGGATCTCACTCATTCATTACATCACTGGCTTCTTACATGTCCATAGGATCTCACTCATTCATTACATCACTGGCCTCTTACATGTCCAGAGGATCTCACTCATTCATCCCATCACTGGCCTCTTACATGTCCATAGGATCTCACTCATTCATTACATCACTGGCTTCTTACATGTCCATAGGATCTCACTCATTCATCCCATCACTGGCCTCTTACATGTCTCTGTGGATCTCATTCATTCATCCCATCAGTGGCCTCTTACATGTCTCATTGGATCTCATTCATTCATCCCATCACTGGCCTCTTACATGTCTCATTGGATCTCATTCATTCATCCCATCACTGGCCTCTTACATGTCTCTGTGGTCTCACTCATTCATTACATCACTGGCTTCTTACATGTTCATAGGATCTCACTCATTCATCCCATCACTGGCCTCTTACATGTCCATAGTATCTCAATCATTCATCCCATCACTGGCCTCTTACATGTCCATAGGATCTCACTCATTCATTACATCACTGGCCTCTTACATGTCCATAGGATCTCACTCATTTATCCCATCACTGGCTTCTTACATGTCCATAGGATCTCACTCATTCATCCCATCACTGGCTTCTTAGTTGTCCATAGGATCTCACTCATTCATCCCATCACTGGCCTCTTACATGTCTCTGTGGATCTCATTCATTCATCCCATCAGTGTCCTCTTACATGTCTCATTGGATCTCATTCATTCATCCCATCACTGGCCTCTTACATGTCCATAGGATCTCACTCATTCATTACATCACTGGCTTCTTACATGTCCAGAGGATCTCACTCATTCATCCCATCACTGGCCTCTTACATATCCAGAGGATCTCACTCATTCATCCCATCACTGGCCTCTTACATGTCCATAGGATCTCACTCATCCATTACATCACTGGCTTCTTACATGTCCATAGGATCTCACTCGTTCATCCCATCACTGGCCTCGTACATGTCTCTGTGGATCTCATTCATTCATCCCATCAGTGGCCTCTTACATGTCTCATTGGATCTCATTCATTCATCCCATCACTGGCCTCCTACATGTCTCATTGGATCTCATTCATTCATCCCATCACTGGCCTCTTACATGTCTCTGTGGTCTCACTCATTCATTACATCACTGGCTTCTTACATGTCCATAGGATCTCACTCATTCATCCCATCACTGGCCTCTTACATGTCCATAGGATCTCAATCATTCATCCCATCACTGGCCTCTTACATGTCCATAGGATCTCACTCATTCATTACATCACTGGCCTCTTACATGTCCATAGGATCTCACTCATTCATTACATCACTGGCTTCTTACATGTCCAGAGGATCTCACTCATTCATCCCATCACTGGCCTATTACATGTCTCTGTGGTCTCACTCATTCATTACATCACTGGCTTCTTACATGTCCATAGGATCTCACTCATTCATCCCATCACTGGCCTCTTACATGTCCATAGGATCTCAATCATTCATCCCATCACTGGCCTCTTACATGTCCATAGGATCTCACTCATTCATTACATCACTGGCCTCTTACATGTCCATAGGATCTCACTCATTCATCCCATCACTGGCTTCTTACATGTCTATAGGATCACACTCATTCATCCCATCACTGGCTTCTTACTTGTCTATAGGATCTCACTCATTCATCCCATCACTGGCTTCTTACATGTCCATAGGATCTCAATCATTCATCCCATCACTGGCCTCTTACATGTCCATAGGATCTCACTCATTCATTACATCACTGGCCTCTTACATGTCCATAGGATCTCACTCATTCATCCCATCACTGGCTTCTTACATGTCTATAGGATCACACTCATTCATCCCATCACTGGCTTCTTACTTGTCTATCGGATCTCACTCATTTATCCCATCACTGGCTTCTTACATGTCTATAGGATCACACTCATTCATCCCATCACTGGCTTCTTACATGTCTTTAGGATCACACTCATTCATCCCATCACTGGCTTCTTACATGTCCATAGGATCACACTCATTCATCCCATCACTGGCTTCTTACATGTCTATAGGATCACACTCATTCCTCCCATCACTGGCTTTTTACATGTCCATAGGATCTCACTCATTCATCCCATCACTGGCCTTTAACATGTCTCTGTGGTCTCACTCATTCATTACATCACTGGCTTCTTACATGTCCATAGGATCTCACTCATTCATCCCATCACTGGACTCTTACATGTCCATAGGATCTCACTCATTCATCCCATAACTGGCCTCTTACATGTCCATAAGATCTCAATCATTCATCCCATCACTGGCCTCTTACATGTCCATAGGATCTCAATCATTAATCACATCAGTGGCCTCTTACATGTCCATAGGATCTCACTCATTCATCCCATCACTGGCCCTTCTACATGTCCATAGGATCTCACTCATTCATCCCATCACTGGCCTCTTACATGTCCATAGGATCTCACTCATTCATCTCATCACTGGCCTCTCACTTGTCTATAGGGTCTCACTCATTTATCCCATCACAGGCCTCTTACTTGTCTATAGGATCTCAATCATTCATCCCATCACTGGCCTCTTACTTGTCTATAGGATCTCACTCATTCATTACATCACTGGCTTCTTACATGTCCGTAGGATCTCTTTCATTCATCCCATCACTGGCCTCTTACATGTCCATAGGATCTCACTCATTCATTACATCACTGGCCTCTTACATGTCCATAGGATCTCACTCATTCATTACATAACTGGCTTCTTACATGTCCATAGGATCTCACTCATTCATTACATCACTGGCTTCTTACATGTCCATAGGATCTCACTCATTCATCACATCAGTGGGCTCTTAAATGTCCATAGGATCTCACTCATTCATTACATCACTGGCTTCTTACATGTCTATAGGATCTCACTCATTCATTACATCACTGGCTTCTTACATGTCCATAGGACCACACTCATTCATCCCATCACTGGCTTCTTACATGTCTATAGGATCACACTCATTCATCCCATCACTGGCTTCTTACTTGTCTATAGGATCACACTCATTCATCCCATCACTGGCTTCTTACATGTCTATAGGATCACACTCATTCATCCCATCACTGGCTTCTTACTTGTCTATAGGATATCACTCATGCATCCCAGCACTGGCTTCTTACATGTGTACAGGATCACACTCATTCATTCCATCACTGGCCTCATACATGTCTATAGGGTCGCACTCATTCATCCCATCACTGGCTTCTTACATGTCTATAGGATCACACTCATTCATCCCATCACTGGCTTCTTACATGTCCATAGGATCTCAATCATTAATCACATCAGTGGCCTCTTACATGTCCATGGGATCTCACTCATTCATCACATCACTGGCCTCTTACATGTCCATAGGATCTCACTCATTCATCCCATCACTGGCTTCTTACATGTCCATAGGATCTCAATCATTAATCACATCGGTGGCCTCTTACATGTCCATAGGATCTCACTCATTCATCACATCAGTGGCCTCTTACATGTCTCTGTGGATCTCATGCATTCATCCCATCAGTGGCCTCTTACATGTCTCATTGGATCTCATTCATTCATCCCATCACTGGCCTCTTACATGTCTTTGTGGTCTCACTCATTCATCCCATCACTGGCCTCTTACATGTCCATAGGATCTCACTCATTCATCCCATCACTGGCTTCTTACATGTCTATAGGATCACACTCATTCATCACATCACTGGCCTCTTACATGTCCATAGGATCACACTCATTCATCCCATCACTGGCTTCTTACATGTCTATAGGATCACACTCATTCATCCCATCACTGGCTTCTTACATGTCTATAGGATCACACTAATTCATCCCATCACTGGCTTCTTACATGTCTATAGGATCACACTCATTCATCCCATCACTGGCTTCTTACATGTCCATAGGATCACAATCATTCATCCCATCACTGGCTTCTTACATGTCTATAGGATCACAATCATTCATCCCATCACTGGCTTCTTACATGTCTATAGGATCACACTCATTCATCCCATCACTGGCTTCTCACATGTCCATAGGATCTCAATCATTAATCACATCAGTGGCCTCTTACATGTCCATAGGATCTCACTCATTCATCCCATCACTGGCCTCTTACATGTCTCTGTGGATCTCATTCATTCATCCCATCAGTGTCCTCTTACATGTCTCATTGGATCTCATTCATTCATCCCATCACTGGCCTCTTACATGTCCATAGGATCTCACTCATTCATTACACCACTGGCTTCTTACATGTCCAGAGGATCTCACTCATTCATCCCATCACTGGCCTCTTACATGTCCATAGGATCTCACTCATTCATTACATCACTGGCTTCTTACATGTCCATAGGATCTCACTCATTCATTACATCACTGGCCTCTTACATGTCTCATTGGATCTCATTCATTCATCCCATCACTGGCCTCCTACATGTCTCATTGGATCTCATTCATTCATCCCATCACTGGCCTCTTACATGTCTCTGTGGTCTCACTCATTCATTACATCACTGGCTTCTTACATGTCCATAGGATCTCACTCATTCATCCCATCACTGGCCTCTTACATGTCCATAGGATCTCAATCATTCATCCCATCACTGGCCTCTTACATGTCCATAGGATCTCACTCATTCATTACATCACTGGCCTCTTACATGTCCATAGGATCTCACTCATTCATTACATCACTGGCTTCTTACATGTCCAGAGGATCTCACTCATTCATCCCATCACTGGCCTATTACATGTCTCTGTGGTCTCACTCATTCATTACATCACTGGCTTCTTACATGTCCATAGGATCTCACTCATTCATCCCATCACTGGCCTCTTACATGTCCATAGGATCTCAATCATTCATCCCATCACTGGCCTCTTACATGTCCATAGGATCTCACTCATTCATTACATCACTGGCCTCTTACATGTCCATAGGATCTCACTCATTCATCCCATCACTGGCTTCTTACATGTCTATAGGATCACACTCATTCATCCCATCACTGGCTTCTTACTTGTCTATAGGATCTCACTCATTCATCCCATCACTGGCTTCTTACATGTCCATAGGATCTCAATCATTCATCCCATCACTGGCCTCTTACATGTCCATAGGATCTCACTCATTCATTACATCACTGGCCTCTTACATGTCCATAGGATCTCACTCATTCATCCCATCACTGGCTTCTTACATGTCTATAGGATCACACTCATTCATCCCATCACTGGCTTCTTACTTGTCTATCGGATCTCACTCATTTATCCCATCACTGGCTTCTTACATGTCTATAGGATCACACTCATTCATCCCATCACTGGCTTCTTACATGTCTTTAGGATCACACTCATTCATCCCATCACTGGCTTCTTACATGTCCATAGGATCACACTCATTCATCCCATCACTGGCTTCTTACATGTCTATAGGATCACACTCATTCCTCCCATCACTGGCTTTTTACATGTCCATAGGATCTCACTCATTCATCCCATCACTGGCCTTTAACATGTCTCTGTGGTCTCACTCATTCATTACATCACTGGCTTCTTACATGTCCATAGGATCTCACTCATTCATCCCATCACTGGACTCTTACATGTCCATAGGATCTCACTCATTCATCCCATAACTGGCCTCTTACATGTCCATAAGATCTCAATCATTCATCCCATCACTGGCCTCTTACATGTCCATAGGATCTCAATCATTAATCACATCAGTGGCCTCTTACATGTCCATAGGATCTCACTCATTCATCCCATCACTGGCCCTTCTACATGTCCATAGGATCTCACTCATTCATCCCATCACTGGCCTCTTACATGTCCATAGGATCTCACTCATTCATCTCATCACTGGCCTCTCACTTGTCTATAGGGTCTCACTCATTTATCCCATCACAGGCCTCTTACTTGTCTATAGGATCTCAATCATTCATCCCATCACTGGCCTCTTACTTGTCTATAGGATCTCACTCATTCATTACATCACTGGCTTCTTACATGTCCGTAGGATCTCTTTCATTCATCCCATCACTGGCCTCTTACATGTCCATAGGATCTCACTCATTCATTACATCACTGGCCTCTTACATGTCCATAGGATCTCACTCATTCATTACATAACTGGCTTCTTACATGTCCATAGGATCTCACTCATTCATTACATCACTGGCTTCTTACATGTCCATAGGATCTCACTCATTCATCACATCAGTGGGCTCTTAAATGTCCATAGGATCTCACTCATTCATTACATCACTGGCTTCTTACATGTCTATAGGATCTCACTCATTCATTACATCACTGGCTTCTTACATGTCCATAGGACCACACTCATTCATCCCATCACTGGCTTCTTACATGTCTATAGGATCACACTCATTCATCCCATCACTGGCTTCTTACTTGTCTATAGGATCACACTCATTCATCCCATCACTGGCTTCTTACATGTCTATAGGATCACACTCATTCATCCCATCACTGGCTTCTTACTTGTCTATAGGATATCACTCATGCATCCCAGCACTGGCTTCTTACATGTGTACAGGATCACACTCATTCATTCCATCACTGGCCTCATACATGTCTATAGGGTCGCACTCATTCATCCCATCACTGGCTTCTTACATGTCTATAGGATCACACTCATTCATCCCATCACTGGCTTCTTACATGTCCATAGGATCTCAATCATTAATCACATCAGTGGCCTCTTACATGTCCATGGGATCTCACTCATTCATCACATCACTGGCCTCTTACATGTCCATAGGATCTCACTCATTCATCCCATCACTGGCTTCTTACATGTCCATAGGATCTCAATCATTAATCACATCGGTGGCCTCTTACATGTCCATAGGATCTCACTCATTCATCACATCAGTGGCCTCTTACATGTCTCTGTGGATCTCATGCATTCATCCCATCAGTGGCCTCTTACATGTCTCATTGGATCTCATTCATTCATCCCATCACTGGCCTCTTACATGTCTTTGTGGTCTCACTCATTCATCCCATCACTGGCCTCTTACATGTCCATAGGATCTCACTCATTCATCCCATCACTGGCTTCTTACATGTCTATAGGATCACACTCATTCATCACATCACTGGCCTCTTACATGTCCATAGGATCACACTCATTCATCCCATCACTGGCTTCTTACATGTCTATAGGATCACACTCATTCATCCCATCACTGGCTTCTTACATGTCTATAGGATCACACTAATTCATCCCATCACTGGCTTCTTACATGTCTATAGGATCACACTCATTCATCCCATCACTGGCTTCTTACATGTCCATAGGATCACAATCATTCATCCCATCACTGGCTTCTTACATGTCTATAGGATCACAATCATTCATCCCATCACTGGCTTCTTACATGTCTATAGGATCACACTCATTCATCCCATCACTGGCTTCTCACATGTCCATAGGATCTCAATCATTAATCACATCAGTGGCCTCTTACATGTCCATAGGATCTCACTCATTCATCCCATCACTGGCCTCTTACATGTCTCTGTGGATCTCATTCATTCATCCCATCAGTGTCCTCTTACATGTCTCATTGGATCTCATTCATTCATCCCATCACTGGCCTCTTACATGTCCATAGGATCTCACTCATTCATTACACCACTGGCTTCTTACATGTCCAGAGGATCTCACTCATTCATCCCATCACTGGCCTCTTACATGTCCATAGGATCTCACTCATTCATTACATCACTGGCTTCTTACATGTCCATAGGATCTCACTCATTCATTACATCACTGGCCTCTTACATGTCCAGAGGATCTCACTCATTCATCCCATCACTGGCCTCTTACATGTCCATAGGATCTCACTCATTCATTACATCACTGGCGTCTTACATGTCCATAGGATCTCACTCATTCATCCCATCACTGGCCTCTTACATGTCTCTGTGGATCTCATTCATTCATCCCATCAGTGGCCTCTTACATGTCTCATTGGATCTCATTCATTCATCCCATCACTGGCCTCTTACATGTCTCATTGGATCTCATTCATTCATCCCATCACTGGCCTCTTACATGTCTCTGTGGTCTCACTCATTCATTACATCACTGGCTTCTTACATGTTCATAGGATCTCACTCATTCATCCCATCACTGGCCTCTTACATGTCCATAGTATCTCAATCATTCATCCCATCACTGGCCTCTTACATGTCCATAGGATCTCACTCATTCATTACATCACTGGCCTCTTACATGTCCATAGGATCTCACTCATTTATCCCATCACTGGCTTCTTACATGTCCATAGGATCTCACTCATTCATCCCATCACTGGCTTCTTAGTTGTCCATAGGATCTCACTCATTCATCCCATAACTGGCCTCTTACATGTCCATAAGATCTCAATCATTCATCCCATCACTGGCCTCTTACATGTCCATAGGATCTCACTCATTCATCCCATCACTGGCCATTCTACATGTCCATAGGATCTCACTCATTCATCCCATCACTGGCCTCTTACATGTCCATAGGATCTCACTCATTCATCCCATCACTGGCCTCTTACATGTCCATAGGATCACACTCATTCATCCCATCACTGGCCTCTTACATGTCCATAGGATCTCACTCATTCATCCCATCCCTGGCTTCTTACATGTCTATAGGCTCTCACTCATTCCTCATACAAGTCAATGGATGCTCATTCAGTCCTCATCTTACACCTCCTACAAGTCCTCTGAATCTCACCCATTCTTCATCTCTTGCCTCAAAGAAGTCTATCAAGCCTCATCCATCCCTCACTCCACTGGTCACAGAGACTCCAGTGATGTCTCATTCATGTCTCACATCGCTTGACTCATAAAAGTAACTCGTTCTTGACGTTGGCTGCCTCAAGTCCATTCTTCTCATCCCGGGACTGTGATGTCTGTAGAGTCTCTCCATCACATCCACAACAGATCCTTATCACTCTCAGTATTCACTCACTCATTCACCCTTTCACCAGCGTGTAATTTCCATTACCTGCCTTCACTCCAATGAGGAGAGATTCCACTGCGGCCGAACAGGTAACGCTCTAATTAATACTTCCGGCCCAGGGCCAGTAATTCCTGTTCAGAATTATTAAGTGAGATTATTCTGAATTTGTGTCTTTGGGGCATTAACACAGTCGGCTCTGAGCAGGGCTATTAACACAATTGCTTTTGTCTGGCAATCTAAGCGCTCTCAGTCATCGTGAGTTTGGATTCACTTACAGGGCAGTGCTATACCCACAGAGATGTCGCATAATGGCTACTTGGTCCGAGAGTGGGTCGTATTGGGTGCTCCCCATCACCATGGCACCTTGGCGTGCCAGCGACTAGCATCAGTGCCCCTCAGCACAGCAGCGACGGTGGAACAAAGCAATCATGGCACATTGGTGACTACTGATGTGTACTCCCCCATCACTGTGAAGCTAGCCAGCCAAGATATCATGGCATCTCAAGAGGTAGAATTGGACTCTCTCTCTCTCTCTCTCTCTCTCTCTCTCTCTCTCTCTCTCACTCTCTCTCTTTCTCTCTCTCTCTCTCTCACTCTCTCTCAGTGCAGAGAGGGCAGATAAATGGGACTTGGCATGGCAACAGCTAGCAAGGAAGTCTTAATCAGCCATCTGCATAGGGATAGGGAGCCGATCACCATGGAGATGGCTGATTAGGACTTTCTTGCACCTCCATGGGTACCACTTGGCTCACCTCATCACCATGGAGGTACCTGATAAAGATATCTTTGCACCTGCACAGCCAGTACTGACCTCTCCTCATCACTGTGAAGATGTCCAATTAAGCTTTCCTGGTCTTTCAACACATACTATTGGGCTGTCCTCATCACCATGGTGATGGCCAATAAAGACACCGCAGCCCATCAACAGCTCACATTGGGTTCTTCCCATTGTTACAGAGAGGGGGATAAAATCTTCTTGGTACTTCCTTAGCTAGCTCTAGGGTTGTCGCATTAATACAAATGTACGGACAAAGGAAACTTGGCTGCTCAATGGCTACAGCTAGTGTCTCTCCACCTCTGTGGCGATGGCTGATAAAGGTATCCTGCTCTGTCGGTGTCTAATAAAGTTGCCCTGTGTATCACTTGCTCGAGTGGTGTTTTCCACATTAAGAATAAAGCGAGCCGATGACCATGTCCTGGTATATCAATGTATAGCATTGGGTTCTTCTCATAATCTTGCAGATGGCTGATAAAGGCATCTTAGCAGCTAAAGACCTGAGATTGGGCTTTCCCTATCACTGTATAAATGTCTAATAGAGTTGTATTAGAAAATAGCTGGCTAACATTGGGCTATTTGTCTAAGTGCAGTCAGGCCTGGTAAAAGTGTTTTGGAAAGTCAACAGCAAGCATTAAACTCTCCCATCAAAGGGAAGATCGCTTAAAAAGACAAATTATTGAGTTGACAACTACAATCTGGCTCATTCCTAAACAGCAGAGATACTGAGTAATGTGCTTGGCATGGTATGTGGTAGAAAAGGACTTTCCTCATTCACAGAGATCTGGCTTCTAAGGTCTCCATTTAGCCACACAGAGGAACAAAAGGTGAATCTTAGCAGGTCGCAGCTAGCATTGGTCTTGCGCTACGCCCACAGAAATGGTTAATACATGCAATCTAAAGTTCAGGTCAGCATTGGGCTCCCATCGATTGCAGCAATAGCCAATAACGACATCCTGGTATATAAGCTATGTGCATCGGTCTCTCACCTTCACCAAGGATTGAAAAGAATCTTAAGAAGCCATTAGCTAGCACTGTTTATTTTTTATATCACCAGCACGCTAGTCAATCAAAGGGGCATATTACCAACAAGTAGCGATATTTATCGCTAAATAGGCTTAGCGACGATTTTTTTATCGCTGGATATGTTAGCGGAGAAAACATGCTATTAGCAACGTTTTTCTCCATTGTGCTAAAATATGCAGCGATAGCGGCAAAATGCGTGAATATCGCTGAGAATACAGCGATATTCACGCATTAGCGACGAAATGCTCTTAGCCATGTTATCCACCTCCCATTGGATAACATGGCTAAGAACTGGTCTGAGCAGGCGTTAGTTTTTGGCGATAGCGGGAATATTTCCATCGCTACGCCTGCCTTGCTAATAGGCGATAGCGACGTTAGCGACTGCTTTTAGTCGCTAACAGGTTGGGTTTGCCCACTTTGCATGTCATTAGTGATAAATATCGCTGACATCTCAAGCGGGCCCCAAACCGCTCGCTATCGCCTAAAAGCTGTCGCTAACATCAGTTAGCGACAGCTTGCTAATAGAGCGATAGAATTATCGTCGCTTAGCGGCCGAAAACGGCCGCTGAACTGGCGATAATTGCCTATCGCCACCCTTGGTAATATGCCCCAAAGAGTCTTGGCATGTCTCTGGCTATCCCTGGGCTCTCCACATCACATCCAAGAGCTGCCCGATAGAAGGGTCCTGGAGCTTCATTGGCTTGCTCTTGTTCCCTATCACCATGGAGATGGTCAATAAAGGCTTGTTGACATGTCCACAGGGTAGCATTTGAGAGTCTCAATCACAACAGAAAAAGTTGATAAAATGTCTTGACCTGTGAATGGTTAGAACTCAGTTCTCTCCATCACCGTTTAGATGGTTGCGACAAGGTGGCTCATAAACGCATCCTTTCACCTCAGACCCCAACACCAGACATTGGGCCGTTCCCATCAGCAAAGAGATGTCTGATCAGGTGTCATGAAACATGAAATGCTAGCCTTCCAGTTCTCCACCTCTCCGCAGAGATGCACGATAAAAGTATCTTGGCAAGTCAAGGGCTAGCCTTGGGTTCTGTACTTCACTATGGAGATGTCCTAAAAAGGCATTTTTGGACCCTAAGAATTAGCAGTTAGCATATCTTTTTAAGTCTCCAGAATCTGCTCTCAAGAGTCACTGTGTGATCTTGTGTAAGCTGAATCTAAATGACCCCCAGAGACTCAGACCCATCCAGTGAACCTGCACCTTTGGCGGCCAGCTTCATTGACTAATGTCGGCTCACCAAGCCCCTTGAGCACAAGCCGATCTCAAGGGGGCAATATGTCACAGGACAGCCTCTCACTAGAATGATCACAGCCCCAGGAACTTTGCACGAAATGATTTACCCAGGAAGAACCTCTGTGTGCATCCGGCACCCACCGCAGAGACACCGATCGGCCCAGCTGAGTTAGGGTTGGGTGGTCATGGAAAGTTTTCTGTTTTCTGTAGAAGTTCTAGAACTGGAGGAGTATCGCCCAGGTGAATGCTGCTGTCCGCAGCCCCCGCATGGGGCCATTCCAAATGGGTGTCCCTTTAGTGACATTTGGGCACAAACGCCACCCTACTGGCTAAGGGTTGGACTCAGGAAGGAGTCCTTCACCTTGACGTGCTAGGCGCGTCACATCCGGGGCACAGAGGTCGGGGGAGGGTACTTATACCTCCCCCCACCTCTCTGGCGTCCTCTTTGCGCCAGACATGCCATCTCCCACCTTACCACTTGCCTGGCGTGGGGTTGGCAGTCAATGTAAGTAGAACATTGTAATGTTTTCTTTTTTCATTGCAGGCGGAGTTACAGGGCGATCTGGAAGCAGACGGGTACAGTAAGGCTACCTCTGCCACAGACGGGTACAGTAAGGGTACCTCGGCCACAGACGGGTACAGTAAGGCTACCTCTGCCACAGACGGGTACAGTAAGGGTACCTCTGCCACAGACGGGTACAGTAAGGGTACCTCGGCCACAGACGGGTACAGTAAGGGTACCTCTGCCACAGACGGGTACAGTAAGGGTACCTCTGCCACAGACGGGTACAGTAAGGGTACCTCGGCCACAGACGGGTACAGTAAGGGTACCTCGGCCACAGACGGGTACAGTAAGGGTACCTCTGCCACAGACGGGTACAGTAAGGGTACCTCTGCCACAGACGGGTACAGTAAGGGTACCTCGGCCACAGACGGGTACAGTAAGGGTACCTCTGCCACAGACGGGTACAGTAAGGGTACCTCTGCCACAGACGGGTACAGTAAGGGTACCTCGGCCACAGACGGGTACAGTAAGGGTACCTCTGCCACAGACGGGTACAGTAAGGGTACCTCTGCCACAGACGGGTACAGTAAGGGTACCTCGGCCACAGACGGGTACAGTAAGGGTACCTCTGCCACAGACGGGTACAGTAAGGGTACCTCTGCCACAGACGGGTACAGTAAGGGTACCTCGGCCACAGACGGGTACAGTAAGGGTACCTCTGTGTGGCACAGTAGGGGTGCCAGAGCCAAAGACTAGGAGCCTAAGGGCAGGTTCCTGGAAAACCGTGACGTCGCCCCGTTAGTCCTTCGGGCGGTTGGGGGCCTGACCAACTGGGGGTTTGCCCTACTACGCTCTGCCCCGAAAAGGGCGTGAGTAATAAGAGATCAATGTGTCACGTGATCTGGAAGAGGATCACCAAAGGTGTAGCACTGTCTGGGTGTTCCACAGTGCTGACTCATCAGGCAGGCGGGGCAGCATCGGTTGGAACAGCTGCCCGCCCTTGGATCGCTCGTAAGATAACCCACCATATTGCATACTGCAACAATATTTTCCCAGGACAAAAGTTGTCTTGTGTATTTATTTATGCTTGCATGTGCAGACCGTGGGTGGGGGAAGTTGCTGATAATGACACTATGTATCTGACTACACTGTTCCTTATTGTGCACGAGGTTCTGCAGAGGTTAGTCCATATGAAGACTTTCTTACAGAAATTGGCGGATTTGCAATTATCACCCAACTCTAAATCACATCCTTGGAATCCTGGCCAATCCATGTGTGAGATCTGAAAATAAACTTCCAGAGCAGGTTCTCCTTCCCTAAGAGCTAGCTCCTTGAAGCACCCACATCCCCAGAACAGCGCTATAGAAAAGTATCTGCTCAGAGACCACTCAGTCAGACATGTGGCCTGTTGTGTATGTTGGCCATTGTCTAGCCAGTCCTTTTTTTGTGTTGCTGGTCTTGAAGGAAAAACATTTGACTACATTGACTTTGCCGTATATATAACCAGCTGTGGTGCAAAGCAACGGAATGTCAAACCCAGTGGGGATTTTATGGTGGGAGGCGCAGAAATAGGGGAATAGGTAGGAAGATAGGGGGACAGAGCAGGGGGCGAGGGCACAGGCATGATAAATACAGAGATGGTTGGGCAATGAAAGGCACGGCAGAGGGGCGTGTTAAGGAGGGGTTGTGGGTGGAAATGGATACACCTAGGAACTCTTCGCAAATCTGCGTGGTTACTTTGGGGCATATTATCAAGGGGGTTTATCTCCGCTTTTTTGGCTTTAAAAGCCAAGAAAGCCGAGATAAAATTATCTCCCTATTACCTAGCTGTCGCTAACACCAGTTAGCGACAGCTAGTAGGAGATAGCGACCATCTTGGACCCCACTTTGCATGTCAGTGATATTTATCACTAATGACATGCAAAGTGGGCGTGCCAAGATGTTAGCGACTGGAAACAGTCGCTAACATCGCTATCTCCTATTACCAACTTTTGGAGATATTCGCGCTAAGCGCGAATATCTCCAAAAGCTAACACCTGCCCTGGGCAGTTCTTAGCCATGTTATCCAATGGGAGGTGGACAACATGGCTAAGAGCATTAGCTCGATAATGCATGAATATCGCTGACTTTTCCGCGATATTCATGCATTGCGGGCGTTTTTTATCGCATTTGCGATAAACCTTGGTAATACCAAGGTTTATCTGCGATAAAAATCGCCGCAGCTCAGCGGTAAAATTTTGTCTCTAACCAAGCAATAGCGATAATTATCGCTATTGCTTGGTAATATGCCCCTTTGTGACTAGGGCCCTGGGATGTTGGTGAGATTTCCGCTTGCAAACATTATATATTTATTTCACTCTATGACTACCCATAGCTTGGCAAAGTTATCCACATGTGGATTTTCATGTGAAAATCTCGCCTATTAAGTCCATCTTAAGTTATTGTGAATAAAAAAATAAGCAACAGCCATCTAATATAACATTCTCATGCAAAACATTTTTAAAGTTATCTAGCAGAAAACAATCTATTTTCAGTGCGAAGTGACACTCACATGGAAATGTGGCCAGTTTGAGGGGAAACAACTGCAGCTGGGGCAAGGCACAGAAAATTCGGAAACTCCGAGCCCATGGGCAGACCGACATTGGGAACTGAACAAGATTTTGCTCCTGTAAAAAAAACTTTGCACCACCCCCCTATGATACTGCATTGCATGAAGATATATGTTTTAGCTCCTTACAGATGCACAGCTGGGGTGTAACCTACTAATTAATGGAACACCGAGTGCCTCTGATCACAAATCAGCATTGGCAAAGCTGAAATGTATGTTTTTTGTTAGGGAAAGTGTTTGGTACTCATTGGGCGCCTTTGTGTGAATCGTCCCATGCTGTCTTAGAAAGAAAGTCCCATAATGAAGTGACAGTTTAAGCAACAAAAAAAGGGGGCCTCATTTATGAGGCCGTGCGTCACTTTTACGCCGCCGGTGCGTAACTTTTTGAGACGCACCAGTGGCGTAAAAAATGGGCCTTATTGCGCCATATTTACAAAGTGACGCATCTAGGTAGATGCGTCACTTTGTAAACCCTGCGCCACATTATACCTGCGCCAGGTATAATGTGTGCAAGGGGGGCGTATTGACGCAAGAAAGGGTCGTAGAAGTGACGCAGTGAATTATATGAGATTGCACGGCGCCACTTCTAGGACTCAAATGCATCAATATCTTACGCCTGCCTCAAGGCAGGCGTAAGACTGACGAAGGCCCTTTCTCATGGGACTTGCCCATGTGAAAGTACACATTGCTGGAGTTGTGTCACTTTTGTGACACACTCCAGCAATGCGTCACTTTTGCGCCCTACAGATACGTCAGAAATATTGACGTATCTGTAACTCCTTGCGCCATGATGCGTCATACAGTAAATATGACACATGCATCATGTCGCAAGGAGGGCACACTGAGAAGTGACGCATCGCTTCTTTCACGCAGCGATGCGTCACTTCTCATAAATGAGGCCCAAGGTTTCTAGGAATAAGGCCCCATTGCTGAACAAACTGCGCTCACAGAGTTAAGCTGCTGCCTTAAAGAAAAGCATTATTAAATGGAGTCAGAAGAGGAAGTTTGTGTTGCAAGTGTGGAATTTAAAAAAGCATACACAGGAAAGTATTGCACATTAGATACTTTTGATAAAGGGCAAATATTTACGTTGCATCTTAAAGAAAGCCTTTGTCTGCCCACATCTGTGGATTGTGATGAAAAAAGGTCTACATCCAACAATATGACAGCATGAAAGTGGAAGTTTGGTTAGGGGACTGCGCCATGCTATAATGAAAGGCTAAGGCACTCAAATAATATGTATTTCCTAAACAGAAGAAAACACAGACCATCAATTAAAATGGCATTGTTTCAGCAAAATAGATATTTCAGAGAGAACATATTGGTTCTAGATCACAAGCTGCACATCATGTAACATCTACAGCCTAAGAATTGGACTGCTTGATTCCTACTCACCAAAACTTATTGGCAGGGCTTTAAGTGGGATGAAAAAACTGGAGGGTCTCTCAAAGGGGCGTGGCTGATGTATTTAAGGGCGTGGATTAACAACACTTAAGCTAGAAATCTGTTCTTAGCATAGTGTGCCGCCTGACTGACATTTTGTTGCTTCTGTTATTGCATCCTGTTAGGCAGATCCTTCAGGCACCTAGCACCAAACCACTGGAACAAACTTCCAGTAGATCTTCGCTTGGAACCAGCAGAAACGAGGTTCCGAGCTAAATTAAAAACCCACCTCTATGTTAGATAAGTTGGTCCGCTTAGCAGCCTCTTTTCTCTGTTGTATGCCCTCTCATCGTCAGCGCGGGGACACGCCGGTGCGCCTAACTCAGCGCTCTACAAATGCCCCTATTATTATTATTATTATTATTATCCAGATAAATGATACAAGAAACATTTTACCAGCAGCAAGCCAGGACTATTGGCTTTGTCAATGGTTGTTAGTTGCATAAGATAAATAAGCAGCAACTATGGCTTGGCTATATAGAATACAAAATGCTTCAGTTCTAAAATGATGAGACTATGAAAGAAATATGACGAGTGTCTTTGAGGTTACATCAAAGGCATGAAGGGTGGAACTGCCACAGAGTTAAGAAGTTTTGTTTCACCCTGAGGGTGAGGGTAGAAAGAGAGAGCCTGATTGGGACTTATCTCAGCACCAGATTTTTAGAACTGCGAGAGCTGAGCACCAGCTCTTCCAAGTATCTCACGTTGCCTGTAGCACGCTGCTTCCTTTCGGCTATGACAGATGTAGGCAAACCCCCGGCTGGGGTTGGGTAGACTACAGATGTAGGCCAACCTCCGGCTGGGGTTGGGTAGACTACAGATATAGGCAAACCTCCGGCTGGGGTTGGGTAGACTACAGATGTAGGCAAACCTCCGGCTGGGGTTGGGTAGACTACAGATGTAGGCAAACCTCCGGCTGGGGTTGGGTAGAGTACAGATATAGGCAAACAGTCCCCCTACCTCGCACACCTTCCATCCTGCCTTCAAACGTCGATACGATAGAGAAGCACTGTGGGCGCTAAATACAATGCCCGCCACAGAGGGCTGCGAAGTAAGGAAACCAGGACATAAAGACCATCTTCATCCCTCATGTTGTGCCAACTGTCGACAGACCCTGCCCAAATCCCTCTGGCAACCAATTGCATCCCAGAAGGGCCGTAAATCCATCCCACTCAAGGGAAAAAACTCCTCGGTCAAATGCCTCCTGCTCAACACAAGATCCCTAGTCAAACATAGTCTGCAGATAGCAGAAGCCATCCAAGAGGAGGACATTAAGATCGCATTCATCACGGAGTCATGGACTGATGCAGCATCAGGGCCTGACATAGTCAAAGCTACCCCCCAGGACTATGTGTGTCACACTCAAAACAGGGATAAAAGAAGAGGGGGTGGGTTAGCGATTATCTATCATAACAGCATCAGAGGCGCCTTTCAACCCGGTCCCGCTGGCCTTAATGATTCGCTGTTTTTCAACCTCACGCTCTCAGATCATCAATCCTTTAGTGGTAGTCTGATATACAGACCCCCAGGTGGGAAAGCCCAATTTTTCACAGGATTAAATAGTGTACTCGAAGCCGCAGCATCAGTACAAATGTTCACCCTTTTGGGCGATTTTAACTTTCACTTAGAGTGTGACACTGACGTAAACTCCCGGGAGTTAATCGACCTACTGGGGGGGATTGATATGACGCAACGGGTATTGACCCCTACACACAAAGCAGGACATACCCTAGATGGGATTTTTACAAATCATCCCAACCTAAAAGTCATATCGGTTCTTCCAGTATCATGGTCGGATCACTCTGCTATTCTATTCACCATATCCCTCATCACTCCCATGAAACCTCCTAACACAAAAAACGCACCAAGACAGGTCAGAAAATGGAAGAACATCAAAGGGGACAAACTGGAAATTACGCTAGCAAACTCCCGGACCCTGCCCCCTGACGATGTAGAGGAAGCGGCCAGATGCTATACAGCCTGGCTGGATCATGCCTGCTCGCTCTTGGCACCCCCCAAAACTACCTATTCCACCCGGGCCTCTCCAGCAGCTCCCTGGTTCACAGAACAAATCAGGGAACACAAAATACGGTGTAAAAAATTGGAGAGAATCTGGCGAACAAACTACAGCGAGGCAGACAAACAAACTCTTAACTTAGAACAAAGAAGCTACAGAGATAGAATTTTGCAAGCAAAAAAGGCTTTCCTAACGAAACAGATAAAGGAAGCCAGCAACACCCCCAAAAAATTATTTCAAACAGTTTCACTTCTAGCCAATCCTAAAGCCACAGAAATCCCCCCCAGTCTACCGCTCTGTGAAAACCTAGCTAGCTTCTTTCGAGAAAAGGTAGAAAATATTTTTTTTTCACTAGACAGTCGGGTTACGACATCCCCCCCGAGGGAGGGCCTGAAGCCCTTAGGCCCTTCAGCCAGACTCCAACAATTCCAGCCCATTACTGAAAAGGAAGTGGCTATGCGCCTTTTAAAAATAAAATCAGGTTCGCCGCATGACCCCTGTCCCACTGGCATAGCCAAACTAGCCCCAGATGCCATTGCAAGGGGACTTGCCCCACTTTTCAATCAGATGCTAGAGAAAGGAGAATATCCCTCCATATGGAAGCGAGCATCTATCCTGCCTTTACTAAAAAAAAACAACCAAGACATCACCAATTTGAATAATTATCGGCCGATAGCACGACTACCTCTCCCCGCAAAAATTATCGAAGGCAGCCTTAACTCACAACTTAGCGCCTTTTTAAACACAGGGGACCACCTTGACCCCTCACAACACGGTTTTCGGGCAGAGCACAGTACGGAATCTGCCCTGATTAAATCAGTGGAGGACATCAGGCAGGTGATGGACGCAGGAGGCAGAGCGGCCCTGATCCTGCTGGATCTGTCCGCGGCCTTCGATACGGTCCACCACAAAAAGTTGGTGGACCGGCTGAGGGCCTGTGGAATCCAGGGAAAGGCACTCAACATCCTACAGGCCTTTCTGGCCGACAGAACCCAGGTGGTGGCCCTAGGAGACTACGAATCCCACCCCTTTGTGCTGCCTTGTGGAGTCCCTCAGGGGTCTTCGCTTAGCCCTACCCTTTTTAATGTCTATGTTGCATCCCTAGCCCCGGTGATACGGTCATTTGGCTTTCATCTCACAGCATATGCGGACGACACTCAGATAGTGGTGTCACTCTTACCAGGAAATGTTGAAGATACAGCAGACAGATTTAAAAACTGCATGCGTGAGGTGGACTGCTGGATGGCACAAAACTGCCTCAAACTTAATTCCTCGAAAACAGAAGTACTGCTCTTCGGAGCCACGGACAACTTCTGGTCCCCGAGCTGGTGGCCAGACGAAATGGGTCCTCTCCCCTCCCCGGTGGACAAAGTAAAAAACCTGGGCATTCTAGTGGACAATTCCTTGTCCTTTAAACCCCAGGTTAACGCACTCTCCTCCTCCTTGCATTATGTTCTTAAAACTATCAGAAAAATTCTCCCTTATGTGGAGAGGGAACATAGGAAAACCATTGTTACAGGTCTAGCTCTCTCCCGCTTAGACTACTGTAACAGCCTGATGCTAAACGCCCAGCAGAGTGTCATTAATAAACTACAACTACTACAGAACGCAGCTGCCCGCCTGATCACGGACACCCCCAAATTCGCATCCATCAGTCAGGACCTGGTGACTCTTCATTGGCTACCTGTCCGCAAGCGAATTGTTTTTAAGGCACTATGCATAGTTTTTAAAGCCCTACATGAAATGGGCCCCAGACATATGAAACTGCTCTTTCGATGGCACATACCGGCAAGAACACTGAGATCAGGGGAACAGGCCCTGGTCACGGTCCCCAGAACTAAAAGAGCTCGCTGGGGAGGCAGAAGCTTCTCCCTTGGAGCTGCCGAGGCCTGGAATAAACTTCCACTCAGGCTTAGACAAACCCAGGACCTGATGATGTTCAGGAGAGAGCTCAAAACCTGGCTTTTCACCCACTAAGCTCCACTTATTCTTGCACCAGCACTCAGCGCCAGGACACCTCCGGGTAACAGAGCGCTCTACAAATGTGAAAATAATAAATAAACCTCCGGCTGGGGTTGGGTAGACTACAGATGTAGGCAAGCCTCCGGCTGGGGTTGAGTAGACTACAGATGTTGGCAAACCTCTGGCTGGGGTTGGGTAGACTACAGATGTAGGGAAACCTCTGGCTGGGGTTGGGTAGACTACAGATATATGCAAACCGCCGGCTGGGGTTGGGTAGACTACAGATATATGCAAACCGCCGGCTGGGGTTGGGTAGACTACAGATGTAGGCAAACCTCTGCCTGGGGTTGGGTAGACAACAGATGTAGACAAACCTCCGGCTGGGGTTGGGTAGACTACAGATGTAGGCAAACCTCCGGCTGAGGTTGGTTAGAGTACAGATGTAGGGAAACCTCTGGCTGGGGTTGGGTAGACTACAGATGTAGGCACACCTCTGCCTGGGGTTGGGTAGACTACAGAGTAGGCAAACCTCTGCCTGGGGTTGGGTGGACACTACAAAGTAGGCAAACCTCTGCCTGGGGTGTGTGGAAAAGTAAATTTTGCCATGTTCTGTGTCCCTACGCCTCATCCATCATATGTTATGTGTGCATGACCAATATGCATATGTTATTCCCCATGTCCGATTAATGACGCAATTCCAGTTGTGTCCACCTCTGGTATGTCATTTTCCAGTCCTCGTGAATACTACGAATATCAGGCCTATGTAAAGCTACGTTGCCACGTTTCTCAGTGTGCACGTTATTCCATTGTAAAGTCCCCGTTTCCAGGCCTCAAAAGGGCCCGGACATCAGATTCAGCTCCTGTCTCCTGAAAGCCTCGCTGAGGAGCGATACAGCCCCCACCTGTATCCTCGACCCTTCACTTACTTCCTGCCTCGCAGTGCCCGGTGCAGCCTGGCTCTGCCTCTGAGTCTACCAAAAGTATGTTATGGTTCCAGTTATCAGTTCAGTCCTCCTTCTCTGCATTCCTAAGCTACTGAACTGCATCAATAGTTTCCGTCATTGTCTAGCCTATGCGGCTCCACGTTAGAGAAATACTGTATTTAATGGTCATTTAATATTCTTCATCACGCACTACATGTAGAATAATGCATGGTCCAGTCTTAGAATCAAGTTAGCCTTTCCCCTCATGACTTCTAGTTTATATCAACATGTTCCCTAAACATCAGATACCAGATAGGGTTCAGGCACATGTCGCTCCGACCCTCCAGACTCTAGTCTCTGCTCCTAGCACAGAGTTCATAGCCCCCAGCTTCTCTTAGTGATACGTCATTGCCAGTTTTCGCGCACCACCAGGTTAGAGGTCCCGGCTCCTTAGGTAGCCCCCTCCAATGTTTCCGCCCATTCATGACATATTCTGTTACGTTTGCATCACATGTCTATGTATACTCCCAGTTACACCTCTTTTTACTGTTATCTTTCGCGACTGCTACGCGTCACGCCTTCTGCTCCACCCACTGCTACGCCTACTGCAATGTAATGCTATGTGTTTGCGCTATGTATATAAGTCCATGTATTGTTATTAAAAGCTAGCGCGCTCATCCTAGACCCGGCCCCAGCAGCTGCTGGGTCATCCTATGCAGGTTGTCCCGATCCTGTCCTTATGCTGTAATAAACCTGCAGAAACTCCTACTACCTCGAATCTTGACTCTTATTTATTGAGCTACCTGCTATGATATATGCTTAGTCAAAAATAGGGTATTATTTATTTATTTACCACATAATGGCGCCCGAACAGGGACTTGCCCTTTCCCCACGCGTCGGTGAAGCCACGCCGACCCCCTGACCCTCTGCAGTCGTGACGGAACTCTTCTGCGCAGTGGCAGATATTTCTGCTCAAGTATCCCTCAGGCCCACGGAGGAGACGGAGGAGGCGGTCCAGCATCCGAACGAGACGGTGGAGGAACGCGGCGAGTCCCGACCAGAGCCCAAGCCGAGAGTCCAAGGTCCGAGGTATCCGGAGGCCCACCCGTAACTGAACTCCGAAGTTCGTCGTCGTAGCAGTCCAGTCCCGTCCGAGGCCTTCCGTTCCGTGCTGCCCGGTGAGTACCATTGCTGGGGTAGTATCTAGACAGGACCAATCTAAATTGACTCCTGGTCCGTGGGTTGGTGGTGCCCAGACTCACAAACGAAGTGTTCACCTAGGTGGATACGGGTCTTGATGCGTCCCTTTATGGGACCGGTATGTTCCGTACTGTTACAGCAGTGCATCCAGTAACTCTAGTCTGTTCCGTTCTCGAGAAAATCTGCTCTGTTTCTGTTCTCAGTATTTTCAGGTAGTATTCTGTCCGAACTGTTATGTTATGATGTTGTTCAATGTATTCCCAATGTCGTGGTATGCCTGAATTGTTTTCCCAATTGTTATTGTTCTTTGTGTATTGTATTGTGTTCCGATTCAAGTTTACAATGCCGCTCTTTTCCAAGTTACGACAGTTAAAAACTAGAAAGGGTTTATTAGAAGAAGCAGTTCCTGTTCCGCCTAGGGACAGTCCAGGTCACTTTATGTATCAGAAACATGGCATAAGCGCCATATTGTATCTAGATTTATGGGTAGAGTATACCAAACAGTTAGAAGAAAAGTATAGATGGCCCGTATCGGGTACATGGGATGCCGAATGTATCATGCGAGTAGAAGAAGCATTATGGAAAAAGAAAGCCAGACAGTCACAGAAAGATGCCATCGAGTTATGGCGTAAAGAAGCGCATAGAAGAACCGAAAAGGAAGTCAGAAAGTCAGAGTTAAGTAGAGAATCCCAAGAACGAGCCCAAGAAAGAGAATTAATCGAGATCGGTGAACAAGTCAAAGCCGAACAGTCAGACAGACAGAGGCATGCCCTCATTAAGGGTATGTATCCTCTTCTTGCCGAAGGTTTGCCAAAAGCGACCCCAGAGGCATCCAGTAATTTCCCGCCACCATTAGTTCCGACCAAGCTACGTCACAAACTGACCGCAGCTGATATTTTTATTTCGTCCTATTTGGACGACACAGTCCCAGAATATGCGAACCCTGTTCGCGCTCCGCCTATCCCTGTAAATCAGGCACTTCCCGTTCCTCCAGACACCGGAGTACCTGTTACGGTACCCCCGGTCCAGCCCGTCATACAAGTCCAGCCTACAGTTCCATTTCCCACTCTGCCAGGACGTAGAGCCTCAGTAGACGACTCCAGTCTAGGGGCCGCAGGAGGAGCTACTCCTCAAACCCCGCCGCCACACAAGCGTTTATCAGCACTCGAATTACATGCTCAAGCATCACAGCGTACTCCTAAAAGTAATAAGTCTGTCACAGAAATCAGACAAGCCCTTGGCGAATGTGTCTATGACGCAGTCCCAGGCGAGTATAATATGGTTTTATATTCCGTACGCGTAAGGAGGGTGACCGAGTATCTAGTCACCTTACCGAATATGAAAGAAGATCTAGACAGAATATATCGTTTCATCCGTACAGGGGATGATCCAGAAAGTATTGGCGAGATTATGTCTCAAAGGAAAGCCGAGATTCAGCTCATGATATTAAAGTTCCTGATCAATTGTCTAATAAGAGAACAAGATTATCCGTCTAAAGATCCCGCCGAAATGAGAATCCTGACAAGGTGGAGTGATAATATAGCCGAGGGTAAGCACAAGACCGTCAGTGCTATGGAGAGTATGTACAAGAAAATCCGTAAAGAAATAATAAAGATACACGAACAACGTAAAGCAGCACAAGGAAGCGAGAAAGAAAGTATCTCTGATCCTGAAGAGGAAGACGAGAATCCCGCCAGAATAGCGTATGTAGGAAAATCCAGATTTCCCGATCGCCATTTACGCCTAGAATCCAAGTCTATTTTTCATCATTCAGCGCCAGAACAAGGTTCCCTAGAACAAGTATTCCAAGCTACCGACCACATTCTGAAATCACGAGTCGGTTATAGTGAGTTAAGTACCATGCATGAACAAGAACTAGCCCGATCAGCAGTCCGATGGATTACTGATTCTACCACTTTTCCAGACGAAATAGTGGCACAAATGTTCCTGAAATTGCCCCCAGCCGAGCAACGACTGGTGGGAATGTATATGATCCAACACCTTATTACTCTGTATGAGGGTCAACACTCTGATCCAGGCCCGTTACACGATATCCTGAACGAGTTACTCCAGTATAAATGGAGAGGTCTAGGTACCGATTTAATTAGTGTCATTCTAGAACAGCGCCACAAATATAGAACGTTCCTGAACCCGCATTTTGTTCATGTCTCACCCCCAGAAAGTAAATCATTCTACATAGACAGACAGAATCCGTTACGAGAAGTCCACCCAGTCCAAGGGGCGGGTGGCGTAATGCAACGAGTGTTTGTATACACTCCGATTTCAAAGATGGAACTTCTTGAAATGAAGAAATTAATTCCCTGTCATGACAAAGATCCAGCAGGGTTCCATAGAGAATTAAAGGACATGCTCCGTATGGGAGAATACACTTACCCAGATATCATTAAAATGTTAAAGGTCCTGTTACCCGCAGGGGTGTATGAAAAGTTAAAGGAAAAAGAATGGGAGGTGGGAGAGAAAAAGATCGATTGGGCAGTTCTAGAAGCTGAAGACAAGGCACGAGTACCAGGTACCGGTCTCGGAGATAAATGTAAAGAATTACCAGAATTATTGATTCAAGTTTTACCCAGATTATTGACAACGAGAAAAGAAGACTGGGATGCAATCTCAGCCTGTAAACAGAAACAAGATGAAGATATTAGTGATTTTTATTCTAGATTTGAGAAATTTTTCAGTATCAATAGTGGTCTCAAGACAAGCAGTGAGTCATACCCTCACCTTTTTGTTACCAAATTAGTCGAGAATTCAAGTCCACAAATTAAAAATCGAGTTTTGAAAGTCGAAAGCACCTGGCAAGCAAATACTCCGTCCCAAATGCTCCAGATGCTCCAGTATCACCAGAATAGAATCAGGGAAGAGCAAGAACACGAAAGAAAACGTATGAAAGACACGAAAATGAAAGTGCTAGTTGCACAATCTGTTCCGCAAGACAGTCAGAAGAGGGGTCCGAATCAAGCCAGTCATCCTGCAGCTCCCGTTAAAGGGAACTGCAATTATTGTAAACAGCCAGGTCATTTTGTAAACGAGTGTGCAGTTCTGAAACATAATATAGCTACTGGTAAGACTAAAGAAAGACCACGTCCGCCTAGACAAGAACAAGTCTCACAGATTCCTCAGTCACAGAATGCACAACAGACAGTTCCCGCACCGCAGCCCATTGCTGCAACACAGCACGTTACATCGCAGATGTACCAGTATGCACAGTCCGAGTATCCAGAGTACCAGCCATATTCATGAAACAGCCTAGAGAGGGAGGTAGGCTTGCCTCTCATCGAGATACCTGTAGATCAAGAAGGTCCCTATGTTCACAGTCAAGTATTAGGGAAAGACAGAAAGTTTTTGATCGATACAGGGGCAAGTAGGACCACAATTAGTCACGCCGAAGTTCCAGGGGCTCCGCTCTCAGGCTCAAGAAATGTTTCCCTTGGATTTTCAGGAAAACCAATAGTAAATGAGATATCAAAGCCAGTCACTCTAGAAGTAGGTCCATTGTCCCGCACTACTGATCTGTTACTTACTAAGTCATGTCCAGAAAATTTGTTAGGCATTAAAACACTGAAAGAATTAGGTGCAGTTATTTGCTGTTCCCCGGAGGGAATACGTCTGTTCCTACGTGACTTCAAGGGTCACTATGTATTACGAGATTTTGATTCAAGATTGTCTAATGTTCCGCAGCACTTATGGGCGCAAGGTCCAACCGATGTAGGTTACATGCAAATCACACCCTATCGTGTGACTCTCAAACCAGGTGTAGTGTTACCACGAATCAGACAGTACAGATTGCCACCCGAGGCTGTAGCAGCCTTATCCAAAATTATTGACGAGCTCATTGTTCAAGGAGTAGTTGTAGAAACTGACTCCAATGTATGTAATTCTCCGATCATTCCAGTCATGAAACGTACTGATCCAAATGCACCCCCAGTATATCGATTAGTGATTGATTTACGAGAGCTTAATAAATGTATTATTCCGCAGTACCCAGTTGTCCCAGACATCTCTTCCCTATTGACAGCCATTGATTCCGAAGCCACGTTTTTCACTGTCATAGACCTTAAGAATGCATTTTTTAGTGTTCCAATTCATCCAGACAGCCAGTTTCTTTTCGGATTTTGTTTAAATGGAAGGAGCTATATGTTCACACGCGCTCCTCAAGGTTTCACAGAAAGCCCTAGTATTTACAGTCAAGCACTTAAGAGACAACTAGACAACATTCACATGCCAACTGACACTGCCCTGCTCCAGTATGTCGATGATCTACTGATCACAGCCCGTTCTGAACGTGACTGCGAACGAGCGTCACTTACAGTTCTGTATTTCCTTGCCGAGATGGGGCACAAGGTGTCACCTTCGAAGCTTCAATTCTGTGTCCAGCAAGTGGTATACTTAGGGCACTTGCTGTCCAAGAGGGGTAGGCAGTTGACACCCGACCGTATCCAGTTAATAGCGAGTCTTCCCCAGCCCAGAACCCAGAAGGAGGTACGTGCCTTTATCGGCCTTACTTCTTATTGTAGACAATGGATTCCACAGTATGCATTTCTAGCCAAGCCACTGATACAGTTAACGACACAGGAGGCAGCCGTATCGACTGTCCTCCCTTGGACATCTGAACATACACTGAGTTTCAATGAGTTAAAGAAAGCCCTATGTCAAGCTCCAGTTCTAGCTACACCGAACTACAGTAAGCCTTTTACACTTTTCGTTACTGAACGCGAAGGTACAGCATTATCTGTTCTCACACAAGATCAAGTAGGACAATACAAGCCCTGTGCTTATTTTTCGAGCACATTAGATCCAGTCGCCCAGGCGTTGCCTGCGTGCCTCAAGTCAGTTGCAGCCACAGCACTAGCTATCAGACAAAGTGATTCCATAGTTTTAGGACACTCCCTGACAGTACAAGTTCCACACTCCGTAGAAGTTCTTTTAAACCGAACACAAACACAGCACTTGACAATTGCACGTTTAACAGGTTATGAATTAACACTGTTCCAGCCACACATAGAAATAAGACGCTGCAACGTTCTGAATCCTGCTACACTGTTACCATCAGTTAATTCAAATCCAGACCCACATGACTGTGTGGAAGTAGTTAACATTACGACAAAGCCAAGACAAGACCTGACAGACATTCCGTTACCAGATCCCGACCTGACACTTTATGTGGATGGTTCATGTATGAGAACTAGTACAGGAGAACTAGTCGCCGCGTATGCAGTGACTACTGACACCGAAGTTATTGAGACACACCGTATTGATACCCTGTCTGCTCAAGCAGCAGAGCTAGTCGCTCTGACACAAGCCTGTATACATGCCAAGAACCTGAAAGTTAATGTTTACACAGATTCACGTTACGCATTTGGAGTTGTACACGACTTCGGAGTGCTCTGGCAGGAGAGAGGTTTTATGACTTCTCATGGAACCAAGATTCAGCATGGTCTCCTTATTCAAGCTCTGTTAGACGCCATACATTTACCGACATCTATCGCTATCATGAAGTGCAAAGCACATACGAAAGTTACTGACATTATTTCCCAAGGTAATGATCTAGCAGATCGCACAGCCAAGCTTACAGCACAGACTCCAGACATTCAAGCTAATCCGACACAGACACATACTCCAGATCCGACTACATGTATGACAGTTAAGGACCCTACACAAGATGTCATAGATATCCAGTTACATGCTACCCCCGAGGAAATCAAGAAATGGTCTGAACAAGGAGGGGTCCAGGCAGATCAAGGATGGTTAACGAAGGGTAGAGCCACATGGTTTCTCCCCGATTCTATGGTTCAAGTCATTATCAATACCGCACATAGTCCAGCACATTTAGGAGAAAAAGCTATGTTAGACAGTATCCAGAACATTTGGTTCAACAAGCATTTACGAGCTGCAGCCAAGCAGAAAGTCCGTACCTGTATGATATGTTGTCAGTTCAATCCAGGTAAAAGTGTCCCGGTGGAACAAGGTGGTTTCCAGCCCCCTGACCACCCTTTTGAGGTCCTCCAGATGGATTATATTCAGATGGAGCGATGTCGAGGTTTCAAGTATGTCCTTGTAGTTGTATGCGCTTTGTCCAGGTGGACAGAAGCATATCCAGTCCCAGATTACACAGCCGCGACCACTGCCAAGCAGTTGGTTCGTGAGTTTTTCCCTAGATACGGACTCCCTAGAGTCGTATATTCTGATAACGGTCAGCCATTCTCCTCAGAGTTAATGAAGCACGTTTCCCTGTTGTTAGGGTACCAGTGGAAGTTTCATTGTGTACGCCATCCTGAAGCAGCCGGTCTAGTCGAGAGACATAATCAGACCCTGAAAATCCGCATAGCCAAAGTATGTAAAGACAAGGGTGTGGACTGGCTAGTAGCTCTGCCAGTCGCTTTGTTTTATATGCGCATGGTTGCACATTCCAGATCAGGTCTGTCCCCGTATGAGGTCGTATTCGGCCGCCCCCCTAACATGTGGGGTACTCCTAGACCCCGAAGTATTACCGATGTTTCATGTAATATGCTGACAGATTACCTAGCTTCCTTGATGTCTGCCCTCAACTCATGTCGTTCACAGGTTGCCGCCGCATTTCCAGACAATACCGAGGTGGCACCGCATGAAATCGTTCCAGGCTCCTTGGTGATGATCAGAAATTTTGACAGATCAAGTCCGCTGGAACCACGTTGGAAGGAGCCACGTCAGGTCCTCTTGACCACCCGTACTGCCGTCAAGTTGGAAGGCAGGAAGGGGTGGGTCCATCTTTCTCATGTAAAACTTTTCAATGGATTGAAACCCGTTTCTAAAAACATTTCCAAGAACATTTCCAAGGATTCCCAAGATTTCAAAGACTGTCAAGACATTGTTCTAAAGGACTGTCCCGCAAAAGACATTATTACAACCCCTCCCCTGTTAGAGAAAACTCCGCAGCAGGAGTATAAGTTAAAGCTCAGGTCTAGTAAAATAAGTCAGTCAGTTTGATTGTATAAGTCCTCCCCTAGGTGAAACGGTTAGACTGTTTCTGACATGTATAAAATAGACCCCCATAGTGAGAGAGTCAGTCGAAGTTCAATTCAATGTATCGTTTTTCTGAGTTTCATATTATTCATCAGCATTTTGATTTCCTGCACCAGCTATGCGTTCTATCTGTATTTTCCAGTTCCTCATGCTAATATGTCTGCTAATGCTACAGTAGAGCACACGTTTAGTGATCTGCCTCCTCACGAATATTCATACCGCCTCGCTATGCGAAACAACACATTTATCCGTATGTTACATTACTCACACCAGACCAGCAATGCCACTAATTGTTGGGTGTGTGGTCGACTCCCCCCTTTTCAGACACCGAAGGGAGTTCTGCCACTTTTTCCTTATCCATTTTCACACAATGGTTCGTGTGGAGCATGGTCCACGTTAACGTCATCCTTAACAGATATGTCTTTTCTTAACAGTACATGTTTCCCAGACAAGCAAGGTCTCCCCCACAGAACAGGTTTAGATCTAGAAAATGAAGTATATAATTTAGGTAATTATTCGTCGAATTTCATGGTCCTGAATGTTCAGTCTGATACTACTCCAGACTTACCTGCTATTTCAGTACTACCTGTCAAAGGCGAATTATGTGTCCGTAGTTATGGTTCCATACATGTAGGTCATAGTGAATGTACTACTGTTATCCAGTACAGTGACAGTGGGAAATCTGTTTTCAAAGCTTCACGTCATTCTTATTTTATTTGTGGTCAAACTGCATATGTCCGTCTGCCCCTCGATTGGGAGGGAACCTGTTACATTGCCTTCCTACTGCCACCTGTTTTCCTAGCCCCATCTGATTATCACAGAAACACACATCTAGTACACATTAGACATAGAAGGGAGTCCCCAATTGTCGATTATACTGAAACTACTCTAGAACAGTATACAGATTTCAATAAAGGTTTCTTCTTCTTCGTAGGACCTGTCCAGAATAGTAAACTGATCCGTAGGTTAACAAGAACCCTTGAAGCTGTAGTAAATGAGACTGCCTCTGCTCTAGGTAACCTAACCGAAGAACAATCTGCTATGAGATTTGTCGTTTTGCAAAATCGTCTCGTCCTTGACGTCATACTGGCCGATAGGGGCGGGGCCTGTAGAGTCATCGGATCTAGTTGCTGCATTTTCATTCCAAATAACGCGCCGTCTGTTTATTCAGCTATAACCAGACTCCATAAAATTGCCCATCTGTTACACCAAGATCCAGGCACCTGGACATGGTCCGGTTGGTTCTGGAATATAATTTCCGCATGGGGATGGAAAGTCCTGTCCTTTCTAGGTATTGCAGTAGCGATCATATTTAGCTGCTGCCTCTGTATACAATGTGGCCCTGCGATTTGCGGCATGTGTGTTACCTCTTGTATTCCTAGTCCCAAGCCCCGTTTTAAATCCCGTTCCAAGACAATTCGAGACGAGCAAATGGTACTGTATGAAATGATAGATGGTATCATGAAAATTGATGTTTCCTGATGGAGGCGTAGTGACAAGGAGGGAATGTGGAAAAGTAAATTTTGCCATGTTCTGTGTCCCTACGCCTCATCCATCATATGTTATGTGTGCATGACCAATATGCATATGTTATTCCCCATGTCCGATTAATGACGCAATTCCAGTTGTGTCCACCTCTGGTATGTCATTTTCCAGTCCTCGTGAATACTACGAATATCAGGCCTATGTAAAGCTACGTTGCCACGTTTCTCAGTGTGCACGTTATTCCATTGTAAAGTCCCCGTTTCCAGGCCTCAAAAGGGCCCGGACATCAGATTCAGCTCCTGTCTCCTGAAAGCCTCGCTGAGGAGCGATACAGCCCCCACCTGTATCCTCGACCCTTCACTTACTTCCTGCCTCGCAGTGCCCGGTGCAGCCTGGCTCTGCCTCTGAGTCTACCAAAAGTATGTTATGGTTCCAGTTATCAGTTCAGTCCTCCTTCTCTGCATTCCTAAGCTACTGAACTGCATCAATAGTTTCCGTCATTGTCTAGCCTATGCGGCTCCACGTTAGAGAAATACTGTATTTAATGGTCATTTAATATTCTTCATCACGCACTACATGTAGAATAATGCATGGTCCAGTCTTAGAATCAAGTTAGCCTTTCCCCTCATGACTTCTAGTTTATATCAACATGTTCCCTAAACATCAGATACCAGATAGGGTTCAGGCACATGTCGCTCCGACCCTCCAGACTCTAGTCTCTGCTCCTAGCACAGAGTTCATAGCCCCCAGCTTCTCTTAGTGATACGTCATTGCCAGTTTTCGCGCACCACCAGGTTAGAGGTCCCGGCTCCTTAGGTAGCCCCCTCCAATGTTTCCGCCCATTCATGACATATTCTGTTACGTTTGCATCACATGTCTATGTATACTCCCAGTTACACCTCTTTTTACTGTTATCTTTCGCGACTGCTACGCGTCACGCCTTCTGCTCCACCCACTGCTACGCCTACTGCAATGTAATGCTATGTGTTTGCGCTATGTATATAAGTCCATGTATTGTTATTAAAAGCTAGCGCGCTCATCCTAGACCCGGCCCCAGCAGCTGCTGGGTCATCCTATGCAGGTTGTCCCGATCCTGTCCTTATGCTGTAATAAACCTGCAGAAACTCCTACTACCTCGAATCTTGACTCTTATTTATTGAGCTACCTGCTATGATATATGCTTAGTCAAAAATAGGGTATTATTTATTTATTTACCACAGGTTGGGTAGACTACAAAGTAGGCAAACCTCTGCCTGGGGTTGGCAGACCTGTTCCAGAGACATGGCACATGCAGCTCTTTTGCTCCTGGGGTCTTTGGTAATTACAGGCAGCAGGCAGAGCAGTCCCTGATTGGTGCAGTCAATTAGCGCGCGCGCCAGGCTCCACCCACGTCACTGGGACCCCCAGCAGCTCCCCTCCACCGCGTAAGGTAATGCGAGCGGTAAATGCTGTAAACGTTTGTTGTGGGAAACAGCCGTAAATCCGAGCTCGCATTAATGACGCGGCGGTCACCCGTGATGCGCTGAACGGGGCATTATTGCTGCTTGAAGAGCGCTGCTGAGAGCCCAGCAGACTGGATCTAATGCGGCCGCGGGGGCCCCTCCGCGCCCCCCTCGCTGTCTGCTCACCAGCAGCGGCTCCGCGGACCCCCGCGGCCCTCGGTTAATGGCCTCGCCTCTGGGCCCCCAGCGGCCCGGCTGTCAAGTCAATTAGTTGCCTAATTAAACAAAATCAGCACGCCCCTGACCTTGAGACTAATTGGCACAGGGCTGGGCCGGGCTCGGGCTGACGCTCACATGGTTGTTTTTCTATGCAGAAGGGAGGTGCATAATAGGGCTTGTAGTAAAATTCATATCAGGGAGGATGAAAAACAGCACCTTGGTGTTTGAAACCGCACGTCTGCTGTTTCTCTCCCTGGTGCAAACGACCTTGTAAGGATGGAAGGCGGAATCATCCGTACCAGGAGAGGCACTCGTGATATGCAGAGTATCGCATGGCTCAGCAGTGGGCGTTTAACTCACTGAGCCTTCCTGCCAGTTGAGCTCTCAAGAGCAGGTGGCACCTCAGATTCTACAGGGTGCTTCGTTGTGTTAATGTGGTGGGCAGCTCAGAGGGTGAACGCACCGATTGCAGAGAATGCATGCATATTTAAAGGATAGCGCTTCAAATGCTAGCAGGGCCAACTTAGACTTTCATTCATCTTGAAATGGGAATTAAATGAGTACCATGCAGGTGGATAATATCTCTGTAGAAATCTGCTCTATGATGAGCCTCATGAAAACATAAGTTATTTTATGCTAGTAGTGTACAGGGCGCTTAGTTTGCACTACTAAGCAGAGGCAGAATGGGTTCTTCTATTGACTATCCGATTTATTTCCATTGGCAGTTATTTCATATCAAAGATATCCATGTTGAGTATCCACTAAGCGCAACCTTCTAGTCAAGTCAAGTTTATTGTGTGAGTACTTAAAATCATACAAGTTACATAAAACACAAATATAGTTATAAAAAAACTGTTAAGAAAACATTAAAAAATGGCATTTCCTATGTGGGAACGTATTTCGCAAGCGCAGTAAAATGAGCACAAAACGCATAGAAGTGCTAACATACTTGGGCCCTCATTTATGAGAAGTGACGCATCTAGGTAGATGCGCCGCTTTGTAAATATGGTGCAACAAGGCTCACTTTTTACACCGCTGGTACCTCAAAAAAAGTGACGCACTGGCGGCACAAAAGTGACGCAAGGGCTCATAAATAAGTTCCTTTGTGTCCTGCACATAACGGTTTGTTTAAAAAAAGATCATTGAAATATAATAATGCCTTCCAATAACGCGTGTTATGCAGAGATAGCACCATCTGAAATGCCACCGGGCCATGACATGGATGTGCAAAGGGCGGTGACAAATAGCGTGCAACTTGTAAAATGCAAACGGTATGTATGCAGGAGCAATGCATGTACAAAAACAGCTCAGAATCATGCTAAGGGTGTTGACGCAGGCGACAGAAAATGAAGTGCAAAGTGCAGCGCCTGAAGGCGAACGCCTTGTATGGTGCAAATAGTGTTATAAAGCGTCATATACAGAAGCAGCACGAGGTCTGTGCTTTATGAAGTGCCGTGGCAGAATTTAACATCTGTTGCAACAAAACAAGCCATATTACTAAAGTGCTAAAGTGCCTAAGAAAGTACTGCTTCTAAAGTGCGGACACCATCGTATAGTGGGGCGCCTCGACGTGAGGCCAGTCATAGTAGCCACAGAGAATGAGCGCAAGTTATATGTGCCAAACTATGACCTATGACGTTCGAATACAGAGTACTACCGGTTGTGGAGTCCCAACGACAAAGTTAATCAGAATTTATTGCAACAATGCATGGTCCTTTAATGCTGCCCGTGGTGCTGGGTGATCAGGGCAGCAGAGTAGTATGTGTACTACGGAGTCTGTTCTGTAGTTGCGCAATCTGCAGCTGTTGATATTTCCAAGCGATCGCCAGGTTGGATTCAGGGGCATATTATCAAGGGGGTTTATCTCCGCTTTTTTGGCTTTAAAAGCCAAGAAAGCGGAGATAAAATTATCTCCCTATTACCTAGCTGTCGCTAACACCAGTTAGCGACAGCTAGTAGGAGATAGCGACCATCTTGGGCCCCACTTTGCATGTCAGTGATATTTATCACTAATGACATGCAAATTGGGCGTGCCAAGATGTTAGCGACTGGAAACAGTCGCTAACATCGCTATCTCCTATTACCAACTTTTGGAGATATTCGCGCTAGGCGCGAATATCTCCAAAAGCTAACACCTGCCCTGAGCAGTTCTTCACCATGTTATCCAATGGGAGGTGGATAACATGGCTAAGAGCATTTGCTCGATAATGCATGAATATCGCGGACTTTTCAGCGATATTCATGCATTGCGGCCGTTTTTTATCGCATTTGCGATAAACCTTGATAATAGCAAGGTTTATCTGCGATAAAAATTGCCGATTTGCGGCGATAATTTTTGTCTCTAAATAAGTTAGAGACAAAAATTATCTCTATTGGTTGGTAATATGCCCCTTTGTCTCTAACCAAGCAATAGCGATAATTATCGCTATTGCTCGGTAATATGCCCCTCAGAGTTCTCTAATTGGAAGCGGAACTAATCTAGCTGATAACATTTGTTTTAAAATGTGTTTTCGTACTGTGTGGTGTAGATGAGATATAACTGAGGGGCATATTACCAACAACTAGCGATAATTTTTGTCTCTAACTTGTTTAGAGACAAAAATTATCGCCGCACATCGGCGATTTTTATCGCAGATAAACCTTGCTATTAGCAAGGTTTATCGCAAATGCGATAAAAAACGGCCGCAATGCATGAATATCGCTGAAAAGTCAGCGATATTCATGCATTATCGAGCAAATGCTCTTAGCCATGTTATCCACCTCCCATTGGATAACATGGTGAAGAACTGCTCAGGGCAGGTGTTAGCTTTTGGAGATATTCGCGCTTAGCGCGAATATCTCCAAAAGTTGGTAATAGGAGATAGCGATGTTAGCGACTGTTTCCAGTCGCTAACATCTTGGCCCGCCCACTTTTCATGGCATTAGTGATAAATATCACTGACATGCAAAGCGGGGCCCAAGATGGTCGCTATCTCCTATTAGCTGTCACTAACTGGTGTTAGCGACAGCTTGGTAATAGGGAGATAATTTTATCTCCGCTTTCTTGGCTTTTAAAGCCAAAAAAGTGGAGATAAACCCCCTTGATAATATGCCCCTGAGTTACTAAGTTGCTGCTCCATTATTGACTCATGAGTGATCCTGGTTAAAGAAGCGTCCATGCCAAATCTTTGTGAACAATTATGCCCTTTTTTCCTATTGCAGGTTTGAGCCAGGTATGGTTGTTGACGCTTGGGTCCAAGTTCTCCACCACAAGTTGCAGCCGCTCCTTAGATATGGCAAGATTGTTGGCCCAAGGGTTGTTGGTGCTTGTAAAAGTTGTTTTCATTAGAGCCTTCATGGTGTTGGTGGAGGCAGCCATTGCCTGGAAGTAGCATTTAGTGAGGGCTGCCAAGTTTTCCAGATTTTGCTGCACCAGCCCAAATTCCAACCTGACCAAAGTGTTCCTTGTGTGAGCTGGAAGGTGGAATAATTTCTTGTAGGCTATACAGTGAATATTTTCTAGAGTGGTTCTCAGCATACCTGGAAATGCTTGCTGGGCGTAGTTGAGCACGAAGAGCACTTTGGTGCGGACCACCCTCTGTATGATGGTGGAGGTTGGACTATCCAGTGTGGTGTTTAATTTGCACAAGGCGTATTTGGCTGTTTTTTTTTACTTTTCATTTTGCTTCGCAGCGGTCAGTCTGCTGGTTTCGCATACCCATGCGCCCAGGTAGTTATAGTGTTGTACACAAGTCAAGTCAAGTCAAGTCAAAAACCACTTTATTCGATTAATTAAAATCATAAAAGTATGCTATACAAATGCCAAAACATTCAAAATACATTATTTACATTATTTACAGAGTATAATACAAAAATACATTAAAACAATCATCAACCTTCCCATGGTCAGGCAGAATTCATAAAAATACATTGACTGGATATTAAGAGGAATCAGGGTCTGGAGTAACTTTCAGTCTAGCTCTCTTGCTTCTAACCGAAGCTGCAAGAAAGCTGGCAACACAAAACATAGTTAGAGGGGATTCTAACAATTTTAAAAACAATAAGGCAGGTTTACACTGTATAAAATTCATATTTTTCAGTATTGGAAGAATAAACCTTTTCCTAGCATTTTGGTACAGGGGGCAGAAAATCATAAAGTACATAGTGTCTTGCTGGGAAAATTCATCACATTTGCATGGGGCAGCATCTTCAGGTCTACTCCAACCCTCCACATCCCAGAGTATTGTGTGTATCTGATTAAACCGAAGTTTCGTCAATAGCCATCTATGAAAAGAGTTTGTCACAATAGACAAATAGAGTGGCATTGCTGTTGACTGGGTAACCAAAACATGGCCCCTAACCAGAGGTTTACACATTTCTGCATCTTCCCGTTCTGCCTCCCTTAATTTTATGAAATTGGTTTTTACCCACTCAAGGTCTGCTTTGCAAAGAGATTCTGGATGGAAAAAGATCTCTGGTCGCCCCATAGACCTTGCTACCGTCTTAATGTACGATAACCACTGAATTTTATATATGTTATCCAGCTTAATGCAGTCCTTTAAAATCTTGTGATTTAGGGTGAGGTTCGGGTTTAGCCAGATTTTGATCCATAGCAGCATTGGGGCAAGTTTAATTATGTCTGCTAAATAACCGATCCCCAGTTCTAGGTGTACAGAGTGGGTGGCCGTGGATTGAGGGAGGCCAAGGAGAGACCTTAAAAATTTGTTTTCTTCAATTTGTATAGCAGCGGGTGTGGTATAACCCCAAATTGAGGCCCCATACCTAGCAATGGAGATGGTCTTGGCTTTATAGATTTTTAAAATTGCCTCACAAGGTTTTCCCCCAGCCTTTTAGCAAAACCTAACACTGCCACTGACGAGTTTCTCACTGAATTTACCTTCATTGAGAGTTGAGGGGACCAGGAACCCTTATCATCAAAGACCACTCCCAGGTAGGTAAATACCTTCACTCTAGAGATTTCCTCTCCTCCACAAAAAAAGGTTTTAACTTTGTTCTTCGAAGGCCCCAAAGACATGACGTGTGATTTGCCGTTGTTAACTACCAAGTCCAGATTTTTCATAAAGGCCCCAAATGAGTCCAGTAGTCTTTGCAGGCCCAGAGGGGTCCTGGCTAACAAAACGGCATCGTCAGCGTATAGGAGTACCGGAACCGGTATCCCTCCCATACGCGGAATATCAGGGGTCGCAGTAGACAGGTTTACCTCCAGTGAATTAATGTACAGTGTAAATAACATAGGGGCCAAGATGCAGCCCTGCCACACCCCTCTGCCCGATTTAAAACTGGACGTACATTTCCCCTCAGTAGTCATCCTGATTGAAGCGTTAAGATCCCTGTGCAACTCGGCCAAAAAGTACACAAGGGAGCGGTCAAGTCCTAGTTCCAGGAGCAAAGTCCACAGCTTTGACCTATTGACTAGATCAAAAGCTGTGGACAGGTCCATAAAACCCAGATAGATGGAACCCCTAGCGGCCTTGGTGTACTTAGCTGTTATTAAATGTAAATTTAGACATTGGTCCTCCGTGCCCCTCCCAGCTCTAAAGCCATATTGGGCGTCAGACAGAATGTTATTGTCTGAGGCCCACCCTCTTATCCTTGCCAGAATTACCTTCCCAAGAATTTTAATTGAGGAATCTAGCAAGGAAATAGGCCTATAACATCTAGGGTCAGATCTTTGGCCCTTCTTAAAAACTGGGATTATTGTTGATCGGGACCAAGATTTAGGAAAACCAACCTGGGCCGAGGTATTAAAAACGTTAGTCAGGATGTTAGCCCAGTTCAGTGGGTTTGCTTTATACATGTCTGAGGGGACTCCATCTGGCCCCGGAGCTTTTCGACTTGCAGATTCTTCAATTGCCTTTACAACTTCATATATGGAGAATCTCACTGGCAAAATAGAAGAATCTGAGCCTGGGGCCACAAAAATTTCTAAATCCAGATGACTGCCATAGATTTGCTCAAAATGGCTCAACCAATCCTCCTCAGCAATGTTTACTTCTAGAGCCTCGTTTTTACTATCTGAAAACAGGGGCTTGTTAATAATGGACCAAAATTTAGCACTGTCTTTTAAAGTTGCTGAGTCCATAAGCTCCACCCACGCTTCATGTTTAATTTTATTCTTCCTTTCCAATACCACTCTAGAATACTCCCTTCTGAGCTGGGCCACCAAAGCTTTATTTCTAGGTCGCTCCTGGAGAGCTTTTTTCAGTCGGTTGTGGGATTTAGTACATAAATGGTCAAACCAACCTGCAGCCTCTTTAATTTTAGCTGGTCGATTTTTAGAAGTGAGTTCTTTGGCCACTAGGGAGCAAATAATTTCATATGAAGAGATTACTTGCTCCCCCGATGAGTGGGGATCTCCACAAATGTTTAAATCCCGAGCGGCCTTGGCAGTAATGCTATTAAAGAACTCCTCAGGCACCACCTTACTCCAATTTAACCTCCTTCCCTGGTCTTTTGCTTTTACTTCTACCACCACCACAGTTGGGGTGGTTGCATTCATAAGCGAAAAACCATTTACCATTTCAATTACCACCGGGTTATGATCACTAAAACAGGAAGGTATGGCATTATAGAAAATAACATACTTTAAAAGTCCAGAAGAAAGGAAGATATAATCAATTATGGTTTCACAGTCCCTCCCAGTGTACGTGGGGAAACGTGAATTTTTATAAAAAAACTCTGCTTCAAACAGGTCATTGTTTGTTAAGAGTTTCTCTAATGCTTCCCCCTTGTTAGAGTGCTCAAAATGTTGAGGGGATGTGAAATCCGGTCCATCGATATCATCTAATGAACAATTTTGATTACATAAGTGGACATTAAAATCACCCAACAAAATAAGTTGGCATAAAGTGGTTTGCTGTGCACTATAAACATTTAAAAAATCTGACAACCATAACAAATGAACATTTGGGAGGTCCCCACACTGAGAGTTATAGCAATTTACTAGGATTAATTTAGTGTTATTGGTAAGTTTCAATTCCAAAATTAGAAAATTATTATTAGAGGCACAGTCTAGCATACTGACTGATCCTCTCACATTCACAGAGACCAATAACATAAGTCCCCCTTTATCTCTCCCCGCCAATGATTTTGCTGCAGGGACAAAGTAAGAGGTAAAACCATCCACCCAAAAATCACAGTCTCTGTCCCAAGTCTCTTGGAGAGCCACAATGTCATACTGTTTCACTAAGTTTAACCAGTTGACATCATCTCTCTTTGAACGCAGGCCGGCAATATTCCAACTTAGCATCTTTACCGTTACCCCTTTCGCATTACTTGGCAACACAGGATTACAGTGAATAGGGGGAGGGGTCAAACCAGAGTGGTCCTGTACTAGAGGGACAGAAGCTATATATGGCTCTTCCAGACCTTCCATTTCAACCTCCCGTCAATCGCATAGCTCCAAAGATGAAAGCATTTCAAATCTGTTATGGGTAGGAATGTTGGGCCCATAATTAAAATAATTTCCCCCACCAGAGCCCTGGAATAGAACTGGTGTCTGAGCCAAAGCGGGAGTACAAGGATTCCTTCCCAAGCCTGGGTTAAATAAGTTCTCTCCACAGGAACCCGGAACAGAGTACATTGTCTGAGCCATACCCGATGTGTAAGGATGCCTTCTTGCACTAGGTGGCAGATTATCCGCTAGATGATTATAGAAGAACCCTAGAGGACGCACCCAGATACTGTTGGCATCTTGCGACAAAGAGGCTGCCCTTAGTAGAACTGTGGCTGCGTGTTGTGGGCGTCTAAAATTAATAATTATACACTCTCCTTTAAAGGTCTTCTTAGAGGACCCTATCCAGTTGGCCCTTCTCGTAGATAGAATATCCTGGGCAAATTTACTAGGGAAACCACAATTCCTGCTTAACCAAGACACGGTCTTATTTTTAAGTGTTTCATGCGATTCCTCATAAGAGAGTGGTAATTGTCTATCCAGCGGTGGTACATTTGTTAGCACAACCACGTAAGGGGAACATGCTGGGGGAAGGTTCATTGTTCTACTTCTCTTACCCGTACGGCTACTGGGTGAGCTGGCAGGGCCTGTTGTTGTTTCACCGGCTCCCCTGGCTGCTATACTGTGAGCTGTTACTATAGGGTCAGTATTGATAGGGTGCTCTTTATCTTGCTGCTGGATTACTCCTCTAGCTATCCGCTCAGACCCTCCTGTAGCCTTTGCCACCTCTTTGGGACTGTCAGCCCCTATCAAGTGCTTGGAGAGCAGCCCTCCCAACCTCTTAACTTCAGCAGTCACACTGTCAAGCTTTCGCAATAGAGGTTGGACAAGCTGATCGAGTTTAACTTCAAGCAGTGCTTCCAGGGAATGAAGCAAATGGGAAAGTTGGTCAGGACTTAAGGAGCCATTAGGGGCAGTACTTTCTACCCGCTCCTTACTAAGCTCTTCTGGGTTGGACTGCGGTCGCGGTTGCGTTTGAGGGGGGATATCTACCTTTTTTTTAGTGTGCTTACCTCCCCTTTTAGTTAGATGTTTCCTGCAGTTACGTACTGGTCTGACAACAGGCAGTACTTCCTCACTTTCTTCACTTTCGCTAAGTCTTTCTACATCTGGTGGAACCGCGTGAACCTGGGCAGTAACTGTAGTGAGCGTTATAATATCCGAGTCTGGGTGACCGACTCTGGAAAGTTCTCTGCGGGGATTGGGGGAACTTGTAAGCTGTTTGAAAGAGAGTCCCTTCCCAAGGAGGCCCTTCTGTCACTATTAATTTTGCTAACCATTTTTACCAGATAATTGTCAATTGGCCCTGACCCAGATGTGACTTTCTCTTTGTTACTTGGCATGATCAGTCCTAAACCTAAAATCTAAAATTACAGCATCCACAATCAAACAAGAACAATGCAACCAAGGCTACCGATCCAGTATTCAGAGAACACTTAGCCGACTTTACAGGTTTTCAACAGTCCGAGGGGAGCAATGCAGGAATGGCCTGGGGATATGGCCCTGCCCTGCCTCTTCCTGTCTATGACTGTCATAGACTGTCCCGCCCTTGTCCCGGGCTTCTCCCGGCCCGGTCCCGCGCGCGACTCGCGGGTGCGAGGGGCGTTCCGCGCTTTATCGCGCCTCCGGTCGCTCCAGTGGTGTCACTCTGGCGCCTAGAGCCGCCGGGGCACCTGGGAAATGAAGTCCCTGCCCGTGCGGCGTCCGTGCAGAGGCGGTGATGGCCGTTTCCCTCACGGCGGTAGAGGAGTGAGTGCAGGGACGCTGGTACTGGCCCAAGGTTCGCTGGCCGTTTCCCTCACGGCTTCAGGTATGCCTCCCAAGGAGCTCAGGGCGCTCCGTGCTTTATCGCGCCTCCGGTCGCTCCAGTGGCGTCACTCTGGCGCCTAGAGCCGCCGGGGCACCTGGGAAATGAAGTCCCTGCCCGTGCGGCATCCGTGCAGAGGCGGTGATGGCCGTTTCCCTCACGGCGGTAGAGGAGTGAGTGCAGGGACGCTGGTACTGGCCCATGGTTCGCTGGCCGTTTCCCTCACGGCTTCAGGTATGCCGATCCAGAGAAACCCACATATTATACGTATTTGGCTGTTTTTTCTTTACTTTTCATTTTGCTTCGCAGCGGTCAGTCTGCTGGTTTCGCATACCCATGCGCCCAGGTAGTTATAGTGTTGTACACAGTCCAGCCTCATCGGCCCCAGCCGCCAGCTAGTTAGCCTCTTCTTTGGGTATCTCCAAAAGATCAGGGGCCTCATTTATGAGGCTGTGCGTCACTTTTACGCCGCCGGTGCATCACTTTATGTGACCCACCACTGGCGTAAAAAGTGTACCTTGTTGCACCATATTTACAAAGTGACACATCTAGGTAGATGCGTCACTTTGTAAACCCCTGCGCCACATTATACCTGCGCCAGGTATAATGTATGCAAGGGGGCGTATTGATGCAAGAAAGGGTCATAGAAGTGACGCAGTGAAATCTATAAGATTTCACTGCGCCACCTCTAGGATGCATATGCGTCAATTTCTTACGCCTGCCTCACAGCAGGCGTAAGACTGACACAGGTCCTTTCACATGGGGCTTGCCCCATGTGAAAGGACGCATTGCTGGTGTTGCGTCACTTTTGTGACACACTCCAGCAATGCGTCACTTTTGCGACATACAGATACGTCAGAAATACTTACGTATCTGTAACTCCTTGCGCAATGATGCGTCATACTTTAAATATGACGCATCATTGGTGTCGCAAGGAGGGTGCAATGAAAAGTGACGTATCGCTGTTTTCACACAGCAATGCGTCACTTTTCATAAATGAGGCCCCATGACTTTTGTTTTGCTTCCATTTTCCACAATGTTGGGGAAGCAACACAGAGGTCATGGGTGGGGTGAGAACATTGAGGGAGCAGGTGGGGGGAAACAGATGACAGAACAAAGTGGAGCACTGGGTAGGAGCAAATGGGTGAAAAAGAGCAACACAGAGCGGGTGGGGGAAAACATATGGGCAAGAAAGCAAAAACGAGTAAGAAGTATACAATGGCGAGTGCAACAAGGAGGGGACCTAAAGAAGCACATGGGCAACAGAGAGCAACACAGAGTGCAGGAGCCAAAAAGAACACGATGGAGGCAGCTGAAAAACACATGCTCTTCAATGGAATTCTTAACCCAAACGCAAAAAAAAGTAGTGCTTGAAAGCAAGCAGTGAAAGTATATAAGCCAGCCAATCAAAAGAGTTGACAAAGAGGTTATACTCCATGGAAGGTACAAAAACAAGATTGACATGCTGGCACATGAATAAGAAGCAGGCAAATAGGAGTGACAGGAAAACAAGCCAACAGTAATCAATGGGCGGGCTTCAACCCTCTCTATGTTTTTGGTGAACCGACAATATGTCACGCAACAGACAATACATGCACTGTCTAGTAGGCAAGACCTAAAAATAGTCAATATTGATTGCATGCCTCTTAGAAAAGTGACTTTCAGCCATTCCTGTTTTCCGGCACTTAGCATCCTGAAACCCAAAACTGCAGAATTACTATCTCAGCAAACTTAAAGATGCTGGCTAGGACTATTTAAAACCAGCAGTGATCATTTATATAGTGTGGGTCATACAATGAATTATTTTGTTGTGATTTTAATAATATATTTCATTACAAGGTACTATTCACCCTATAGAAAGGCAACCCTCCTAAATCATGGAAAGTCCCATTTTCTTCCCCATAGCTGAATCCCATATTTTTATTCGTAGTAGAAGTACTAGTAGTAATAATAGGATTAGAATTATGATTTTAACTCTTTAAATGCCGGGCCTCACCTTTCCCGCTGAGTTTTTTTTGACCGTTTGAGGTAGTTCGCGCTTAGGGCTCTATAACTTTTTTTCCCCATAAGGTATCCATACCAAATTTGCATCCTTTTTTCCCCATCATTCTTGGAATTCTAAAGGTGCCCAGGTTTGTGGATTGACCAGGAGGTGATGGAGAAAATAGATGAAATATAGCTCATTTTTAAGTTTTGGGAAAAAAATAGGAAAAAATTGCTCATGATAAAAGTGTCTTTTTTCCCCCTAAAAATGGTCTCAACGAATGTTTGTTGTGCTACCCTCACCATCTTCCCAGCCTCCATGAACATAAATAAAAAAACGATTTTTTTTACCACAGTTGTGTTATTTTATAAAGAGGTAGCACATTTTTTCTGCATTTGGTGCTTTCAACCTACTTCCAGTTTGTGGCGGAAACCAGTGTGAAACCCATGGGTGATCTAGGAAGCTATGGATTTCTGAGAAGCAAACAAAATTCCAAATTCAGCAAGGACTCATAAGTATAGATCTCTCTAGGTTTTCCCAAAAAAACTTACTGTTGAATTAAAGAAATATTGAAAATGAGTAGGACAAATGACTATTTGTGACAACATTTTCATGTGTAACTTTTTTGTCATGATGCCTGATTTACAAAAGCAATGTACCATTCTGTCCCATAGACCCCTCTGGTTGTGAAGAAATATAGGGTTTGCCGATTCTCCAAGAACCTAATGTACCCAGAGCCAATGACTGAGTTGCACCATACAATGTTTTTTTCATATTGTGCCGAGTATAGACCTATTCAAATGGTGAAATATGTAGAGTGAAGATGGGTATCAAGGAAATCTATGTATTTCTGCAATAGGCATAACATGTGGAGTTTAGAAGTAGCATTTATTTGTAAATCTCTGATTTTGTGAGAACCCATACTGGCATAAGATTTAGAGGGTATTTTTTAAAACGTCTTCTTTCTTATACTCTGGCTTACATTTGGAAGGCACAAATGCAGCGAAATGCAACAAATATTCTACTATTCCTTTCTCCCAAATGTCTTTTGATAAAAATACTACCTCACTTGTGTGGGTAGCCCTAGTGCCCATGACAGGAAACGGGCCAAAAGACAATATGGACCCATCATGCTTTTCCACTCAAAACAGACCTTTTTTGCAAGGTAGGTAGTTGTAGATTTTGGGCCCTAGCTAAGCTGGCACTTACAGAAACGTAGCAAGCCTGCACATTTGTGAAAACTAGAAACATGGGGGAATCCAGGACGGGCTCTCACCAATTTTTTTACCCTAAATCCCTTGCAAACCTCAAACTTTGACTAAAAACATGTATTTCTCAAATTTCTGTGATGAAAAGTTCTGGAATCTGTGTTTACTTTGGGGGCATTTTGAAATCCCAGGTGTCTAGTGGGGTTTCTGCCCCCACCCCCTGGGAAGGGGGTTGCAGATTGGGGTGAATACCATATCCCTCCCCCCATAAGGAGAGGCAGAAAGTCTATTTTGCCACGGAGTGAAGGGAGGCAGATCCATGCCAAATGTACCCCCCAAAAAAATTGTGTGAATTCAGTCCCTAGTATCTAGAGGGCTTTATGCCCCGGCAGGGGAAATATTGGGGGTAATTACCTCCTTCTGCCCCCAAGGGTTAGAAAGACTGTTGCCCCATTTAGCTGGGGTAGGAAAATAGCCATGGCCATGTTGGCCAGCCTCCAACCCTATATAAAACATTCCCTGGCCTCTAGTGGTCTTTCCATCCCCTGGTGGGCAGACCAGGGGTAGTTAACCTTGCGTCAGTTTTGTGCTTCCGATGCGTCACTTTTTGTGACGCATCGACGGCGTAAAACATGCCTCCTGTTGCGTACTATTTACAAAGTGACGCATCTAAGCAGATGCGTTACTTTGTAAACCCCTGCGCTACATTATACCTGCGTCAGGTATAATGTATGCAGAGGGGGCGTTCCCCCGCAAAAAGCCCCGTAATAGTGACGCAGTGAAATCTCATAGATTTCACTGCGTCACTATTACGGGGCTTTTTGCTGTTGCGTCAAAATCTTGCGCCTACCTCACAGCAGGCGTAAGACTGATGCAAGCCCTTTCACATGGGGCTTTCCCCATGTGAAAGAACACATTGCTGGAGTTGCGTCACTTTTGTGACACACTCCAGCAATGCGTGACTTTTGCGCTTACAGATACGTCAGAAATACTGACGTATCTGTAACTCCTTGCGACATGATGCGTCATACTGTAAATATGACGCATCACTCATGTCGCAAGGAATGCGCACTGAGAAGTGACGCATTGCTACTTTCACGCAGCCATGCGTCATTTCTCATGAATGAGGACCCTGGTGACTAGCGGATGGATCCCTGCTTGGAAAGCGCACGTCTACGGTGATCCCTTAGCAAGGGTCCACTCGGCAGAAGTACCATTGGAAAGGAGAGATTGTCCCCTTTCCAAAGACACCTCTCCAATAAAAATCAGTGCTCGGGGGCTGAGATATGCCCCAAGCACTGATTCAGTGAAAGTAAAACAAGCTCATCGGCTCCTTTTACTTTCACTTTCAGGAGTAATGACGTTAGCGTACCCTGCACGCTGATCGCCATTACAAATTAAAAAGGCCGCTGGGGCTCTTCCTGGGCAGTCCAAGCTGCAGAAAAAAAGGAAACCATCTGGTGTAAAGCACCAGAGGGCCTTTTCTAACCCACCCTTTCAGCCTCCCAGGGAAATGCCCAATGTCCGCTATAGCCAGTCCAGCCCTGACCTCGGCACGTGCCAGAGCTGCCTGCTGGTCCTGATGCTCCATGTGCTGGCGATTGAACCATTGGCCTGTGTGGCCAGGATTGAGGAAGCGGGGAGAGGGATCTCGTTGGGAGATGGGGAGCATGTTGTTTGGTTGTATGCAGACGACATGCTTCTATACCTCAGGGATGGGATACGATGGAGTATTGCACTGCTTGAGGACTTGGGAGGGGGGGAGTAGCGGGTCTTCGTACTAACATTAGTAAAACCTATGCCTTCCAGCTGCCACTGAAAAGCAATTAAGAAAAACAAAAGGTCCCAAGCTAAAAGGAATAGGAATCTAATATTATATAGACCACAATAGGCTGCTATATGTTTTCCTTGCCCAGCCGGACAGGGACTTTATTATAAATCAATTCAGGTGTTTAAGAGTTTTGAATACATTTAGCAACAACATTTTTTTTGCAGTAAGGCACAGTCCTGCACCGTACTGGAAGGGTAAGAATAGAGAGGAAAGGAAATGAAAGGAAAGGTTCTTCAGGCAAAAAGAATTGAGCGATCGGGGCACTGTGAGAATCAATATTATCAGTGTTTCCCAGAGTAGTACATACAAACAATAATATACAATGCTCAACAGTATGTCTACTAAAAGGAGTTGGCGTTTCGATCCCGTGCTCTAATTAAAAAGGGATCATCATCAGGACTTAAGCGAGATAATTGCCTGGTTAAACAATATATACGCCTCTGTGGGGGCTGAATAGGCGCGAACACTGTGTATTCAGCGGGGGCTGGGAAGCTCAGTCGGCAGTGCTCCTAGATGAACAGAGCATATGGAGCCGCTGGGGACACCAAGGCTCAATGAAGGTGCGGGCTGTCTGTGTATCCAGTTGGGACAGACCTTGTGGCAGCGCGGGCTGGGTTGCCTTCTTATTTTGATGCGGTCGATTATGTAAAGCCGATCCGCAGTTTTAAGACAATTGTCTAAGATGATGGCTGGCCACGCTGTGGGTTCCACGAGAATTAGGGAGCCTCGAGGTAAGCGGTCGATAGAGTAAAGCCGATCCGCAGTTTCAGGTCCAATGTCCAGGTGAAGGCTGGCCAGGCTGTTAGAGGATCCTCTCGGAACCGAGCAGCCTTACTAATGAGAGCACAGTTTAACAAATTACCTCCTCAGGAGCAATGACTTTACAGCGAACGCATACTCACAATGAGATTGAAATAAACTCTGACAAACAGTTGCTTTGCAGGCGCACAAATGTTTGACCCTCTGCAGGGATCACATGAATATGATTTGACTGAGAATGTTTTCTCTCCTATTATTAGGGTGTAACAGACGGATATTAAAATATCAGGTTAGGCTGCCCAGGTAATGGTGAGCAGCCATTTTTACCGCTACTGGAACTGATTCAAGAAGAAATCACATATATAGTTTGTATACTTAATTTCCTTAGTATAAGGAGAAATGTTGTTTTGACATTTGCATGCACTTGTACATAATGCCGATAGATGCTGAAATAAATGTTTATTGTTTGACTTCTTACTCATGGGAGCTGCCCATCAGGCAGCGATGTGCAGTATAAGTGAATATGCTTTCTCTTGTATCTGGCATTATTTCTCAAAACTGCAATTGAAATAGTGTGAGCTGTTTAAAAAATGCTATAGCAAACTTGATTTATGAGATGTTTATCAAAGAACAAGCTTTTAATTGAAGTATGTAATTGAATACAAAGCTTGTGTTTTATTGATGGGTTTCTTACCTGAGCTGGAAAAATCTCTCCTCTCTAGGAAAATGGCATGGTCTTAGCTGGACTGCGGCAGACTTCGGTATGTATTTTACTGATTGCATAAAACAGAGGAATTGTCATGCATTTCACATAGCCTCTTTCTTGGCGGCTATCTCGGCTCCCCTTTGATACGAGTTTCAGAGAACAATGTGTTCCAAGCCTTCAGTAATAATAAATTTAATTAGCAAATAACTTGGAAGCTTTGTGGAGTGCGGGGTTCAGGGCTGAAAGTAAGGCTAGGAGAACTATGCATTCCAAGTCTTGTATAATAAAAAATTAAACAAGAGAACGAGGCACACACTGGAGAGAAGGCACACTAGAATGCTGACTGTTGTCAGCAACAAGACAGCCACAAGGAGATTACATAAAGAGCAGAAGACATACAAAGCAACCGGAGCACAATCGCTGTGCAGCCAAAGTACTTTTTTTTTAAAGTTTCTCAAAAGCAGATGTAAACAGTACTTGGGCCTCAGGACACTGATTAGAGCAAACACACAAGAGAGAACAGGAAATAGTATGCTACAGCCAATAGAAACAGAGAAAAGTAAGTGGCAAGCACAGGAACCAATGAAAAGCAAAGGGCCAGGATGTAAGCTCCTTTTATGATATATATTAACAATAGATGTCACAAGCACAGCGCAAGCGATGTGCAGGCAAAACCTGAAAAGGGGACATTATGGCACCAATTATGGTTGTGAGGGTAACGCTGGTGAGGTGACCTGCTCTCCTTGCACTGGGGCTCTGCAGCTGGTAGACAGCAGTCATCAAAACAAAACAACACAGGAGCTATGCTCCAGCGCTGCCCTTGGTGAGGCTGCCCACTACTAGAGGGGGCTATTTTTTTGACTCAAGATTACGGTAATGGGGCAGAGTGGGGTTGGAGACACAGTGGGACTGCTGCAAGGAAGGAAATCTCTGCACACTGGAGCCGATGAGCGAGGAGGACTGCCTGCGGGGGTCGCAGTTCCTGACATACATGGCACTGCATCAATTGTGGGGGCCAAACACTGTGGGGCTGCAAATGAATGACCTTATTCAGACAGGGAGATGCAAGCTCATCACCATGATTTCGAAGACATTTTTGACAATGACTCTTTTTTTAAAGTCAATTTTATTGTCATTTTGTAAAAACAAGGTAACCGTAGTAACATTTATATCACTGTGGCATGTATAACATTTCATTACATATCCGAATATTATCTCCCCAACGGTTGGCATAAAAAGATACATAGAAAGGGGCCCTTTTAATAGGTTATAATTCAACAATTCTCAACCTGAGCAAATCTAGTATAAAAAGTGAATAGAGTCCAATCAAGAAGTACTGATTTGCAGTCAAGTATTTAAAAAAATATATAATCTTCTTTATTTCTTCAATAGTTGATATGCAGTCACAACACACAGTTCTTCAAATCAATTTCATAATGTACAGTTGTTCTTCAAATCAATCTCTTAGTGTACAAATCGTTGCCAACACGTGTTTCGTCCTGCCAATAAGCTTAAGGACTTCGTCAGGGCAGTTTGACAAGTAAGATTCTGTGGAATCTAATTTAAAGGGATGCGTAGTCTCAAGAGGGAGAGTAACCTTAATAATGGCAGGTTCCCTCTTATGTTGTTGTTGTTAGAGGCTTCTAAATAAATAATCACAGGACCTTTTCTATACTGGAAAAATCTCCAAAGAGAAAATCGGGCACTTTCTTTTATAGTGTAGTCTCAATAGTTTTCTTTTTTCATTTCCGTTATTATAATCCTCCCGGTCTATATTCGAAGTCTCTCGCAACTCGGCGTCTCTATTCATTGCGCATAAAATTCCCTCTTGTCAGTTTTTGCTTCAAACCGTTTAATAGGTTAGGCCATTCCTCCAGGATTGATTATATGCTGCTTGACTGCAAACTCTGGAGTCACTTAATAGATATGGCGGTACTGTCAACTACTGACAGTGACCACAACCCGCTATGTCTCTCGCTTAAACCACCATGGCCTCCAAAGCTCGTTGAAGAACCGGGTCAGAACCCAGCGGTGCCAGGGACACACCTGAAATCTTCGAGTTCCACCTGTCTTGGTATACAGAGACACGGAATACTTCCGGGTGGCATCAGAGACCAAGTTTATTAGCTGCAGCTAGTAACGGAAATCCCAACAATACATCACAATGTATATTCCTAGGAGACTGTTCAAATTACTAATTATTTACAACAAGGGGTGGTGATGGACAGAGTCTCTGAATTAAGCAGAGTACTCTCACCCAGTCAAGAGATCAGGGCTAGATCCAACACCGTTTTTTAGCTCATTGCACCATCCCAGTTTCAGAACCTGGCTGTATGCAAATTAGTCTGTCCCTGGCCCAGTGCATCATGGGAACAGGGCAGACCAGACTACAAAAGCCAATTCTTACACTGGGAAGGAAACAAGCTTCCGGGGACCGGTTTCTGGCATTTCAGCCGTCTTCGGCCCGGCTTGCTTGAATCCTGATGGTGCAATGAGCAAGGGACTCACATCTGAGTATACCCTTCCACGCTTAGGGTGGACAAAATTATTTACAACAAGGGGTGGTGATGGACAGAGTCTCTGAATTAAGCAGAGTACTCTCACCCAGTCAAGAGATCAGGGCTAGATCCAACACCGTTTTTTAGCTCATTGCACCATCCCAGTTTCAGAACCTGGCTGTATGCAAATTAGTCTGTCCCTGGCCCAGTGCATCATGGGAACAGGGCAGACCAGACTACAAAAGCCAATTCTTACACTGGGAAGGAAACAAGCTTCCGGGGACCAGTTTCTGGCATTTCAGCCGTCTTCGGCCCGGCTTGCTTGAATCCTGATGGTGCAATGAGCAAGGGACTCACATCTGAGTATACCCTTCCACGCTTAGGGTGGACAAAATTATTTACAACAAGGGGTGGTGATGGACAGAGTCTCTGAATTAAGCAGAGTACTCTCACCCAGTCAAGAGATCAGGGCTAGATCCAACACCGTTTTTTAGCTCATTGCACCATCCCAGTTTCAGAACCTGGCTGTATGCAAATTAGTCTGTCCCTGGCCCAGTGCATCATGGGAACAGGGCAGACCAGACTACAAAAGCTAATTCTTACACTGGGAAGGAAACAAGCTTCCGGGGACCGGTTTCTGGCATTTCAGCCGTCTTCGGCCCGGCTTGCTTGAATCCTGATGGTGCAATGAGCAAGGGACTCACATCTGAGTATACCCTTCCACGCTTAGGGTGGACAAAATTATTTACAACAAGGGGTGGTGATGGACAGAGTCTCTGAATTAAGCAGAGTAATTTGCATATAGCCAGGTTCTGAACTGGGATGGTGCAGTGAGCTAAAAAACGGTGATGGATCAAGCCCTGATCTGTTGACTGGGTAGGAGTGTTCTGATTAACTCAGATACTCTGTCCATCACCACCCCCTTTTTGAAATATTTTGGCCACCACAAGTGTGGAAGGGTATGCTCAGACATGAGTCCCTTGCTCACTGCACCATCAGGATTCAAGCAAGCCGGGCCGAAGACGGCTGTAATGCCAGAAACCGGTCCCCGGAAGCTTGTTTCCTTTCCAGTGAAGAATTGGCTTGGTAGTTTGGTCTGCCCTGTTCCCATGATGCACTGGGCCAGGGACAGACTAATTTGCATATAGCCAGGTTCTGAACTGGGATGGTGCAGTGAGCTAAAAAACGGTGATGGATCAAGCCCTGATCTGTTGACTGGGTAGGAGTGTTCTGATTAACTCAGATACTCTGTCCATCACCACCCCCTTTTTGAAATATTTTGGCCAGCACAAGTGTGGAAGGGTATGCTCAGACATGAGTCCCTTGCTCACTGCACCATCAGGATTCAAGCAAGCCGGGCCGAAGACGGCTGTAATGCCAGAAACCGGTCCCCGGAAGCTTGTTTCCTTTCCAGTGAAGAATTGGCTTGGTAGTTTGGTCTGCCCTGTTCCCATGATGCACTGGGCCAGGGACAGACTAATTTGCATATAGCCAGGTTCTGAACTGGGATGGTGCAGTGAGCTAAAAAACGGTGATGGATCAAGCCCTGATCTGTTGACTGGGTAGGAGTGTTCTGATTAACTCAGATACTCTGTCCATCACCACCCCCTTTTTGAAATATTTTGGCCACCACAAGTGTGGAAGGGTATGCTCAGACATGAGTCCCTTGCTCACTGCACCATCAGGATTCAAGCAAGCCGGGCCGAAGACGGCTGTAATGCCAGAAACCGGTCCCCGGAAGCTTGTTTCCTTTCCAGTGAAGAATTGGCTTGGTAGTTTGGTCTGCCCTGTTCCCATGATGCACTGGGCCAGGGACAGACTAATTTGCATATAGCCAGGTTCTGAACTGGGATGGTGCAGTGAGCTAAAAAACGGTGATGGATCAAGCCCTGATCTGTTGACTGGGTAGGAGTGTTCTGATTAACTCAGATACTCTGTCCATCACCACCCCCTTTTTGAAATATTTTGGCCACCACAAGTGTGGAAGGGTATGCTCAGACATGAGTCCCTTGCTCACTGCACCATCAGGATTCAAGCAAGCCGGGCCGAAGACGGCTGTAATGCCAGAAACCGGTCCCCGGAAGCTTGTTTCCTTTCCAGTGAAGAATTGGCTTGGTAGTTTGGTCTGCCCTGTTCCCATGATGCACTGGGCCAGGGACAGACTAATTTGCATATAGCCAGGTTCTGAACTGGGATGGTGCAGTGAGCTAAAAAACGGTGATGGATCAAGCCCTGATCTGTTGACTGGGTAGGAGTGTTCTGATTAACTCAGATACTCTGTCCATCACCACCCCCTTTTTGAAATATTTTGGCCACCACAAGTGTGGAAGGGTATGCTCAGACATGAGTCCCTTGCTCACTGCACCATCAGGATTCAAGCAAGCCGGGCCGAAGACGGCTGTAATGCCAGAAACCGGTCCCCGGAAGCTTGTTTCCTTTCCAGTGAAGAATTGGCTTGGTAGTTTGGTCTGCCCTGTTCCCATGATGCACTGGGCCAGGGACAGACTAATTTGCATATAGCCAGGTTCTGAACTGGGATGGTGCAGTGAGCTAAAAAACGGTGATGGATCAAGCCCTGATCTGTTGACTGGGTAGGAGTGTTCTGATTAACTCAGATACTCTGTCCATCACCACCCCCTTTTTGAAATATTTTGGCCACCACAAGTGTGGAAGGGTATGCTCAGACATGAGTCCCTTGCTCACTGCACCATCAGGATTCAAGCAAGCCGGGCCGAAGACGGCTGTAATGCCAGAAACCGGTCCCCGGAAGCTTGTTTCCTTTCCAGTGAAGAATTGGCTTGGTAGTTTGGTCTGCCCTGTTCCCATGATGCACTGGGCCAGGGACAGACTAATTTGCATATAGCCAGGTTCTGAACTGGGATGGTGCAGTGAGCTAAAAAACGGTGATGGATCAAGCCCTGATCTGTTGACTGGGTAGGAGTGTTCTGATTAACTCAGATACTCTGTCCATCACCACCCCCTTTTTGAAATAGTTCAAATTACTAAGGCAAGACATCTCCTTTTATACACCATATTCTCATTATAAATGTACATCCACTTGCGCAAAATTCTAACCAATAGGGCACATTTTCTAACTGAGTATCACATTAACAAAAATCCAATTTACAGTAACCCAACCCAAAAGTTAATTATTAGGAATGTCCCAAATTCAATCTTTGCAAGCCGGACAAATTTATAATTGAAAAGCACAACCCATGTAATGTCAGAACATAAAGGAAACAGTAATAGATGCTGAACAAGATAAAACATGTGCAAGGAAACTAAAGGCTAACGAGGTCCTGAACATTAAGTGGCAATCTTAGACAAGTATCAAACCAAGGGAAATTGGCTTTGCGAGGCCAGTTTCAGGTGAAGAGGTCAGTTTCACTGCAGTTCTTTCAGAGTCGAAAGAAACCTAGTTAATGTTTACATTAACTCAAAAGGCCAGGCCACTTGTTCGCCGCGCCTCTTTCACAGGCCTACGTGAGGGCAACACAAAATGGAGTCAGGCTCGAGAATTACAGAACCTCAGACCCTCCTTTTGCCATTACGTAGGCAATAACCTAAACTCATGTTAATCTGAATCTAGGTCCATATCAATCTTCATTAGGTCATCTAAGTGTTGCTGTAGCATCATCCTATTTTTCTCTACTTCTCTCGGGACAGGTCTCCTAACGCACATAGTAGCACTAAGACTACAAATGGCGGGCCCACACTGGATGCAAAGACAACAAGAGAAAAGGATGGTCAAAACCATACCAAGGAATGTCAAAATCTTCCATCCCCATTTAGACAGGAATTCCCAAAACCATCCCGTCAATGACCAGTCTCCTTTGTCTACATGGATAGACTCAGAGATCTTATGTAACCTAGAGATGGCTTGGTACACTGTAGGAGCATTATCTGGTACGTAAACGCAACAACTAGATCCGATCAATTTGCATACTCCACCTCGATCTGCAAGTATGACGTCTAAAACCATACGATTCTGCAACGTCATAAGGCGGTCTGCTTGAAGCTCAGCTGTAACATTATTGAGAGCACCTGCTGTCTCGTTAATAGGAGCTTCAACAACGCGGACAAGCTGTCGAATATGCCCACTATTGATCATAAGACCCCAAAAGGGCAGGAAACCCTTGAAGAAATCTCCTGCTTCTTGTCCTGCAGTATCTTCCTTAACGAAGACCCCTCTACCATATCTCGTTCTATGATAGTCCGGAGCTGTAGTATATGTAGGGGGAAGCAAAAACGCCACATAACATGTACCTGAAAAATCAGGTTGCAACCATGTATAGGCTCTGTCGTGACAAACAAAATATGTGCCTTTAGCTGGTGCGAACGGTGGAGAAGTCTGGGACGAATAGACATAGGTGTGAACACACACACTCTTACCTAGCTGAGCTTTCGGATTTCGACCAGTGCCTTGCAAACAAAAATAAACTTGATGGGGCACAATCCAAATCGGGGGAGACCTTTTTCATCTCTCATTCTCAGTCAAGCTGGTACTATATCCGGTCAAATTCCAACCACATAAGCCTGCATCTCATCCTTAGGGATAGCATTATATGCATCGATATCTCGGATCATATCTACTATTCCCTTTATCAAGGCACTATTGCTGGAGTTATCCTTAAGGGAAAGTGAAGGGCGTATCTCATTTGCATAGATAAACATAGTCTGTAAAGCCCACACAGACCCATTAAAAGAAAAAGGCAAAACCAAATATGGCATACCCTTATCGGTCGTATGCGGCATAAGACCACAAACCAAACAGTTAGTGGTATTCACTACTAACTGATGCTGATGCAACAACTGTATGAACGAGTTGTTGACAAATTCTGACCGCCTTGTCTGTTCATGTTCAGGCAACGTATAGAACTGATGCAAAGAAACACTAGTGTAAGAAAGCATAGGTTGGGAAGTGGGTGCAAACGTCTGTTGTGTAGCATAGACAATCCATCCCACATAAGCTATCGTAATCATTAAAAATATTAAAAAGCATGATATTATGAAACATTTGCTACATATCAATGTACAGAGTTTCATTTTAAGGTCTATTTTCTCAACATCTCTCTCAGGTACAAAAGACTCCATCCTCTAACGTGCTGCTCGCGGCAATTTTCCTTCTTCACTCAAGTGTGCGCCCAGGCGTCCTAGACAACCTAGAACCACAGACCTTTCGTCAATTCACGGTTCACCCCTTAAGTCTTATACCACGACCCTGCAGCTGAACCCGGATGGTAGTTCGAAAAAGCAAAAAGAAAAATAGTCTCTTGTCTGAGAGAGCACAATACACAAAAAAATATTACTTTATTTGTCCTTTTTTAGACCTCTTTATTCGGCACAGTTTGATCCTAAAAAAGAATCTCCGGATGCGTAGTGTCCAGTCTCAAATGCGGCGGCACAGCTTCTTGCAAAATTTCATCATCCACACGTTCCGACTGAGTCCATTTCAAACGAGCATCACTAAAAGGCACAAATCTCGGGACATTTTCAGTCTCAGAATCGGCAACACCTTCCCGGACCCACTGATCATACGGTAAGGGCACTGGTATCCTTTTTGTGTGGGTGGCATGCACCAAACTCTTTTTCCCGAAGACTTTCACAGCGGTCCTCGTTGCTAGCAGCACTTGATAAGGACCAGTCCACCTCGGCTGTAGGTTCTTGGACCTCTGGAAGTTCCTGATCAGAATCCAGTCGCCAGGTTGGATCACATGTCCCGCATCAACAGAAGCTGAAGGTATGGTATCATGAACCTGTTGGTGAAGAACATGCAATTTAGCAGTCAAATCATGTAAATAGTCAACCAACATAGGGTACTCAATATCGCTGTATTCTCTTGGCCTCGGCACACCCCATACATTCGCCGGGCTTCCAAAAAAAATCTTGTATGGGCTAAGTCCCACGTGAGAATGTACTGTCATTCTTGTGGACAAAAGTGCCAATGGTAGAGCATCGGGCCATGTGAGACCAGAGCTCGCTTGCACCTTGGCCAACTTCAGCTTTAAAGTGCCGTTATAGCACTCAACCAGGCCTGCTGACTGGGGGTGATTCGCTGAGTGGAACTTCTGTCTAATTCCCAAACCCGCACACACTTTCTGCATAATCTGACCCACGAATTCACTTCTGTTATCACTCCAGACCATCGTCGGCAATCCATATCTCGGGAAAAACTCTTTGAACACAACCACAAAGACATACTTCAGATTGTTGCATCTTTCCATATGAATATAGTCTATCTGCAGCACCTCGAACGGATACGTTGGAGGAGCAAAATGACCAGCTGGAGTTGGGGCTCCCTTGCCAGGATTATGCATCAAGCAAATCATGCAGTGTTTAACCAAATTCTCAGCACATTGGGGAATTCCACTATTCTGCCATACCAGAGCCAACAACTTGCATATCCCTTTTGAGCTGATGTGAGCCATCCCATGAGCCATAGTAACCACTGGAAGCACATACCTATCTGGCAACAACCATCGCCGATGCTCTGACAACTCAACCCAACAACCTGTCGAATCCAACATTCCCGTACTCTCTCTCCACGTACTCAATTCTTTCTCAGTAGCTTCTGCCTGAATCACCTTCACACTTTCTATTGTATATTCACACATTCCTCTTTCCACAACCCATCTTGCAGGACCTGCAACATACATTTGACTCGTCAAATATCTCCCTGTTTCTCTCGCTACTTCAAACGCATTCCCTCAACCCACATCATCTGTAACTTTTTATGCGCACTACACTTTACAATGGCGATTTGTGTTGGCAAAGTAAGCGATTCAAGAAGCTCACTCACTAATTGGCCATGCTGGATTTTCGTACCATGAGAAGTAAGAAATCCTCTTTCTTTCCACAATCGTCCAAAGCTACGAGCAATGCCAAACGCATACTGGCTATCAGTAAAAATATTCACTCTCTTTCCTTTTGACAACACACACGCTCTAGTCAAGGCTATCAATTCAGCTGCCTGAGCTGAATTCTGTGCAATACACGCTGTTTCAACAATCGTGTGCAAAGTTGTGACAGCATATGCTGCAGTCGTCTCTCCATTCGGAAGCTTAAAGCATGAACCATCTACCCATAGGGTACCATCAGGGTTTGAAAGAGGAGTATCTTTCAAATCAATTCTACCCTTTGTTTCCTCCTCTGTCCTAAGAACACAATCATGCTGTTCTTGATCATCTGTCTCTACACAAATCGGCAACAATGTAGCTGGATTCAATGTGTTGCACCTTTTAATGTGCACATGACTAGCCAAAAGCGTCAACTCGTAACCTGACAGACGTGCACTAGTAAGGTGCTGAGTCTTCGTCCTGTTTAATAAGGTATCCACTGCATGTGGGACCATCACAATCAATGTATTATCCAATACCAAACCAGCAGACTGTCGGATAGAAACAGCTGCTGCTGCCGTAGCTCTTAGGCAACCAGGCGACGCCCTAGCTACCGGATCTAAAGTAGCCGAAAAATACGCACATGGGCGCTGCTTGTCTCCAAACTGTTGTGTCAACACTGACAACGCGCAACCTTCTCTCTCGTGCACATAAAGTGTAAAAGGTTTACTATAGTCAGGGGTACCCAACACCGGAGCAGAACACAATGCATCACGCAATTCAGAAAAACTCTTCTGACATTCTTCAGACCAAGGAAGAGGGTGTGGTGTATCTTTGAGAGTAAGTGCCAACAAAGGTTTCGCTAGCAAAGAAAAGTTCGGGATCCACTGCTGACAATACGAGGTGATACCCAAGAAAGCACGCACTTCTCTCTGTGTGGATGGTACAGTAATTTGGGCAATCGCTTGAATACGCTCTGGGGTCAATCGTCTTCCCTCCTTCGATAAGAGATGACCTAAGTAGGTCATTTCTCGTCGATAATACTGCAACTTGGAAGGGGAAACTTTATGATGAAGGTCAGACGAATGTCGTAGCAAAAAAAGAGTATCCTCTTTACAAATCTCCTCATTATCAGCAGCCACTAGCAGATCATCAACGTACTGGATAAGAGTAGCACCAGAAGGCAACACAAGAGTATCGAGTTGAGTTTTTAAAGCCTGACTATAAATGGAGGGACTCTCACAATAACCTTGAGAAGCCGAAAATATCCCTACTTTCCTCAGCGATCGGAATACTGAAGAAAGCATTCTACTGATCAATCACAGAAAACCAAGCAGCTGAGGCAGGGACCATAGTCAATAAAGCAGTAATGTCCAGAACAACAGGAAACTGTGGCACAACAATCTTATTGACCTCCCGAAGGTCGATCACAAATCCATACACAGGTGGCTGAGAAGAATCAGTACGCTTAAGAATATGCAGAACAGGACTGTTACACACATTACCTCTCGTTTCTTCAACCACACCTTTCTCAACCAAATCCTAAATAATCGCTAAAAGAGCTCTTTCACCATCACTGGAAATTTTGTACTGAGGAATGTGTGGCAATTTAGCATTTGATTTAAGCGTAACAACGTAGGGTGGAATCTGCAAAAGACCAACATCATTAGGACCCGTAGCCCAAAGTGTATCAGGTAGAGAACGCAATTCCAGCGGCAGGCAATCCTTATACAAATACATCGGGGAGATCACTTTCTTACCCAAGGTAAGATGTACTCCCAACGGAGAACAATATAATGTCGCTTGCAATCTTTTCAACAAGTCCAAACCCAACACATTCTCACCACAACCAGTCGTTAGAATAAGGGGAGCCTCCAATGCACAAGGACCAATAGAAAGGGGCAAAGGACTAGAAACCGGGTTGCTAACTGGGGCGCCAGAAAATCCTACTGAAACATTCATCAAGCCAGACAAAGGTGCGCCAGGGAGTTTAGAGTGCATGATAGAACTCTTTGTTGCACCAGTATCCAAAAGAAAAGGTTCTGCCACACCTGATGTAATCACTTCAACATAAGGCCCACTCTGGTCTACTGGAACGGACACTACTCCCTCTCTTTGTCCATGGCTGTCCTAGCTATCATTAAAAGCAGCACTCTCGCTTCCAACATAATAATCATCAACGTAGTACTGAGCAGACTGGACGTTCGGAACATTCTGTCGGTCAAAATAATTTGCAGAATTCTGGGGGGGAAAGGAACGTTCATTCTGAGGAAACGTACCACGTCCCCTACCCCTAAGTACTTGTTGGTAACCACCACGACCTCTCAGACCAGACATACCATTCACACGTTGTAGCAAGACCGGACAACTACACTTGAAATGACCTTCCTCTTTACAATAAGCGCACTGATTAGGGCCTAGCGGAAATCGCGGAACAAGAGACTCAGGGCCAGATGTAGGTCGGCAAATACCGGTCGGTAACTGCTGATTTCGGCCGTTACCGACCGGTATTTGCAAATGGAGATGTAGGGGGCATTTTATTTACAGAATCGGTATATTTACAGATTCGGTAAATTTACAGAATCGGTAAAATACCGAATCGGTAAATTTACCGATTCTGTAAATCAATATGTAGGTGGCACTGTAATCAGTGCCACAGGCCCTTACCGAATCATTATTTACCATGGAATACTATTCCATGGTAAATAACGAATTCCAGTGTACATGCACATCTGTGCATGTACACCTGTGCCATGTGGCACACAGACTTGCCCTAAGGGCATGCATGTGTGTCACATGGCACACAAGCCAGAAACAGGGGTGCAACAGGGTGTCAAAGTGACACCCTGTCCCCCTTGTAAAATCGCTAATTTTTCCGATTCGGTAATTACCGAATCGGAATTTGCTATTGAATCCTATGGGCTTCACGGCCCATAGGAATCAATGGCAAATACTGATTCGGTACCGAATCGGTAATTACCGATTCTTACCGATTCGGTATTTTTACCGAATTATTTCCCTACATAGCAATTACCGATTAGTAAATACCGAATCGGTAAAATTCGGTATTTACCATTCGGTAATTTGCTATTACCTACATCTGGGCCTCAGGCGTCTGCAATGGTTTCTGAAACTGTGGGGGTTGCTGAAACTGACACTGATTAGGGCGAGAAAGGATAAGCCTGTTGCAAAAGAACTTTCGTTTTTAATTCTTTAGTCTTCTTCTCTACTTTATCCTTCTCGTCTTTGTCTCTATTCTCATAGTATTGTGCAGTAGCCAATATCTGGGCCGAAGAAGAAACTGCCCATGAACTCTCAGAGTCCTTTAACTTATTACAAAGTTCGGGGAGTAAATTAAAAACAAATTTATCTACAAACAACCTCTGACCACCTTCTGTACTCATGTCCTGACCACTATGATCAATGAATGTTTCTTCAAACCTAGTGAAGAAATCGGACACACTCTCATCTTTCTTTTGTTTGCATGCTGCTAACTTGTCCCAATTCACCCGCAAAGGAGGCATCATAGTTTTCATTAAATTAATAATCCTACCAGGTAGTTCTGCAACTAAAGGCTCAGGTTTAGCACCTCCTACCTGTCTACCATCTGCAGCAGTAATATTAACCCATGTTTCTCCTAACTCTTGCACATGATCCTTGTGACGGATCTTCGCCCAGAAAGGTTGAGGAACTACATTACCCATCAACAACATATCGATGTCAGCTAAATTCATAACACACGCATCAACTGTCTGAGACCACTCCTTGTAATAACCAGCAGGATTTTTACGGTGGTCAAGCAATGTCTGCTTAAGTGCCAAAAAGAGAGGGTTAAAGAAAAAAGTGACAAAATACACAATATCCCTCACTTCACTTCCCAACCCCTCTCCATGTGGGCACTAATATGCTTATCAACTGCAAATGAACCTTTACAATTTGTTTGAACCAATCATCGGTTTACTTGGTTACTCTGTGAAATAAAACACTGTAACCCTTAATTCATATGCTGAATAATTTCTTTCCTAATTGCTGGTGTTTCATCAATTTATAAATAACTGTTTGACAGTCTGGGACCCCTCTCTTTGTATAATAACCTATCACCCAGGTCCCATTGACTAGCTGGGTCTGACCCTGTTACTTGATAACATAACCCAATAATAGGCAGGCTCACAGAAGAGTTCATACAGCATAAGCTCTTATTCGCTATGAGCCATATTTAGATTCTATAAGAAAACCACACGATAGAGCCCTTTACTTTGAGTTTAGGACAGGCACACTTCTTATGAGAGAGATGACTGCCCAGTGGAAGCCTCCCCACCACACCACAGCTCTCTGCCCAAGCTGCGAAGCTCCCACTGAGTCAATTGCACACTTTATGTTTGTCTGTCCAGCATGTAAAGTCCCTAGGGGGTGTTGGCTGAAACCAATATGCAATGAGATGGGCACTGGCAGCCACCGATCTGCACTGCGTATCCTAAAATGTGACACCCGGGACCTCTACGTTTGTGGATTAGCTAGATACCTTAAATGGGCATGGAGCATTAGAGCGCAAAAAATAAAGTTTAACTCCTGAAGCATGAATTCTGAAGTTGGACCTAGTCCCCAACAATGCTCCATTTCCTTGTTCCACCGCGTAGTTGCAGAGATAATTTTTTATAATTATTTATTGTCTATTGTCTTTCGAATTGATCAATTTTAAGGCTCTTTTTATACATCACGTTTTTATAATGTGTGCATTATGGTCTATTTTGTATACTTTTTTTACACTGGATTGTATAGCTTTCAAGATATTTATTTATCGAAATAAAGCTTTATGAACTGAACTGAACTGATATTGATGAATAGATACAGTAGTTTCGGAACTATTGTAATTTTCATCAAAGCCATGTGTCCCGCCATAGACAGGGGCAAAGATATGCAGAGGGTAACGGAATCGATTAGAGAGTCTAGCACTCTACCATAATTTGCAGGCATCAGCAAGTTCTCGAGTTCTGTTTCGCACCACCTTAGCAGGTACTCCTGAGAAAACTGGGGGGGTACTCGCAGTGAGAGGAAAATTTTGAGATTTCTCCCAGTTAACCGTTATTCCTTCAAGTTCCCTGAACCTTATGAATTCCCAAAGAATGGTATTTAGGCAATCCTGGGGGTCCTTGACGTATAGCGTGAAGTCATCAGCATGGAGTGACACCAATATATGCCTGATCGGGTATCTTAATGCATGTTCACAGTGATGCTGTCTGAGCATGGCCGTCAGCGTTTCCACCACTAGGGAAAAGAGGAGGGTTGCCACATGAAATAGTGAAGGGGGCAGAGTGGGCCCCGTTTATTAGGAGTTTTGCCAATGGTCGTTGGTATAGAAGTCGCACCCATGCCGCAAATCGAGAGGGAATCCCATGCGATGTAGCACCGCCAGTTAGTAGTCCCACTCCAGAGAGTTGAAGTCCTTGGTGGCATCTAGGATGACCGCCACTGCAGCCAGCTCTGGGTCGAAGACCTGGAGTATCGAAAAGAGGGTACATAAGTTGTGTGAGGTGGCTCTCCCTGGGATGAAGCCCGACTGATCTGGTCGCACTAGCCTCCCCATCAGTAGGCTGAGTCGGTGAGCTCATAGCTTGGCTAGTATTTTTGCATCGCAGTTAATTAAAGATAAATGTCTATATGACTCATAGGCATCTGCAGGTTTGCCAGGCTTTAGGAGGTAAATGATTAGGGCTTCTCGCATGGCAAGCAGGAGAGTGCCCAGCTACAGCGCCTCCCTGTATAGCCTTTGGAGGAATGGCACGAGTATGTCAATGTACATTTTATAAAATTCAGCCATAAGGTCATGTGGGCCTGGAGCCTTCCCAGATCTTAACTGCATTATGGCTGCTTCCTTAAAGTCAGCTGAGAGAAACACACGCTGTGCATCACTCAGCCATCCAAGTTCTACAGCTTAAAGATAAGTGTCAATGGGGCATATTATCAAGGGGGCTTATCTCCACTTCTTTGGCTTTAAAAGCCAAGAAAGCGGACATAAAATTATCTCCCTATTACCTAGCTGTCGCTAACACCAGTTAGCGACAGCTAGTAGGAGATAGCAACCATCTTGGGCCCCACTTTGCATGTCAGTGATATTTATCACTAATGACATGCAAAGTGGGCGTGCCAAGATGTTAGCGACTGGAATTAGTCGCTAACATCGCTATCTCCTATTACAAACTTTTGGAGATATTCGCGCTAAGCGCGAATATCTCCAAAAGCTAACACCTGCCCTGAGCAGTTCTTAGCCATGTTATCCAATGGGAGGTGGATAACATGGCTAAGAGCATTAGCTCGGTAATGCATGAATATCGCTGACTTTTCAGTGATATTCATGCATTGCGGCCGTTTTTTTCGCATTTGCGATAAACCTTGGTAATACCAAGGTTTATCTGCGATAAAAATCGCCGCAGCTCAGCGGTAAATTTTTGTCTCTAACCAAGCAAAAGCGATAATTATCGCTATTGCTTGGTAATATGCCCCAATGTCCGGGGGGTGAGTCCATGTGTCATGTAGAGCGAGGGGTAATATGACCAAAAGGTATATAGGATATTTTCAGTGTCCTTTTGCATTTTAGCCTCTGCATCTTTAATGTCTAGGATATAGTTCGAAAAACGGGGAGTACTTGTCATCTCTGCCAGTGCCTTCCCTGGGCGTTCTCTTCCATACCTCCTGGCCCTATGATATCTGCCCTGAAATAGACTTTCCCTTTCAGCAGTGTTTTGATATCCAGTGAGTTTGTCTCTGATCTAAGCTTGTATCTCTCCCTCGTGAGTAGCGGGCAGCCTAGCATCGAGCCCTCGGAGGTCTACCTCCGACGCATGCCGTATGTCTCTCAGAATGCCCCCTGCCTTCGCAATGCACAGACCTCGTGTGGTCACCTTCAGTGCCTCCCAAACCAATGCCAGTGTAGGAACCGAGTCAACGTTCCATTCGAGGAAGGCCTCTAGGTCTTGCGGCAGTTCTTCCCTGAAGGGGACATCCAATCATGAATTAGGAGGGAGATGCCAGGGCAGTAGTGGTGGTGCGGTTGTAGGCAGGGACAGTCGCATGTGCACTGGGGAGTGGTCGGAGTATGTGCTCGCTAAATGTTGTGTGTGCACTAGCCAGATGCCGAGGCTCCTAGACACCAGCCAGTAGTCCAACCTTGACCCGCTGGAGGGTACAGAAGAGTAATGAGTTCCCTCCCTGCCCGCTGGGCGAGTCATCCACCGGGCATCCAGGAGTTGTCTTTTGTTTATGATCTGCTGCAGATGGCGGTGTGCCTTGGAGTAGTGGTGAGGCCGGGGATGGGATTGGTCCATGACAGGGTCAATGCTGAGATTAAAGTCTCCTGCCGACATAATGTGAGTGGAGCCAATGTTCATAACCAGACCCTAGAGGTTAGTGAAAAAGGCCTCAGCATCATTGTTGGGGTTATAGCAGTTTACCAGCATGACCGAATAAGATATCTAAATATGCTAGGATATGACGCAGCTTCTGTGGATCTCCCAGGACCTGGACGTTCCATGTAAGAAGTTGAGTACTGCGTGTCAAGTGTCACCTACCATGTGGGGCCAGTCAGTATGTGCATAGTGGGACCTCCTACATCTGCTTCCCCAACTTGCCAAAGAAATTCCAACCCCCCCCCCCGTGTGCTGCAAGAGCTTGAACCTCCCCCGTATTGAACAAATGACCAAGTGGTTTAAAACAACCATAACCAGGTTCAACAGATAGCGCGAGATCACATGTAGTCAAAGTTAAAGCAATAACGGGGGGTGTTGAAGGAGGGGGTGTAGGATCAAGGAACATGAGAGGAAAAAGTGAGCACGTAGAAAGGAAAAAGTAAATCGAAGGAAACAGTGTAGTGGATATAACCATATCACGCAAGAAGGTTCTCTTTTTTGGGGTGTCGCCAAAGGCGAGGCAGTTTCTCCCCCGCTGACCGAGGGTGTCCGGGACTATGGCATGGAGCCTCGGCTGAGTTGTAACTGTCACTTGGTACTGTCGGATAAGTCCTTATTGCCTTGATGTAGCTCTTCTTTGCCCATCCGTTGAAGCACGCAGTGGAAGTAATGTCTATCCAAGTAGGCTATGGCACTTCTTTGCGCTTTTTTGTAGCATGGTGAGTGTCCAACGTCATTGCAGTTGTGTTTTGTGCCAGGGGAAATTTGCTGAAGTTGCAATTCACTGGTCACTGTAATCCCAGTTCTGATGATGGTGAAGTAGATCTACTCTCTGGTGGCGCACGCCCCTCAAAGGGTGGACATCGGGACAAGCGCTTGAGGAAGCCCATCACCTGCTGCGGGGTTGTGTAGAAGTGTTGCCTCCCCTGATGCGTTATTCTGAGCTGGGTAGAGAAATTTGTAGGTGATGTTCGCCTGCTGTAGTTTTTTCTTGACCATGAGGGAATGTTTTTCGGGCCTCCTGAACTGTTAGTGTGAAGTCAGGATACAGTGCGAAGTTGTGACCCTCAAAGGATAGTGCTCTCTGTTCTCTCATCATGTGGAGGCCCACGTTGCAATCTCGTAATTGAGTAGTCTTGCCACTACAGGTCTGGGGTGGGCTCCTGGAGGTGGTCGCACCAGAAGGGATCTGTGTGCCCTTTCCACAACGAGTATCGGGAAGAATGAGTTTTTTCCAAATGAGGCGATCAACATACACTCAACATATTCCTCCATATTTCCTGTGTTGGTTGATTCTGACACTCTTCATTTTCTTATGTTGTTCCTTCTAAACCTGGCCTCCAAATCCTAATTTTTGGCAGCTATGATTTTCAGTAGACGGTCCATTTCACGCACATGGTCTCCCCTTTGGGAAGTGGAGTCCTCAAGTTCCAAAATTCTATGTGCTGCCTCCTCGATCCTGCCATCTTGCTTTTCCAACTTCTGGATTATGAAGTCCATACCAGTACACATGGAGTCCATTTTAGATTCTATCGAGGTGAGGCTGCGTTTCATGGTCAGCATAAGTGCTTTCAGGTCCTCTTCCCCGTCTTGTTGGCCATTCTCTGTCTCCTCCGTCAGAGCCATTGCTTGGTGGCCATGGCTTCACGCCGTCTTTCGGGGCTCAAAGGGCAGTTTTGACTGCCTGCTATCTGACTTGCCAATCCTCATAAGTGCGGCTTGTTTTTTTTCCTACAAGGGAGTCAAGCGTTTCCCGACCATCCTCCAGGAGGCTGCCCCTTCTCTGGACAACAAAAGGGAGCTTCTCTGCTGTCAGACAAAGATGTAGCCCCAGCAAACCCGCAGTCCCTGCCTGCCCGGGGCCGTCCATTCAACCCAAGATGGCGGTCTACAAGGGCCTCCATTCAACCCAAGATGGCAGTCTACAAGGGCCTTGTGCTCCTCTTCGATGTTGGGGGTCTTGAGCCCACACGTCACTTCTCCGCTGCAAACCCTCTCTGCAACTACCCCCGATAGGGAGTCTCTACTTATGGGTTCTTGAGGGGAGGGAGGAAATCAGATCTTCCGCTGTGCGGTCCCCGACCATCAGGCTCGACCGCAATCCTCCCTCTGGCCTCCCTCTTCTGCTTACTTCCTTGTCAGGTGAAGGCAGAAGTCTAGTTGTTGTTTTGACCTCTTCCTCGCAGCCGTAGCAGTCGTGTAAAGTATTCAGCCTGGTTAGGGCGTGGCAACTTTGGCGCTGTTGCAGCAGGCAACAGCGGATCTTCAGTTCTGCCTCGGAGGCTGCGTCGCAGGGCTGCCTCATGCAAGGGCCTACTAATCTGCCAGTATGTTTTTTCCCCCAAATTCCCTTCTTCTGCAGCATTTCCACAGGCGGTTCCTTTCAGTTGTAGCACTCAATGAGAGCTCCAGGGGCAGGATAATGTTTTGGTATCCTGGACTCACTTGGGTGCGGCCATTTTGCTGGCCCGCTTCCCTAATTGCTAAAGAGCTTCATTGAAGTGACAGGAAAGGTTTAGGGTAACTCTACCCTACCTGTCAAAGACTGGATGAACCAAACAAACCTAAACACTGACGATCTTTCCAACATAACTGGTCGACCTTCTGAGGTACACGTCTCTCAGTCCCTCTTAAAAAGTCCAGAATTCTGTCCACCACCCAATCCCTCCAGTTCCAAACTCTGTCCAACAACCACTCCCTCCTGTCCAGAACCCTGTCGACCATTCAGTCCCTCCTGTTCAAAACTCTATCCACCAACCACTCCCTCATGTTCAAAACTCTGTCCACCAACTCCTCCCTCCTGTACAGAACTCTGTCCACCAACCACCCCCCTATGCAGAAATCTGCCCATGAACCATTACCTCCTGTACAGAACTCTGCCACCAACCACACCCTCCTGTACAAAAATCTGTCCATCAACCACTTCCTCCTGTTCTAAACTCTGTCCACCAGCCACTCCCTCCTGTACAGAACTACTAACTCTAACCACTAGTATATGTAGTAGACCTTTGTACTCACTATCATTACTATGTGATTCTTAGAGTTTATCCATTTGTATCTCTTCCTTGAGTGACTTTACAACTTGTACATTTGCAATTTTTTCTATTTGTATCTCTTCCCTGTGTGACTTTACAACTTGTACATTTGCAATTTTGTTTCCTGTTTGAATCTTTTATGTAACTCATGTAATCCTAAATCCTTATGTATCGCAACTGGTTCTTTTGTAAAGCGCTCTGACACCTTCGTGTAATGTCCGCACTATAGAAAACTGCATTAAATAAAATAAAATAAACCTCTTCCTCCTGTTCAAAACCCTGTCCACCACCCACTCACTACTGTTTAGAACATTGCCAACCAAAAAAATGCTTTTAAACATTGTATGTATGTATTTTCATGTTCTTTAATGGTATCTTTTTAAGTGCCGAATAAAGATATTTGAATTTGAATTTGAATTTACTGTTTAGAACGTTGCCAACCAACCAATCGCTCCTGTTCAAAACTCTATCCACCAACCTCTCCCTCCTATTTAGAATTCTGTCAACCACACACTCTCCTGTTCAGAACTCTCTCCACCACACCTGTTCAGTATTCTGCCTACCACCCACTCCTTCCAGTTGAGAACTCTCTCCCCTATCCCCTCCTCCCTCCTCCCCCTGCTCCGAACTCTGTCTAAAACCCATTCCATCCTGTTTCTCTTAGTGCCTTAAATGTGCTCCCTTGACCAAAACACTCTGGCTGGCAGTCACTGCTTCCCTCGCCTATTTCTCTCAGTTATGTTATGTTACCTTATGCAGATTTGTATATTTTACTAATCCCCTGTGAGGGTATTGATGTGCTTCACACATGGGTATGTGGTAGTCTTCCTGGAGATTATTAAAAAAAGTCACATCTTCAGCTTCTCGTGCAACTCAAGAAGTGATGAGGAGGCTATGACTTGCTGTGGAAGGTTGTTTTATGCTTTGGGGGAGATTTATGAGAAGGCACGATCTCCTGCTCTACTTTTGTATATTCAGGACATGTGTGCTTGTGAGAGTCCGGGTGAGTGGAGGTGGCTGGAGGCTTGGTGGAAGTGTATGCGGCTGTTGAAGTAGGTGGGGCCTATGTTGTGTTGTGCTTTGTTTTCATGTGTTTCCTGACATGTGGTGTGATGTGGCTATGGCATGGTAGATTGACGATGGGTTTGGGCTGCATTTTGGACAGTTTGGAGTCTGTTCAGGAGCTGTTTGGTGAGTCCAGCGTATGGTGCTTTGCCGTAGTCAAGTCTGCTGGATATGAGTGCCTGTGTGACTGTTTTCCTGGTGTTATCTAATAGCCACTTGAAGGTTTTTCACAGCATCCTCAGGATGTGGAAGCAGGTTGTGGCAACGGAGTTGACATGGGTTGTCATGTGCTTGATGTGTGGTAAATAAATAAATAATTACCGGTACTATTTTTCTATGCATTAACTGAAAAAGGATAGCTCAATAAATAAGAGGCAGAATCCGTTGTATCCGAGTCATAAGGGCTTTAATTAGATAGCTCGAGCTAATGGACCATCGGGTTCCATCACCTGCGAAGGTTCAGGAAGGGACAGACACAGGACAAAGGGAAGTCGCGCAGCGCCTCATATTAACATCATACAGTATATATAGTAAAACAGTACAATTGCATTGAATACAGTAGGCGTAACAAGTGACAAACGGAAGATAAGAACATATGGGCGTAAAAAGAAGGCGTGCACAGGGCGTGCACAGAGACATGTGATGTAAACGTCACAGGAGTGTCATAAGTGGGTGGATACATGGAGGGGGCTACCTGGGCAGCTGGAACCTTTAACCTACTGGTGCGCGCAAACGGGCCATGACGTGTAACTGGGGAGAGCTGGGGGCTCTGACTTCTAGCACTAGAAGAGGAGACTAAAGTCTGGGATGTCAGAACGACCCGTACCTATAGCATATCTGGTATCTCGTGTTTGGAGTACATGTTGCTTGAATCTAAAAGTCATCAGGGCAAAGGCTATTTGTCACTAAGGCTAGTGCATGCATATATGTCTTTAAGTATCGCGTGTGCTATGAATCTTCTATGGATACTAATTCAGTAATTCTCTTGCATGGAGACAGGAAGACTAGACTATAGATGAAGATGTTTATACGGTTCGTTAGCTAGGAATGCGAAGCCGGGGAGCTGAACTGATAACTAGAGGCATAACATATTCTTGGCAGACAGGCAGGCAGGCCAGGCCGGGCACTGCGCTGCCTGGCAGAAAGTAAGTGAAGGGTCAGGGACGCGGGAGGGGTTGCATCGCTCCTCGGAGCAGGTTTCAGGAGACTTGATGCTCGAATCTGGTGTCCGGGCCCTGTGAGGCCTAGAAAAAGGGACAACTCGATGATTTAACGTGCACAATGTAAAGACGTTGGCAACATAGGCCTAATACTTGTTGCTTTAAGAAGGACTGGATAACTGGCATACTAACGTTGGATACAACTATAATTGCGTCTTTATTCGGTCAAGGGGGCAAATATGCATATCAATCATGCACATATAACATATGATGGGGAACACGTAGGGACACATGACAGGGCAAAATTCAATTTTCCTCATTCCCTCCTTGTTCCCTACGTTTTCTTCAGGAAACATCAATATTCATGATACCATCTATCTGTTCATACAGCATCATTTGCTCGTCTTTTATCTTCTGGGAATAGGACTTTGGACTTGGAATACAAGAGGTAGCGCACAAGCCGCAAATCGCAGGGCCACATTGTAAACAAAGGCAACAACTGAATATGATCATTACTCCTATACCCAGGAATTACAGTACTTTCCATCCCCAGGCAGATATTATACTCCAGAGCCAACCGGACCATGTCCAGGTACCTGGATTCTGGTGTAGCTGATGGGCTATTTTATGAAGTCTAGTTATTGCTGAATATACAGACGGTGCGTTATTAGGAATGAAAACGCAACAACTAGATCCGATGACTCTACAAGCTCCACCCCTATCGGCCAGTATGACGTCAAGAACAAGGCGGTTCTGAAGAACGACAAATCTCATAGCAGATTGCTCCTCTGTTAAGTTACCTAGAGCGGAAGTAGTCTCATTCACTACTGCTTCAAGGGTTCTGGTTAACCTACGTATTAGCTTACTATTCTGGACAGGTCCTATGAAGAAAAAGAAACCTTTATTGAAATCTGAATATTGTTCTAATGCAGTTTCAGTCTGATCGATAATTGGGGACTCGATCTCCCTTCTATGTCTGACGTATACTAAATGTGTATTTCTGTGATAATCGGATGGGGCTAGGAAAACTGGTGGCAGTAGGAAGGCAATGTAACATGTACCATCCCAATCTAGGGGCAAACGTACATATGCGGTCTGACCACATATAAAATATGAATGACGTGAGGCTTTGAAAGAAGATTTCCCACTGTCACTATACTCGACCACAGTATTACAATCACTGTGTCCTAGATGTGCTGAACCATTCTTTCTGACACATAATTCGCCTTTTACTGGTAGAACTGTAATAGCAGGCAAATCAGGAGTAGTCTCGGACTGAACATTCAAAACCATGAAATTCGAGGAGAAATTACCTAGATCATATACTTCATTTTCTAGATCTAACCCTGTCCTATGGGAAAGACCTTCCTTGTCTGGGAAACATGTCCTATTCAGAAGGGACTTATCGTCTAGGGATGACGTTAACGTAAACCATGCTCCACACGAACCATTGTGTGAGAACGGATAGGGAAAGAGTGGCAGAACTCCCTTCGGTGTCTGGAAAGGGGGGAGTCGACCACACACCCAACAATTAGTGGCATTGCTGGTCTGGTGTGAATAGTGTAACATGCGGATAAAAGTATTGTTGCGCATTGCAAGGCGATAAGATAACTCGTGAGGAGGTAGTTCACTAAATGTGTGCTCTACTGTATCATTAGAGGAAAAATGTACAAGCGAACCAAGAGGAGGAAAAAATACATGTAAAACATAACTTATGCATGTGATCGTAAGACTCAGAAATAACATAAACAATAACGTAATAATGCATCTGCTGCGCAGATTTTTACAATAACGTATTTTCTTGGAGTTTCGTCTAACTCTCTCACTATGGGGGTCTATCTCATACATGTCAGGAACCTGTCTAACCGCTTCACCCGAGAGGGACTTAAACAATTAAACTGTCTGACTTGCTAGACCTCAATTTTAATTTATACTCCTGCTGCTGAGTTTTCTCTAACAGGGGAAGTTTAGAGTCAGTATCGGGGCAGTCCTTGAGAACGGGGCAGTCCTTGAAAAAAGTCTTTGGACGGAGTCCATGGAAACGCTTGATGTGGCTGGAGTGTAGCCAGCCCTTCCGGCCTTCTAGTTTCACGGCGGTCCTTGTGGTCATCAGAACAAGTTTCGGCTCCTTCCAGCGGGGCTCCAGCGGGCTTGATCGATCAAAATTGCGGATCAAGACAAAATCGCCTGGAACGACCTCGTGTGGTTTCACTTGAGTGTTGTCTGGAAAGGCAGCCGCGACCTGTGAACGACAAGAGAGTAGTGCAGACATCAAGGAAGCTAGGTAATCTGTCAGCATATTACTGTCAACATCGGTAATTTTACGTGGCATAGGTGTACCCCACATGTTTGGGGGACGACCAAATACCACTTCATAAGGTGACAGACCTGAGCGGGAGTGGGCGACCATTCTCATATAAAAAAGGGCAACCGGCAGTGCTACCATCCAATCTACACCTTTCTCGGCACAAACCTTTGCAATACGTATTTTCAGAGTCTGATTATGTCTCTCAACGAGGCCATCTGCCTCGGGGTGTCGTACGCAGTGGAACTTCCACTGGTACCCTAACAAAAGTGATACTTGTTTCATGAGTTCTGATGAGAATGGCTGTCCGTTATCTGAATACACGACCCTGGGCAAACCATAGCGTGGGAAAAACTCACGAACAAACTGCCTGGCAGTGGTCGCGGCAGTGTAATCTGGGACTGGATATGCTTCCGTCCATCTGGACAAAGCGCATACAACTACGAGGACATACTTGAAACCTCGACATCGATCCATCTGAATATAATCCATCTGGAGGACTTCAAAAGGGTGGTCAGGAGGATGGAATCCACCTTGTTCCACCGGAACACCTTTACCTGGATTGAACTGACAACAGATCATGCAGGTACGTACTTTCTGCTTCGCTGCTGCTCGTAAATGCTTGTTAAACCAAAGGTTCTGGATACTGTCTAACATGGCTTTTTCTCCTAAATGTGCTGGACTATGTGCTATATTAATAATGACTTGAACCATAGAATCTGGGAGAAACCATGTGGCTTTTCCCTTCGTCAACCATCCCTGATCTGTCTGGACCCCTCCTTGTTCAGACCATTTCTTGATTTCGTCTGGGGTAGCATGTGTCTGTATGTCTAGTACGTCTTGTGTAGGGTCCTTAACTGTCATACAAGTCGTCTGATCTGGAACGTCTGTCTTTGTCATGATAACTGGAATGTCTGAAGCCTGAGCTGTAAGCTTGGCTGTTCGATCTGCTAGATCGTTACCTTGGGAAATAGTGTCAGTGACTTTCGTATGTGCTTTGCACTTCATAATGGCAATAGCTGTCGGAAAATGTATTGCTTCTAACAGAGCTTGAATGAGGGGGCCATGCTGAATCTTGGCTCCATGAGAGGTCATGAAACCTCTTTCTTGCCAGAGTACTCCAAAGTCGTGTACGACTCCGAATGCATAACGTGAATCTGTATATATGTTTACTTTCAGGTTCTTGGCTCGTATGCAGGCTTGGGTAAGAGCGATGAGCTCTGCTGCTTGAGCAGACAAGGTGTCAATACGATGTGTTTCTATAACTTCAGTTTCAGTAGTCACTGCATACGCGGCTACTAACTCTCCTGTACTTGTTCTCATACATGAACCATCCACGTAAAGTGTCAGGTCGGGATCAGGTAATGCAATATCCGTCAAGTCTTGTCTTGGTTTTGTCATGGTGTTAATAACTTCCACACAGTCATGTGTGGCAGGGTTTGATGTAATCGAGGGTAACAGTGTAGCAGGATTTAAAATGTTGCAGCGTCTGATTTCTATGTGTGGCTGAAACAGTGTCAGTTCGTATCCTGTTAAACGTGCAATTGTCAGGTGCTGAGTCTGTGTTCGGTTTAAAAGAACTTCCACGGAGTGTGGAACTTGTACTGTCAGGGAGTGTCCTAACACTATGGAATCACTTTGTCTGATAGCTAGAGCTGTGGCTGCAACTGACTTGAGGCACGCAGGCAGAGCCTGGGCTACTGGATCTAATGTGCTAGAAAAATAAGCACAAGGCTTGTGTTGTCCTGCTTGATCTTGTGTGAGAACAGATAATGCTGTACCATCACGTTCAGTAACAAAGAGTGTAAAAGGTTTACTATAGTTTGGTGTCGCTAACACAGGTGCATTACATAAAGCTTTCTTTAACTCATTGAAAACGAGTGTATGTTCCTGGGTCCAAGGGAGGACAGTCAATGTGGCTGCCTCCTGTGTTGTCAACTGTATCAGTGGTTTGGCTAGATATGCATACTGAGGGTTCCATTGTCTGCAGTAAGAAGTGAGGCCGATAAAAGCTTGTACCTCCTTCTGTGTCTTGGGCTGTGGAAGATGTGCTATTAACTGGATACGGTCAGGTGTCAACTGTCTACCCCTCTTGGACAACAAGTGTCCAAGGTATACCACTTGTTGGACACAGAATTGCAGTTTCGAAGGGGACACCTTGTGCCCCATTTCTGCCAGAAAATACAAGACTGTCAGTGACGCACGTTCGCAGTCACGTTCTGTACGGGCTGTGATCAATAAATCATCGACATACTGGAGCAGGGCAGTGTCAGTTGGCATGTGAATACTGTCTAGTTGTCTTTTAAGTGCTTGACTGTAAATACTAGGACTTTCTGTGAAACCTTGAGGAGCACGTGTGAATTTATAGCTTCTTCCATTTAAACTGAATCCGAAAAGAAACTGGCTGTCTGGATGAATGGGGACACTAAAAAATGCGTTCTTGAGATCAATAACAGTAAAGAACTCTGCTTCGGAATCAATGGCAGTCAATAGGGAAGAGATATCTGGAACCACTGGATACTGGGGTATGATACATTTATTGAGTTCTCGAAGGTCAATTACTAATCGATAAACTGGAGGTGCATTTGGATCAGTACGTTTAAGAATCGGAATGATAGGAGAATTACATACATTGGAGTCAGTTTCTACAACTACTCCTTGAGCAATGAGCTCGTCAATAATTTTCGATAAGGCTGCTACAGCCTCAGGTGGTAACTTGTATTGTCGGATTCGGGGTAATACAACACCTTGTTTCAGAGTGACACGATATGGTGTAATGTGCATACAACCTACATCAGTTGGACCTTGCGCCCATAAATGCTGTGGTACATTCAGTAATCTTGGATCAAAATCTCGTAACACATAATGACCTTTAAAATCACGTAAAAACAATCTCACTCCTTTCGGAGAACAGCAAATAACAGCTCCTAATTCTTTCAATGTTTTAATACCAAGTAAATTTTCTGGACATGATTTCGTAAGTAACAAGTCTGTAGTTCGGGACAATGGACCAACTTCTAGGGAAACTGGTTTCGATATTTCATTAACAATAGGGTTTCCTGAAAATCCCAGGGAAACATTTCTTGAGCCTGAGAGCGGAGCCCCTGGAACCTCTTCATGACTGATGGTAGTCCTACTTGCCCCTGTATCAATCAGAAACTTTCTGTCTTTCCCTAATACTTGACTGTGTACGTAGGGACTCTCTTGATCTACAGGAATCTCGATGAGAGGCAAGCCAACCTCCCTCTCTAGGCTGTTTCATGAATACTGCTGATATTCTGGATAATCTGACTGTGCGTACTGGTACATCTGCTGTGTAACGTGTTGTGTGGCAGCTATAGGCTGCGGTACTGTAACTGTCTGTTGTGCGTTCTGCGGTGGTTGCGTATTCTGCGGAACATGTTCTTGTCTAGGAGGACGCGGTCTCTCTTTCGTCTTACCTGTAGCTATGTTGTGCTTCAGAACTGCACATTCGTTTATATAATGACCTGGCTGTTTACAATAATTGCATGTCCCTTTAACGGGAGCTGCAGAATGACTAGTTTGATTCGTACCCCTCTTCTGACTATCTGCTGGAACAGACTGTGCAACTAGTACTTTCATTTTCGTGTCTTTCATACGTCTTCTTTCGTGTTCTTGCTCTTCCCTGATTCTATTCTGGTGGTACTGTAGCATCTGTAACATTTGGGATGGGGTATTAGCTTGCCAGGTACTCTCGACTTTTAATACTCGATTTTTAACTTGCGGTAAAGAATTCTCAACTAGTTTAGTAACAAAAAGATGTGGATACGACTCACTACTTGTTTTCAAACCGCTATTAATAATGAAACATTTCTCAAATCTGGAATAGAAATCACTAGTGTCTTCATCTTGTTTCTGTTTACAGGCTGAGATGGCATCCCAGTCTTCCTTTTTCGTGGCTAGTAATCTTGGCAAGACCTGTATTAACAACTCGGGCAATGCTTTGGCTTTTTCCCAGAGACCGGTACCTGGAACTCGTGTATTATCTTCGTTCTCTAACGCGGTCCAGTCAATCTTTTTCTCTCCCACCTCCCATTCTTTTTCCTTGAGTTTTTCATATATGGCCGCAGGCAGCAAGACCTTTAACATTTTGATGATATCAGGATACGTGTATTCTCCCATACGGAGCATGTCTTTTAATTCTCGATGGAACCCTGCTGGATCTTTATCGTGACAGGGTACTAACTTTTTCATTTCTAGTAGTTCTATTTTCGTTAAAGGGGTGTAAACAAATACTCGTTCGAGGTTACCCCCCGTTCCCTTAACTGGATGCACTTCTCGCAACGGATTCTGTCTGTCTATGTAGAATGGGGGGGGAACAGGAACAAAATGTGGAGTCAGGAACGTTCTGTATTTGTGGCGCTGTTCTAAAATGACGCTAATTAAGTCGGTACCTAGACCTTTCCATCGGTTTAGGAGTAACTCGTTCAATACATTATATAAGGGACCTGGATCAGAATGCTGACTCTCGTACAGTATAATGAGATGCTGGATCATGTACATACCCACCAGTCGCTGCTCGGCTGGGGGCAGTTTCAGAAACATTTGAGCCACTACTTCGTCTGAAAACGTGGGAGAATCACTAATCCATCGGACTGCTGATCGGGCTAGTTCTTGTTCATGCATGGTACTAAGCTCACTGTAACCTATTCGTAGTTTCAGAACTTTATCGGTAGCCTGGAATAAATGTTCAAGAGAACACTGTTCTGGTACGGGAGGAGGAAAAGCTTTCTTTTAGTCTAGACGTGTCTGTCTATCAAAAGGTCGGGTCCTACCTACATACGCTATTCTTGTGGGATTCTCGGTGTCTACATCTTCGTCTAAAGAGTCATTCTCTTTCTCGGCTACTCTACTTGCTTTCTCCCTCTCGTGTATGCCTATAATTTCTTTACGAATCTTCCTGTACATAGTTTCTATACAATTTTGTGTCTTGTGTTTTCCATCTGCTATATTGTTACTCCATCTTATCAGGACTTTCATCTCTTCTGGATCTTTATCAGGGTGATCCTGTTCTCTTATTAAACAATTTATTAAAAATTGCAAAATCATGCTTTGAGTCTCGACTTTTCTGTGTGCCATAGCTTCGTGAATACTTTCTGGTTTATCCCCTGTTCGGATGAAATGATATATTCTGTCTAAGTGTTCTTCCATTTCTGATATGGTAATCAAAAAGTTTGCAACTCGTCGTAAACGTACGGAGTATATTATCATGTGATCTTCGCCTGGCACTGGGTCATATCTGCAATCAGTAAGGTACCTTTTGAGGGCTTCGTACGTAGCCACTTTTGGCGTACGCTGTAATGCTGCGTCTCTCAGCGTCAGGCGTTTCGTGGGAGGCGGGGTGATAGGAATACCTCCCCCTGCTTCTCCGGAACTAGAATCGTCAATTAATACTGAATGTGCGGCTGCTGGTAACGTAACTGGTAAAGCAGGCGTACGTAATGTGGGTTGGTCCTGGGGTACGGGCACATGAACAGGATTCCCGGGACCCATGGCTGGAGGCACAGTAATTACGTTATTAACAGGGTGCTGAGGTTGAACTTGAACAGGCAGAGTAGGATCCGTATTAGCATATTCTGGGACAGTGTCGTCTAAATAGGAAGAAAGGAAAATTTCAGCTGCGGTCGGTTTATGACGTAGCTTAATCGGGACCAATGGTGGCGGTAAATTACAAGGTGCTTCCGGGGTCGCCTTCGGCAAACCCTCGGCGAGAAGGGGATACATACCTTTAATAAGGGCATTTCTTTGTCTGTCTGATTGTTCTGCTCTAACTCGTTCACCTTCTTCTAGCAATTCCCTTTCTTGGGCTTTTTCTGCGGATTCCCTACTTAATTCTGCTTTTCTGAATTCTTTTTCGGTTCTTTTATGCGATTCTTTACGCCATAATTCTATGGCATCTTTCTGGGATTGTCTGGCTTTCTTTTTCCATAATGCTTCTTCTACTCTCATGATGCACTCGGCATCCCATGTTCCTGAAACAGGCCATCTATATTTCTCTTCGAGATCTTTAGTGTAGTCGACCCATAAATCTAGATACAGTATGGCATCTAAGCCATGCTTATGATACATGAAATGTCCAGGACTGTCCCTGGGAGGGACAGGAACTGATTCTTCGAGTAACCCTTTTCTGGTTTTTATCTGACGTAACTTTGAAAACAGAGGCATATTTGAACGTACTTGAACTTGAACACAATACACAATAAACACAGTAATGAATAGCAAAACAAATCACTCATACCACGACATCAGAGACACATTAATAACAGTTCGAACAGAATACTACCTGATACATTGAAAACACAATACTTGAATTCCTCGAGAACAGACTTACTAGAATTACTAAATGCACTGCTAAAACAGTACAGAACATACCGGTCTCCTAAAGAGACACGTCATACCGTATCCACCTAGGTGAACACGTCGGACCGGATCTGTGTACCCAAACCCGTCGGACCGGGCACAAATTAATGAACCCGTCTAGATACGTCCCAGCAACGGTACTCACCGGGAAGCAAAACTGAAGGCCTTGGACTGGACTGGACTGCTACGACGTCTGGTTACTGCTACGCACTACGCATGCGCCTCGGGCTTCGGAAACAGGTGGGCCTCCGGATACCTCGGACCTTGCTCTCTCGGCTTGGGCTCTGGTCGGAACGATCCGCCTTCCTCACCGCCTCGTCTGGATGCCGGACCGCAGTCTCCGTCTCCTCCGTGGGCCTGAGGGAGACTTGAAGCAGAAATATCTGCACGTGCACAGTAGGGGTCCGTCACGGCTGTAGAAGGGTCAGGGGGCCTGCGTTACATCGCCGGCGCGTGGGGAAGGGGCTCGTACCTATTCGGGCACCATTTATGTGGTAAATAAATAAATAATTACCGGTACTATTTTTCTATGCATTAACTGAAAAAGGATAGCTCAATAAATAAGAGGCAGAATCCGTTGTATCCGAGTCATAAGGGCTTTAATTAGATAGCTCGAGCTAATGGACCATCGGGTTCCATCACCTGCGAAGGTTCAGGAAGGGACAGACACAGGACAAAGGGAAGTCGCGCAGCGCCTCATATTAACATCATACAGTATATATAGTAAAACAGTACAATTGCATTGAATACAGTAGGCGTAACAAGTGACAAACGGAAGATAAGAACATATGGGCGTAAAAAGAAGGCGTGCACAGGGCGTGCACAGAGACATGTGATGTAAACGTCACAGGAGTGTCATAAGTGGGTGGATACATGGAGGGGGCTACCTGGGCAGCTGGAACCTTTAACCTACTGGTGCGCGCAAACGGGCCATGACGTGTAACTGGGGAGAGCTGGGGGCTCTGACTTCTAGCACTAGAAGAGGAGACTAAAGTCTGGGATGTCAGAACGACCCGTACCTATAGCATATCTGGTATCTCGTGTTTGGAGTACATGTTGCTTGAATCTAAAAGTCATCAGGGCAAAGGCTATTTGTCATTAAGGCTAGTGCATGCATATATGTCTTTAAGTATCGCGTGTGCTATGAATCTTCTATGGATACTAATTCAGTAATTCTCTTGCATGGAGACAGGAAGACTAGACTATAGATGAAGATGTTTATACGGTTCGTTAGCTAGGAATGCGAAGCCGGGGAGCTGAACTGATAACTAGAGGCATAACATATTCTTGGCAGACAGGCAGGCAGGCCAGGCCGGGCACCGCGCTGCTTGGCAGAAAGTAAGTGAAGGGTCAGGGACTTGGGAGGGGCTGCATCGCTCCTCGGAGCAGGTTTCAGGAGACTTGATGCTCGAATCTGGTGTCCGGGCCCTGTGAGGCCTAGAAAAAGGGACAACTCGATGATTTAATGTGCACAATGTAAAGACGTTGGCAACATAGGCCTAATACTTGTTGCTTTAAGAAGGACTGGATAACTGGCATACTAACGTTGGACACAACTATAATTGCGTCTTTATTCGGTCAAGGGGGCAAATATGCATATCAATCATGCACATATAACATATGATGGGGAACACGTAGGGACACATGACAGGGCAAAATTCAATTTTCCTCAGATGAATAAGATAGTCCTAGGTTTCTCTCTTGGGTGATGGGGGTAAGTGTGAGTCCTAGGTCCCACAGCAAGGACTTCTTTACAAAAATCACTACTTCGATCTTGACTGAGTTGAGCTTGAGGCAGCTGGACTTCATCCAGGTGGCCACTGCAGTCAGGCAGGTGAAGATGATTCTTGTTCTAGCCATCTTGTCTGTGAGGGACAGTATTCGTTGTGTATAATCTGCGTAGGTGAGCATGTTGATGCTGTGTATTCTGATGGTGTTGGCCAGTGGTGTCATGTAAATGTTAAAAAGGGTTGGGCGTAGTGAAGATCCATGGGGGAATCCACTGATGAGGTTTCTGGTTTTCGAAGTGTAAGGTGGCATGTGGACTTTCTGGGTTCTTCCAGTTAGCAGAGAACAGATCCAGGTGGGGGCTGGTCCTTGTATGCCGGTCTTATGCAGCCTTTTGATCAGGGTGAAGTTGAAAGCTGCTGAGAGATCGAGCAGGATGAGGGCTTCTGTTACCCCTCAGTCGAGCATCATCCGGATGTTGTCTGTTGCTACGATGAGGGCTGTCTGCATGCTGTGGTTGGATCTGAAGCCTGATGGTGTTGTGTGTAGAAGTTGTAGTTCATAATGGTAGTCTGCAAGTCACTTATTGATTGTTTTTTCATGACCTTGGCTTGGTATGGTAAGACGCAGATTGGGTGGTAGATTGCTACCTGGACAGGGTCTGCAGAGGGTTTCTTTAGTAGTGCATTGACTGATGCATATTCCAGGCTTCCGGGAAGACGGCAGAGGCGATGTAGGTGTTTAGGATGCAGGCAAAAGTGTTGCCACTAGGAGAGGTATGCATGTTGTAGATGTGGTGAGGGCAAGGATCCACTAGGGATCTGTAGAGTATCGTTCTTATGATGGTGGTTGTCTCTTTTGTGGTGATTGGTTTCCATGTGGTCATGACGTTTCCTGTGTTTTCCATCTGTAGGCTAGTGGCTAGGCTGCTGGAGTTCATTGGGGGTTGAAACTGTTGTAGATAGTTGAGATTGTGTTGCTGAAGCAGTCTGAGTGGTTGTCACATAGCTCTTGAGTGGGGGTGATGTTGTTCTTAGTGGTTGTTAGGGAATGAAGTTCTTGATGACTGCGAGATGAGTTCTATGAGCTGAGTGTTAGCGTCGTAGTGTGGATTTGTATGTGATCTTGTTAGATTCATTCCAGTTGACTCTCCATTCTAATTTTAGTTGTTTGCAGTATCTCGGGTTGATCGAAATTCCTATGTGTACCAGTTAGCCTGCTTTTGAGTTCTTGCCTGGTACTTTTGCTTGCTGGGTGCCAGGGCATCGGTACAGTCTGATATCTATTTGTCGAAGGGATTGATGTCTCTGGCGAGGTCTGTGATGCGTTTGGGCTGGGTCTCATGTAGGGTGTGTGACCAGTTTGTTTCCATGATGTTGTTCTAGCTTCAGTGGGCCTGATCTGTGGCGGTGGCTCTTTTGTTGCATGGGGTGTTGATCTGGAAGTTGACAATGGTGTGGTCAGATAAGTGGCGTGGTGGTATCCATCTTGATGCTGTTAAACAAGGCAAAAACTGGCTCAGGGTGTGTCCAGCAGTGTGAGTGGGTCTGGCGAGGTGTTGCACCAGTCCGATATTCCCTAGCCTTTCGAGGAGTATGGCTGTGGTAAGGTTAGGTTGATCTTCCAGGTGGTAGTTGAGGTCTCCTAGAAGGATGTAGGCTTTGAAATCGATGGCGAGAGGGGCAATGAAATCTATGATGTTGTGGAAGTTTGCTTGTGGTCCGGGTGGGGTGGTGGACTAGGATTCCATTCAGGATGAGATTGGCAGAGATTCGTAGTTTGAAGTGCAGGTGCTCCTTGTAGGTGGTCTCATTCTCTACTAAGGTGGTGAAGTTGATGGCTTCCTTCAAAATGATGACAATTCCTCCTCTGGGTTTGTGGTGGCAGTCGCGTCTTTTGATATTCTATTCAGCTGGGATGGCCATGGCAATGTCAGGAGTCGACGCTGAGGTCACCCATGATTCCATAAGGAAGAGGGTCTCTTTACCCTCTGTCTTTGGTGCTGTCTCTCATTTTAGGGACCTTTGTCCGGCCCCTGTCCTCACCTGCCTCCTCCCAGTACCTCTACAGTCCGGCCCAGGTTCCCTACTCTGATGGATGCCCACTCCCTACCCACCAACAGCACAGCTCTTTTCTTGTTGGCTAGTGCACCTCTCTTTCCTGACTAGGACGGGGCAGCAATAATCTGTTTTAGAATCAAATTGAATGAATTACTGGATTTCACCAGAACTCCTCGGCGCTGAACTTTTCGGGGTTGGGAGGAGCAGGATGTTTATCACCTGACATCAAATGCTTTAAAACCCTTGGAGCAGAAGAAATCTAGTTTTGTTTACAGGCTGCAGACACTCTCAGCAACAGACAATATATTGTTTTTTATATTATAGGTGTTAATATTACCCAATTGAATTTACTCCGTTTATCGTCCTCTGAAGAGCAAACAGGCACATGCATCAAAGCTTTTAGCGATTGCAAACGGTGCGATTCTCAAAAATCGTCCGTTTGCGATCGCAAAATTAGCTTTTGGGATGCATCAAGGGTCAAGGCCCTCGCAATTTGAGAGTTCTCAAATTGCGATTGCATTTAAGGAATTGCATTTTGCGATTTGTTAAATGCAATGCAAGAACCACTTTGAAGTAGCGATTTCGCTACTAGGGGTTGCAAATTACCATGAAGTTGAACTTCATGGTAATTTGCAAAAACTTTGAAAAATGCACTAAGGTGCATTTTTCCAAGTTGTAGGTCACACACACACACACATGTCCTTGGGACATGTGTGTGCGCAATATTTGTGCACAGATCAATTTCAGGGGTGTAACAGGGTGTCCTTTTGACACCCTTGCACCCTTGAAATTGCATGCGCAATTTGCGACTCGCAAATAAGGAATGTGTTGGAATCGCTATTTTTATAGCGATTTCTACATGCATAGGCTTTTGCGAGTCCTTAATTACGATTCCTTAATAATTGCAATTAAGGACTCACAAAATCTTAGCTTGATGCATGTGCCTGAAAGAGCTGTGTTGGCCTTTACTAAATTACAACTTCTTATGAACTGCAAGACCAACCAAATGTCAGCAGCAAGCACTTAACTCAGTGAGCTACCTGCTATGCAAACAGTCGACCCATAGATGCTTTTCTATCTGACACAATTTGAGAGCTGCTGACAGACACAGCCATGAGAACTGGAAATCAAGAACCATAGCCATTTATGACATGGCCGCCTAACAAAGGTCCTGTCAGGCAGAAATCATGACACATTTTCAGTAAGATATCTTTGTAAATGTGCTCCATTTAGATTAGGTGTATGTAAATGTGTCTTATTTGCAAATCCTGTAAAAATGTCTAGTACTCGCCCTGCTGCCACTCTGCTTCAATTGCTGAAGCACCAGAGCCATGTGCCTCGAAGCCAGGGGGAATATTCATTATTCTGACTGTCTGACCTCAGAGCAGGCGCACCCCTCCAGAGATCCCAGCCGGAAGAGCTGCAGGGGGGCCCCTGACCACCGAGGGCCTGGAGCCCTAACACCACCACGGCTCATCACTTCTGCAGGGGGGCTCTGATCTGGTTTCACGCAGCGCTCCGGCCGTGCGCACGCGCGATGCGTCTTCCTCCCCGGGCCCTGACTCAGGGCTTCTCCGCCGTCGAGGGACTGCGCAGGAAGACGTTAATCAGAAGCGACCGAGCTGCTGTCTCGGCTCCTACTGCATAAGTAATGCATAATTTCCCCCTAACACAATGCATGCAGCGATCCTGACAGCTCTGCAAACGCGCTGTAACCGAGCTGTGAATGTCCCTGATTCTGGTGTGCTGCATACCAGAGGCCCAATTATGCATAGGTCACGCTGTGCCCGTTTGTGTCCCTGGGGCACAGTGTGTAATACTGTCCTTGTGGCTGTCGAGCGCCAGAAATTGAGACTGGCGCTGCAGGGGGTGAGAGACGGACTCCCCATGGGGACATTAACCTCCGGTTCCCTTCAAGGTTACATGCGAGATGACCCATTCCACGGCACCTTGCACGTGCACTAACATAGCCCACCAGCCAGTTCCCTTGTGGAGATTCCAGTTGGCAAGTTCTAGATGGGTCCTGCTGGGTCCGTTTCACACATTCCAGGTGGGCATCTGGAAATCTGAAATGCTGTGGAGCAGAATCCAGTTTTGCTTTGAAACTGGTTAATGCTGTCTAATGGGGGCACCTAGTTTCAGTTTTTTTAAGCTGTTTTTTAAAGCTGTAGAACCCTTATATTTCCCTGCTCGATACATAGGGTAAAAAGCGAAAAACTAGTTGGGGCAGATTTACAAGCCCCTTGCGACATGTTTACAACAGCGTTGTGTCACTTCTGTGACGCAGCGGCGTCGTAAACAATGCGTCACAATGCAACAGATTTACTGTGTGACCAATCTAGGGAGATGTGTCACGTTGTAAAGCCCTGCGCTACATTATACCTACGTCAGGTATAAAGTATGCAGGGGGGGGCGTTCCGTCGCAAGGAATCCCTGTAAAAGTGACACATTTAAATCTACAAGATTTCACTGAGTCACTTTTCCGTCCATGCTGCGTCACTCCTTACGCCTGCTTGAAGCAGGCGTAAGGAGTGACGCAGCATTTTAGGTATAGGGCGCCCCAGAGCATTGCTGGAGCTGCGTCGCACTTGTGACACGACTCCAGCAATGCGCTGCCCTTACGCCAGAAAATGCGACATGCATCTGCTATCCATGCGCCACGGTGCGGCGCATTGTAAATGCGATGCATCCGTGGTGGCGCAAGGTTGTTCTTGCATGTCGCATCTTTACTGGCGCATCCCTGCTAATATGCAGCGATGCACTAGTCCTCGTAAATCTGCCCAATTATGTCCTAACGAGATCCATCAGAACCTGGGTATACTTTGTTGTGTGAAATTACACCAGGGTTTCGGAGAATAGTACACAGACCTTAATTTGTGAAATATAGAGTGCCGGTGCCATAGCACTGCTCAAAAGACAGAGACCAGTGCTATTAAAAGTCCAGTGCCGAATACCAAGGCTGCTAGCCCTGAATCTACCTCGAGCCGCTTTAGTCAACCACATACACCAATTGCCCCTTTAGCTCACCCTGGCAGGTGCTGCTTCCTCCCTGTTGGCGGTTTTTCCATCATCTCTATCTTCTTCTTTGCGGTTTGTGTGTTTTCCCCTTTCCTGCTCTCGTGGAATGTCAAATAAGTGCCAGTGCGCCCCACCTGCCCCAAAAATGAGTGCCGGAGGGCCCCACCGGCAACCACTGGCTCAAATTAAGAACTGAGAATGCTTACTTGAACCCCACAAAGCTCATATCTTGGGTTGCAGGCCAAAATGGCCTCTGGTTGTTTGAAAATATCTTCAACAGCAAAGAGCAGCTGGGTGAACCATCAATGTTTTGGTGATTTTGTGTGAGGTTTAGGGCTCTTTGATGTTCTTGATTGCATCTGGAAGAGCATTCCACAAAATAGAGGCCAGAACAGAGACGGCCTGCCCTCTTTTTACAAGTAATAATAATAATAATACATTTGTAGAGGGCATAGCTACTCCTTGCGGAGTGTCCCAGCACTAGGAACTGCCACAGAGAAAGAAAAATTGCTCAGTCCAATAGCGGGATCACTTTGAACGAATAGGCCAAGTCTTTAGTTTATCCCTATACAGAGGTTCGGAGGGAGCTTGCCAGATTTCCAGAGGCCGGACACTCCGGGCTTTAGCAGCCAGAAGGCCAAAGGAGCTGCCTCCTGCTTTGGCCTTTTTACATTTAGGATTGGTGGCCCTTTTGACTTCAGCCGATGTCAGGTTTCTAGTAGGTGCACAGGGTTGCACCATCAGCGGAAGGTAGTGAGGGCCTTGAAAGGAGAAGGCCTTAAAGGTGTAACACAACAGGACTCTTTGCCTTACCGGGAGCCAACGTATCTCCCCCAGAGCAGCTCCAATAGAGGCGCGCCTAGAAAGCGTCAAAGAGAGCGAGCCTCGGCGTTCTGGATTCGTTGCAATTTGTTAAAAGAGAACTGTCGCACCCCCAGATATAGAACATTGCAATAGTCCAGCCTTGATATATATCACCAGTGTCTGGATCTGAGTTTTTTGGGCGGCGCCTGGCAGTAGATGGAGTACTTTCCTCAGAGACCTCAGTATCTCAAAACATCTCCTGCGAGGGTAGTGATCTAAGCATTGAAGGACAGCTTATCATCGAACCAGAGGGCATATTACCAACGGTGGCGATTGGCAATTATCGGCTGCTAAGCGGTGATAATTCTATCTCTATATTAGCAAGCTGTTTCTAGCGATGGTGATAGCGAGCGGTTTGGGGCCCGCTTTGCATGTCAGCAATATTTATTGCTAATGACATGCAAAGTGGGCGTTCCCAACCTGTTAGTGACTGAAAGCAGTCGCTAACGTTGCTATCACCTATTAGCAAGGCAGGCGTAGCGATGGAAATATTCCCGCTATCGCCAAAAACTAACGCCTGCTCAGACCAGTTTTTAGCCATGTTATCCAATGGGAGGTGGATAACATGGCTAAGAGCATTTCGTCGCTAATGCGTGAATATCGCTGTATTCTCAGCGATATTCACGCATTTCGCCGCTATCGCCGGATATTTTAGCACAATGGAGAAAAACGTTGCTAATAGCATGTTTTCTCCGTTAACATATCCAGCGATAGGCAGCGATAAAAAAATCGTCGCTAAGCCTATTTAGCGATAATTATCGCTACTTGTTGGTAATATGCCTCCAAGGCCCTTTTGACACCAGCTGATCTCAGATTCGTAGTAGGTGCATAGGTTTGCACCATCAGCTAAAGGTAGTGAAAGGAGAAGGCCCTAAAGGAGTAACACTGTGCTTTAAACAGGACTCTTTGCCATACCGGGAGCCAACGTATCTCCCACACTGCAGGTCTAATAGAGGCGTGCCCAGAAAGCTTCAACAGTGCGTGAGCCTCCGCGTTCTGGATCCGTTGAAATCTGTTAAAATGGAACTGTCACACCCCCAGATATAGAAGATTGCAATAGCCCAGCCTTGATATCACCAGTGCCTGGATCTGAGTGTTTTGGGCGGCGTCTGGCAGTATGGGGAGTACTTTTCTCAGAGACCTCAGTATCCCAAAACACTCGCCCTGCGAGCGTAGTGATGTGAGCATCGAAGGACAGCTTATCATCGAACCAGATGCCTTAATCTTGGCCCGGGGTAGAGGACCTTGGACATCAGACCACCAGGCATTGAAACAGATATAAACATGTGTGCCTAGGACCAATACCGCCGTCTTCCCGGCATTCAGTTTTAGACAGTTTGCTTCCATCCATGCTGTTACTTCTGATAGGGATATAGAGAGGGAGGAAGCCCCAGTGTCGCCATACTGTGACAAAGTGATAGCAATTTGTGTGTCATTGGCGTATAAGATAATAGAGAACCAACCTGGCTATCTCCTTCGTCTCAAAGTTTACTCAATGTGGTGAATCCACCCCACCCCACTTGCCTCCCCATAGATTTTTTAAGTTCCTCCCATTGGTTGATTTTTACCAGGCAAATTGGCAATTCACCACAGAGCAAGTTTATTTGCAGATTTATTGGGATTTGGATAGGAGTCAGTCAGTCTTCCATGAGCATGGCCTTTCCCGCTGCCGGTTGACAGGGCTGCAGTTGATTCCTTACCATGGTGATCATCAGAGATCTGCACCTGAAAGCACTTTTGAGGACATGTTTTGATTATTCTGGTCCATGCACAGGGCTGTGTGGTGCGACTTGCATGGTGTGAGGCTTCTCAATGGAATGTTGTGTAGGACATCATTTTTGATTGGACAGCGTGGAGGTGATTTAAAACAATGGACCTTTAGCTCCTTGAGATTCAGATCAGCGTCATTGTGGCCGAAGGCCTCGCGGGTTGATGGTGAACCTCTATGTCCTGTGGTCTGATCGTTTTTCATTGATAAGCGGTACTTTGAGCTTGGCAGTGCTATCAAGATCATGGCAGTGATTTCATGAATGAGACCCAAGTACACAGAACATCTGGGCTGGGTTTTGGGTGTAGCATGTGGTGCAGCTTTGCCTGCACTGTCCAGGTGCTTTTTTGTGGTGTATATTTATTAAACAGGAGTCTCCCCCCCTCACCTCTGCCCAGTCCTCCGACTAAACAAGGTATTTGCAGACCCCACTCCTGTGCATCTGAGGCTGGTACCTTGTGCCAGCTGCTTCTCCACTGTCTCTCTCGCTCTTGCTGCATTCTCTCAAGTTTAATTAGCTGATTTTGCCATTGTGTTTCTCTGCTTTGCCTTTGTTCTGCCTTATTTTACTGTATTGTTTTTCTGTTTTGCCTCTGTTTTTGTCCAAAGGCAAGCTCATCTGTGCCCAATTCTGCACTGCTAATTTCAACTGTAGGAACGCTTATCCCCCCTCCCCCACCCACCACAACCTGCTTGCTCACAACTCCGGACCCTGCTCTCCACGCTGCCACCGCGCTGCAACAAACATTATTGAAGGGCCATTTTCCTGCACCACCTGCACATTATTCTGCAATCTGCAACACCCACTGCTCTCAAGATCTGGGACCTGCTCAGTGTCCATACACTGGGCCTGCTCTTCCTCACAGAGAACTGACAGACCCCCACGCCAGCCCCCAACATCACTACCACTAACCCTCCCAGCTACAAGATCATCAGAGAGGGCAGACAACACAATCTTAGCAGGGAAATCACCCTCATCTGAAAGGGCCATCAGCTGCACCACAGCCTTGGACCACCCCTGCACCCCCTCCAGTAGCATAGACCACCTATAGCTTCACAGCACAGTTCATTTCACCCTCATCTACAGACCCCCAGAAATGTGCAAAGACTTTGCAAACACTATTACAGACTTAGCTGCACCCCTTGTCCTTGACTCCAGTGCCTTCATCCTCCTTAGGACCTACATTTTCACTGCAAAGACTGAACAGACTTGATCACGTCAATGCATACTTTTACAACGCATACCATTACAACGCATTTTTTACAAAGCAAAATCCTTTACAACGCATTCCATTACAACGCATACCATTACAACGAATTTTCCAAACACTACCATTACAACGCATTCCATGACAACGCATACTACCTTTACAACACATACCATTACAACGCATACCATTACATTGCATGTATGGGACGTATTGGATAGTATGGGGGTAAAAATTAAAATTCTAACTCCAGGGGGTGCAACAGTAGGGTAAGTGTTGGATAGTGTAGGGGTAAAAATTACTATTCTAACTCCAGGGGGTGCAACAGTAGGGTAAGTGTTGGATAGTGTAGGGGTAAAAATTACAATTCTAACTACAGGGGGTGCAGCATTAGGGTAAGTTTTGGATAGTGTAAGGATACTATGCGTTGTGATGGTATGCGTTGTGATGATATGCATTGTAATGACTGCGTTGTAATGACATGCGTTGTGATGGTATGCGTTGTAATGGTATGCGTTGTAATGACTGCATTGTAATGGCATGCGATGTAATGGATCTTGCGTTGTAAAAGTTTAGTTGTAATGGTAGTGCGTTGTAAAAGTTGCGTTGTAAAGGTTGTTTCCCCTCTACTCGAAGAACTGGATAACCCTGCCTCATCCAATGCATAAAAAGAACTCTCTTGCTCCGCCAGACACCTCTTGGACCCAATTTTAACCACCTTCAAAAACATCTCAGTCATGTCAGGACCACACACACACAGTTATCGATGATTCCTACATATACAATAGATGACAGCACACACAGATATTCCCCAACTTGGGGAACTGGTTATAGTCTCTTGGAACGTAAGAGGGCTGCTCAACAAAATTAAAAGAGGTGCGGTTCTCCGACAAGCCAAGCGATGCAAGGTGGATATCCAAGACCCACCTCTTGGGCAACAAAGCTCCATGCCTCACCAGGTTCGGGTACCATACGGTTTACCATTCAGGGTTTGCCAGGGGATCTAGGGGCACAGCTATTCTCATACACCGTTGGGTCCCACTTGTTCCCTCCAAGTCTTGGCTAGATCTTGGAGGCCGCTACACTATTATGTCTGGGACATTACATGGGGAACATGTGACCATCGGCAGTGTATATGCTCCCCCCTGGGGAATACTTTCATAGATAGAATCACACAACTTTGGGGGAGCTTCCGGATGGCCTGACGTTATAGGGCGCAGATTGGAATCATGTCATGTCACCCCTGGATCGTCAGCGTGAGATGAGTCGCGAACTCAAAATCAGTGACACCAAATTACATGCCCTAGCCACTACCTTAGGTTGGTCTGACGTTTGGCGGGCCTACCACCCAGCTGCGGTGGAGTTTACCTTCCTACCTGTGGTCCATGGCTCTCTATCACACCTAGACTATGTTTTCATCCCACATAACTATATAAATAGCATATCACATATCTCTATTTTGCCTAGAGGACTGTCCGACCATTCTCCTCTTCTCTTTAAACTCCTAATGGGATCCCAATGGCCCCCTTTCCGATGGCAAATGAGGCGACCCTATTTATCAAGAGACCTTACGGCAGGTCATTTCAGATTACTTTGCATCTAAAATTGCCTCTGCCCCGTCCAAAGTCATCCTATGGGAGGCCCTATAGCCCACGATCTGCGGGGTGGACATTAGTTACAGGGCGGGCGAAAAACACTTACGCATCGAGCAATTAGTAGAGTTAGAGAATCGTCAGAGGGTCCTGCAGGCTCAACTTGCCCTAGACCCCAACCTGACTGTACACCGCAACCTCCTCTAGGCACAACAGCACATACACCAACACCTTGTTGATGAACTGCAGGAGATTTGGCTGGCATTACAACATAGAATTTATCAGTGGGGTGATAATTCCAGCAAAACGCTCCATTGGTTATGCCAGGCTACGAAGTCTCCCGCTACGGTTCCCACACTTCGAGATCAGGATGGAGTTTTGCTCTCCTCTCCAGTAGCAGTGGCCCAAGTGTTCGCAGCATACTATGCCATGCTTCACAAGCAATCCAAATGCATATTGAGCGCTCAAATAGGTGAACTCCTTATGGATATTCCTCCCCGTAAACTCTCGGATCATATGCGAGATCAGTTAGATGCCCTCATAACAGTAGATGAACATATTGTTGCACTAGCTAACATGCGTCCTGGCCAAGCCCCAGGCCCTAATGGTTTCCCACACGAATTTCGTAGGTCACATATGGCCACTTTGGGGCCTCATCTGCTGGAGGCACTCCCCAGCAGCCTAGAGCAAGGTACACTGCCCCCAACTGGCTTCACGGTGAAATAGTCTTATTTCTCAAACCCGTTCATACTCTGGAAGACCCAGCCTCATACAGACCTATCTCTCTTAATAATTTTGAGTCCATACTCCTGGATAAAGTGCTAGCAGATGCCTCCATTACATGCATCCAAGAGTAAATCCACCCTGACCAATCAGTTTATGCCGAATCGGTCCACCTGGTATAATATCCAGCAGGTTTCTAACGTTTTGGCGAAGGCCTCAGGTTTCGTCCGCCCACAGCCATACTGTTGGCTGATGTACATAAGGCACTCGATTTGTTAAGTTGGATGTATTTATTCCAGCTTCGATCCATTAATCTTGGCCGTGATTTTTAGACTATGTTCAATGACTGTACACAGACCTCTCTGCCTCAGTCCGCATTGCTGGTCATCGGTCAGCCCCATTTTCCATAGGCCGCCATACAGGGCAGGGCTGCCCCCTGTCCCCGTTATTGTTTGCTCCGGTGGTGTAACCTTTGGCGGCCTGGGTGCACCGCAATCCTCTGATCCGGGGTCTCGAATGGTCTCAATCACAATCTGATAGAATTGCATTATATGCAGACCATGTGCTGTTCTTTATGACCGATCCATGGTTTTCAGAACCCCAAATCCTTCAGATTTTCAGGTTTGGGGTTTGGGAAAGCATCGGGACTATGCACAAATACCTCTAAACTGGTGTTGTTCCCAATATGTGGAATGGTGTGGCTCACTGGTTAGAGGCCGCAGACCCGTAAGCAGAGAACGGCCCGGGACCAGGGTTCAATTCCCGACGCGGCAGGGTCGTGGACCGGGTCAAAACCGACTTGATAATTCTCGCCTCGGTGCCTACTCTAACCAGGGAACACACTCGGCAACTCTGGGCATTAAGCTTGCCTCATCTCTACAACGGCCCCCCACAGACGCCGGGGATGCCTGGTTTCACCTTGGAGATACCCAGAAAGGGACCATCTCACAGGGAAACCCAGGACGGGTTCCCCAGTGGTCTTCAGCGCCAGGATACTCCATGGAGTCGCAGTGCGCTTTACAAGTACACCCACATGTGGGGACCAGGGTCGTGGAATGTGGCTGCACAGTTGTCCCACGCAAAGGAAGGGTTTAAATACCTTGGATTCTTCATCTCGCTCTGCCCTACAACTTCATGGACACATAATATCAATTCACACCTTACTAGTTTATGTAACGAGACCGCAATCGGGTCATGTTTACCGCTATCACTATACGGGAAGTCGGCAATATTTAAAATGGTCTCCCTACCCCGAATACTTTATCAATTACAGAATTTCCCATACAGTATTCCCCGCACGTGGTTTTTCAAAGTTAATGCCATCCTAAATAAATTCCTGTGGAGTGGTGGCGCCATTCGTGTAGCGCTACGGACGTGCATACAATCAACATAATGTGGGGGCATTGCAGCCACGGATGTATATGCGGCTAACGCACTATCCCACCTCCTGAATATAAATGACTGGTGGTATAACTCACGCACAGACCCCGCTTTTGCACTTGAACATATAGCGATGGGGGGTGTTCCACTCTTGCGACTTCTATATAGTCATGCAAATCTAGACTTTTTACCCCCAGCTAGTAAGACAGTAATCCAACTCTGGCGACACACGGTCAGCGATATGGGCTGGCGGGGCGGTTTGGCACAGACAAACCCATTGTGGCATGGTACATATATGCGCCCAGTAGCTGCACTGTATGGTTTTCATAAATGAGACCTATTGGGCATTTCCACTTTAGGGGATGTCATGCAGGGCACAACTCTTAAATCATTTCAGCAGTTACAAGCAGATTTCCAGCTACATTGGGATGCAGTTTTATAAATATCTCTAACTGAGGCATGCTTTGAAACCCATGATCCGATCGATTGATACCTTGCCAGAATTCCATCCCCTGGAGGGAAGACTACTGATGGGGGATCTAGGTGCACACAAATCTATCCGACACTGATCACTCATACCCGCACTACCATACATAAAACTAGGGCGACTTGGGATGAGGACGTACCTGACCTAACAGCTGACGATTGGGCCGAGGCCCTCGCCAGCCCTCGTGGCGGGGCGGTCTCCACGCACTATCATCTCATCCAGTTCAAGTATCCTGCACCCTATTTACTACACACGCTTCCGTCTCTGGTGGATGGGAGTTATTCAGTCCCCCACATGTCTCCGATGTGGAGAAGCAGAAGGCACTTTCTTACACACGGTCTGGGAATGCAAAGTACTACAACCTTTTTGGCGTAAAGTGGCATCCGATTTGGGATAAGTCCTGTCATGGGACCTTCCACTTGACAATAGGCTGTTTCTGCTGCATAATACAAACCAGATAGGTGGGAATAATTACAAACAACATTTGCTCTTCATGGGCATCACACTCAGCAAAAGGGACATCACTCAAGTTTGGAAGGGGATTTCTCCCCCAGCAATAGGTGGATGGAAGATGGCATTAGATAAATGCATGGGAGCAGAGATAGCGGTTTTTCTGGCCTGCGGCTGTTCCCGGAAGCACAACAAAATATGGTCCTGTTGGGTTATATATCGAGGCATCAATCTACCCACCAGATCACATTTAGACCCTCTACGAGATTGAAAGCTAGGGGTCTATTATGATGGCGGGTGGATCGCCACTGCCCTACCGGCGGTGGCAATCCACCTGCCAAAACACCGCCGGACGGCCTTTTACTCCCTCCACATTAGCATAGCGGGGGTACCGCGGTGGACGGTAGGCAATTGTCATGCTTGCCTACCGGGCGGAAAGGCCTGCGAAATGGTGGCAGTGCCTTGGTGGGACCGCCATCCATATTACAATGGTGGCGGTGTAATGCCTTTGCATGGCCGAGACTTCGCCATGGAAAGGCATGCAGTGTTTCCTTTGGGGTCCTGTTGCGGGCCCCCACGGGTGTGGGGCTGCACCTTGGCGGTACCCATGGTACCCCCCAATATTGGCATACGCAAGGTGGCAGGCACCGCGCAGTGCCTGTCATGTTGTGCATGCCAATGTACAACATGCATATATTGCATTGTGGCGGGTGCTGCTTAAGGCACCGCCCACCACAATGCAATATATGAGGGATGCGACCGCCAGGGTGGCTTTCGCATCTTAATTGGCGGTGCGGGACTGCCGCACCACTGGCGGCCAGCCCCAGCACCGCTAGGGTGGCTTGCGGATTGGAGTCCGCCCGCCATGCTAAAAGACCCCTAAGTCTCTATCTAACCACTACATTACTCAAGTCAAATCATCGTGTATTTATACTTGTACTTAAACAACCTACGCGCAGTGGAATTATTAGTGCAAGATGATACTTTCTGCAACTCTTTTAAACAACACAACTTTATACAACCTCTAATGACAACACCTTAAAATAGTCTACTTACGAGCCTGCCTGACTCCCTCTAGTATCTGGCCTGCTCCTTCCCACGGAGATGCTGATGCAGTTGCCAAGCAACTATTATTATTTTTTGTTAATGTGGATGCTTATGAACCCTACCTGGTGGGAGCTGACCTTACTTTATTTGTTAAATGTTCCCATGGCCATGTTCTCACGAGCAATCCTGTCCTAAATTAATGGCTGATGAGCGGCTGGATATTGGCCCTGAAATCCCTGCGGTTCCACTAATTGAACAAACAGATGGACCAAGCGCCTTGAAGCGGACCCTGCTTCTCAGGAGAGATTGAAAGGAAAGTGTTTGAAAGATCTGGATATGTGGGTTGGGCTGTTCTGAACCTTGCTGAACTGCACCGGTGAGCGAGATGGTTATGAGGAACAGGCTCTGAAATTGCAAAGTTTTATTTTTTGCAATAATTGTGAAGTTGTCCAAGGAAATATTGGTAAAGTTGCAGTATATATTGCTAAGCAACGTCAGCCTTAAAATCACAGTCACGTACTAATTAATGCTGGTTTAATGCTAATAGAATAATTTCACATAACATGGACCTTGTAGGAACCAGTAATTTATCAGTGTGCAGGGCTACTGCGCATTGAAAAAGTTTGCAAAAGGTAACTGGAAAGGAGACATTCTGCAAACACTACCATTGTGCGTAGACCAGCTTGCAATGATAAAGTGAATACTAACATCCTGTTGCTCAAATCGAGATACAATTGCCCCAGTCAATAGTTAATATCACCTTGCAATGTGAACAGGGTAAACTGAAAAACTTCACAAACTTTGTGAAAGGAAACATCGGGTACTCCGGCAAATTCTGTAAAGTGCAAAAACATCCTATCTAAGACATTTTGTTATCAATTAAAATTCATTGGTCATGGGTGATGACAATGGTGATGGTTAACCATTTCTAAATACTACTATGATCCGGCAGCGGGTGGTGCCCATGGCATAAACAGAGAACAATAGGAAACAAGATGGCTAGCCTTCTGCCCAAGAGCACGTTCAGCCATTCTCTAAATATTTAGTTATTGGCTACTCAATGAATTCCATAGAAATGGAGCGGGAAGAAAAAAGCACTGGTTGGATTACCACCTTTTATAAACCTAAGAACTCTAGAGAGTCTAGTGATTTCAGAGTGGAGATACTCTTACTAGATCATGTGGGGAAGTGTGGCTCAATGGTTAGAGCGGCTGACCCTGATGCAGAAGACCCTGATGCAGAAGTCTGGCCCAGGACCAGGGTTCAATTCCCGCCTCGGCGGGTTCTTGGGCTCAATTTCCTCGGACCTGATAATTCTCGCCTCAGTGCCTATTCTAATCCTGAGTCCCACTCTGCGACTCTGGGAAATAGCTTGCTTAATCTCCACAACGGCCCCAACAATGCTAAGGATGCCTGGCTTCACCTTGGGTGTGCCCAGGAGTGGGCACATCACAGGGAAAGGCTAGGAAGGGTTCTTTAGCGTTATTCGTACAAGCACCGTGATGCCTCAGGGTAGTCGTGCGCTATACAAGTGCGTAATTATCCTTTTATTATGTGGATGCAGCTTTTTCTAGGGGAGAATTTATCCAGAACCAAGATGGCTCTAAGAGCACGTCAGCCAGGCCCTTATAACCAACAGGCTCGACTACGGCAAGGCACTCTACGCCGGCATTTGCAACCAACTCACTTAAAGACCGCAAACCACCCCGAATGCCAATGCCATCCGCATCTTAGACATCCACTGCATCACAGACATCACTCCCCACCTCACAGAACTACAATGGCTACCCGTCCAGAAACACTGCCAATTCGAGATACTCAATCACGTTTACAAAGCTCTCCACAATGCCGGACCTGCCTACCTCAACCACTGCCTTCACTTTTACTATTCAATCCGACAACTACACTCAGCCTTTCTATCCCTTGCACTTATCCTTCTCATTTGCAGAATCAAACAGGAGACCAATCTTTTTCCTACATCGCCTCCAAGACCTGGAATGACCTTCCCCAACACATCAGGACTTCCCCCTCTTTACTTGAATTCTGCGAGAACCTGAAGACCTGGTTGTTCAACCAGGAGCTCTGCTCAGCCATCACTCCTGCACCAACGCCTGGATATCCTCACGGGTGATAAGTTACGCTCTACAAATTGACTATTCAGAAAAGGGGGTGGTGATGAACAGAGTGTCTGAATTAAGCAGACCACTCTTACCCAGTCCAAAGATCAGGGCTTGATCCATCACCGTTATTTAGCTCACTGCCCCATCCCAGCTCAGAACCTGGCTACATGCAAATTAGTCTGACCCTGGCCCAGTGCATCATGGGAACAGGGCAGACCAAACTACAAAGCCAATTCTTCACCAGAAAGGAGACAAGCTTCCGGGGACCGGTTTCTGGCATTTCAGCCGTCGTCGGCCCGGCTTGCTTGAATCCTGATGGAGCAGTGAGCAAGGGACTCATGTCTGAGTATACCCTGCCACACCTATAGTGGCCAAAAACGATTCAGAAAAGGGGGTGGTGATGAACGATAAAAGCACGTACCTCCTTCTGTGTCTTGGGCTGTGGAAGACTCGCTATTAACTGGATACGGTCTGGTGTCAACTGCCTACCCCACTTGGACAGTAAGTGGCCTAAGTAGATCACTTCCTGGACACAGAACTGGAGCTTCGAAGGGGACACCTTGTGCCCCATCTCGGCTAGGAAATACAGAACTGTAAGTGACGCTCGCTCGCAGTCACGTTCAGAACGGGCTGTGATCAGTAGATCATCGACCTACTGGAGCAGGGCAGTGTCTGTTGGCATGTGAATGTTGTCTAGTTGTCTCTTAAGTGCTTGACTGTAAATACTAGGACTTTCTGTGAAACCTTGAGGAGCTCGTGTGAATTTATAGCTCCTTCCATTTAAACAAAAACCGAAAAGGTACTGGCTGTCTGGATGAATGGGAACACTGAAAAATGCATTCTTGAGGTCTATTACAGTAAAAAATGTAGCTTCAGAATCAATGGCTGTTAATAGGGATGAAATATCTGGGACTACTGGATACTGAGGTATGATACATTTATTAAGTTCTCGAAGGTCAATCACTAATCGATATACTGGAGGTGCATTTGGATCAGTACGTTTCATGACTGGAATGATAGGAGAATTACATACATTGGAGTCGGTTTCTACAACCACTCCTTGAGCAATGAGCTCGTCAATAATTTTGGATAAGGCTGCTACAGCCTCAGGTGGCAATCTGTACTGTCTGATCCGTGGCAGGACTATACCTTGCTTGAGAGTCACACGATGGGGTGTGATTTGCATAAAACCTACATCAGTTGGACCTTGCGCCCATAAATGCTGTGGTACATTTGATAATCTTGGATCAAAATCGCGTAATACATAGTGACCTTTAAAGTCCCTTAAGAACAATCGTATTCCTTCTGGGGAACAGCAAATAACTGCACCTAATTCTTTCAATGTTTTGATGCCTAACAAATTTTCTGGACATGACTTCGTAAGTAACAAATCAGTAGTTCGGGACAATGGACCAACTTCTAGGGTAACTGGTTTTGAAATCTCGTTAACAATAGGCTTTCCTGAAAATCCAAGGGAAACATTTCTAGAGCCTGAGAGCGGAGCCCCTGGAACCTCGTCATGACTGATAGTAGTCCTACTTGCCCCTGTATCAATCAGAAACTTTCTGTCTTTCCCCAATACTTGACTGTGTACATAGGGACCCTCTTGATCTACAGGTATCTCGATGAGAGGCAAGCCTACCTCCCTCTCTAGGCTGTTTCATGAATACGGTTGATACTCTGGATACTCTGTCTGGGCATACTGGTACATCTGCTGTGTAACATGCTGTGTTGCAGCGATAGGCTGCGGTGCTGGAGCTGTCTGTTGTGCATTCTGTGGTGACTGAGAAGTCTGTGAAACTTGTTCTTGTCTAGGCGGACGTGGTCTTTCTTTAGTCTTACCAGTGGCTATGTTGTGTTTCAGAACTGCACACTCGTTTATAAAATGACCTGGCTGTTTACAATAATTGCATGTCCCTTTAACGGGAGCTGCAGGATGACTGGCTTGATTCGGACCCCTCTTCTGACTGTCTTGTGGAACAGATTGTGCAACTAGTACTTTCATTTTCGTGTCTTTCATACGTCTCTTTTCGTGTTCTTGCTCTTCCCTGATTCTGTTCTGGTGATACTGGAGCATCTGTAACATTTGTGACGGGGTACTAGCTTGCCAGGTACTTTCGACTTTTAAAACTCGATTTTTAACTTGTGGACTTTAATTCTCGACTAGTTTAGTAACAAAAAGATGAGGGTATGACTCGCTACCTGTCTTCAGACCACTGTTGATAATGAAACATTTTTCGAATCTAGAATAAAAATCACTAGTGTCTTCATCCTGTTTCTGTTTGCATGCTGAGATTGCATCCCAATCTTCCTTTTTCGTGGCTAGTAATCTTGGCAAAACTTGAATCAATAACTCGGGCAATTCTTTACATTTCTCCCCAAGACCGGTACCTGGTACTCGTATTTTATCTTCAGCTTCTAGAGCTGTCCAATCAATCTTTTTCTCTCCCACCTCCCATTCTTTTTCCTTGAGTTTTTCATATACCCCTGCGGGCAACAGGACCTTTAGCATTTTAATAATATCTGGATACGTGTATTCTCCCATACGGAGCATGTCTTTTAATTCTCGATGGAACCCTGCTGGATCTTTGTCGTGACAGGGAATTAATTTCTTCATCTCTAAGAGTTCCATCTTTGTAACAGGGGTGTAAACAAATACTCGTTGCATTTCACCACCCGGTGTCCTAACCGGATGTACCTCTCGTAACGGATGCTGTCTATCTATGTAGAATGGTTTACTTTCTGGAGGTGAGACGTGAACAAAATGCGGATTCAGAAACGTTCTATATTTGTGGCGCTGTTCTAGAATGACACTAATTAAATCGGTACCTAAACCTTTCCATCTATACTGGAGTAACTCGTTCAGAACATCATGTAACGGACCTGGATCAGAATGTTGTCCCTCATACAGTGTGATGAGGTGCTGGATCATATACATACCCACCAGTCGCTGCTCGGCTGGGGGCAGTTTCAGAAACATTTGTGCCACTATTTCGTCTGGAAAAGTGGTAGAATCAGTAGCCCATCGGACTGCTGATCGGACTAGTTCTTGTTCATGCATGGTACTAAGTTCACTATAACCGATTCGTGATTTCAGAATGTGATCGGTGGCTTGAAATACTTGTTCTAGATTCTCTTGTTCTAGTGCTGGAAGGTGAAAAACTTTCTTGTGTTCTAGACGTGAATGTCGGTCTGGAAATCTAGATTTACCTACATACGCTATTCTGGCGGTATTCTCGTCTTCTACCTCTTCAGTATCAGTGTTGTCTTCTTTCTCGGACACTTGTGCTGCTTTACGTTTCTCGTGTAACCTTATTATTTCCTTACGAATTTTCTTATACATACTCTCTATACTACTGAGTGTCTTGTGTCTACCCTCGGCTTTATTATCACTCCACCTTGTCAGGACTTTCATTTCGGTCGGATCTTTAGTCGGACAATCTTGTTCCCTTACTAAACAATTAATTAGAAATTTTAATAGCATGAGCTGGGTCTCAGCTTTCCTTAGAGACATGATTTCGCCAATACTTTCTGGATCGTCTCCTGTACGGATGAAACGATATATTCTGTCTAGATCTTCTTTCATATTCGGTAGGGTGTCCAAATACTCGGTCACCCGTCTTACACGCAATGAATATATAACCATATTATCATCGCCTGGGACTGGATCATAACGGCATTCGGTAAGAGCTCGCTTGATATCTGCAACGGACTGATGTTTGGGCGTACGCTGTAACGCACGTTCATGTAACTCGACTAACGTTACACGTTTGTGTGGCGGCGGGGTACCAGGAGGACCTCCCCCCGCGGCCCCTAAACTGGAATCGTCGACTGATACTCTTCGTGCTGGCAGAGTGACCGATGTAGCGGGAATTTGTACTATGGGCTGGACCGGGGGTACCGTAACAGGTGCTGTAACAGGTGCCCCGGTGGCTGGAGGAACAGGAATAACATTATTTACAGGAGCTGGCGGAACAGGATTTGCATATTCTGGGACTGTGTCGTCCAAATAGGACGAGAGAAAAATATCAGCTGCGGTCGGTTTGTGACGTAGCTTAATCGGAACTAATGGCGGCGGAAAATTACATGGTGCTTCCGGGGTTGCTTTCGGCAAGCCCTCGGCAAGAAGAGGATACATACCCTTAATAAGGGCATTTCTCTGTCTGTCTGACTGTTCGGCTTTAACTCGTTCACCTATTTCGATTAAGTCCCTTTCTTGGGCTCTTTCTAAGGATTCTCTACTTAATTCTGTCTTTCTGATTTCTTTTTCGGTTCTTTTATGAGATTCTTTGCGCCATAACTCGATGGCATCTTTCTGGGACTGTCTGGATTTCTTTTTCCATAATGCTTCTTCTACTCGCATGATGCACTCGGCATCCCATGTACCTGATACAGGCCATCTATATTTCTCTTCTAGATCTTTAGTATACTCGACCCATAAGTCTAGATATAATATGGCACTTATGCCATGCTTATGATACATGAAATGACCTGGACTGTCCCTAGGCGGGACAGGAACTGCTTCCTCGAGCAGACCTTTTCTGGTTTTTAACTGACGTAACTTTGTGAACAGAGGCATAACTTAGACTGGAATCTGGACACAATACAATACACGATAAACACAATAATAACTTAAGAAAACAAATCACTCATACCACGACATTGAAAACACATGAAATAACATTTAAAACAACAGTTCGAACAGAATACTACCTGGAATACTGAGAACAGAAACACATGAATTTCTCGAGAACAGAACAGAACTTACTGGAATGACTAGATGCACTGCTAAAACAGTACGAAACTTACCGGTCCCATAAAGAGACACGTCAGGACCCGCATCCACCTAGGTGGACACTTCGTGTTGGATCTGTGTACCCAAACCCACGGACCAGAGACAAATTAATTGACCCTGTCTAGATACTACCCCAGCAACGGTACTCACCGGGCAGCAAGAACGGAAGGCCTCGGACTGGACTGGACTGCTACGACGACGGACGGACGAACTTCGGACTTCAGTTACAGGTGGGCCTCCGGATACCTCGGACCTTGGACTCTCGGCTTGGGCTCTGGTCGGGACTCGCCGCGTTCCTCCACCGCCTCGTCTGGATGCTGGACCGCAACCTCCGTCTCCTCCGTGGGCCTGAGGGATACTTGAAGCAGAAATATCTGCACGTGGCCGGTATGGTTCCGTCACGGCTGCAGAGGATCAGGGGGCCTGCGTGGCTTCTCCGGCGCGTGGGGAAAGGGCAAGTCCCTGTTCGGGCGCCATTATGTGGTAAATAAATAATTAATTACCTGATCTATTTTTTGACTATAATCAATAAACGGTTAGCTCAATAAATAAGAGTCAAGATACGAGGTAGCTGGAGTATACAGGCTTTAATTAATCATAAAAGGACAGGAACAGGACAGCCTGCATGGGAATAGGATGGCAGCTGCCGGGGGCAGGATCTGGGAGCTTAAGGGATAACTTTTAATAACAGTGCACAGTATATATAGTTAAACAAAACACATTACATTCAATATAGTAGGCGTAGCAGTAGGCGGGGTTTGTAGCAGTCGCGAAAGATAAGGCATAAAATGGGTGTAACAAGAGGCGTGTACAGGGCATATACATAGACATGTGATGTAAACGTAACAGAATATGTCATAAAAGGGGCGGAAACATGGGGGGGGCTACCTGAGCAGCTGGGACCTCTAACCTAGTGGTGCGCGCAAACTGACAATGACGTGTTACTAGGGAAAACTGGGGGCTATGACTTCTGCGCTAGAAGAGGAGACGAAAGTCTGGAGGGTCAGAGCGACATGTACCTAGGCATATCTAGTATCTGGTGTTTATAGTACATGTTGATAGAATCCAAAAGTTATCAGGGTAAAGGCTAACAGACACTAAGACTGGTGCATGCATTATTCTAAATGTATTGCATGTGCGAGGAATATTCTATGAATATGAATACAGTATTTCTCTTACATGGAGACATAAAGGCTAGACCATGACGGAAACTATTGATGTGATTCAGTAGCTTAGGAATGCAGAGAAGGAGGGCTGGACTGATAACTAGAATCATAACATACTCTTGGCAGACTGGGAGGCAGAGCCAGGCCGAGCCGGGCACTGCGAGGCATGAAAGTAAGCTAAGGGTCAGGGATACAGGTGGGGGCTGTATCACTCCTCGGAGAGGGTTCAGGAAACAGGAGCTGAATCTGAGTCCGGGCCCTTTTGAGGCCTAGAAACGGGGATAATTCAATGAATTAACGTGCACACTGTAAAATGTGGCAACGTAGGATTACATAGGCCTGATAGTCGTTGTATTCACGAGAACTGGAAACTGACATACTAGAGATGGACACAACTGTAATTGCGTCTTTAATCGATCAGAGGGGAATACATGCATATCGATCATGCACATATAACATAACATGGGGAACACGTAGGCACATATAACATGGCAAAATTTACTTTTCCACATTCTGAAGAAACCCACAGCAGACCCCACCGAACTTAAAAACTACCGCCCCATCTCGCTCCTCCCATTCCCCGCCAAAGTCATCGAGAAAGCCGTCAACAGTCAACTCGCAGCCTTCCTGGAATCCAACAAATCCCTCGACCCCTCACAGTCCGGCTTCCGAGCCAAACACAGCACCGAAACCGCCCTCATCGAAGCAACCGACAACATCTGAACTTTACTGGACAACGGAGAAACAGTTGCCCTCATCCTACTCGACCTCTCCGCAGCCTTCGACACAGTCTGTCATAGCACCCTCATACAACGCCTCAACAACGTCGGAATACAAGGAAAAGCATTGGACTGGATCATCTCGTTCCTCGCCGGAAGAACCCAGAGAGTCCGCCTCCCCCCTTTTCAATCAGAGGCCACCAAAGTCATCTGCGGCGTACCACAAGGCTCATCACTCAGTCCCACCCTCTTCAACGTCTACATGAGCCCCCTCGCATCCATCGTGCGCCAACACAACCTCAACATCATCTCTTACGCAGACGACACCCAACTGATCCTCTCCCTCACCAAAGACCCAAACACCGCCAAAACCAATTTACACGAAGGAATGAAAGAAGTGGCCGAGTGGATGAAGAACAGCCGCCTAAAACTAAACTCGGACAAAACGGAAGTCCTCATCTTAGGGTCATCCCCTTCTGCATGGGACGACTCATGGTGGCCACCGTCCCTGGGAACCGCACCCAGTCCCACGGACCACGCTCGTAACCTGGGCTTCATCCTGGACTCCTCCCTCTCGATGACCAGACAAGTCAACGCCGTCTCATCATCATGCTTCAACATCTTACGCATGCTCAAAAAAATATTTGGATCCCCACCGAAACAAGAAAAACGGTCACCCACGCACTGGTCACAAGCCAACTGGATTACGGAAACACCCTATATGCCGGAAACACAGCCAAACTACAGAAAAAACTCCAACGCATCCAAAACGCCTCAGCCAGACTCATTTTGGACATCCCTCGACAAGCTCACATCTCCGACCACCTGAAAGACCTCCATTGGCTCCCTGTCAACAAAAGAATAACCTTCCGTCTCCTTACCCACGCGCAAAAAGCCCTCTACGACCTAGAAAGCAACTAAAAACTTGGATATTTGATAAGTAAAGCACCTCTCTCCCACAAGCGCCTTGAGACCCTCTGGGTGAGTAGTGCGCTATACGAATTGTAGAACTTGAACAACAAATTGACTAAGCATAACATACCATATGAATAAATCAGACTGGAGACACCCTACTAGATTACGAAGTAGTCAGCTTATTCTTGAGAAGAGTTTAACCTGAACCAAGATGGCTCTATAAATAAATCAGACAGGAGATTCTCTACTAGATCACGAAAAGGTGGCACGATCGAGAGAAAAGTTGAACCATAAGTATCTTTTTAAATAAATCAGACTGGAGATGCCCTTCTAAGTCATGAGGAGCAGTTTTTTTCTAGAGAAGAGTTTAACCAGTACCATAGATTGTTCTATGAATGAATCAAATTGGAGATGCCCATACAGATCACAAGCAGCAACTTTTTCTGGAGAAGAGTTCCAACAGAACCATCACCGCTCCGTGAAAAAGTCAGATGGGATATGCCCTTCCAGAGCATGCGAAGGAAGTTTTTTTCTAGAGCTGAGTTGAACCAGTACCATAGATAACTCTATGAATATATCAGATGGGAGTTGCCCTACCAGATCATGAGGAGGTAGTTATGTTATGTTATAATGTTATGTTATAAGCTGTTTTGTAACGCGCTCAATTACTACCGGAGTATCCTGGCACGGTATACCGCTGGGGAACCCGTCCTGGCTTTCCCTGTGGGATGGTCCCTACTGGGAGTCCCCAAGGAGAAGCCAGGCATCCCCGGCGTTGATAGGGCTATTGTGGAGATTAGGCAAGCTAATGCCCAGAGTTGCCGAGTGGGACCCCTGTTTAGAGTAGGCACCGAGGTGAGAATTATCGAGTCCGCTGACCCTGGTCCATGACGCTGCCGTGTCGGGAATTGAACCCTGGTCCCGGGCCTACTCCTGCTTCCGGGTCTGCCGCCTCTAACCAGTGAGCCACCCACTCCACTTGAAGATGAATCTATGAATAAATATAAATGAAATTGGAGATAGCCGACTGGATTACAAAGAGGCAGCTTATTCTAGAGATTAAGTGGACCAGTATCATAGATGGCTCAATGGATACCTGCTTGGTCATGAGGAGGCAGATTATTCTAAAGAAGATGAATCTGTGAATGAAGATAAATCAAACTGGAGATACCCGGCTGGATTATGAGGAGGCAGAAGCTTATTCTAGAGTAGAGTTGAGCCAGTACCATAGATGGTCTATGAATAAATCAGACTCCAGATACCTTGTAGATCACGAGGATGCATTTTATCCTAGAGAAGAGTTGCACCAGTTTGAAAGATGGCTCAATGAATACATTTCACTGACGATACCTGCCAGGTCATGAGGAGGCAACTGGTTCCAGAGAAGAGTTGAACCCGTACCATAGATGGTCTATAAATAAAGCAGACTCGGCGATACTATCGAGGTCACGACGAGGCAACTTATTCCAGAGAAGAGTTGAGCCCGTACCATAGATGGTCTATAAATAAATCAGACTCGGCGATACTATCGAGGTCACGACGAGGCAACTTATTCCAGAGAAGAGTTGAACCCGTATCATAGATGGTCTATAAATAAAGCAGACTCGGCGATACCATTGAGGTCACGACGAGGCAACTTATTCCAGAGAAGAGTTGAACCCGTACCATAGATGGTCTGTGAATAAATCAGACTCGGCGATACTATCGAGGTCACGATGAGGCAACTTATTCCAGAGAAGAGTTGAACCCGTACCATAGATGGTCTATGAATAAAGCAGGCTTGGTGATACCATCGAGGTCACGATGAGGCAACTTATTCCAGAGAAGAGTTGAACCCGTATCATAGATGGTCTATAAATAAAGCAGACTCGGCGATACCATCGAGGTCACGACGAGGCAACTTATTCCAGAGAAGAGTTGACCCCGTATCATAGATGGTCTATAAATAAAGCAGACTCGGCGATACCATCGAGGTCACGACGAGGCAACTTATTCCAGAGAAGAGTTGAACCCGTACCATAGATAGTCTATGAATAAAGCATGCTTGGCGATACCATCGAGGTCACGATGAGGCAACTTATTCCAGAGAAGAGTTGAACCCGTATCATAGATGGTCTATAAATAAAGCAGACTCGGCGATACCATCGAGGTCACGACGAGGCAACTTATTCCAGAGGAGAGTTGAACCCGTACCATAGATGGTCTATAAATAAATCAGACTCGGCGATACTATCAAGGTCACGACGAGGCAACTTATTCCAGAGAAGAGTTGAACCCGTACCATAGATGGTCTATGAATAAAGCAGGCTTGGCGATACCATCGAGGTCAAGATGAGGCAACTTATTCCAGAGAAGAGTTGAACCCATATCATAGATGGTCTATAAATAAAGCAGACTCGGCGATACCATCGAGGTCACAACGAGGCAACTTATTCCAGAGGAGAGTTGAACCCGTACCATAGATGGTCTATGAATAAATCAGACTCGGCGATACCATCGAGGTCATGACAAGGCAACTTATTCCAGAGAAGAGTTGAACCCGTACTATAGATGGTCTACGAATAGTGCACAATACAATAAACTGTACTATTTCAAATGAGAAGCCAGCAAAGACAGATGAGTAGGTGTGCGGTGGATCAAGTCAACGGCCACTGCCGACCATGTGAGCAGCATCATCTAGTATGACCTTACTGCTATCAAAAAAAGCAGAGAGGTACCCTCCTAACCCAATGGAACAGGGCACCGAATGAGACTATTCAGTCAAAGACAAACGCCCATTGGGTTTATATATGCAGTTTTAAGCACGTCCAACACTTTCACTCCAGTTTCGTTCAATAATTCATATGCATCCCCAATAGCATTAGGGTACAACACCACACCTATACTTTCATAGAAAAAAGAGTAAATATTCCCTTACCTATTATTCATATACCAGATGTCATTATAAAAGCAATAAACAAATCGCATATCAGTGCACATTCATGAAATATAAAAAAATACAGATTGAGACTCCCTACTTGTAAATTTCGTCTAAAAAAGGGGGAGAGAGAGACCTATTGTACAATAAAAAATCAGTACATTACAAAACATATAGACATAGGCTGGGACAATACAATACACCACAATAACATGTGTTTTCGCTGTCACCAATCTTGTTGGGTCATTGTTTGGATAACAAAGTATCACCAAACCATTAATGTCTACAATGTTCTTTCAATCCCCTCCAGATTTTGTATCAAATTCTGCATCAACACGTTTCGGTGGATTCCCCAATTTTTAGGCCTCCTTTTTAACCTTTTATTCATATACCAGATCTCATTATAAAAGGAATAAACAAATCGTATGTCAGAGAACATAATTCCAATGGCCCAGATTATAACTCATATGGCTGGGTCTGAACTGGGATAACAAAGTAAGCTATAGACCAATGATGGATTCAACTTAGATCTGTGACTGGGGCTGAGTGTCTGAAAAGTTTCAGCTCTCTGTCCATCATCTCCTTGTGTTTGCCTGATTATAACTCAATACATTGATAGGATCCAGACCAAGAACCGTTACTTGAGGCATTGACGAGCCCCAATTGAGGACCGTCATTGATGGACTCTAGATCGAGAACTACTCCTTGGGGTATTGATGTGCTACAAACCGAGAAATGCTCCTTGGTTATTGATGTGCTCCAAACCGAGAACTGCTCCTTGTGGGTTATATATGGGCTCCAAAAGAGGTACTGCCCCTTGTGAAATTGACAAACTTCAGACTATCGACTGCTTCCTGGGGCATCGATGGACTCCAGACAGAGAACTTCTCCTTGGAGATTTGATGTCCTTCTGACTAACCACCACTCTTTGACACATTGATGAGCTCCAGAAGAGGAGTCCTACCTTGTGACCTTAACATAAAGGCTGAAAACAAGTCCTTGTGGTATTGATTGGCTCAAGGCTGAGAAGGGCTCCCCTGGACATCAACAATCCCCAGACTGAGGTCCTTCTTTGAGCTATTGATGGACCCCAGACCGAGACTGTTCATTGTAACATCAACAATCCCCAGACTGAGGACCGCCTTTGGCCTATAGGTGGACTCCAGACCCAGACTGTTCATTGAAACATCAACAATCCCCAGACTGAGGACCGCCTTTGGGCTATAGGTGGACTCCAGACCGAGACTGTTCATTGAAACATCAACAATCCCCAGGCTGAGGACCGCCTTTGGGCTATAGGTGGACTCCAGACCCAGACTGTTCATTGTAACATCAACAATCCCCAGGCAGAGGACCGCCTTTGGGCTATAGGTGGACTCCAGACCGAGACTGTTCATTGAAACATCAACAATCCCCAGGCTGAGGACCGCCTTTGGGCTATAGGTGGACTCCAGACCGAGACTGTTCATTGTAACATCAACAATCCCCAGGCTGAGGACCGCCTTTGGGCTATAGGTGGACTCCAGATCCAGACTGTTCATTGTAACATCAACAATCTCCAGGCTGAGGACCGCCTTTGGGCTATAGGTGGACTCCAGACGAGACTGTTAATTGTAACATCAACAATCCACAAACTGAGGACCGACTTTGGCCTATAGGTGGACTCCAGACCCAGACTGTTCATTGAAACATCAAAAATCCACAAACTGAGGACTGTCTTTGGCCTATAGGTGGACTCCAGACCGAGACTGTTCATTGTAACATCAACAATCCCCAGACTGAGGACCGCCTTTGGGCTATAGGTGGACTCCAACCGAGACTGTTCATTGAAACATCAACAATCCCCAGACTCAGGACCGCCTTTGGCTATAGGTGGACTCCAACCGAGACTGTTCATTGAAACATCAACAATCCGCAAACTGAGGACTGTCTTTGGCCTATAGGTGGACTCCAGACCCAGACTGTTCATTGAAACATCAACAATCCCCAGACTCAGGACCGCCTTTGGCTATAGGTGGACTCCAACCGAGACTGTTCATTGAAACATCAACAATCCACAAACTGAGGACCCTCTTTGGCCTATAGGTGGACTCCAGACCCAGACTGTTCATTGAAACATCAACAAACCCCAGACTGAGGACCGCCTTTGGGCTATAGGTGGACTCCAGACCCAGACTGTTCATTGAAACATCAACACTCCCCAGACTCAGGACCGCCTTTGGGTTATAGGTGGACTCCAGACCGAGACTGTTCATTGTAACATCAACAATCACCAGGCTGAGGACCGCCTTTGGGCTATAGGTGGACTCCAGACCCAGACTGTTCATTGTAACATCAACAATCCCCAGACTGAGGACCGACTTTGGGCTATAGGTGGACTCCAGACCGAGCCTGTTCATTGAAACATAAACAATCCCCAGAATGAGGACCGCCTTTGGGCTATAGGTGGACTCCAGGCCGAGACTGTTCATTGCAACATCAACAATCCCCAGACTGAGGACTGCCTTTGGGCTATAGGTGGACTCCAGGCCGAGACTGTTCATTGTAACATCAACAATCCCCAGACTGAGGACCACCTTTGGGCTATAAGTGGACTCCAGACCGAGACTGTTCAGTGTAACATAAACAATTCCCAGACTGAGGACCACCTTTGTGCTATAAGTGGACTCCAGACCGAGACTGTTCATTGAAACATCAACAATCCCCAGACTGAGGACTGCCTTTGGGATATAGGTGGACTCCAGACCCAGACTGTTCATTGTAACATCAACAATCCCCAGACTGAGGACCGACTTTGGGCTATAGGTGGACTCCAGACCGAGACTGTTCATTGAAACATAAACAGTCCCCAGTATGAGGACCGCCTTTGGGCTATAGGTGGACTCCAGACCGAGACTGTTCATTGTAACATCAACAATCCTCAGACTGAGGACCGCCTTTGGGATATAGGTGGACTCCAGACCCAGACTGTTCATTGTAACATCAACAATCCCCAGACTGAGGACCGACTCTGGGCTATAGGTGGACTCCAGACCGAGACTGTTCATTGAAACATAAACAATCTCCAGAATGAGGACCGCCTTTGGGCTATAGGTGGACTCCAGACCGAGACTGTTCATTGTAACATCAACAATCCTCAGACTGAGGACCGCCTTTGGCTATAGGTGGACTCCAGACCGAGACTGTTCATTGTAACATCAACAATCCTCAGACTGAGGACCGCCTTTGGCCTATAGGCGGACTCCAGACCCAGACTGTTCATTGTAACATCAACAATCCCCAGACTGAGGACCGACTTTGGGCTATAGGTGGACTCCAGACCGAGACTGTGCATTGTAACATCAACAATCCTCAGACTGAGGACCGCCTTTGGCCTATAGGTGGACTCCAGACTAAGACTGTTCATTGTAACATCAACAATCCCCAGAATGAGGACCACCTTTGGGCTACATGTGGACTCCAGACCCAGATTGTTCATTGTATCATCAACAATCCCCAGACTGAGGACCGCCTTTGGGCTATAGGTGGACTCCAACCAAGACTGTTCATTGTAACATCAACAATCCTCAGACTGAGGACCGCCTTTGGCCTATAGGCGGACTCCAGACTAAGACTGTTCATTGTAACATCAACAATCCCCAGACTGAGGACCGACTTTGGGCTATAGGTGGACTCCAGACCGAGACTGTTCATTGAAACATAAACAATCTCCAGAATGAGGACCGCCTTTGGGCTATAGGCGGACTCCAGACCGAGACTGTTCATTGTAACATCAACAATCCTCAGACTGAGGACCGCCTTTGGCCTATAGGCGGACTCCAGACTAAGACTGTTCATTGTAACATCAACAATCCCCAGAATGAGGACCACCTTTGGGCTACATGTGGACTCCAGACCCAGATTGTTCATTGTAACATCAACAATCCTCAGACTGAGGACCGCCTTTTGCCTATAGGCGGACTCCAGACTAAGACTGTTCATTGTAACATCAACAATCCCCAGAATGAGGACCACCTTTGGGCTACATGTGGACTCCAGACCCAGATTGTTCATTGTATCATCAACAATCCCCCGACTGAGGACCGCCTTTGGGCTATAGGTGGACTCCAACCAAGACTGTTCATTGAAACATCAACAATCCCCAGACTGAGGACCACCTTTGGGCTATAGGTGGACCCCAGACCGAGACTGTTCATTGTAACATCAACAATCCCCAGACTGAGGACCGCCTTTGTGCTATAGGTGGACTCCAGACGAGACTGTTCATTGTAACATCAACAATCCCCAGACTGAGGACCGCCTTTGGGATATTGATGGCCTGCAGACCGAGACTGCTCGGTGTGACATCAACAAGCCCCAAATTGAGCAAAGCAAATTGGGTCATTTATGGACTCAAAACTGTGACCTGTTCCTTGGGTCAGTCATGGGCTTTAGAGGGAGAACCACTCTTTGCAACATTAGTGAGCTCCATAAGAGGAACCGCCCCTTGTGATACTGACAAGCTTGAGACGGGAAGTGTTCCTTGGGCCATTGATTGGCTCCGGAGAGAAAACCTTTCTTTGCAGCATTGATGAGTTCCAGAAGAGGAACCGCCTTATGTGACATTAATAAACTCCAAACCAAGAACTACTCCTGGGGGCTTTGATGGATTCTACATCGAGAACTGGTTCTTGGGGATTGATGTTTTCCAGACCAAGAGTCACAAATTGACGAGCTCTAGAATAATAACTGCTTCTGGTGACATGGACACACACGCGACTGAGAACTGCTTCTTGGAGCTTCGATGGGCTCCAGACTGAGAAGTGGTCTTTGGAGCTTTGATGGGCGGCACCAGGCCTAGAAGTGGTCCTTGGGGATTTCATGGGAACTAGACTGAGAACTGTTTCTTGCGGCTTTGATGCACTCCAGACCGAGATCTAACTCTTTGCAACACGGACGAGCACTTTGACGCACTTCAGACCAAGAACCTCTTTTAGACACACTGATGAGATCTAAAAGTAGAACTAACCCTTCTGACATTGACAAGGTCGAGGCTGAGAATGGCTCATGAGACGAATCCCAGATTGAGGACGATCCCTTACGATATTGACAAGCGCGAGTCCAAGAACATTTCCTTGTGCCATCAACATCCTTTTGATGGAGAACCACTCCTTGGGGCACTGATGAGCTTCAGACAGACATCTGTTCCTTGGGGATTTTACTTGCTTCTGACTGAGAACTCCTCTGTGGGCATTGTAGGGTCCAGAGTGAGAACCACACCATGCTATACCTACAAGCTCTAGGCCGACAACCGCATCGCTAATTATGTCCAGGCAGAGAGCTGCTCCTGGCACCATTGTTGCTCCAGAGCAAGAAGTGCTCCTGGTGGCGCTCAACTTTTAACACCATTTTCTTCAGAATGGATGAAGATATCTCCCTCAGCCCATCCCTGACTGGTCCTCCTTATCCCTTTCAAACTGTTGACCAATCTCTTTTGCTAGACAACATTAAAAGATTTCTTGAAGTATAAGTAGACCAATTACCGCCCTCTTTCCTAATAATGTGCCTGGAAATAAAACCAAATGTTAAATTGATGCCCCTGGCATGGAGATCTCTTCTGAAGCTATGCTCCAGTGGATCCTGCACCTACCTATGTGACTGCATGTAACTAGCCATCACTCTACCAGCTGGAATCACCTTTAAGGTCTGCTGCTTAATGTATGGTCCAGTAAACTGGAGAACTCCACTAATCTGGCAAGCCAGACCTTTGCTGGACTACTTAGCTCTTGCAGCAGCAACTTCATCAGGCTCAAGACAATAAAATTAAGTGTGTGCAAAATTCATGAAATTTGATTGAGCGTAATTACAAGAAAGTTTGAGAAAATTAAGCAAAATTATATGAAATTACCCAAAACGCACATCTGCAATTTAGCACTATTGTTTAGCTCATAATGAATGAATGAATGTAAGGTTTTGTAGAGCGTAAGAATACTCAAAGAGTGTCACGGCGTCCTTGCATCAGTTTGTGATGCAAGGACACATATTGTGGTAAAATGATGCAAATTACAAGTTGTGGTGTAATGGCATATTTTGGGGGAGTTTGCTTACCAAGCATAACATGAAATTCACTAAATTATGAGAACTGTGCGACTGTAATAGAAATTTCACCTGTCCTAAACAAAATGCATGAATAAGAATACAGGGTAACAAGTCTTTTTTCTCTGTGATCCTAGACACAGTGGTTTCGTCCCCACCCAGAATGACAATCCCATTCAAGTGAGCTGTTCTGGAAGCAATCAAAGGCCCTCTCGGTAAAGATGGATGCCATCTGGTAAATCTCCTCATTCTGCCTGCATCGCCTCCATCATCCACTCTTCAGCACTGCCCCCACCTTATAAAGTGTTCTGTTTCTTTGTCGATAGGTTTGTGCTAAATAAATCCTCATACATATACTCATACACATATTAGAAGTGATGTAATTGAATCCCCGCCCATGGCTTATAGGTTCGGACTCCCCTGCATCTGCTTTGTTTACGAAATCAATCTGTATCTGTGATTCCTAATAGTGGTACCTGTTTCTAGCAACCCCTTGAACAGACCTGCTACCATAACTCATCTGAGGGACATCAATATTGCAGGATGTGAGCAATTTGGGTTCATTGCAAATCTCTTATTGAGTTTTTCAAACTCCATCAATACTCACTTGGGGTTTGGTGGAGCAGGGGCTGCACTGTAAATCAACAAAGCTTGCATCCAGCCAAGCCTCAATTCTCCACACCATTAAGAGGTGGGGGAGTCCCAGTGAATGCTAACACATGTAGGGGCGGATGTATCAAGATTCCATTTTGCGATTCCTAAATAGAAATTTTTAAGGAATCGCTATTTAGAAATAGCAAAATGGAATGTATGAAAAAAATCGCTATTTTTTTGCGATTCCTTAATCTTCCTTATTCCGCATTTTGCGAATTCGCAAATAAGGAATAATTTCCCATGCATTCCTATGGGCCAGGAGGCCCATAGGAATGATTGTGAAGTAATTCTCAAATTGCGAATTCGCAATTTGCTAATCGCAATTCGAGAATTATTTCAAGGGTGCAGGGGTGTCTGAAAGACACCCTGCTGCAACCCCTGAAATGTACATGTGTGTACATATGGTGCACATACATGCCCTATGGGCATGTGTGTGCATCACATGCCACCATCAAAAATGCCAGATTGTGCATTTTTGAAAGACTTCGCAAATTACCATCAATTACAAGTTGGTGGTAATTTGCGAATTCTTATATAAAAATCGCATTTAAAAAATGCTACATACATAGCATTTAAGGAATCGCAAAATTGCGATTCCTTAAATGCTATGGCAAAATAAGGAATTGCAAATATTTGCTATTACTTATTTTGCGAATTTTTGATGCATGCCAAAACATGCAAAAAGGCCTTTTGCGATTCGCAAAGGCCGAAATTCTGCGATTTTCGGCCTTTGCGAGTCGCAAAAGGCTTGATACATTTGCCCCGTACTCTCTACACGGGGAGGCAATGTTGGAATGGAAGTTGTAATGCTTTGTGAAAAAACATTTCAAGATGACCACCCAGGCATGTGCATGAATGACTGGTAATATTGTAGTGTTTTTTTGCCATACATAACAGCTAAACTAAAACAAGCATTGGCAAATGGAATAGGTCTGGCTCTGTACCTTTGTGTAAGGGTGGGCAGAACTTGCAGAGTTTCACTCCATGGAATTCAGCGGGGTTACCTCAAAAACTCCATAAGCCTCTGTGGAGTTCTGACAGAGGTGGAATTTTGGCAAGTCACTCTGCTTGTGCTGATTTTCCGTGCTGTAAAATCCACCACGCTGCACATCAGAGGGCACTGCTTCTTTCTGCCACTCAAGTAAATTTTCCACTCAAGTGAAGGCTTTCTCAATGCGAACAATAGTGACCTGCCATGACCGCCCACATTGAGAAATCTCGCTGGAAGGCGCCCTAGCACTCAAAAATCACACTATGGGATGCACATTTTCACTCACCGCCGCGCGTGAGGAAAATGTCTGCCACGTGGCAGTTGATTGAGTTTTGCCCGAACTCCACGCCCCAAGCGTAGCACAGAGTGGGAAAAACTCCTGTAACTCCACTAGCGGAGCAGAATTTTTCACCCATCCCTACCTTGGTGTCACAAGCAAAGCATACTGGCTATGCCAATGCTTGTATGATTATAGTATTGATCTCACACTTTCATTTCATATATCGATAATATCCATTTTCCTATAAACTAGTTTTCCTTAGCTCTTATATGAAACCCTATTCACTCATCTTGTCATAAACAGAGAAACATGTATCTCATCATCTTCCCAGGATTCTATACATTTCTCAATGTATCTTTCTGTCTCACAATTCCAAACCTAAAATAATAACTTACACTCATAAATTAAATAGGGTTCTGACTTCTAAGCATGCAAATGGCCCGTGCTGTCGTTAAAAGGGTGTCCAATAACACCCCTGATAGGGTTCACAACTGTTTAGGAAATTAAATAATATTAGCAAACGACTAAAGTGCATACACCTAAAAAAGTACAATTTAAATTTAAAAAAATGTCAAACGCTCCGTAACTGAGTAGAAGTTTAGAACTGTAGTCTCATAATAAAGTTGGTATGCTTAGCTTGATGCATGGTAGCAGCGCAAGTATAGCAAACAGTAGAATCTAGGGGCCTTATTTATGAAGGCCTTGCGCCGCCGATGCGCCACTTTTAAAATGGGAAAAAGTGACGCACCGGCGGCGCAAGGCCTTCATAAATAAGGCCAGGGTTGGCTGCCTCGAAGGAATGAGCCGACAACAAGGGAGGATGCATTAGGAGCAAAAAGGACAAAGCAATTTGCTAGAGGCTTGCATATTGCTTTGTCTTTCAGAAATAAAACCACATTTTTAAAGGTTCCATCCTTACCATGAAATTGTAGTCTTTTGTATATTTGTTTTAAAAAAAATACTTTTTGATTGTTAATTAAAGAAAATACTTCATAACTAGTCTATTTGTTTGATATATGTTTGTTTCTGTAGTTTTATGTATTTCTGTTTGGCGTTCAAATAATTGAAATTCTTTAGGCTGGGTCCCTGGCTTCCGATGGTGTGATGTAGTGGGGGCCACTGAGGTCAAAAGGTTAAGAACAGGTGCTTTAGGCGAGGCCGGGAGGTGCATGTAGGTCAGTTCAGCCACATCCGCCTATTGCATATGACAGGTGTGGTGACCTGTCCACAGCTTATGACTGCACAAGTGGCACCTTGAGAAACAAGCACTTCTGCATGTAGGAAAGCATCAGTTACCATACATCACTACCGAGCCACACAGACACACCAACAAGTGTTGTCCGCCTCTGGGGGTTAGTCAAGTTAGAAGGTTCCTTCCCTTACTCTTGCAGTTTCTTCTAAGAGAAAAATTGATTTCCGAACACCTTGATAGAAACTAGTTATGTAATCGATGCACTCTACGAGAGATCAGGAGCTATTTCAAATGAAATTAGACAAATCCATGAAAATAAAATAAACAGAGTAAGAGGAAAAGGCAATCTTTCTAAATTAGATCTTTGCTAATGCGCTTTCCCAGGTGACTCCTCGGGTTAAGGTCTGGGGCGCTGTAATTAGTTGATAGTAACCGGTTTTGTCAAATGGTACATAAAACAGTTTACATTGACCCAAGAGAAGTGTGCTCTGGACTCTGAGGGGAGGAGTCAGAGACACAGTAATGTATGGGAAAGATATTCACTTAATGTATGGATCATTATTTTCAAGGAATTAGTTCTCTCAATCTGGGGCTGGTTTATTTGACGCGCAGGTCAATTTATATGGCGTCCGCAGAAAGGTAGGATTCGTTGTATAATGTGTTTATTAATGCACACATGTAATTAAGTGATTAAGGGCCATATGTAGGAAGCCAAATTGCGATCGCAAATGCTGAAATTTGAGGAATCTCAGCATTTGCAATTGCAATTTAGGCAGTGTGCAATGTAGCACACCAAAACCCACTCGGAAAGTAAGGAATCTCAAACTTGCGATTCCTTATTTGTGAATGCATTTAAGGAATCCCAATTTGCGATTCCTTAAATGCAATGTAGGAAGCACCCAAGTTGTGCCATTTTGGCTTAAGGGATCGCAAATTACTACCAACTTCAGGTTGGTGATAGTTTGCGATTTCTTTGAAAAATTCACTTTTTTGCATTTTTCAAAGTGCTATGTGGCGCACATACATGCCTTTAGGGCCCTTAGGGCATGTATGTGCGCCACATGTGCACACATGCTTATTTCAGGGGTGCACCAGGGTGTCCTATTGACACCCTTGCAACCTTGAAATTGCATTCTCAATTTGCGATTCTGTAATTGGGAATGGAAAATTGAGAATGTCTTCCCATTCATTCCTGTGGGCCTTCTAGCCCATAGCAATGAATGGGAAGGTATTCCTTATTTGTGAATCTAAATTTGTGATTCGCAAATAAGGAATATGTGAGATTCGCAAAATTATTTGCTAATCTAACCTACATTGCGATATGCGATTCTCTAATTGCGATTCCCCAAAAATCGCAAATTGAGAATCGCAAAACTTGTTTTCATACATATGGCCCTAACTTAATGATACAGCTTTACCTGTAGGAAGGCTTTCTGCCAGTTTACTGCAACTCTCTCTGACAGCTGTTTCGCCCATATGCCTCCTTGAAAGTATTCCATGAGGTAGGTAATCGAGATTTCATATCACTTCTTAATGATAGCGATAATATGTCCACTTTTGACACCGTTGTCAAAGAGCTGTTTTTCTACAGCTGCACTGTGTTGCGCGTGCGGCCACAGCACCTGATGAACTTCTGAAGCCAGAATACAGGTGCCTGGAATCCCAAGGTGGCCCCTAAGGGATTGGACCATGTTTACGTTTTGTCTACCGCATACAAGCACTTGACACTTTCTTCCAAGGCATGCTTCTTTGCCCCCTCGTTCCCTCATCTGCTACTCTCTATTTTTAGGTTTCGCCTTGCGTAGCACTGCACAGCAATGCTCGCGCAGGCGAAATCTTATGTTTCTCAGTACGGGACTTTGTCCCGCCTCTCTCTTCCATTGGCTAGCTTCATAAATGGAGGCTAGCCATTGGAAGAGAGATCTGTCCGTAATTCACGGAGCAGATTCGTGTGCGTTCCGGCGATTTTTTCGCTCTCCGCCCCTTTGTGAATGTCATTGCGGCAGTGGGCGGATGTTTTTTTTTTTTTGTCAAGGTTTGTTTTGGTCATTTTGCCGAAGATGGCGCCCGGGCAGTAGCTTCGTATTCGAACAGCTACCGACTGATCCCGCAACTGGGATTCTGCACTTTCATTGAGTTTACGGCACTGTACTTGCAGGTTTACTGTTTGTTATGATAGCAAACACAATAAGTACCTCGGACAATAGCTGTACTTGAGGCTGCTGAAAGCCCGGGCTGCAGGTGCCACTCAATGCCCCCCACCCCCCGGCCCACATCAGGGCACCAGTGCGGACTCTTAGGGAAACCCGACTCCTGTTCCCCTCGGCGTGGGTGCAGAGTTTAATGCTCGCTGCTGTTTGTAGTCAACATTTAACCGCGTCTTTCCCCCTGACCTCGGACAATAGCTGTATGTGAGGCTGCTGAAAGCCCGGGCTGCCGGTGGCACTCAATGCCCCCCACGCCCCGGCCCACATCAAGGCACCAGTGCGGACTCTTAGGGAAACCCGACTCCTGTTCCCCTCGGCGTGGGTGCAGAGTTTAATGCTCGCTGCTGTTTGTAGTCAACATTTAACCGCGTCTTTCTCCCTGACCTCGGACAATAGCTGTACGTGAGGCTGCTGAAAGCCCGGGCTGCCGGTGCCACTCAATGCCCCCCACCCCCCGGCCCACATCAAGACACCAGTGTGGACTCTTAGGGAAACCCGACTCCTGTCCCCCTCGGTGTGGGTTTGTTTGCAGAGTTTAATGCTCGCTGCTGTTTGTAGTCAACATTTAACCGCGTCTTTCCCCCTTTCAGATGCAGAGTGGGCTGGCAGGGGCGCTATTGTGACGAGTGCATCCGATACCCGGGCTGCCTGCATGGCACCTGCCAACAACCTTGGCAGTGCAACTGCCAGGAAGGGTGGGGCGGACTCTTCTGCAACCAAGGTGAGTTTCTCAGCGCTGGCAGTGCCATCCTGTGCATGTAGTTCTTTATTTCATACAGTGGGCAAGTGGGGGCTGAGGGAGGCGGACGTATTTGCCGAGGATCACAAAACGAGACTAGTTGGGGCGCTGGAGTTGCTAAGGGCCTCCGCTAATGATTTCAGATTTCAATAGTAGACAGTACTCCTCCTCTGGGCATCTTGGCGCGAATTCTCACTGCTTTGCCTAGACCTTTATTAATCCTCTCATCCGATTTGTTTTCCAGATCTCAACTACTGCACCCACCACAAGCCCTGCAAGAATGCGGTCACCTGCACCAACACCGGCCAGGGCAGCTACACGTGCTCCTGATTGTTATCGGTCCTCGTCTGAGGCCGACCCTGGGGTCTTAGATCTGCAGATGCATCAGACTTTGGGCGGGAGACAGGGGTTTTTCTTCAGTTGCATAATCTTACGGAAAGGTTGGGCTTCGGGGCTCCTATGCAAATGTATGCAGGGTGTGCAGCGTTTATTTAAGTTTTCTGCCTCTATACCTTGTCGAGAGCGAAGTTTCACGTTTCTTCTCCAACTTGTTCGTATGGTCTCAGGGTTTTTATGAATCAGGACTCAATGTGACAGATGTTACCTGGGATCTTTAGAAACAACCAGAGCTGGCGCCATTAATGCCCAGGCCTCACTTGTGCACCTGAAACGGGTCTGCAGTTCCACTGTCAGACACAAGAGGCACTGTTGTGCATTTTTTAGAGAGAAGTGGTATGGTGGCACATAATGTTAGGCCCAAGCGCCTGAGTGCTAGGGCGATTTAACGCTTGCAATACCGCGACAATGTAACATATTTACTTCAGTGTCCAAGCCTAAATGTGCTGATACACGCCTTTAATATTGCCTTCCTTTTGATTTGTTCTTCAGGACCTTGAAAACAGCTACTCCTGCTCCTGTCCACCAGGCTTCTACGGTAAAGCGCCATGACCTGTGCCGACGGGCCCTGCTTCAACGGAGGCCGCTGCTCCGACAACCCGGAAGGAGGCTATAGCTGTCGGTGCCCGCTGTCCTACTCTGGCTTCAACTGCGAAAAGAAAATCGATTACTGCAGCTCCAACCCCTGCTCCAATGGTAAGGAGAAGGGCAGTGTTTCTGCAAGTCACTTTTATCCAAGTGATGCCTCATACTAAAATAGACATTGTGGGACCTTAATGATTAAAATACTTTTTGATTGTTAATTAAAGAAAATACTTCATAACTAGTCTATTTGTTTGATATATGTGTGTTTCTGTAGTTTTATGTATTTCTGTTTGGCGTTCAAATAATTGAAATTCTTTAGGCTGGGTCCCTGGCTTCCGATGGTGTGATGTAGTGGGGGCCACTGAGGTCAAAATGTTAAGAACAGGTGCTTTAGGCGAGGCCGGGAGGTGCATGTAGGTCAGTTCAGCCACATCCGCCTATTGCATATGACAGGTGTGGTGACCTGTCCACAGCTTATGACTGCACAAGTGGCACCTTGAGAAACAAGCACTTCTGCATGTAGGATATCTCAACCGAGCCACACAGACATGTGGAAAAGTAAATTTTGCCATGTTCTGTGTCCCTACGCCTCATCCATCATATGTTATGTGTGCATGACCAATATGCATATGTTATTCCCCATGTCCGATTAATGACGCAATTACAGTTGTGTCCACCTCTGGTATGTCATTTTCCAGTCCTCGTGAATACTACGAATATCAGGCCTATGTAAAGTTATGTTACCACGTTTCTCAGTGTGCACGTTATTCCATTATAAAATCCCCGTTTCCAGGCCTCAAAAGGGCCCGGACATCAGATTCAGCTCCTGTCTCCTGAAAGCCTCGCTGAGGAGCGATACAGCCCCCACCTGTATCCTCGACCCTTCACTTACTTCCTGCCTCGCAGTGCCCGGTGCAGCTTGGCTCTGCCTCTGAGTCTGCCAAAAGTATGTTATAGTTCCAGCTATCAGTTCAGTCCTCCTCCTCTGCATTCCTAAGCTACTGAACTGTATCAATAGTTTCCGTCATTGTCTAGCCTACTCGGCTCCACGTTAGAGAAATACTGTATTTAATGGTCATTTAGTATTCTTCATCACGCACTACATGTAGAATAATGCATGGTCCAGTCTTAGAGTCAAGTTAGCTTTTCCCCTCATGACTTCTAGTTTATATCAACATGTTCCCTAAACATCAGATACCAGATAGGGTTTAGGTACATGTCGCTCCGACCCTCCAGACTCTAGTCTCTGCTCCTAGCACAGAGTTCGTAGCCCCCAGCTTCTCCTAGTAACACGTCATTACCAGTTTTCGCGCACCATTAGGTTAGAGGTCCCGGCTCCTTAGGTAGCCCCCTCCAAAGTTTCCGCCCATTCATGACATATTCTGTTACGTTTGCACCACATGTCTATGTATACTCCCAGTTACACCTCTTTTTACTGTTATCTTTCGCGACTGCTACGCGTCCCGCCTTCTGCTCCACCCACTGCTACGCCTACTGCAATGTAATGCTATGTGTTTGCGCTATGTATATAAGTCAATGTATTGTTATTAAAAGTTAGCGCGCTCATCCCAGACCTAGCCCCAGCAGCTGCTGGGCCTCTTTTCCCCTGCTGGGTCATCCTATGCAGGTTGTCCTGATCCTGTCCTTATGCTGTAATAAACCTGCAGAAACTCCTACTACCTCGAATCTTGACTCTTATTTTATTGAGCTATCTGTTATTCATTCATTCATATAAAAATAGATCCGGTATTATTTATTTATATACCACATAATGGCGCCCGAACAGGGACTTGCCCTTTCCCCACGCGTCGGTGAAGCCACGCCGACCCCCTGACCCTCTGCAGTCGTGACGGAACCATACCGTGCACTGGCAGATATTTCTGCTCCAAGTATCCCTCAGGCCCACGGAGGAGACGGAGGAGGCGGTCCAGCATCCGAACGAGACGGTGGAGGAACGCGGCGAGTCCCGACCAGAGCCCAAGCCGAGAGTCCAAGGTCCGAGGTATCCGGAGGCCCACCTGTAACTGAAGTCCGAAGTTCGTCGTCCGTCGTCCAGTCCAGTCCGAGGCCTTCCGTTCCGTGCTGCCCGGTGAGTACCATTGCTGGGGTAGTATCTAGACAGGACCAATCTAAATTGACTCCTGGTCCGTGGGTTGGTGGTACCCAGACTCACAAACGAAGTGTTCACCTAGGTGGATACGGGTCTTGACGCGTTCCTTTATGGGACCGGTATGTTCCGTACTGTTACAGCAGTGCATCCAGTAACTCTAGTCTGTTCCGTTCTCGAGAAATTCTGTTCTGTTTCTGTTCTCAGTATTCCAGGTAATATTCTGTTCGAACTGTTATTTATAATGTTCTTTATGTATTTTACTGTTGTGGTATGAGTGCGATGTGATTTCGTGTTTTTATTGTGTATTGTATTGTGTCCAGATTATAGTTCAGTCATGCCTATATTTTCCAAGTTACGTCAGTTAAAAACTAGAAAGGGTCTGTTAGAGGAAGCGGTTCCTGTCCCATCCAGGGACAGTCCAGGTCACTTTATGTATCAGAAACATGGCATTAGCGCCATATTATATCTAGATTTATGGGTAGAGTATACCAAACAGTTAGAAGAAAAGTATAGATGGCCCGTATCGGGTACATGGGATGCCGAATGTATCATGCGAGTAGAAGAAGCATTATGGAAAAAGAAAGCCAGACAGTCACAGAAAGATGCCATCGAGTTATGGCGTAAAGAAGCGCATAGAAGAACGGAAAAGGAAGTCAGAAAGTCAGAGTTAAGTAGAGAATCCCAAGAACGAGCCCAAGAAAGAGAATTAATCGAGATAGGTGAACAAGTCAAAGCCGAACAGTCAGACAGACAGAGGCATGCCCTTATTAAGGGTATGTATCCTCTCCTTGCCGAAGGTGTGCCAAAAGCGACCCCAGAGGCATCCAGTAATTTCCCGCCACCATTAGTTCCGACCAAGCTACGTCACAAACCGACCGCAGCTGATATTTTTATTTCGTCCTATTTGGACGACACAGTCCCCGAATATGCCAATCCTGTTCGCGCTCCGCCAGTCCCTGTAAACCAGGTAATTCATGTTCCTCCAGACACCGGAGTACCTGTTACGGTACCCCCGGTCCAGCCTATAGTTCTACTTCCCACTCTGCCAGGACGTAGAGCCTCAGTAGACGACTCCAGTCTAGGGGCCGCAGGAGGAGCTACTCCTCAAACCCCACCGCCACACAAGCGTTTATCAGCACTCGAATTACATGCTCAAGCATCACAGCGTACTCCTAAAAGTAATAAGTCTGTTACAGAAATCAGGCAAGCCCTTAACGAATGTGTTTATGATCCAGTTCCAGGCGAATATACTATGGTTTTATATTCCTTACGTGTAAGGAGAGTGACCGAGTATCTAGTCACCTTGCCGAATATGAAAGAAGATCTAGACAGAATATATCGTTTCATCCGTACAGGGGATGATCCAGAAAGTATTGGCGAGATTATGTCTCAAAGGAAAGCCGAGATCCAGCTCATGATATTAAAGTTCCTGATCAATTGTCTAATAAGAGAACAAGATTACCCGTCTAAAGATCCCGCCGAAATGAGAATCCTGACAAGGTGGAGTGATAATATAGCCGAGGGTAAGCACAAGACCGTCAGTGCCATGGAGAGTATGTACAAGAAAATTCGTAAAGAAATAATAAGGTTACACGAACAGCGTAAAGCAGCACAAGTAAGCGAGAAAGAAAGTATCTCTGATCCTGAAGAGGAAGACGAGAATTCCGCCAGAATAGCGTATGTAGGAAAATCTAGATTTCCAGATCGCCATTTACGTCTAGAACACAAGTCTACTTTCCATCATCCAGCACCAGAACAAGGTTCTCTAGAACAAGTATTTCAAGCTACCGATCACATTCTGAAATCACGAGTCGGTTACAGTGAATTAAGTACCATGCATGAACAAGAACTAGTCCGATCAGCAGTCCGATGGATTACTGATTCTACCACTTTTCCAGACGAAATAGTGGCACAAATGTTTCTGAAATTGCCCCCAGCCGAGCAACGACTGGTGGGTATGTATATGATCCAGTACCTCATTACTCTGTATGAGGGTCAACATTCTGATCCAGGCCCGTTGCATGATATACTGAACGAGTTACTCCAGTATAAATGGAGAGGTCTAGGTACTGATTTAATTAGTGTCATTCTAGAACAGCGCCACAAATATAGAACGTTCCTGAACCCGCATTTTGTTCATGTCTCACCCCCAGAAAGTAAATCATTTTACATAGACAGACAGAATCCGTTACGAGAAGTCCACCCAGTCCAAGGGGCGGGTGGCGTAATGCAACGAGTGTTTGTATACACTCCAATATCAAAGATGGAACTTCTTGAAATGAAGAAATTAATTCCCTGTCATGACAAAGATCCAGCGGGGTTCCATAGAGAATTAAAAGACATGCTCCGTATGGGAGAATACACTTACCCAGATATCATTAAAATGTTAAAGGTCCTGTTACCCGCAGGGGTGTATGAAAAGTTAAAGGAAAAAGAATGGGGGGTGGGAGAGAAAAAGATCGATTGGGCAGCTCTAGAAGCTGAAGACAAGGCACGAATACCAGGTACCGGTCTTGGAGATAAATGTAAAGAATTACCAGAATTACTGATTCAAGTTTTACCCAGATTATTGACAACTAGGAAGGAAGACTGGGATGCAATCTCAGCCTGTAAACAGAAACAAGATGAAGATATTAGTGATTTTTATTCTAGATTTGAAAAATGTTTCAGTATCAACAGTGGTCTCAAGACAAGTAGTGAGTCATACCCTCACCTTTTTGTTACTAAATTAGTCGAGAATTCAAGTCCACAAATTAAAAATCGAGTTTTGAAAGTCGAAAGCACCTGGCAAGCAAATACCCCGTCCCAGATGCTCCAGATGCTCCAGTATCACCAGAATAGAATCAGAGAAGAGCAAGAACACGAGAGAAAACGTATGAAAGATACGAAAATGAAAGTGCTAGTTGCACAATCTATTCCTCAAGACAGTCAGAAGAGGGGTCCGAATCAAGCCAGTCATCCTGCAGCTCCCGTTAAAGGGAACTGCAATTATTGTAAACAGCCAGGTCATTTTATAAACGAGTGTGCAGTTCTGAAACATAACATAGCTACTGGTAAGACTAAAGAAAGACCACGTCCGCCTAGACAAGAACAAGTTTCACAGATTCCTCAGTCACAGAATGCACAACAGACAGTTACAGTACCGCAGCCTATTGCTGCAACACAGCACGTTACATCACAGATGTACCAGTATGCACAGTCCGAGTATCCAGAGTACCAGTCATATTCATGAAACAGCCTAGAGAGGGAGGTAGGCTTGCCTCTCATCGAGATACCTGTAGATCAAGAAGGTCCCTATGTTCACAGTCAAGTATTAGGGAAAGACAGAAAGTTTTTGATCGATACAGGGGCAAGTAGGACCACAATTAGTCATGCCGAAGTTCCAGGGGCTCCGCTCTCAGGCTCAAGAAATGTTTCCCTTGGATTTTCAGGAAAACCAATAGTTAATGAGATATCAAAGCCAGTCACTCTAGAAGTAGGTCCATTGTCCCGTACTACTGATCTGTTACTTACTAAGTCATGTCCAGAAAATCTATTAGGCATTAAGACACTGAAAGAATTAGGTGCAGTTATTTGCTGTTCCCCAGAGGGAATACGTCTGTTCCTTCGTGACTTTAAGGGTCACTATGTATTACGAGATTTTGATTCAAGATTGTCTAATGTTCCGCAGCACTTATGGGCGCAAGGTCCAACTGATGTAGGTTACATGCAAATCACACCCCATCGTGTGACTCTCAAACCAGGTGTAGTGTTACCCCGAATCAGACAGTACAGATTGCCACCCGAGGCTGTAGCAGCCTTATCCAAAATTATTGACGAGCTCATGGCTCAAGGAGTAGTTGTAGAGACTGACTCCAATGTATGCAATTCTCCGATCATTCCAGTCATGAAACGTACTGATCCAAATGCACCCCCAGTATATCGATTAGTGATTGATTTACGAGAGCTTAATAAATGTATTATTCCTCAGTACCCAGTTGTCCCAGATATTTCTTCCCTGTTAACAGCCATTGATTCCGAAGCCATGTTTTTCACTGTTATTGACCTCAAGAATGCATTTTTTAGTGTTCCGATTCATCCAGACAGCCAGTTTCTTTTCGGATTTTGTTTAAATGGAAGGAGCTATATGTTTACACGCGCTCCTCAAGGTTTCACAGAAAGCCCTAGTATTTACAGTCAAGCACTCAAGCGACAACTAGACAACATTCACATGCCAACTGACACTGCCCTGCTCCAGTATGTCGATGATCTACTGATCACAGCCCGTTCTGAACGTGACTGCGAACGAGCGTCACTTACAGTCTTGTATTTTCTAGCCGAGATGGGGCACAAGGTGTCACCTTCGAAGCTTCAATTCTGTGTTCAGCAAGTGGTATACTTAGGACACTTGCTGTCCAAGAGGGGTAGGCAGTTGACACCCGACCGTATTCAGTTAATAGCGAGTCTTCCCCAGCCCAGAACCCAGAAGGAGGTACGTGCCTTTATCGGCCTTACTTCTTATTGTAGACAATGGATTCCTCAGTATGCATTTCTAGCCAAGCCACTGATACAGTTAACGACACAGGAGGCAGCCGTATCGACTGTCCTCCCTTGGACATCTGAACATACACTTAGTTTTAACGAGTTAAAGAAAGCCCTATGTCAAGCTCCAGTTCTAGCTACACCGAACTACAGTAAGCCTTTTACACTTTTTGTTACTGAACGCGAAGGTACAGCATTATCTGTTCTCACACAAGATCAAGCAGGACAATACAAGCCTTGTGCTTATTTTTCGAGCACACTAGATCCAGTCGCCCAGGCGTTGCCTGCGTGCCTCAAGTCAGTTGCAGCCACAGCATTAGCTATCAGACAAAGTGATTCCATAGTTTTAGGACATTCCCTGACAGTACAAGTCCCACATTCCGTAGAAGTTCTTTTGAACCGAACACAAACACAGCACTTGACAATTGCACGTTTGACAGGTTATGAATTGACACTGTTCCAGCCACACATAGAAATTAGACGCTGCAACGTTCTGAATCCTGCTACACTGTTACCATCAGTTAATTCAAATCCAGACCCACATGATTGTGTGGAAGTAGTTAACATTACGACTAAGCCAAGACAAGATCTGACAGATATTCCGTTACCAGATCCTGACCTGACACTTTATGTGGATGGTTCATGTATGAGAACTAGTACAGGAGAACTAGTCGCCGCGTATGCAGTGACTACTGACACTGAAGTTATTGAAACACACCGTATTGATACCCTGTCCGCTCAAGCAGCAGAGCTAGTTGCTCTGACACAAGCCTGTATACACGCCAAGAACCTGAAGGTTAATGTTTACACAGATTCACGTTACGCATTCGGAGTTGTACACGACTTCGGAGTACTCTGGCAGGAGAGAGGTTTCATGACTTCTCATGGAACCAAGATTCAGCATGGTCTCCTTATTCAAGCCCTGTTAGATGCCATACATTTACCGACATCCATTGCTATCATGAAATGCAAAGCACATACGAAAGTTACAGACATTATTTCCCAAGGTAATGATCTAGCAGACCGCACAGCTAAGCTTACAGCACAGACTCCAGACATTCCAGTTAACATGACACATACTCCAGATCCGATTACATGCATGACAGTTAAGGACCCTACACAAGATGTCATAGATATACAGTTACATGCTACCCCCGATGAAATCAAGAAATGGTCTGAACAATGAGGGGTCCAGACAGATCAAGGATGGTTAACGAAGGGTAGAGCCACATGGTTTCTCCCCGATTCTATGGTTCAAGTCATTATCAATACCGCACATAGTCCAGCACATTTAGGAGAAAAAGCTATGTTAGACAGTATCCAGAACATTTGGTTCAATAAGCATTTACGAGCTGCAGCCAAGCAGAAAGTCCGTGCCTGTATGATATGTTGTCAGTTTAATCCAGGTAAAAGTATCCCGGTGGAACAAGGTGGTTTCCAGCCCCCTGACCACCCTTTTGAGGTCCTCCAGATGGATTATATTCAGATGGAGCGATGTCGAGGTTTCAAGTATGTCCTTGTAGTTGTATGCGCTTTGTCCAGGTGGACAGAAGCATATCCAGTCCCAGATTACACAGCCGCGACCACTGCCAAGCAGTTGGTTCGTGAATTTTTCCCTAGATATGGACTCCCTAGAGTCGTATATTCTGATAACGGCCAGCCATTCTCATCTGAACTCATGAAGCACGTTTCCCTGTTGTTAGGGTACCAGTGGAAGTTTCATTGTGTACGCCATCCTGAAGCAGCCGGTCTCGTAGAGAGACATAATCAGACCCTGAAAATCCGTATTGCAAAAGTCTGTAAAGACAAAGGTGTAGACTGGCTAGTAGCTCTGCCAGTCGCTTTATTTTATATGCGCATGGTCGCACATTCCAGATCAGGTCTGTCCCCGTATGAGGTCGTATTCGGCCGCCCCCCTAACATGTGGGGTACTCCTAGACCCCGAAGTATTACCGATGTTTCATGTAATATGCTGACAGATTACCTAGCTTCCTTGATGTCTGCCCTCAACTCATGTCGTTCACAGGTTGCTGCCGCATTTCCAGACAACACCGAGGTGGCACCGCACGAGATCGTTCCAGGCTCCCTTGTGATGGTCCGGAATTTCGACAGATCAAGTCCGCTGGAACCACGTTGGAAGGAGCCACGTCAGGTCCTCTTGACCACCCGAACTGCCGTCAAGTTGGAAGGCAGGAAGGGGTGGGTCCACCTTTCTCATGTAAAACTTTTCAAAGGATCGAAACCAGTCTCCAAAGACATTTCCAAGGATTTCCAGGATTCGAAAGATTGCCAGAACATTGTTTTAAAGGACTGTCCCGCACAAGACATTATTACAACCCCTCCCTTGTTAGAGAAAACTCCGCAACAGGAGTATAAGCTCAAATTAAGGTCTAGTAAAATAAGTCAGTCAGTTTGATTGTATAAGTCCTCCCCTAGGTGAAACGGTTAGACTGTTTCTGACATGTATAAAATAGACCCCCATAGTGAGAGAGTCAGTCAAAGTTCAATCAAATGTATCGTTTTTCTGAGTTTCATATTATTTCTCAGCATTTTGATTTCCTGCACCAGCTACGCATTTTTCCTGTACTTACCAGTTCCTCATGTAAATATGTCTACTAATGCTACAGTAGAGCACACGTTTAGTGATCTGCCTCCTCACGAATATTCTTACCGCCTCGCTATGCGCAACAACACATTTATCCGTATGTTACATTATTCACACCAGACCAGCAATGCCACTAATTGTTGGGTGTGTGGTCGACTCCCCCCTTTCCAGACGCCGAAGGGAGTTCTGCCACTCTTTCCTTATCCTTTTTCACATAATGGTTCATGTGGAGCATGGTCCATGTTAACGTCGTCCTCAACAGATATGTCTTTTCTTAACAGTACATGTTTTCCAGACAAGCAAGGTCTCCCCCACAGAACAGGTTTAGATCTAGAAAATGAAGTATATAATTTAGGTAATTATTCGTCGAATTTCATGGTCCTGAATGTTCAGTCTGATACTACTCCAGACTTACCTGTTATTTCAGTACTACCTGTCAAAGGCGAATTATGTGTCCGTAATTATGGTTCTGTACATGTAGGTCATAGTGAATGTACTACTGTTATCAAGTATAGTGACAGTGGGAAATCTGTTTTCAAAGCTTCACGTCATTCGTATTTTATTTGTGGTCAAACCGCATATGTTCGTCTGCCCCTCGATTGGGAGGGAACCTGTTACATTGCTTTCCTACTGCCACCTGTTTTCCTAGCCCCATCTGATTATCACAGAAACACACATCTAGTACACATTAGACATAGAAGGGAGTCCCCAATTGTCGATTATACTGAAACTACTCTAGAACAGTATACAGATTTCAATAAAGGTTTTTTCTTCTTTGTAGGACCTGTCCAGAATAGTAAACTGATCCGTAGGTTAACAAGAACCCTTGAAGCTGTAGTAAATGAGACTGCCTCTGCTCTAGGTAACCTAACCGAAGAACAATCTGCTATGAGATTTGTCGTTTTGCAAAATCGTCTCGTCCTTGACGTCATACTGGCCGATAGGGGCGGGGCCTGTAGAGTCATCGGATCTAGTTGCTGCATTTTCATTCCAAATAACGCGCCGTCTGTTTATTCAGCTATAACCAGACTCCATAAAATTGCCCATCTGTTACATCAAGATCCAGGCACCTGGACATGGTCAGGTTGGTTCTGGAATATAATTTCCGCATGGGGATGGAAAGTCCTGTCCTTTCTAGGTATTGCAGTAGCGATCATATTTAGCTGCTGCCTCTGTATACAATGTGGCCCTGCGATTTGCAGCATGTGCGCTACCTCTTGTATTCCTAGTCCCAAGCCCCGTTCTAAATCCCGTTCCAAGACAATTCGAGACGAGCAAATGGTACTGTATGAAATGATAGATGGTATCATGAAAATTGATGTTTCCTGATGGAAACGTAGTGACAAGGAGGGAATGTGGAAAAGTAAATTTTGCCATGTTCTGTGTCCCTACGCCTCATCCATCATATGTTATGTGTGCATGACCAATATGCATATGTTATTCCCCATGTCCGATTAATGACGCAATTACAGTTGTGTCCACCTCTGGTATGTCATTTTCCAGTCCTCGTGAATACTACGAATATCAGGCCTATGTAAAGTTATGTTACCACGTTTCTCAGTGTGCACGTTATTCCATTATAAAATCCCCGTTTCCAGGCCTCAAAAGGGCCCGGACATCAGATTCAGCTCCTGTCTCCTGAAAGCCTCGCTGAGGAGCGATACAGCCCCCACCTGTATCCTCGACCCTTCACTTACTTCCTGCCTCGCAGTGCCCGGTGCAGCTTGGCTCTGCCTCTGAGTCTGCCAAAAGTATGTTATAGTTCCAGCTATCAGTTCAGTCCTCCTCCTCTGCATTCCTAAGCTACTGAACTGTATCAATAGTTTCCGTCATTGTCTAGCCTACTCGGCTCCACGTTAGAGAAATACTGTATTTAATGGTCATTTAGTATTCTTCATCACGCACTACATGTAGAATAATGCATGGTCCAGTCTTAGAGTCAAGTTAGCTTTTCCCCTCATGACTTCTAGTTTATATCAACATGTTCCCTAAACATCAGATACCAGATAGGGTTTAGGTACATGTCGCTCCGACCCTCCAGACTCTAGTCTCTGCTCCTAGCACAGAGTTCGTAGCCCCCAGCTTCTCCTAGTAACACGTCATTACCAGTTTTCGCGCACCATTAGGTTAGAGGTCCCGGCTCCTTAGGTAGCCCCCTCCAAAGTTCCCGCCCATTCATGACATATTCTGTTACGTTTGCACCACATGTCTATGTATACTCCCAGTTACACCTCTTTTTACTGTTATCTTTCGCGACTGCTACGCGTCCCGCCTTCTGCTCCACCCACTGCTACGCCTACTGCAATGTAATGCTATGTGTTTGCGCTATGTATATAAGTCAATGTATTGTTATTAAAAGTTAGCGCGCTCATCCCAGACCTAGCCCCAGCAGCTGCTGGGCCTCTTTTCCCCTGCTGGGTCATCCTATGCAGGTTGTCCTGATCCTGTCCTTATGCTGTAATAAACCTGCAGAAACTCCTACTACCTCGAATCTTGACTCTTATTTTATTGAGCTATCTGTTATTCATTCATTCATATAAAAATAGATCCGGTATTATTTATTTATATACCACAGACACACCAACAAGTGTTGTCCGCCTCTGGGGGTTAGTCAAGTTAGAAGGTTCCTTCCCTTACTCTTGCAGTTTCTTCTAAGAGAAAAATTGATTTCCGAACACCTTGATAGAAACTAGTTATGTAATCGATGCACTCTACGAGAGATCAGGAGCTATTTCAAATGAAATTAGACAAATCCATGAAAATAAAATAAACAGAGTAAGAGGAAAAGGCAATCTTTCTAAATTAGATCTTTGTTAATGCGCTTTCCCAGGTGACTCCTCGGGTTAAGGTCTGGGGCGCTGTAATTAGTTGATAGTAACCGGTTTTGTCAAATGGTACATAAAACAGTTTACATTGACCCAAGAGAAGTGTGCTCTGGACTCTGAGGGGAGGAGTCAGAGACACAGTAATGTATGGGAAAGATATTCACTTAATGTAAGGATCATTATTTTCAAGGAATTAGTTCTCTCAATCTGGGGCTGGTTTATTTGATGCGCAGGTCAATTTATATGGCGTCCGCAGAAAGGTAGGATTCGTTGTATAATGTGTTTATTAATCCACACATGTAATTAAGTGATTAAGGGCCATATGTAGGAAGCCAAATTGCGATCGCAAATGCTGAAATTTGAGGAATCTCAGCATTTGCAATTGCAATTTAGGCAGTGTGCAATGTAGCACACCAAAACCCACTCGGAAAGTAAGGAATCTCAAACTTGCGATTCCTTATTTGTGAATGCATTTAAGGAATCCCAATTTGCGATTCCTTAAATGCAATGTAGGAAGCACCCAAGTTGTGCAATTTTGGCTTAAGGGATCGCAAATTACTACCAACTTCAGGTTGGTGATAGTTTGCGATTTCTTTGAAAAATTCACTTTTTTGCATTTTTCAAAGTGCTATGTGGCGCACATACATGCCTTTAGGGCCCTTAGGGCATGTATGTGCGCCACATGTGCACACATGCTTATTTCAGGGGTGCACCAGGGTGTCCTATTGACACCCTTGCAACCTTGAAATTGCATTCTCAATTTGCGATTCTGTAATTGGGAATGGAAAATTGAGAATGTCTTCCCATTCATTCCTGTGGGCCTTCTAGCCCATAGCAATGAATGGGAAGGTATTCCTTATTTGTGAATCTAAATTTGTGATTCGCAAATAAGGAATATGTAAGATTCGCTAAATTATTTGCTAATCTAACCTACATTGCGATATGCGATTCTCTAATTGCGATTCCCTAAAAATCGCAAATTGAGAATCGCAAAAATTGTTTTCATACATATGGCCCTAACTTAATGATACAGCTTTACCTGTAGGAAGGCTTTCTGCCAGTTTACTGCAACTCTCTCTGACAGCTGTTTCGCCCATATGCCTCCTTGAAAGTATTCCATGAGGTAGGTAATCGAGATTTCATATCACTTCTTAATGATAGCGATAATATGTCCACTTTTGACACCGTTGTCAAAGAGCTGTTTTTCTACAGCTGCACTGTGTTGCGCGTGCGGCCACAGCACCTGATGAACTTCTGAAGCCAGAATACAGGTGCCTGGAATCCCAAGGTGGCCCCTAAGGGATTGGACCATGTTTACGTTTTGTCTACCGCATACAAGCACTTGACACTTTCTTCCAAGGCATGCTTCTTTGCCCCCTCGTTCCCTCATCTGCTACTCTCTATTTTTAGGTTTCGCCTGGCGTAGCACTGCACAGCAATGCTCGCGCAGGCGAAATCTTATGTTTCTCAGTACGGGACTTTGTCCCGCCTCTCTCTTCCATTGGCTAGCTTCATAAATGGAGGCTAGCCATTGGAAGAGAGATCTGTCCATAATTCACGGAGCAGATTCGTGCGCGTTCCGGTGATTTTTTCGCTCCCCGCCCCTTTGTGAATGTCATTGCGGCAGTGGGCGGATGTTTTTTTTTTTTGTCAAGGTTTGTTTTGGTCATTTTGCCGAAGATGGCACCCGGGCAGTAGCTTCGTATTCGAACAGCTACCGACTGATCCCGCAACTGGGATTCTGCACTTTCATTGAGTTTACGGCACTGTACTTGCAGGTTTACTGTTTGTTATGATAGCAAACACAATAAGTACCTCGGACAAAAGCTGTACTTGAGGCTGCTGAAAGCCCGGGCTGCAGGTGCCACTCAATGCCCCCCACCCCCCGGCCCACATCAGGGCACCAGTGCGGACTCTTAGGGAAACCCGACTCCTGTTCCCCTCGGCGTGGGTGCAGAGTTTAATGCTCGCTGCTGTTTGTAGTCAACATTTAACCGCGTCTTTCCCCCTGACCTCGGACAATAGCTGTATGTGAGGCTGCTGAAAGCCCGGGCTGCCGGTGCCACTCAATGCCCCCCACGCCCCGGCCCACATCAAGGCACCAGTGCGGACTCTTAGGGAAACCCGACTCCTGTTCCCCTCGGCGTGGGTGCAGAGTTTAATGCTCGCTGCTGTTTGTAGTCAACATTTAACCGCATCTTTCTCCCTGACCTCGGACAATAGCTGTACGTGAGGCTGCTGAAAGCCCGGGCTGCCGGTGCCACTCAATGCCCCCCACCCCCCGGCCCACATCAAGACACCAGTGTGGACTCTTAGGGAAACCCGACTCCTGTCCCCCTCGGTGTGGGTTTGTTTGCAGAGTTTAATGCTCGCTGCTGTTTGTAGTCAACATTTAACCGCGTCTTTCCCCCTTTCAGATGCAGAGTGGGCTGGCAGGGGCGCTATTGTGACGAGTGCATCCGATACCCGGGCTGCCTGCATGGCACCTGCCAACAACCTTGGCAGTGCAACTGCCAGGAAGGGTGGGGCGGACTCTTCTGCAACCAAGGTGAGTTTCTCAGCGCTGGCAGTGCCATCCTGTGCATGTAGTTCTTTATTTCATACAGTGGGCAAGTGGGGGCTGAGGGAGGCGGACGTATTTGCCGAGGATCACAAAACGAGACTAGTTGGGGCGCTGGAGTTGCTAAGGGCCTCCGCTAATGATTTCAGATTTCAATAGTAGACAGTACTCCTCCTCTGGGCATCTTGGCGCGAATTCTCACTGCTTTGCCTAGACCTTTATTAATCCTCTCATCCGATTTGTTTTCCAGATCTCAACTACTGCACCCACCACAAGCCCTGCAAGAATGCGGTCACCTGCACCAACACCGGCCAGGGCAGCTACACGTGCTCCTGATTGTTATCGGTCCTCGTCTGAGGCCGACCCTGGGGTCTTAGATCTGCAGATGCATCAGACTTTGGGCGGGAGACAGGGGTTTTTCTTCAGTTGCATAATCTTACGGAAAGGTTGGGCTTCGGGGCTCCTATGCAAATGTATGCAGGGTGTGCAGCGTTTATTTAAGTTTTCTGCCTCTATACCTTGTCGAGAGCGAAGTTTCACGTTTCTTCTCCAACTTGTTCGTATGGTCTCAGGGTTTTTATGAATCAGGACTCAATGTGACAGATGTTACCTGGGATCTTTAGAAACAACCAGAGCTGGCGCCATTAATGCCCAGGCCTCACTTGTGCACCTGAAACGGGTCTGCAGTTCCACTGTCAGACACAAGAGGCACTGTTGTGCATTTTTTAGAGAGAAGTGGTATGGTGGCACATAATGTTAGGCCCAAGCGCCTGAGTGCTAGGGCGATTTAACGCTTGCAATACCGCGACAATGTAACATATTTACTTCAGTGTCCAAGCCTAAATGTGCTGATACACGCCTTTAATATTGCCTTCCTTTTGATTTGTTCTTCAGGACCTTGAAAACAGCTACTCCTGCTCCTGTCCACCAGGCTTCTACGGTAAAGCGCCATGACCTGTGCCGACGGGCCCTGCTTCAACGGAGGCCGCTGCTCCGACAACCCGGAAGGAGGCTATAGCTGTCGGTGCCCGCTGTCCTACTCTGGCTTCAACTGCGAAAAGAAAATCGATTACTGCAGCTCCAACCCCTGCTCCAATGGTAAGGAGAAGGGCAGTGTTTCTGCAAGTCACTTTTATCCAAGTGATGCCTCATACTAAAATAGACATTGTGGGACCTTAATGATTAAAATACTTTTTGATTGTTAATTAAAGAAAATACTTCATAACTAGTCTATTTGTTTGATATATGTGTGTTTCTGTAGTTTTATGTATTTCTGTTTGGCGTTCAAATAATTGAAATTCTTTAGGCTGGGTCCCTGGCTTCCGATGGTGTGATGTAGTGGGGGCCACTGAGGTCAAAATGTTAAGAACAGGTGCTTTAGGCGAGGCCGGGAGGTGCATGTAGGTCAGTTCAGCCACATCCGCCTATTGCATATGACAGGTGTGGTGACCTGTCCACAGCTTATGACTGCACAAGTGGCACCTTGAGAAACAAGCACTTCTGCATGTAGGATATCTCAACCGAGCCACACAGACACACCAACAAGTGTTGTCCGCCTCTGGGGGTTAGTCAAGTTAGAAGGTTCCTTCCCTTACTCTTGCAGTTTCTTCTAAGAGAAAAATTGATTTCCGAACACCTTGATAGAAACTAGTTATGTAATCGATGCACTCTACGAGAGATCAGGAGCTATTTCAAATGAAATTAGACAAATCCATGAAAATAAAATAAACAGAGTAAGAGGAAAAGGCAATCTTTCTAAATTAGATCTTTGTTAATGCGCTTTCCCAGGTGACTCCTCGGGTTAAGGTCTGGGGCGCTGTAATTAGTTGATAGTAACCGGTTTTGTCAAATGGTACATAAAACAGTTTACATTGACCCAAGAGAAGTGTGCTCTGGACTCTGAGGGGAGGAGTCAGAGACACAGTAATGTATGGGAAAGATATTCACTTAATGTAAGGATCATTATTTTCAAGGAATTAGTTCTCTCAATCTGGGGCTGGTTTATTTGATGCGCAGGTCAATTTATATGGCGTCCGCAGAAAGGTAGGATTCGTTGTATAATGTGTTTATTAATCCACACATGTAATTAAGTGATTAAGGGCCATATGTAGGAAGCCAAATTGCGATCGCAAATGCTGAAATTTGAGGAATCTCAGCATTTGCAATTGCAATTTAGGCAGTGTGCAATGTAGCACACCAAAACCCACTCGGAAAGTAAGGAATCTCAAACTTGCGATTCCTTATTTGTGAATGCATTTAAGGAATCCCAATTTGCGATTCCTTAAATGCAATGTAGGAAGCACCCAAGTTGTGCAATTTTGGCTTAAGGGATCGCAAATTACTACCAACTTCAGGTTGGTGATAGTTTGCGATTTCTTTGAAAAATTCACTTTTTTGCATTTTTCAAAGTGCTATGTGGCGCACATACATGCCTTTAGGGCCCTTAGGGCATGTATGTGCGCCACATGTGCACACATGCTTATTTCAGGGGTGCACCAGGGTGTCCTATTGACACCCTTGCAACCTTGAAATTGCATTCTCAATTTGCGATTCTGTAATTGGGAATGGAAAATTGAGAATGTCTTCCCATTCATTCCTGTGGGCCTTCTAGCCCATAGCAATGAATGGGAAGGTATTCCTTATTTGTGAATCTAAATTTGTGATTCGCAAATAAGGAATATGTAAGATTCGCTAAATTATTTGCTAATCTAACCTACATTGTGATATGCGATTCTCTAATTGCGATTCCCTAAAAATCGCAAATTGAGAATCGCAAAAATTGTTTTCATACATATGGCCCTAACTTAATGATACAGCTTTACCTGTAGGAAGGCTTTCTGCCAGTTTACTGCAACTCTCTCTGACAGCTGTTTCGCCCATATGCCTCCTTGAAAGTATTCCATGAGGTAGGTAATCGAGATTTCATATCACTTCTTAATGATAGCGATAATATGTCCACTTTTGACACCGTTGTCAAAGAGCTGTTTTTCTACAGCTGAACTGTGTTGCGCGTGCGGCCACAGCACCTGATGAACTTCTGAAGCCAGAATACAGGTGCCTGGAATCCCAAGGTGGCCCCTAAGGGATTGGACCATGTTTACGTTTTGTCTACCGCATACAAGCACTTGACACTTTCTTCCAAGGCATGCTTCTTTGCCCCCTCGTTCCCTCATCTGCTACTCTCTATTTTTAGGTTTCGCCTGGCGTAGCACTGCACAGCAATGCTCGCGCAGGCGAAATCTTATGTTTCTCAGTACGGGACTTTGTCCCGCCTCTCTCTTCCATTGGCTAGCTTCATAAATGGAGGCTAGCCATTGGAAGAGAGATCTGTCCGTAATTCACGGAGCAGATTTGTGCGCGTTCCGGCGATTTTTTCGCTCCCCGCCCCTTTGCGAATGTCATTGCGGCAGTGGGCGGATGTTTTTTTTTTTTGTCAAGGTTTGTTTTGGTCATTTTGCCGAAGATGGCACCCGGGCAGTAGCTTCGTATTCGAACAGCTACCGACTGATCCCGCAACTGGGATTCTGCACTTTCATTGAGTTTACGGCACTGTACTTGCAGGTTTACTGTTTGTTATGATAGCAAACACAATAAGTACCTCGGACAAAAGCTGTACTTGAGGCTGCTGAAAGCCCGGGCTGCAGGTGCCACTCAATGCCCCCCACCCCCCGGCCCACATCAGGGCACCAGTGCGGACTCTTAGGGAAACCCGACTCCTGTTCCCCTCGGCGTGGGTGCAGAGTTTAATGCTCGCTGCTGTTTGTAGTCAACATTTAACCGCGTCTTTCCCCCTGACCTCGGACAATAGCTGTATGTGAGGCTGCTGAAAGCCCGGGCTGCCGGTGCCACTCAATGCCCCCCACGCCCCGGCCCACATCAAGGCACCAGTGCGGACTCTTAGGGAAACCCGACTCCTGTTCCCCTCGGCGTGGGTGCAGAGTTTAATGCTCGCTGCTGTTTGTAGTCAACATTTAACCGCGTCTTTCTCCCTGACCTCGGACAATAGCTGTACGTGAGGCTGCTGAAAGCCCGGGCTGCCGGTGCCACTCAATGCCCCCCACCCCCCGGCCCACATCAAGACACCAGTGTGGACTCTTAGGGAAACCCGACTCCTGTCCCCCTCGGTGTGGGTTTGTTTGCAGAGTTTAATGCTCGCTGCTGTTTGTAGTCAACATTTAACCGCGTCTTTCCCCCTTTCAGATGCAGAGTGGGCTGGCAGGGGCGCTATTGTGACGAGTGCATCCGATACCCGGGCTGCCTGCATGGCACCTGCCAACAACCTTGGCAGTGCAACTGCCAGGAAGGGTGGGGCGGACTCTTCTGCAACCAAGGTGAGTTTCTCAGCGCTGGCAGTGCCATCCTGTGCATGTAGTTCTTTATTTCATACAGTGGGCAAGTGGGGGCTGAGGGAGGCGGACTTATTTGCCGAGGATCACAAAACGAGACTAGTTGGGGCGCTGGAGTTGCTAAGGGCCTCCGCTAATGATTTCAGATTTCAATAGTAGACAGTACTCCTCCTCTGGGCATCTTGGCGCGAATTCTCACTGCTTTGCCTAGACCTTTATTAATCCTCTCATCCGATTTGTTTTCCAGATCTCAACGACTGCACCCACCACAAGGCCTGCAAGAATGCGGTCACCTGCACCAACACCGGCCAGGGCAGCTACACGTGCTCCTGATTGTTATCGGTCCTCGTCTGAGGCCGACCCTGGGGTCTTAGATCTGCAGATGCATCAGACTTTGGGCGGGAGACAGGGGTTTTTCTTCAGTTGCATAATCTTACGGAAAGGTTGGGCTTCGGGGCTCCTATGCAAATGTATGCAGGGTGTGCAGCGTTTATTTAAGTTTTCTGCCTCTATACCTTGTCGAGAGCGAAGTTTCACGTTTCTTCTCCAACTTGTTCGTATGGTCTCAGGGTTTTTATGAATCAGGACTCAATGTGACAGATGTTACCTGGGATCTTTAGAAACAACCAGAGCTGGCGCCATTAATGCCCAGGCCTCACTTGTGCACCTGAAACGGGTCTGCAGTTCCACTGTCAGACACAAGAGGCACTGTTGTGCATTTTTTAGAGAGAAGTGGTATGGTGGCACATAATGTTAGGCCCAAGCGCCTGAGTGCTAGGGCGATTTAACGCTTGCAATACCGCGACAATGTAACATATTTACTTCAGTGTCCAAGCCTAAATGTGCTGATACACGCCTTTAATATTGCCTTCCTTTTGATTTGTTCTTCAGGACCTTGAAAACAGCTACTCCTGCTCCTGTCCACCAGGCTTCTACGGTAAAGCGCCATGACCTGTGCCGACGGGCCCTGCTTCAACGGAGGCCGCTGCTCCGACAACCCGGAAGGAGGCTACAGCTGTCGGTGCCCGCTGTCCTACTCTGGCTTCAACTGCGAAAAGAAAATCGATTACTGCAGCTCCAACCCCTGCTCCAATGGTAAGGAGAAGGGCAGTGTTTCTGCAAGTCACTTTTATCCAAGTGATGCCTCATACTAAAATAGACATTGTGGGACCTTAATGATTAAAAGAGGAACGCGCTTTTTTGTGTACCCCTTTCCCTATAATTTTTGCTTTGGCTGCCTTCCTTCTCTCTTCAACTCGAACATTTTTTAACTATCCTGTGGGCAGGAGTAAAGCAGCTTGTAATTGCACATTAAAAAAGCAAGCATTTTTTTGATTGTTTTCTTTTTGAGAGGATATTTCCTCACACCTTTAGTGGTGTTTGGTGCCCTGCTTGTCAATATAGGAAAAGGTGCGCCTACAACGAAGCTGAGGTTGTGACTCAAGTGAAATTGCTGCATTTTATGATTTGTACTTTGCAAGACCTCACACAGCTATGGGATGGAGTCAGATAATACTCCTGTCTCTCCAGTGAAAAATGATTCTTAATGATAGTGTGTCGAGGTCATGTTATGTGGCCTGGCTGCAGATTGGATTCTGGTGTTTTAGGGGGAGAAATTAATGAGTAATCTAACATGTGTGTGTGTGGCTGGCTCTGGGTGTGTGTGGCTGGCTCTGGGTGTGTGTGTGTGTGGCACTGGGTGTGTGTGTGTGGTAGTAATTGCTGTCTGCAGAGCTCGTCCGTAGGGTACAATAGGTCTCCCATTTGCGAGAGATTAAGCTAATGGCAATGTAAATGACAATGCCATTTATTTATCTGTTTTCAAAACCAACACATAAACACAAATTTTGTCATTTACAATGCCAATAGCTCTAACTTTTGCAAAGGCGAAACCATTGCATTGTAAATGCTTGTTCCAAATATGTCTCTCTTGACCTGTGATTCTTTGTCGCTTTATGGCAGTCACTCCATCTGTCCTTATTTTGTCACTTTTTTGAGTTCTTACTGCCTATTGCTTCTCTAGGGGCCAAATTGCATTCGCAAATGCCGAAATTGGCAGAATTTCGGCGTTTGCGAATGCAATTTGGCCAAATGGTATGTATTAAGCAAATCTGCGTGCAAAATAAGGAATCGCAAAAATTTGCGATTCCTTATTTTGCGATTGCATTTAAGGAATCGCAAATTTTGCGATTCCTTAAATCCAATGTAAAAAGAATTTGAAAAATGCAAATTGGCCTTAAGGAATCGCAAATTACCACCAACTTCAAGTTGATGTTAATTTGCGAATTCCTTGAAAAATGCACTTTTTTGCATTTTTCAAAGTGCACTGTGAAGCACATACATGCCCTTAGGGCATGTATGTTCACCACATGTGCACCCATGCATATTTCAGGGGTGAAACAGGGTGTCCTTTGGACACCCCTGCACCCTTCAAATTATTCTCAATTTGCGATTCTCAAATTGCGAATCGCAAATTGAGAATAACTTCCCATTCATTCCTATGGGCCTCCTGGCCCATAGAAATAAATGGGAAAGTATTCCATTTTTGCGATTCGCAATTTGCGAATCGCAATTAAGGAATTTTAAGAAATCGCAAAAAAAATTTGATTTTCTACATACATACCAATATGCAAATCTCAAATAGCGATTTCTAAAAAATCGCTATTTGAGATTTGCAAATGGGTATCTTGATCCATATGGCCCTTGATCACTTTACAAAGCAGGCTTCCATGGCAGAGATCCCCAGGACACAGCTCATCAATCTAATCTTTATGGCATTTTCCCACGGACTTATTAATATTTTTAACTGATACCACGTTTGGGGCACTACACAGGAAGTTGCATATTGTTTTGGCAATTTGAATTCAGGAAAAAGAAGAGGTGCGTTCAATTGGATTTATTTGAAAATAATTATTTCACAGGCGGAGGTGGACGACCCTGCTTTCGCTATTCAGCACTTTGTCATGAATTTCGTATTTTGTTGATTTTCTCTCATCTAGTTATGCATAGGAGTTCACCAGCAATTAAACTTAATTTCCATGCGCCCCCCATTCAATTTGTGGGTGTCCACACTATTTTGCAAGTTCCATTTGAGGTTGGAATTGCAATGCTGTGAAAGGAGTAGAGAGAGTGGCGCCCCACACCCTGCCAACCGAACCCATAACACTTCCTGGAGTCTGTTACCGCTCGATAATGCCCCCAAATCAGTTTCCCCATCGGTTTGCAAACATGTTGTCTGAAATCTAACAGCTTGTAACGATTAGGGTGAAGCTTATTTTCCTCATCGACGATTTTGCCATTGGCACCTTTTCTGCACTTTTCTTGCTTTTTTTAAATGGGGAGACATCTTTTTCTAAAGAATTTATTAGAGAAAGTTAAATTAACTACTGCTAAAGTTATACTCTAAAGGGCATGCTCAGTGGTGGGAGTGGAATTAGGATGAAGACTTTACAGGGCCCTCAGTTTTCCTAAGTGCTGCAGGCTCCAGAATGTACCATGGCTGTGACATCAAACAGAGGCCTGTGCTACATAATGTAAGCTTTGGTATCACCCAAGCACAACTGGGGCCGTACGATGATCCAAGCGCCTGTTTTATGTGCTTGCAGTGGTAAACATCCTTTACAACAAAACTTTTTCCACGCAGTACCTTTACAACGCAGGAATTACAACGGAAATCGTTACAACGACTTGCTCTGGAGGGCGCTGTAGGATAGGGAATAGTTTAATTTACTATCCAAAACCTTCCCTACTATCCACGGGGACTGGAGTTGGAATAGAAAATTAAACTATTCACTATCCAGCGGCCTCAAACGCAAGCCGTTGTAACGATTTGCATTGTAAAACCTGCGTTGTAAAGGCATGCTTGGAAAAAGCATGCGTTGTAAAGGCATACATCCGCTTGCAGTAGGTAAAGTGAATCTATTTAACCCAATATTTCTTAGAGTTAGTGTTTTATTTGTAGATACTGCAGCTCAAAAACTGTGGGCAAGGTTTGACCACTGCCCAGTGCACCAGAAAAGCCCACTATGATATAGGCCCTTGAATCTATGAGATTATGGCACAGCATAGCATCATGCAGTGTCACGCTCCGCCATAGGGAAAAGTCAGGAATGCTCTGCATTTATCCAATGCGGTTCAACCATGTCGTTTCCCCTGCGGTGGTGCCGTTTTGGCTGCCTTGCGCCACCCAGGCAACCTTGCACCATGGTGCAAGGGTGCCTGGGTTGTAGTCACAATCATTTCTGGGTAGTAAGGGTCAATTTCCTGCACAAAAACAATCCTGGGAGGCTTCGAAGAGAAATAAATCCAAAATCCAGTATTTGTAAAGCGCACAGCTACCCGAAGGCATCCTGGAGATTGGGGCCGTCAGGAAGATTAAGCAAGCTATTGCCCAGAGTCGCATGGTGCCGGACTTACCTGCCGCCGGAGCCGGGGATCGAAGCCTGAGTCCCAGCATCCGGCGTCAGTCGCCCTGGCCGCGGCGCCACACCTAGGGCCTCATTTATGAAAAGTGACGCATCGCTGCGTGAAAACAGTGATGCGTCACTTTTCACTGCGTCCTCCTTGCGACAACAATGATGCGTCATATTTACAGTATGACGCATCATGTCGCAAGGAGTTACAGATACGTCAGTATTTCTGACGTATCTGTAAGTGCAAAAGTCACGCATTGCTGGGGTGTGTCACAAAAGTGACGCAACGCCATGTGGAAGGGCCTGCGTCAGTCTTACGCCTGCTGTGAGGCAGGCGCAAGATTTTGACACAACAGCGCCCTAAAAGTTACGCAGTGAAATCTCATAGATTTCCCTGTGTCACTATTACGAGGCTTTTTGCGGAGGAACGCCCCCCGTGCATACATTATACCTGACGCAGGTATAATGTAGCGCAGGGGTTTACAAAGTGAGGCATCTGCTTAGATGCGCCACTTTGTAAATAGTGCGCAACAGGAGGAATGTTTTACGACGCCGATGCGTCACAAAAAGTGACGCATCCGAAGTGCAAAACTGACGCAAGGCCTCATAAATGAGGCCCCTAGTTTTTCTCGCTACCCCTCCCCTGGGGAGGAGTAAGGTTTTGGTGCATCAAAGATCATGTAAATCTGGGATGCGTCAAAATCCATGAGAGTTGCGTGGGACACCAAACCAGGGAAGAGTAGCACAATGCAGCAAAGTGACATGCGTTGCGCTACTCTAGATTCACGAGGCCACTCACAGCCATGCAAAGTGGCTTTGTGTGTCTTCATAAATCTGATTGAGAGTCTTGCGTCACACATGTACCACTTTTCCCGGTGCAAACATGACGTAAAGCTGTCATAGATATGACCCCAACGGGCAGATTTACAATGAAAGCGACACAGTGCATTGCGCTAGCCTTTTGGCTGCGCCACACCGAGGCACTTTCAAAGCACATGAATGCAACATATTTACAACAATATGTGGCTTCTCTGTGCCCTCCCCTGTGCTGGCGCACAAACTGCAGCCATGCGCCGGCGTAGGCACCTTTGCACCATGGTGCAAGGATGCCTGCGTCGTGGGGAGATTGTTTTTGTGCCGTACGGGGCACCTTCCTGCACAAAAGCAATCACTACAGGCATTTTCCTCTTTCAATGCGTGCTGTAGAATACAGCATGCATCGAAAGAGGGAAAAACGAGGAGAAATTAAAACATTTCTTCTCGTTGCGCCTCCCTCTCCTCCCCTGGGGAGGCGTAGCATTCAAACACATTTCCAGATTTATGATTCCTCGTAAATCTGGAAATGTGTCTCATTCCATGGGTGTTGTATGGGAACACCCACAGCAACACCCATGGAACGCCCCTTTCACGCAAAGTGCTGCGTGTAAAGGGGCCATATTTACAAGGACAGGAAAAGCCACGCAGGGTGGCTTTTCCTGTCCTTGTAAATATGGATCAGTAAGATACGCAACCAGTACGTCACAAAAAGTGATGTACCGGTGGCGCAGGGGGCTTGCAAATCTGCCCCCAAGTGTTTAAACTGGTGCAATGATCAATTCCACCCATTTTAGCGTTTGCACACACTACATAAGCGCAAAGGGGGTTTCTCCAGTTGTGCCTAGGCAGTTAACTCAATCTTCTAGCTGGTATTTGTTGCCTAATAGGGCAAAACAATGTGCAAAAATGTTCTCATGGTAACACGATTTGCTTATCTCTGATCAAGGACATGCACTCACTGAAATGCAGGAATAGAGGAGGTGACTTTGTGACCCTTTACTTTGAGTGACAGAACAAGGCTGACACGTTTGTTATTCCTGGCTAATGACGCCCATGGAGTGAAGTCATAGGGCGGATTCAGAGCTTGCTGGAAGGGTGACACGTTACAAACGTGACAGATATCCCGTCCGCCATATTGCCAGTGCATTATGTCATAATCATGCACGCCAACACATCCGATTCTGACGGGAGACTCCTGACTCTTTAATTAAACAAGCATTTACAATGCAATAGGTCTCGCAGCATTAAAGTTTGAGCTATTGGCATTGTATATTACAATGTGTTGCATTAATTTGTTATCAAACTCTGAATTGTTTTATAAAGATGATTTGCAAACTGTCAAATGTTGCTGAATAGTAAGCAACGTTGTGAATAATATTGTTTGCTAGTCCTCCTTGGGTACCAGAGTACTTCACTTGAGGCAGAGGTATTATCTTTAGACTACAGGTGCCGGTGCCGCTTGAGCTAGAAACAGGGCCAGCCACTCACTACTCTGCACTCACTACTCACCACTCACTACTCACTACTCTGCACTCACTACTCACTACTCTACTCACTACTCACCACTCACTACTCACTACTCTACTCACTACTCACCACTCACTACTCACTACTCTACTCACTACTCACTACTCAGCACTCACTACTCAGTACTCTGCACTCACTACTCTGCACACTCACTCTGCACTCACTACTCACTACTCTGCACACTCACTCTGCACTCACTACTCTGCACACTCACTCTGCACTCACTACCCTGCACTCACTACGCTGCACTCACTACTCTGCACTCACTACTCACTACTCTGCACTCACTACTCTGCACTCACTACTCTGCACTCACTACTCTGCACTCACTACTCTGCACTCCCTACTCACTACTCTGCACTCACTACTCTGCACTCACTACTCTGCACTCACTACTCTGCACTCTAGTGAGTAGTGAGTAGTGAGTGCAGAGTAGTGAGTAGTGAGTGTCGAGTAGTGAGTGCAGAGTAGTGAGTAGTGAGTAGTGAGTGCAGAGTAGTGAGTGCAGAGCAGTGAGTGCAGAGTAGTAATAATAATAATAATCCACATTTGTATAGCGCACAATCACCCGTTAGGGTCTCTAGGCGCTGGGGGCCGTCGGGAAGATTAAGCAAGCTATTGCCCAGAGTCGCATGGTGCTGGGCTAACCTGCCGCCGGAGCCGGGGATCGAACCCTGATCCCCAGATTCCAGCGTCAGTCGCCCTGGCCGCGGCGGAGAGGTGTGGCGCCGCGGCCAGGGCGACTGACGCTGGAATCTGGGGATCAGGGTTCGATCCCCGGCTCCGGCGGCAGGTTAGCCCAGCACCATGCGACTCTGGGCAATAGCTTGCTTAATCTTCCCGACGGCCCCCAGCGCCTAGAGACCCTAACGGGTGATTGTGCGCTATACAAATGTGGATTATTATTATTATTACTACTCTGCACTCACTGCTCTGCACTCACTACTCTGCACTCACTACTCACTACTCACTACTCTGCACTCACTACTCGGCACTCACTACTCACTACTCTGCACTCACTACTCACTACTCACTACTCTGCACTCACTACTCACTACTCTGCACTCACTACTCACTACTCTGCACACTCACTCTGCACTCACTACTCAGTACTCTGCACTCACTACTCTGCACTCACTACTCTGCACTCACTACTCTGCACTTACTACTCACTACTCTGCACTCACTACTCTGCACTCACTACTCTGCACTCACTACTCTGCACTCACTACTCTGCACTCACTACTTTGCACTCACTACTCTGCACTCACTACTCACCACTCTGCACTCACTACTCACTACTCTGCACTCACTACTCACTACTCACTACTCTGCACTCACTACTCACTACTCTGCACTCACTACTCACTACTCTGCACACTCACTCTGCACTCACTACTCACTACTCTGCACATTCACTCTGCACTCACTACTCTGCACTCACTACTCTGCACTCACTACTCTGCACTCACTACTCTGCACTCACTACTCACTTACTACTTTTTAGTGCCATCTTTAGTGCCCTTTAGTATTCGGTAGTTCCGTGCTACAAGGGTAAGAACACCGCCTTCATTCTTTGAGTCAGGCTAGCCTTAAAACTTTAAGAGCCTGAGCTCCTAACATATCTTCACTAAAGGGTCGGGTCTGGTATATCACAAGCTGAGGGGTCCATTTTCTAGAGGTACGCGTGGTGGCTTGGGTACGATTTGTGATGGCCAACGTTTTATTAACTTACGAGAGTAGCGTCACCAAGTTTTAAAATGTTAATACCCCCAGGGCGAGACGTTTCTACTCCTTCACGCCGACAACTCTTTGGTACCCCGGGGGTGTCAACTAGAGCTCAATTCTGTTTTTCGTGAGAAGTCCTGCCTCCTCGTGCTTCTGTCAGTCAGGACCTCGAGCGCGCTCTCGTTTCTCCTCCCTCCTCCCCTTACCTCCTCCCGCAAGCTCGGCCCCTGCCTCCCACCGCTTTCCTCGGCAAGCCGCTCGGTGGCGCCCCCCTGCAGTCGGTGGAAGCGCACTTCAGCTGCCCCACTCCCCGCGCCTCTCGATGTGAGCCTCCCGGCGGAGCTCGCTCGCTCTCCCGGTTCCATTTCCGTGGGATCTGTTCCTTCTCCACATCTGAGCGCGCATCCGGCTCGGCGTCGCAGGAAAGGTAAAGCCGCAGCCGGAGCTTGGGAGGGAGCTGTGCTGGTGTTCGGGGAGCAGGGAGAGAAGGGTGCTTGGTACCGAGGTAGCCAAACGCTGACCAACATAACTGCCCCTTGTTAAACGAGACCCCCAGTCCATGACGTTAACTGCTTTCTGGACCCCTCCCCCAGCAATGAGTTCTCCCCGTAAGCTGAAGTCAAGATGTCGGTTGAGGGGGAGGACGGCGCCCAGTGTGAATCCTCATGCCCTTGTCATTTCGTTGGGTGGAGGGGACGGTCATGCCTCCTGCCTAGTAAAGCATGGCTTAAGCCTCGGCCGAAGCCTAGCTTCCTTGGGGGAGTTGGGTGAACACAGGGCACCTCTGCCCACTGGAACCTCCCGCTGTGGCTGCTGCTGAGTGTCAATATTTACAGTGTCTCAGTGACTTTCATATCCTCTCATTTGCACTGTCTGTCCTCGCTTCACGCTGCTCAAATTCTCTGATAAACATCCCCGCCCTCAGCGTGCCTTTAAATGACAGAAATGCATCGTTTATGTGAAGCTCCTCCAAGCAATAATGTTTGGCAGAGCCATAAAATGCAGCTTGTATGCGCGTGTGTGTATGTGTGCGGGGGGGGAGTCTCTCTGTATGTATGTGCGTGGCCGCTTGTGTGTGTGTATGCGCATGCGTGTGTGCTTCCCAGGAGACAGCGCCTGGCCGCAGCGCTCGTTCGCGTGCGCGTGTCAGTTTGGAATCGCCTCCAAGGCGATGCGCGCGGCCAGGATTGTCTCCTGGGAAGCTCACACGCCAACATAAGGTTCTCGGCGGAGACGCGCTTCGCGCGGCTAGCCGAGACCTAAAAATGGCTTTATTTTACCTGTCTCCAGCCTGAAATTGCTTCTAGTTCGATAGAAGTCAATGGGAAAAACACATTCCCACATTTTTTTAAAAATCTTCTGTTGTAAAAAATGTCTATAATGAAACACTGGCATGTGTGCCTAAAGCAATTGTTACGAGGAGGATGGGATATTCGTCACATTGTGATGCTTTGTGCACAAACATTTCAAGATGGCCGCCAATACATATGGATGCATGACTGGCAAACTTAAAAGTGTTGTTTGCCATAAATGATAGCTAAAGTAAAACATGCATTGGCAAACCCAATAGGTACTTCCCTATACTCCAAGTGGGACCATAAGCAGTGGTGTATCATAGGCCCTGAGCTCCTGGAGGCTCCCTCAGCACAGTACCCTGGCCTAAGTGCTGACTCCAGAGGGGTCCTCTATCTACTTTGCAGGGGGGCTCTCTCAAGTTTCGTTACACCACTGGCCATAAGTCATGCACAAATGCACGTCCAACACCCTTCACAAGGTGTATATGCACCTGGGTGCTTTTGTGGCTGTTATTCACTCATGAGTCTAACCGGACCGGAAGTAGTCTCATCGCTGATGCCTCTTGCGAATCAGGGTCTGGGTCAAGGGCCTTGCGGATTTGAACGAGCTGCAGTGCCATGTGCACATGAAAGGTCACAGGGCTGCCTCTGGCTGGCATCCTCTCCGGCAAAGGACAGGCAGCCAGTCATCTGTAAGATGGGGCATTGCCCCTGCACCTTGCCAGGCAGCGCTGCACGAGGAGTCGTTTTAACCTGTGAATGTGTTCGCTGATCTTATACTGTGTTATGAGGATTTGTGAGGCACGCAAGACACAGCACAACCCTTCCTCAGGCGCGGAAATGCAAATAAAAACAGAGCCATGAGATGGCCAGGAGGCTGGCTGGCAGTAGCCTCTCGTGCCATGATATGCAGATCAAGACATACCCCCTGGTGCTCTCTGCGTCTCCTCCATCTTGACGATAACTGTGTGTGACGGCAGTGACACTCCGCAGAGTGTTCTTGATGGACAGGCGTAGATCCCTGCAGCCCCCTTCCAGCCATCCATAAACTCTGGTTTGAAAGCCTTTCGCCTGCCTGTGTCCTATAGCCCTGTCTTATAGAGCGCCTACAATGTACTCTGCACTGTATAGCACAGACAAGGCGTGAGAAGGGTCAAAGGCACTGTACACTGGTGCCCACCATCCTATGGCAGAGAAACATGATGGCATACAAAAAGGTGGGGTGGGGGGTGAAACAGGGTCCCCTTTACATTGGGGGCAGGGGCTATGAATTGCTGCATTCAAGATTATATGAGCATCAGTGGACGTTTACAAGAGCAGAGAGTTGAGCACGTTGCTTCAGGCACTCCCAATTATGACTCTGCCTGGAGCCAGGGGCCCCGACAGAGCAGAGACTTGCCTCGCCATAGACTGTGCATCACTTGGAGTCGTAAATACTTCATTTCTAGAGCAGATACACTCTCAACCTATGGTTGGGCCCTGTGTCACAAAAATACAACATACAAAATCCTTGGGTCTTTCGTGAAAAAGTAAATGGACAGAGACACTGACAAAATCACACAAACCTATCTGTGGGATAATTACGCTAGCAGAGTTTGCGTAGATTTGTTAACTACACTGTCCATTAAAAACACGGAGTCAGCTACTAAACTGCACCCTCAAATGCTTTGATAAAGCAACTTTACATGCTAAAAAGCATATAATCAATTCACAGAAGTGAACTTTGAAAATGAAAAATATCAGGCAATGAGAGAGGTGATGATTTTGGGATCCCCCTAACCTAGGGGGAGGACCAAGCAGATGCCTTGAACACAAAGAGCTTATCATGCTGAACGATTCAGTGGTGGTCCCATCCTCTTAGGACCTCCCCAAGCACAGTTATGGGCAAAAATACAATCCCAACCAAAGGCCCTGCAAAGCATTATCGGACGAGATTATCAGTGGGCAGTGAATATTATAGTATCCAATATCAAAAAATTCTACAAAGAGCTGCAGTTCAACTAGTCGTTACTAGGTGTCCCTCACGAGTCAAATGCAAAAGCATTGAAATTATTACATCAAGCTGCAGTTCAACTAGTCGTTACTAGGTGTCCCTCACGAGTCAAATGCAAAAGCATTGAAATTATTACATCAAGCTGCAGTTCCACTAGTCGTTACTAGGTGTCCCTCACAAGTCAAATGCAAAAACATTGAGACCCTGAGCTGAGAGCTAATACTATAAATTCTACAAAGAGCTGCAGTTCAACTAGTCGTTGCCAGGTGTCCCTCAAGTCAAATGCTTTTGCATTGACTCATGAGGGACACCTAGTAACAACTAGTGGAACTGCAGCTTCATGAAAGGGATTCAATGCTTTTGTATTTGACTCGTGAGGGACACCTAGTAACGACTAGTGGAACTGCAGCTTGATGTAATAATTTGCCGCTTTAGCTGCAGTTTCCTGCCTGTTGTCGCTGTTCTTGATAATATGGCCCCAGGCAGGTGAAATTCCCCAAATTACATCTCTACTCCATTTAGAGAAATTCCAAATCTTTGCATGGGAGCACAAGAGCTTTGCGTGCGACCAGAACGTGCAAAAAGCATTGTCACTATCAAAAGAACGCATGCTAAATATAGAGGTCTAAATGCCGGTTTTATGTTTCATGTTTTTAACAAAATGTTTGCACACTATTACGTAATTATACAAAAGAAAATTATACAAATTTTGCACACCACAACAGGCAAAGCCTGTCTGCCATACTCTGTGGAGACAATGAGAAAAGGAGCTCGAAAATCTGCATACTTTCTGTCAACAAAACGCTCAGGCCCCAGAAAGGTGTTAGCTAAGACTGCAAAAAGTTTGGAATACTTTTACAGTCAAAAAACAGGGTTTAACACTACAAGAAGTGTATGAAAATGGAGCTAACTGCCAGCATAAGGCATGATGAAAATGGGAAGCTGGCGGCTCCTTAAAATAGCAAATATATTTCAGGTCTCAGCCTGTCTGGATGGTTTTCCCCTTATCTGGCACATACGTTTTCAGGGTGCATAGTGCAGCAAAACGATAGTTATGCTGCAGGTTTTTTTTATTTTCATGTATTAATGTTAAAAGCAAATAAAAACCGACATTTGGTAAACTCAATCTTAGATAGGCCACAGTGTATAATTATGCATTTTAAGATAATAAGATGTTTACCATTTATTGTAATTGTTATATATATAGTAAAGTGTTCACCGATCGCGCGCATGGGCTGGACAATTCTAATGTTTAGGTCCTCAAGAAAGATTTCTATTATGCACAACTTGGATTACAAGTAAGTAACACTTCCTGCTTTCATTTTCACACAGAAGTTGATTCCGCGGTGGAAAATCCCCTTCCTGTTCACCGCCACGACTTTGGGAAACTATCCCTTCCCACTCCCACCTTAGAGGTGGATTTACTCCTATACTTGAGTAAATCTCTGGGGCATATTATCAAGGGGGTTTATCTCCGCTTTTTTGGCTTTAAAAGCCAAGAAAGCGGAGATAAAATTATCTCCCTATTACCTAGCTGTCGCTAACACCAGTTAGCGACAGCTAGTAGGAGATAGCGACCATCTTGGGCCCCACTTTGCATGTCAGTGATATTTATCACTAATGACATGCAAAGTGGGCGTGCCAAGATGTTAGCGACTGGAATCAGTCGCTAACATCGCTATCTCCTATTACCAACTTTTGGAGATATTCGCGCTAAGCGCGAATATCTCCAAAAGCTAACACCTGCCCCTGAGCAGTTCTTAGCCATGTTATCCAATGGTAGGTGGATAACATGGCTAAGAGCATTAGCTCGGTAATGCATGAATATCGCTGACTTTTCAGCGATATTCATGCATTTCGGCCAATTTTTATCGCTTAGGAGATAAACCTTGATAATAGCAAGGTTCCTAAGCGATAAAAATCGCCGCAGCACGGCGATAAAAATATTGCCGCTAAGCCAACATAGCGATAATTATCGCTAGTTGTTGGTAATATGCCCCTCTGTTTCCAGGGACGCATTGGGTCATGCAGAACATTGTAAATGCCCCTAACAGGACTACTGTATGGGCCTGTCCAAGATTCTCAGTACAATGCACCCTAAAAAGACCATTCCCCCCTCCGATAGGTTTGTGGATGCACTGTAATAAATAAAATCTGCTCAAATGCCAATCGAAGTCTGACAGGGGTTATTCACAAAAGAAAAATGAATGACCTGTGAATTTTAGATCCGGCTGGCCAGCGTCTCCCAGGGCAAGATGGGATGGCACATGCTCTGAAGGAAAAGGCAAGGCTCAAATTTACAATATTAATGAATCATTCTGCAATGGGGGAAATGTAATGGAAGCATACAAGTGTCTGAAGGATGAGATCATAAGAAATGTGGAGAAAGACCTTCAGATTGCAACAGGAATTTTTCAGGCAACGAACTATGTAATACACTTTTGTGTCTGGATCTAGGGTGTGAAAGAGAATCTCAAAGTATCAGAGGTGGGCTCTTCCTTTAGGCATTTCTTAGAATGATCTGAAAAACTTGACTGAAGCAGTGTGCAGTTATTATGCTAAAGAAAAAATAGTTTACAATACCTCCACCATTCACGACTATACTTACTCAATTTTTTAAGGACGTTTCAGTGGTCATCAAATCATTCACTTCCTGTTCAATATGAACTTCATTACATTCCAAAGATCTGTAAACAGAGTTTCAGTCCTGATCATTCTTAGTCAATATTTCCAAAAGGAAGATTGGGCTCTACCACTAATTTAGTGATCAGAGCAATACAGACTCGGATAAGGATAAAGACTAGTACGAGTGCAGCAGAACATCACCAAAAATGCATCTTAACCATAATCAAACACGACAATGAAAATACATCATCCTTTTGATGTAATTCTTTAACACTTTCACGTACATGATCAATTTGCTCACGAGGCTTGTGATCAATGTAGAACATTCTGTACCCATAATAGCAGCAAACAACATCTTCCATTCTAGTTCATTTAGGCACTAACTGATCAGATACCAAATCTAAGGTGACTTCAGTTGAGGTTTCTACTTCCTCCAGTACTCTGGCACCTTGCCACATCTCATAGATGGATAGTCACTCTCTCTCGAGCTTTGAATTGGGATGGGAGGCAGCTCTGACCTGGCAATGGAAGTTGTTGAGAGAGTGAATCAGTTATATGTTGTTCTCTAGGGTCATATCTTCATTTAAATACAATTTAAGTGCACATCAAGTAGAGCTGGAGACATTAAGAAGCATGGGATGACCTAAACCAATCACAAGAAATGAGCATAGTCGTTTGGTAGGGGTTGTCTCAAACTGACCAGAGGGCTAAAAGAAGACATCTTGGCCACCAAAGTCATTTCTGCACAAATATTTTGAAATATTGCTTTCAAGATCCCATTCCAGTGTTCAACCGTCCCAGGGAGTTAGGGTGAGAAGTAGGATGAAGGTGTTGTTTAACCCCTAAGCTACAGAGGACATTAAGTGGGTTCCGTGGCACTTCTGACCCAGAGCGGGGTTTCAAAACTTGCAATGACGTCTCAGTGCAGTTTCTTACCACCCAAAGATCCATAAACATAATCTATTATGCAATATTTTCAAAGGGTAAAATTGGGCTGCACATTGACCTTGGCTAGTTTAGTGACCATGGCAACACAGAATCGGATTTGGATGCAGATTAGTGCAAGTGCACCAAAGATGATCACCAACATCGCTAAATGCTTCAACCTCCTCCTCAAAAAATGGATTCAACCCATAACCAAGCATCACTGAATACAAATACATTATCTATTGTACGTATTATTTTAACACTTTCACATACATGATCAATTTGCTCATAAAGTCTTGGTAAAATGTCCAGCATTCTGCCCCAATAATACCACAAACTCAACCTTTGGCAGCCAGGACAAGATAGAGAGCCATTCTATTCTGTAGAATCACAATGCGTTCAGCCACTAATTTTAATTTGTCAAAGATCAACCCTATGGTGAATGAAGTTGAATTTACTACTTTACCCAATACGTTGGCGACATAGTGTATCTCATAGATGGATAGTCTCGGTTTCTAGTTTTAAGTTAGGAACACCAAAGAATCCATAATTCTCTGAAATTTCTCTGGGCAGTCTCTCCCTTGGGATCAGAGGCTGTGTGGAGTGATGCCTGGTGGAGGGCACAGCATAGGCAGGATAGCACTACCCAGACCAGTCCTTGGGTAACCACACACTCACTCAGCCCCACACACATAGTAAGTCCATACCTCGCTACCTACATGCCAGGAAGGATCCAGCGGGTTGATTGTTCATGTCAGATTCACTTGAACAAGACCAGGATAAATAATGAATTCAGTGCACCTGGGAACACACCCAGCATGAAGAGTGGTCCAAATCCTGTTTACACCGCCCCTGAAGTAGCAAGAATTTACTGTCGGTGTAGAGGGAACATTTGTCCCAAAGGTGCACAGCGGCCTCAGTATGGTGGATTGCTTCATGCTCACGGGCTGGTTTTTCAGACACAGCAATACTGGGAGCTCGTAGGGAAGAGGGGTAGCTAGACCCTTTGAGAGATGAGGTAGCTGGGTGGCTTTCCACTTCCGGGGCATTGGCTGTGTACAGGAGGGTTGATGATGTGTAGTGTAAGGGCAAGGGAAGAACTGTGACTTGCAGAAGCAGATGCAGGGTCTGGAGCACTTTGGATTACAAATGCTGTGTGCTTTAGGTAGCAGGTGTAGGGGCACTTCTGTTTGCTGGCTCAGGAGCACTTAGGGTTACAAGGCTAGTGTTTCCTGGTTTTCTGATAAGGTTGTAGTGCAATGGATATATGCAGCCAGGTTGTCAGTGTAAATTCACAGCAATACTTGTGGTTAGCCGGATCTGAAGCAGGCCTCACCACCAGGGTTGGAGTGTGGATTGATGGATCTTTAGAAGAATCCAGTCTTCGGGCTGTACATCGTGGCAGGCGTCTGTGGGGGGGATGTGCCCGGGAGCTTTGAGCTGGGATTGAACAAGGCTGAGAGAGCGAGTCAGTTGTTTCCAGTACTCTAGAGTCACTTCATCTTTTAAATGCATCTCAAGTAAAGCTGGAGACACTGGAGCAGTGTGAGGAGGGAGAAGCATGAGATGACATAAAACAATCTTGTATTAACTCATTACAATCATGTGGTTAGGGGTGGCTCAAATTAACCAGAGTGCTGAAGGTAAAGCCTTGTGACACATAAGTCCAGTGTCTGCACACATTTTAGATGTTTTGCTTTGCAAGGTCCCATTACAAGTTCAACCTTTCCACTGGACACATGGTGAGAATAAAAGTGTTCTTCAACCCTTAATGCCTAACACAGTTCCTAAACTACAGGCGACATCACGTGGATTCCTTTACACTCCTAATCAAACCTCATGATGAAATCTCAGACCAGTTTCTTAGCTACAGTGATAGCATCAGCTCGGGTACATGGGTAGACTTCATTCAATTCACTGAATATGAACTAGGCCTGGGTGGTAGATTCCGATCTGCTAGCGGAATTTGCGTAATTTTGCGTTCCGCAGAGAACACGGAATTGCCATAAATTCTGTGATCTGCGGCTTCATGGAATTTTTTGGTTGTTCATTCTTTCAAAATGCTTGTTTGCGAGATAGTTCCCCTTGAGCACGCAAACAGCGTTCGCGAACAGGAAAAAAGCATCGCTAACGTGCGGAACAAGCAATTCCGCGTGTTCGTGGAACTCTGCGTGCTCGCGGAGATTTTTTACCATTTTTCAGAGCTTTGTGTAGCGCGACTTCGCAAATTCCGCCCACCCCTTATATGAACACTAGAACTAGTACATTGAACATGTGAGGCATTTGAATGATATATAGTTTCACATGGACAAAGAGGTCGCATGGAGGTGGAGTGGCAGTGGAGGTGATATTGACACCTTTAAGAACATTGCAGGATTAGCAACTGACAAGGGTAGGGCAGTTCTATTGGGCTATGGAAGGGCAGCAGGAAATGAAACATTGATTGTATATGTCATGAAGCATACTGTCCTTACTAACAAGCAGATAAGTGAATAACCCTCATTCACCATAAATTACTCAATTATTAATCAACAGTAAGATGTACCTCTTTCATCGTGTCACATTTCATCACTTTAATCAATTGATTTTTTTAATAAATACTAGAACAAATTGTTTACAGACAAACCATTGTGTCATATGACATTAATATAGACAACACATTCATTATTGTGTTTCTTTATAATAAGCCAGAGACAAACAAATGCAGAACATGAAACAAGAAAACTATGTGCACTTTTAACACCAAGTTAATAAATACAAGGTTGTGTATCCAGTAAATCTTATTCCCGACTTTAAATTAATTCCTGGTTTATGGTTTTGATTTGTCCTCCTGCCTGGATGCTTTATTTGGTGTCCTTAAATTTCAATATATGGGTTTAGTCCACTTGTCGCGTCACACCAAAGCATTTCATTGCTGTGCCAACACGTTTTGATCTCAGTGGGGCTTTGATTTCCCAAGATCTTCATCAGGGCTTGGACATTATTTATATGAAATAATGTTGAATATGGCATTGTTCCTTTCTAAAACTGGATATTCTGCTGTATGATTCAATCACTGTGGGTATTCTAGTCACGTATAGTGTCAGGCTTTGCCTGGATTCTTTTTCTAGTATTTGCAGTAGTACAGACCTTCATTCCTGTCGACGTGTTCCTTGGTTCAGCGGTGCTGGTTCCTTACCACTGACCGGGCATTCCAGCATCGCTTGATTCGATGTCCCACCACTTGCGTGTATGGGAATGCCCATCTGGAAACACTTAAGGCAAGGTTCGGGTATGCCCTTTGCAAAAAAACCTCTTTCAACGATTTGACAATGCAGGTGTACCCCAAACATACTGTCTACAATACCCCTCCATCCCCAAAACAGGGTATTCCTTGGAGATAGTAACGGGATTGGTTGGTTTATCAATAGTTTTGATGCAATCAACTTAAAGATGTCTCTCCCACACTGACATGTCAAGTTCTAAATCTCAAATGCAGGGTATACAAAATTGTAGCTTCTCTACAGATGCTGTATGTCCCTTTTTAGCCAATTCAGTGAGCAGATACAAAGAATCAACTTTGCACTGGTCCAATGAGCTGGAAGGAACCAACAAGCCGTCTAAATATCGAACGAGCGCAGATCCTTCCGGGATGCTGAGGCTGTCCAGGTCTTTAGTGAGTGCCAGTGAGAAGATAGAGGGGACTCTGGATATCCTTGAAGCAATCTAGACCACAAGAGCTGCCCCCTGAAAATGAGAAAGTGAAAATATATTGGCTTTTTGGCTGTATAGGAATAGAGATAAATGGCAGAAAACAAACCTACATCAGTGAAAAATGCAACTGTCAATGGTCTACATGACAGAATGTTAGTGTGGTTTGGTTCAGAACTCAAAAGTAAAACACCATTTAAGGCACAGAAATCTTGCACAGAAAGTTATGTTTCTCCATCAGGCTTTTTGATTGGTAAAATGGCAATTTTACAAATGCCTACAGTTGTCACCAACACCCTTTGCTTCAGCAGAGCAGCAATATCTTGGGAAATCCCTTCTCCCACCCCACCTCAGGGCATGCGAAGAAGCTTTTTTCATTGGATTCACACTGGATCCTACAGGCTCTGCAGCTAGGACAAGCAACCATGTCATTAGCATGTTCAGATCATAAAGTGAAAGGAACTTTATCAAGCACATCAGACCTCTATGCTTGGTGTTGTCGTCTGTGAATGTATGACAGAACCCCACAAGCATTATCCACGCATGCCTTTACTCCACAGTCACTACCCCGACTGCAGCGTTACCATTCATTTCTTTACCACGCAACTTGTTTCAATGAATTATCTTGTAGGGACATTGGACGTTGGAATAGTATAAATTACTATTCTAAACCCTAAAAAAGGAGAAAGAAGGCAGCAAGGGATAATTAACACTGCACTAACCTATTCTACACTTCTATTATGTAATGCACAACGTTTTTGTTGCCCACCTCCAAGGTCCACTGACTATAGACCTATCAACATTAATACAAAGAAGAAATCACAGAGAGGCAACACAAAAGTAAGCAGCATAAATGCTAAAAAGGACAAGATCTCTCCGGACTCTTCAGCGGCGTCAGTCAGAATTTTTTAATAGTTGCTTTGTTCAAATCAACGATACGCCAATGCAGCCAATGCAGCCAATGCTAAGATAATCACTGTGGTAAGTTGAACACAAGTAAGTACACACTTTTGCTGCTTACGTTTGTGTTGCCTCTCTGTGCTTTCCTCTTTGTACTATTCTAAATCTCATCAGTGTACCAGTAGGGAAGGTGTTGGGCTTAGAATCCAACAACAGTCCAACAACTGCAGAAGCCTACCAAACCTCTCCCCACCTCATTGACGGACCGCACCGGAGTTCAGGAACTATTGAGGGAGGCACGGAACGCGCTGCAGCATGGTCTGAGGAACCAGCTGGACAAGCGCCACGGAGCAAGCACTGCCCTGATGTTTGTACTACACTCAGGGTTTCCCAGTAACACTGGAACTGATGCTGCAGATGGAACTATGATGATGTCCCTTGGGCGGAAACCATGAATGTTGTACTTACCGCAGAGACCGAACAACATGGCCGATGCCCGGTGGAGGTGTTCAGGAAGCTATAGAGGAGTTTGGCGTCGGTTCACCCCCTCAGCCGTCACCTACTCAGCCGGACAATAGACATTGTTTGTTCCTCGCCTCCCCATTGTGTTTCATTTCCCTCCCCCTCACCCTACTCCTCCCTCTGTGATCCTGTGTCTACCTCCCTTTTGCTAGCCCCATGTCCCCAGCTGGTTTGTCTGTCTCTCACTTTGACTGCTTTGTCCCGCTGAAGTACTTTTCCCCTTGCTTCACTTTGACTGCTTTGTCCCGCTGAAGTACTTTTCCCCTTGCTTCACTTTGACTGCTTTGTCCCGCTGAAGTACTTTTCCCCTTGCTTCACTTTGACTGCTTTGTCCCGCTGAAGTACTTTTCCCCTTGCTTCACTTTGACTGCTTTGTCCCGCTGAAGTACTTTTCCCCTTGCTTCACTTTGACTGCTTTGTCCCGCTGAAGCACTTTTCCCCTTGCTTCACTTTGACTGCTTTGTCCCGCTGAAGTACTTTTCCCCTTGCTTCACTTTGACTGCTTTGTCCCGCTGAAGTACTTTTCCCCTTGCTTCACTTTGACTGCTTTGTCCCGCTGAAGCACTTTTCCCCTTGCTTCACTTTGACTGCTTTGTCCCGCTGAAGTACTTTTCCCCTTGCTTTACTTTGACTGCTTCGTCCCGCTGAAGTACTTTTCCCCTTGCTTCACTTTGACTGCTTTGTCCTACTGAAGTACTTTCCCCCTTGCCGGTCTGCCTGACACTATCTGCATTCCTTACCCCTTTTACCATTCCCCCTCTACCTTCCATTCCCCACCTGATGTGTGTCTTTGCTATGCTATGCGTTAATATCTCTTGTTATTGTGTAATCACTGTTTTTCTCCTATGTTTACTCTTGGCTCCTGTAACTGATGTAATTTTGAAACCTGTATCTCGCTGATCTTCATGTAAAGCGCTCTGATACTTCCGGGTCTAGCCAGCGCTATATAAAACTCTGCAAATAAACAACACGCCCTCTAAACGACTAATGTCTTGCTTGGTAAAGTAACGCATAGTAGCATCAGGGTAGTGACTGTCGAGTAAAGGCAGGTCATGGTTCTGCCTTTTCCCCAGCAGAGTCCAGTCCAACCTCGATCATTGGATCTGGCCAAGCATGAACTGTTAAATAAAGTTTTCTCACACACTAAATGAAGACTGAAAGGGTTTATTAACAAAAGAAAAACGAATGGCCTGTGAATCATTGATCTAGCTGCCAGAGTGCTCTTCATTGTGGTTTAGGTCACAAAATAAAGCTGCACGCCCATACCCATAATAGGGGGCATATTTACAAAGGGAGAGCGCCACCAGAACTTCCCTTTTAGAGACGTTCTGGTGGCGCTATGCTGTTACCCCTATTTATAAAGCAGTGCTAAACCACTTTGAGTGGATGAACGCCGCCTTGTATATACGGCCCCCTTACACACATCCCTTTGCATGAAAGAGGCATGCAATGGGTGATTATGTGGGCGTTCAACCACAACACCCATTGTTTTTTTACGCTGCCCCAGATTTACAAGGAGGTGTAAATGTGAGGCATCACCAAAAACTAAGTCCATGCAATAGCAGGAGTTAGAATGGCACAATGAAGAGAAATACTTTTATTTTTCCTCGTTTTTGCTTTTTCTATTTGTGCTGTATTCTGCAGCACACATAGAAAGAACAAAATGCTATTAATGAATGTTTATGCGCAGGAAATTGTCCCTTCCTGCGCATAAACAATCAGTAAATAATGACCATTTGCTACTTCTATGTGTGATGGAGAATGCAGCACACATAGTAGTAACAAATCGCCATTATTGATTGTTTATGTTCAGGGAGATGAGAAGCACCCTAGATCAATGCCTGAATCTACAGCTCCTGATAAGTAAATACACACTGGCCAAAGAAGTGTCTCTTTATATGGGTTTTATGGACCTTTCCTCAGCCTTTGACCTGGTTAATCGGGCAAAACTTTGGTCAATCCTGTTGGACATAGGTATTGACCCACCTTTGGTTACATTTTTAGCTGTCCTACATCAGGGTCTTTTAGCGTCAGTCAGGGTTACACGGGATGGTAGATGCACCAGTCACTTTAGTTCGAAGCGGGGCGTCAGGCAGGGATGCATCCTGACCCCTCTATTAGTGCCCTGGAGAAGTCCCTAGGGGGGCCTCCCTGGATGTACTGCGTATAGGAGATTCAGTAATTCCGGTTCTCCTATACGCGGATGACGCTGTTCTATTGGCCCGTACTGGCCTTGGTCTCCAGAGGCTGTTAGACTCCTTTGGGGATTTTATGGGGTCTCTGGACCTGAAAGTTAATAGCAAAAAGTCACATGTCATGGTGATTGGTAAACGCTGCAGGAATTCGAAGTTAAAATCCTTTTTTTGTAATGGTGCTGAGGTAGCTAAGGTGCCTGTTTTTACATATCTTGGGGTCCTCTTCGACGAAAGAGGTACCTGGGGACCTCAACAGAAGCTTAAAAGTAACGCTGTAGCCAGGTCTACCTCAGCACTCATGGGTTTTGCTAAGCGGTTGGGGGCAAGACCGATGGAGGCACTCCTGAAAATGTATAAATCTAAATGCTTGGCTATAGCCACGAATGGCGCCTCCCTATGGGGTTACAAATCCCAGGAGAAGATCCAAGTCGCGGAGAACAAGTTTTTAAGATCTCTTCTGGTAGTACCCCAATCTACCCCAACATTTTCATTACATACGGAATTAGGGTTGGGATATGTTACGGATCAGTTGTAAGTCGCCCCACTGATCTGTTGGATAAAGCCTTGGTTAAATCAATAAATTACACTGAACCATCTGATTATAGGTGATTGTGTTTCTATGGATAAGGCTAACAGGGTTCCCTGGCTAGTATACATAAGATCAATGTTCACAAGATTAGGGCGCCCCGAGATTTACACATCACTGGACTCTATTAAAAGGGAGGATGTAAGCTGGACAAAGACTAGTGTTTTAAATATGCTAACATTTGAACGTGAGGAGCAGGAGTTAAAGAAACCCTGTGTAAAAGCCAATTATGTGTTATTAACTACACCCTCACTTGAGCCGTATTTAAAAATTGTAACTAGACCTTTTCATCGCCAGCTTTTAATCAGATTTCGATTAAACCTAATTCATCTAACCCTTGGCGTTTTCCCTACTTGGGGCAAACCTGAAAATTCTAACCCTTGCAGTTGTGATAACTTTTCTATACAAGACACGATGCACTTTGTTATGTTTTGGGAGTACTACGCGGACATTCAGAAAAAGTTTTTAGTAACGATCTTAAGAGAGGCGGGTTTTTTACAAGTTAGGCCCGCTCTTACTTATCTTCAGATGTTAAGTGGTACTCGAAACATTTGTGTTGCTAGCTTTCTGGTGGCTGCTGTTCGGAATAATACTAAAAGATTAGTTGCCCACAATATCCCTGTCTGATTATCTGTTTTAAAAAAAAAATGTTATCATGGGACCTCATTTCATATTGCATAATGATTGTAATTATTGACTGATTGTATATATATATATATATAAATATATATATATATTACCTACTGGCGGTCGCCAGTAGGTATATATAGTTAGGATTTTTTCTCTATGGGATTTTTGAAAATTCTATGTCTAATAACTTTGGCGTTTGTGGACGGAATTGGCTGAAATTTTCAGGAAAATGGAACATTTTGTTTCTGAGCAGCCCCTGAAATTTGGGGGGGGTTCGTCAAGGGGGGGCCGAGAAAAAAGGGGGGTCCCAAAACGTGTTTTTAACATTGAGTTTTCCATAGGGCGGTTGGCCTCACTTTTAGCCCGAACGGCTGAATGGATTTGCACGAAACTTGGCAAAATTGTAGGGACTGGTAGCCCGATGTGCCTTTGCTAGGTCTCAATATATGTGCTCCAGTGGATTTTGAGAAATTAACGTTCAAAAAAAGATATATATCTGTAACAGCGGACCGGGCAGCGCTCCGGTTCGCGTACTTTTCGCGTTACGGAGCTTTGTGAAGCGAAGCTGATTGGTTCTCCGGCGTCTGTAAACATTCCAAACAGTCCGTAGCGGCCGCCATCTTGTCTCTCGGTAGGATCGCGAGACAAGAGGAGGCCAAAGCGAAGGGGCAAATGACCATAAGGGGGCATAGTAGATCCTCCCTGACCCCCTAGGTTTGATGTGGAGGTTTTAAAAGGGCCCCGCGGGGCAAAAAAAATAAAATAATAATAATAATCGAACGGCTGAATGGATTTGCACGAAACTTGGCAAAATTGTAGGTACTGGTAGCCCGATGTGCCTTTGCTATGTCTCAATATATGTGCTCCAGTGGATTTTGAGAAATTAACGTTCAAAAAAAGATATATATCTGTGACAGCGGACCGGGCAGCGCTCCGCTTCGCGTACTTTTCGCGTTACGGAGCTTTGTGAAGCGAAGCTGATTGGTTCTCCGGCGTCTGTAAACATTCCAAACAGTCCGTAGCGGCCGCCATCTTGTCTCTCGGTAGGATCGAGAGACAAGAGGAGGCCAAAGCGAAGGGGCAAATGACCATAAGGGGGCATAGTAGATCCTCCCTGACCCCCTAGGTTTGATGTGGAGGTTTTAAAAGGGCCCGCGGGCCTGGGGAGCGTACTACAAGGAAACAAGAATGATTGACTTTTAACTTATTGTATGTTTATAGACTTTTTTTTTTCTTTTTTTTCTGCTGAGTGACGTCTCGGCCTATCTCCACGGGATGCAGTCCCTACCATCTCGGCGTTTAAGCCCAGGGGGACCGGTAGTGTGGTAGAGATAACGTCTGTTAACGTTCGATTCGAAGGAAATCAGGAAGTGTTGATAAACATTGTCTGCGCCATCTTGCCTTTTTTCAAATGCCACACTTTTGTCGTGCACGGCAGCCATTTTAGATGCCTTGACCAGACCCACTCTCTGCACGCTGTCGATCCTTAGCATGGCTCCCCACCCTCGCAAGCATCTCCCCCAGGCACTGGTCACCCCCGCTCTCTGTCTTACGCATGGGCAATAAACCTCCCCCCATCTGCGCTGCTCTTCCCTGAGAATCACAATCGGTGCCTGTCCGACACCTCCCTTTCGCCCTATTCACTACCGCACCCTCTGACACTCCTCTTCCTCTGTGTCCGATTGTCCAGGCCGGTCCCAGGCTATCAGCTAGGCCTGCAGATGTAGTTTATGGCCCCAGCTGTAAAGAATCACCACTCTTCAAAGGAGTTATAGTAGATCAAGGCCCACACCCGATGAGATCCGTCACACCACACGCGTTCCTACTATCTGAAAACCATTCTGTATTGTGATTGGGGAGGGGACCGAGCCTGAAGCGGAAGATTCCAGGGATGCCTCTTTGTACATCAAAGTTTTTACAATTATGTGTCACGTTAAAAATATATAGCACTCCAACAAAGTAGTAGGATTATAAAACTTTAATAACGTATAAATATATACAACAAAACAAAAACAGTAAAAACATTTAAACATTTTTAGGGAAAAAGAAGGAAGTAGCGGTCGGTTGTGCGAATAGTCCCAACGCAGCACAACGTCCAGATTTCTGGACGGCACCCAGGTGATGTTGCCTGGGTGCCGCACTGATTTCGGTATCCGGCGTGGGGCGTCGCGGGGGGTGGGTCATCAGTAGCGGTCTGTTGTGCGAATAGTTCCAAGGCAGCAGAACGATGGCACCAAGGTGATGTCCAGTAAGTTGCCGCCCTCCGAATAACGGCGTGGGGCGCCCCGGGGGAGGGGGGGTGAGGCGGCGTGAACGGGCCTCCCCAGGTGGAGGCTCGTCTGCTGTAGTGGGGCGCCCCTTTACCGTTTCAGTTGCCATTCCGTCCGCTTTTGGTCCACTGTGTCAAAATCCGCCATTCAGCTGAGTTGCGCCCACTCTTGCGGTGCAGCGATAGGCGGCTGCCACAGGACTCTCAAAATGGCGGCAGGCTCTTTCCTTTTTGGGCCTGGTCCACTGAAATGGCCCTGGGACACCTTGGAAATCGGACGCTAGTCTGCTAGGTCTTGGACCCCATTCTCGAAAGCGTTCCCTCAGCCTTGAGGATTGTACAAAAGTCTTGGGGGCCCCCGACTCCTGCAGGCTTCCGGTGGGGAGCGGCTGCCATGATTGCTCGCGGAATGACCACGACGGAGCCACGAGATGGTGGTGCTTTCATGCTGACGCCAGCTTCAGTCTGAAACATCCAGAAACAAGGTGGGGCTTTCATCGTTTGGGAAAAAAAAAGTTTTCATCCAATGAAAAGTGTTATTTTTAGGTCATATGATCAAGCCTTCCATCATTAGGAAACCAAAAGTAAAATGAACCAATGAAAAGTTTTATAAACAAGTCACATGACCTGTTATGCGGCATAGGGTATAAAAAGCGTAGAAAATCCGTTGGCACGTGAGGCAGCGTCAGTAGCGGACCGATGTGCGAATAGGCCGAAGGCAGCACAACGCGCCAAGATCCGGATGGCACCGATGTTGTGTTTAGCAAGTTGCCGCACTGGTGTGGCCATTGTACAATGCTCAAAGTGGGCGTGGGGCGCCCCGTTGGCCTGTGAGGTGGCGTCAGTAGCGGACCGATGTGCGAATGGGGCCAAAGGCAGCGCAACGCGCCAAGATCCGGATGGCACCGAGGTGGTGTCATAGTTGAGAGTTCTGAGCAGCGGTTGTAACACTGTCTGAAGCTTATTTGCAGCTGCTGCAGCTTCACTACGCGCCAAGATTCGGATGGCACCGAGGTGGTGTCTAGCAAGTTGCCGTACTGGTGTGGCCATCCTATAATGCTGAAAGTCGGCATGGGGCGCCTCGTTGGCCTGTGAGTTCGCGTCACTAGCGGACTGATGTGCGAATAGGCAGAAGGCAGCACAACGCGCCAAGATCCGGATGGCACCGAGGTGGTGTCTAGCAAGTTGCCGTACTGGTGTGGCCATCCTACAATGCTGAAAGTCGGCGTGGGGCGCCCCCTTGGCCTGTGAGGTGGCGTCAGTAGCGGACCGATGTGCGAATGGGGCCAAAGGCAGCGCAACGCGCCAAGATCCGGATGGCACCGAGGTGGTGTCTAGGAAGCTATGCAGCTGAGTTGCGTGCGCACTTGCGGCGAATAGGTCGAAGGCAGCACAACAATGTTTTCTGAATAGAAGACACCACAAGGCGCTGAGATTCGGTTGGCACCGAGGTGGTGTCTAGTAAGTTGCCGCATTGGTGTGGCCATCCTACAATCCTGCTCCGAATAACGGCGTGGGGTGCCCGAAGGGGGGGGGGGCGGCGTGAACGGGCCTTGCCAGGTGGAGGCTCGTCTGCTGTAGTGGGGCGCCCCTTTACCGTTTCAGTTGCCATTCAGCTGAGTTTCGGCCGCTCTTGATGCTACAGCGACAGGCGGCTGCAACAGGACTCTCAAAATGGCGGCCTGTCCTTTGGATTTGGGCCTGGTCCACTAAAATGGCCCTGGGACACCTTAGAACTCGGACGCTCGAATTTTTTTTCCTTTCCTCTACATGCAAAAAAGGTAAATTCCCGGTACGTTACACGCTTCATCTGCCACGATGTACTCTCCAGAGGAACCGAAAAAAAATATAGTTATGGTAACTATACCATGCATCGTCATATGGAGAGGTGGCACGGATTAATTATAGTGCTGCATAAAAGAGAGATTTGGAGGAGAACCCCCGACCTGCCAGTACATTCATCAAAGAATTGGCACTGACAGCATCAGAGGCAAGGGAAACGGTCCCAAATATTTAGAAGAACTTTGGAAAGATTAAAATGACATGTTTAGATTGTGGCAAATTAATTTCATGTGGACAGATGAGTGTTACTCTAATAATACAGCATATGAACATCATCATAGTCGATGGTTGGTAGAGACATTTTGACTATATCCTGGACCTGCCCGTCCTCGCCCAAAATGGCGCCGGAATAAATGGGACTCGTAACTCGTTGTTGTGTACTGGTTGCAGAACCTTGAAATCACGAGATACGTATGCAGTTTTGAAGCACATGGCGGGCGGGGACGAGAATTGATTGAATATTTCGACATCCCTATTGATATTAAGTTCTGATGTGTTATTGATTACTGTACTATTGAAAGTTCGAATTAACGTCACCCATGGTACTTGCCCGCAAATGTATATCTAGATAATTTTATTGTAACTGGCCCTGTCGTATTTTAATTATAAAATGTACATCCACCGATTCCGCAACTGTTAGACACCTTAGTTCTTGCAACCTAATGGCCCGCCCGTTACGTTCCTCTACAGTGTAAATGTCTACTCATCATATACGATTACAGTTTGCTCCGTGGCCGGCCCACGTGGTTATAGGCCCGTATTTGTATACTGACATTTTCACAATAAAGGTTTTTAAAAGAAAACATGGTAGTAGTATTTACATTGGTAAAGTTTTTAATAATAGTCACTGTTTTAGAATCAGTAAAAGGCAAGTGAAATAAAGCATTCGAATTACATGAAGGGTAAAAGGTACAATACGCAGGAACGCAGTAAAGATGAATGGTCAAGGGTTGTTGTGTTTTCTACTCCTGCAACATAAAGTGATCGATAAGAATCTGATATTCTGGCGTATCGGCGACTAAGACAGCAGGTCGACCCTCTTTTGCTCAACGGCTCCGTCATGGGACGAAGAAACGCCCTTTTTCTCGAAAAAGGAATATATTTTACTTGCAGGACAGTTGTAAATTTTCCGGGAAAGTACATTAGCCTGACACATTATAACATATGTTTAAGAAAAAATAATGTTCGAAAGTAATAAAAAGCGTAATTTTTAGGTCATATGACCAAGCCTTTCATCATTAGAATAAGAAAAGTAAAATGAACCAATGAAAAGTTTTATTAACAAGTTACATGATCTGTTATGCTTACGTTACGCTCTGCGCGCCGGATCACTTCCGGATGCGGTAACGCGGAGCGTCATATGACGCATTACGCGACAACGCAGGTCCAGAATATAGTCAAAATGTCTCCACCAACCAGCGGTCGGAACACAACCCCTTTCAGCAGGCTAAATAGTTCTGTTAAATGACAACAGAAGGGACAGGCAACAAGAACCATCAGTCAAAGAGGGGAGGGCAAGTTCTTCTCTACCGGGTCACGTTGGGGCGCTACCGGAACTGATCGAATTGGTAGTCTACAGAGTTTCTGGATGTTTCAGACTGAAGCTGGCGTTAGCATGAGAGCACCACCATTTCGTAGCTCCGTCGTGGCCATTCCACGAGCAATCATGCTAGCCGCTCCCCACCAGAAGCCTGCGGGAGTCGGGGGCCCCCAAGACTTTTGTAGAATCTTCAAGGCTGAGGGGACACTTTCGAGAATGGAGCCCAAGCTCTAGCAGACAAGCGTCCGAGTTCCAAGGTGTCGCAGGGCCATTTTAGTGGACCACGCCCAAATCTGAAGAGCCGGCCGCCATTTTGAGAGTCCTGTGGCAGCCGCCTATCGCTGCACCGCAAGAACGGGAGCAACTGAACTACATGGTGAGCGAGACGTTGTAGTCGAAAGAGCGGGCGGTAAACAGCTGAATAGCGGAAGAGGCACAGTGTAGCAAAAGCGGGCGGAATGGCAACTGAAATGGTAAAGGGGCGCCCCACTACAGCGTGTCTTTAGGTGAAACGGATTGTGGGACAAGGTCAAGAATGGAAGAGTTACCAAAAGGCAAAAAGTTCCGCTTGATCCCGGGAGCCGGCCACCTATGTCGGGGGCGATCTCAGGCCACACCAGGAGAACACGACTTGGGGAGGGGGCCGGAGCCAAGCGCCCCCTCCGAGTCCGCGCCATCACACCGTCCCTCGGGGGCCTCCGTTAAGCGGTTCAGGGTGGCACCGCATCACATTGTTTACAAATGCAGTAACGTACTCAAACAGCCCCCACTTACTTTTAGAATAGTGAAGATGAAGCAAGTGCAAATAGGCTTCAGACAGTGTTACAAGCACTCTTCAAAACTTTGAATCATCAGAGTGCATGAGTTTCATGCTCGATCGATTGAGCTAGCCGGATCGGGCAACAAAAAGTTTAAAATAGTTATGTAAATAGTTGTTTAATAAAATGTTTTACCCTGTTACTTTGCTGGTGTGTTGTATATATTTGCATAGAGTTTATCGTTATTTTGGGTGGGGTGGGTGGCGGAGCCGAGCTGTCTTGCAGCCATCATGGTGTGGAGTTCAGTTCATCTCACTAGTTTCGTATTTGTCATGAGGGGTTGTTCCTAATGTTTCTATTTTAGCGAGGTCAAAAAGAGATCCCATTAGTGGCCTACTGATTTTGCTCGATTCCTTTTGTTTTTTTACACGATTTTTCGCTATCTGCAAAGACTAAACAGAGTATTGCGACTCTGTGCTTGTTTGTAAATAGAGAATGAACCAAAGAGAACCAATTCTAAAACAGTAAATGCTTGGATAACAATCAATCAAATGGAGAGAGAAGCAGGCACGACGGATTACAACGGGGGCAAAGGCCTGCGTTAACTACCCTTTACTATCTGCAAAGAGAGAGTACTCCTAATAGAAATGAGGGGGGGGGGCAGCATTCAAAGCAGATCAGTGTGCATAAACACGAAAATGTTTTTTCTTACCACGTACTTGACATTCGACAGCTTATGATATTTGCTATTAAAAAACCATTGAAATTCACTGAAAAAACCATAGGTTATAGACCATATATAGTTAGGAATTAGCATTTACAAAACCTTGAAAATTCACTGAAAAAAACATAGGTTATAGACCATATATAGTTAGGAATTAGCATTTAAAAAACCTTTTTTTACTCACACAAAACCATTGAAATTCCATATATAGTTAGTAGTACTAACTATATATCGCGCACCCGCAATCCACTGCTGATCATGTCACATATTACATCATTCATGACATGGTCAGTGACATCACTGATGACATCACTGATGACATCTCAAATGACATCACTGATGACATCTCAAATGACATCACTGATGACATCACTGATGACATCTCAAATGACATCACTGATGACATCACTGATGACATCTCATTTGACATTACTGATCACATCACTGATGACATCATTCATGTGATAATACGATGAACCTCTTCAGACTCTAATATAACCTTAGATACACTGAGTGTAAACAGACACTCACAGACTGTCACTCATCCATGGAGTTACTTACACACCTAGTCAGTCATGCAAAGAATCAATCACACCTCCATTTCCTCAACTATACAGTTATACACACCTTACTTATTCAAACATATACTAACACATATTTACTCTCTTTTACAATCCCTGATACAAGTTCACAATCATCCATACAGCCACTCACACATTCACTGGCTCTTATGCACAGTTATTTATATATGCCAACTCTCACATGTACTGTGTTTTAATGTACTTACTTTGACATGTAGCACTGAGATATCCATTCACTCACCAATGCACAGAGTCATACACCTCCCAGCCACCCACACACACACTCAGTCTCCCATACAAATACTTGAGCAACCAATCAATAACCCATATACTTACTCATATAGCTACTGATGAACACATGCAGCAGTTTACAGAACAACAAACATAATGATGCACAAATTAACACAGTTCAGTCACTAACCCATGCACTCAGTGAGACACATTTAACCACTCACTCATACAGTCAGTCATGCACCTACTAAATCCTTCATCCAGACACTTCTACATCCACTCATTCTTCAATATGTAAGACATATTTTAACTTTACAGAAATACACAGTCACTGGATGTTGTCATCAGTGATGTCATCAGTGATGTCATTTGAGATGTCATCAGTGATGTCATCAGTGATGTCATTTGAGATGTCATCAGTGATGTCATCAGTGATGTCATTTGAGATGTCATCAGTGATGTCATCAGTGATGTCACTGACCATGTCATGAATGATGTAATATGTGACATGATCAGCAGTGGATTGCGGGTGCGCGATATATAGTTAGGACTACTAACTATATATGGAATTTCAATGGTTTTGTGTGAGTAAAAAAAGGTTTTTTAAATGCTAATTCCTAACTATATATGGTCTATAACCTATGGTTTTTTCAGTGAATATATATATATATATATATGTATATATATATATATATATATATATGATACGAAATGTTTTTATACCGTCTTTTATGATTTTAAGTAATCGAATAAAGTGTTTTGACTGACTGACTGACGGATTGTTTATGTGCAGGAATGGGCACCTTCCTGCACATAAACAATCATTCCCTGCAACACAGGCACCCTTGCACTATGGTGCAAGGATGCCTGCATTGACGCTAGGCAGCTATTTTTAGCACTAGGGAAACACAGGCGTGCATTGTATTGTTGTAAATAAGGTGCATCCCTGCATTTTGGAAAAGGTCGAGCGCTGCGCTGACAAATTTGGCGCAGCTCCACCATTTCATTGTAAATATGCCGCCAGGTGACATGCTTCTTCATTGCAGCCACTTTTCACCGTGAGCTGTTTTTGTTTAGGATTGTGCATGCGTGAGTGCCCTGGTTCTACTTGTAGCGGTGCGGGGTCACAAAGAATAATACTGTATGAAGAAGAATAGTCTTTATTTTATTGTCTGTTGCTTACAAGATTAAAAACTTGGGGATGAGTTTTAGGGGGCTTGCTCCTATCTCGTAATGTATACGCATGTTTACACTCCTTAGAATCACACTTACTGGTCGGGGGTATTTTTCAGGATCACTTATGCCCCTGTACACATCCAGTCATACTTCTAATGCCATCTTCACCATTACTGTCTGTGCTTAGAGTGGGTGAGAAGAAGCAGAAAAGAGATAGTAAAACCTGTATGTGCCTGGGTAATTCATCTGCAGGGTTTATATCTAAAAACAATGATGGGGGAAGGGCTTGTCTCCCCATCTGCAACCCTCTGCTCACCACTGCCTGCCCCTCTCATCTGGGTGAGATTAGTGCTGAATTTGGGAAACAAATTTCTCTGGGAAACCATAAATTGGGTCCAGCTTAGGCAGAGGGAAGGGGAGGAGTCACGAGGAGCAGAGCTTGAAAAGCAAAGTCTGCCAGTTAACGTACAAATGTATTTCAAGTAGCATTGAGGGTTAATGTGTCTGCTGGAAAGCATTTAAATGTAACATGCAGATCACAAGTGGGCGACTGCTTTTGATGCAGTGATCATTTTGCTACGTCCAATTCATAAATTGCAAGCCTTTTAATATAGCACAGTGATCTATTTAACAGCATCAAGGAGCTGCATGCAAACTGTATGTCATTGGTTTAGACCTTTATTCTGTGTTTTTCCTCAATCTGGTGTTAGTCAAAGATTGGGTTTCTAGAAATTAATAAAAACTTGTTAGTACAGACAGCCCCAATCAGTACGTTACATTTTATATCCGGAATTTGTGTTTCTCCCAGCCATTCACAAATAACATGTAGGGTCTGATTACGATGCAGGTCGAAAAGACTCCGAACGGCATTTGGATTTTCCCGAACCTATGTTTCCGACCGAGTCAGAAACATTTACATGACTGATTACGATGGAAAGGTGACCGTTTGGTCATTCCGAATCGGTCTGACTGGCATTCAGAAACTCTGAGTCGGTCAGAGCCGAATTGTACAGCTCTATGGACAGCATTTCCGACCAACGGATTACGATGTCAGATTCAGACAGCCTTTCCGACTCTGACCATCCGGCATGCAAAGGCTGTTGGAAACTGACTTTGGGGGACCTTAGCTGGCCCTTCTTCATCCTGAGGCTGTCGGTTGGGTGCTGTGGGGGTACCCAATGGACCCCCCCGTAGAACCATGCACAGTGTGACAGGTACCATGAGGAGCCCGCCACAGGGTACAAGGTTTTCGGAAACCACCCCTTTTTAAATGGGAGCCTGTTTTGTTAATCGGAACACAGTCCCCCATTGAGGTCAATGGGAGAATTTCCGAACAATGTTTGGAAGCATAATATTCAGTTGGTCGGAACCTCTGACCGCGAGTCAGTCAGAACCGAATCAGACAAGGAGTAGGGAGGTTTAGATTCCGACCGACATCGTAATCAGGCCCATAATGTCTACAAGAATAGACAATATGGGATTCCCACACCTTATAACCCTCATTACCTTATGTAATATTTCCTTTACATAGATTTACACACTTTGATTTATTATGTCTGTGTGTGATGCAAAGTGCTCTGATACCTTATACTGGGATGAGTAGCGTTAAAAATAAATTAGTAGGTGTCACAAATTATTTTTTAGCGTCATTACTCATACACACAGATAGATCTTGCATTCTTAAAGTCGTGCACATCTCTTACATAGGGAGGGTGAACAAAGTCAAAAACCTGCCTCCAAGTCATAGTTTCTCTAAAGTGCTTGTGAAGTGAGAAGCTTTATGCCTTTCTTTCCTGCCATTGCATTGGCATGTAGGTGCTAGGCTCCAGCTGGCTCCCAGCTAGAATGAATCTTGACAAAAGAGGCCTTCATTTGTGTCTGGCTGGAAGTAAAAATAAGAAAGCCCCTCGGTGCCTGCAGGTTGCTGCACCAAACGGAATGCAGGCAACATGCGGGCACTGCTGAAGTGTGTCCCGGTGTCAGAAAATTACACCAGGGCAAAGTCAACATATACAAAATATGTGTTCCAATGTCAGAAAATTACACCAGGCCAAACTCAACATATACAAAATATGTGTTCCAATGTCAGAAAATGACACCAGGGCAAAGTCAACATATACAAAATATGTGTTCCAATGTCAGAAAATTACACCAGGGCAAAGTCAACATATACAAAATAGGTGTCCCAATGTCAGAAAATTACACCAGGGCAAATTCAGCATATTCATGGTTGACACCATTACACAAATGATCTTAGAGAACATGTGCAATTGCCATGTTCACTACGGTGAAAATCAGACACCTGCAGAGACATACCATGACTTACCTGACAGCCTAAAATGCACAAGGAATGTTCGATTACCAGAGCTATGCAGGAGACACATCCTTCCCACATCTCATCCCAAAGAATTTGGGACACTATCATCTCCAGAATAGACTTCATAACCTTGCACAATAGATGGTGCATCTATTCAGACAGCCTTCTCTTGAATGTTTCCAATATGGCACCCATGTCACTGCAGAGCCTAGACCTCTAGCAGGCCCAGGCCGGACTTTTATTCCACTGGGCAGTCCCATGGAGGTGTCGTGACAGATCAGGGTCACTACTGGTGTTCCTCTCACTTCCCTAGCTTCCAGAGTTTAATTGCAGAAGGTTGGTTTGAGCATTTTTCGAACATTTGTTTTTTGGCCTTGACCTCTTTTTTTGTTTAAGAAGTTTTTATTCAGTTTTTCAAATACATAAGACAAAAGAGATACAAAAAATGGAAACAATAAAGTAAGAAAAGATGGAGAAGCAATAATAAAATATACAGACATAATTAAAACATATATTTAGGCAAATAACATATTGATATAATAGTAATATAACAATTGAAGAAAGAAAGGAAGCAAAAGAAGGAGGAAAGGAGAAAGAAGAGGGACAGAAAAGATAGACAAAGAAAAAGAAGAGGAGGGAAAAACCAAAATTGTATAGGAAAATAGTATAAAGAAAGATCGGCCTTGACCTCTAAACTTCAGGTTTCTCAAAGCCTTCTCTTGAATGGTGACAAGGAAGCACCCTTGTCACTTCAGGGCACAAACCACCATGGACTTCATTTGGGGTTTGCCAGGGGTCACAGCTGCAACCCCTGGCTTGCCCCATGCGACCCTGGCACTGCCTTTGCAACGCTGGCCTAAGAGAAGGCAAAGTCAGTGTCAAGAACACCGGGGCAGCTCTGCATTCAGTTACTTCTTCCCGTTTGTCATTATACTAATAGTGAATAATATTAGTAATAGTGAATAATATTATACTAATAGTAAATAATATTATACTAATAGTGAATAATAGTATACTAAAAGTGAATAATACTATACTAATAGTGAATATTTTACTAATAATGAATAATAGTATACTAATAGTGAATAATAGTATACTAAAAGTGAATAATATTATACTAAAAGTGAATAATATTATACTAATAGTGAATAATATTATTCTAATAGTGAATAATAGTATACTAAAAGTGAATAATATTATACTAATAGTGAATAATATTATACTAAAAGTGAATATTATACTAATAGTGAATAATATTATACTAATAGTGAATAATATTATTCTAATAGTGAATAATAGTATACTAAAAGTGAATAATATTATACTAATAGTGAATAATATTATTCTAATAGTGAATAATAGTATACTAAAAGTGAATAATATTATACTAATAGTGAATAATATTATACTAAAAGTGAATATTATACTAATAGTGAATAATATTATACTAATAGTGAATAATATTATACTAAAAGTGAATAATATTATACTAATAGTGAATAATACAATACTAAAAGTGAAAAATATTATACTAATAGTGAATAATATTATACTAATAGTGAATAATATTATACTAATAGTGAGTAATATTATTTGCCTCATATTATAGTGAAATATATTATCATAATAAATAACATGGAGCACGCTTAGGACCTTTGGTGGCAGCTGTGGTAAGTAGAAAAGTTGAATGCATGCCTGCAAGCGAGAGTGTGTTTAAATGAAAGATCATGCATATGTGTGAGCCAGTGAGTGTGAGTGAAAGTGAGTGAGAGTCAAGTGACAGGTAGTGAGTGAGATTGTGTGCGACTGAGGCCCAGATTTTCTATTCTTTGACCGAAGGCAACGCTGCACCAATGTTGCTGTGCCGCGTTGTGTCAAAGAGAGAGTTCCTCTCGTCTTTCATCTGTACATCTCTCCATATCCATTCATTTCTTTCATGAGTCATCCATCCTTCTGTTCGAGTATTCCATCATATTCTCCATCCACCCCTCCCTCTGTCTTCCATCCATTCACCTGCCCATCCATCTCTACATCCATCCATCTTTCGCTCCATCCATCCATCCATCCATCCATCATCCTCCCAGTTATTACCTCCCTTCCTCCCCCCTTTCCTTTCACGCTATCTGCTTGCGGTAGTTTTTATTTATGACCTTCTGCCTGGAGACAGGAATCTCCTTTCATTGCCAAAGGAGCCATAAAGGACAATTTAAAGGTTTTATATTGCACACACTGGACAGTGTCACCCCACCTCTCCCCTCACTGCCCCCTGCACTATCCCCCTGGCTCAAGCACCAGGAGACATTACAGCAGCCGTTCGCGTACCCTGCTGAAGGCCACACATTCATACCCTTCCAGACACTTTTAAAAATAGATATTTCTTTATCTTGTTGCACTAGCATAGTGTATGGTGTATACCCGCTGGACGTGCTACTGGCTTTTATATAGAGGTTCAGTAGCTCTTTTGTTATGGAACACTTTTCACTCTGAGTGCAAATCTGCTCTCCTCAAATGTCTCGTTTTCTAGCCGAGTGTTTAGCATAGGATTAGCACTGTGCTATCCACTACCCCTGGGCGGGTAACTCCGCTCCGCCAACGGAGTTTGCGGAGATTTGCCTACTCCGTGCTCCGTGGTGAATGCGGAGTAGGCAAAAACTATGCCTCCATGGCAGAGCAGAGTTAGCCGCTCCCCCCCTGCCAAGGTCCTTTGAAAATGATTTAAAAAGGCACTTACCTGTTGTTGGCACCTCACCTGCCTTCACGTTCCCCGTACTGCTCCTTGAGTGTTCAATAATAGAAAAAAACTATGTTGTACTTCTGAGGGTCAGACGTACAACACAGTTTTTTTCTATTATTGAAGACGCGAAGAGCAGGACGAGGAGTGCGAAGGCAGGCGAGGTGCCAACAACAGGTAAGTGCCTTTTTAAATCATTTTTAAAAGACTTGGGGCCAGATGTAGGTAATCCAGATTTACCGATTCTAAAATACCGAATTTTACTGATTCGGTTTTTTAGAATCGGTAAATTGGATGTAGGTAATCATTCGGTATTTTTTACTGAATCGGTAAGATTCGGTAAATACCGATTCGGTATATACCGATTCGGTATATACCGATTCGGTATTTCCCATTCATCCCTATGGGCCTCCAGGCCCATAGGAATGAATGGGAATTACCTAATCGGTAAATACCAATTCGGTAAAAGGGGGAACATAGTCAAGGGTGGCAGGGTGTCACTTTGACACCCTGTTGCACCCCTGAATAGTGCATGGGTGCACATGTGGCACCCATACATGCCCTAAGGGCATGTATGTCTACCACATGGCACTGTCATAAATTGGAAAAAATTGCTTTTTTCAGGGGTTTCGATATTTAGCACCAACTTGTAGTTGGTGGTAAATAACGAATCCTGAAATGGGAAAAGCACTCATTTCAGTGCTCCCTACATTAAGGATTCGGTAATTTACCGAATCAGTATTTTAAGAATTCGGTAATTTACCGATTCCTTAAATTACCGATTCGGTAAATTACCGAATCCTTCATTTTGGCCTCCTACATCAGAAAAGCCTAATACCGGACGGTAACGGTCGAAATTCGGTAATTTCGGCCGTTATCGACTGGTATTAGGCTTCCTACATCTGGCCCTTTGGGAGGTGGGAGGGGGCGTAGTGGAGCGTAATTCCACAGAGTTTTTTTTTTAACTCTGTGGAAATACTCTTAGAGGCACTACGCCTGCTACTCCCACCCTCAATATCCACCCTGAGCTAGAAAGTGGCAACGCCTTGTGCCATCCATTCACCAGGTGAAAAATGACAGATACCTTTTACCACTCTAGGCACAGTATTACAGCTTTGGATTGATAAAATACTGTACTCGCCAAACCTGCCATGAATAAAAGGAACCTCTGACACATGTTTCGCTCTGTTTAGAGCTTAACAGAGGTGTAACTTTGTCCAGACAGAAGGGAGCGGCCATTATAAATCAAAACAGTGCCCTATCAGGCTTAGGGTGCTGCATAAATTATGCAAAAAAAGAGCATGGAACCCTGGGCAGTAACAGAGTTTTAGGTAGTGAGGTGCTCCTTTTTATGGAGCACCCTAAAACACCAGCGACACTCTGCATCTGCTCACCTCAAATGTCTGATTTTCTCCCAGAGTATGAAGCAAGTGCCATTCATGCGAAGCCACCACCCTTGAGTGCAAAACCAACTATACACCTGGCTGGAAGATGGCGAGAATTTCCTGCTCTGTAAATATGTAATATATATGTAATGCTGAGTGAATTTGCAATTTGTATATATATTTATCTCTAACCACTAGTATATGTAGTAGACCTTTGTACTTACTACCATTCCTATGTGATTCTACCTTTTCTGTTTGTATCTCTTCCTTGAGTGACTTTACAACTTGTACATTTGCAATTTTTCCCTCCTTTCGCTCCACTTGTGCATTTGCAAATTTTTTCCTGTTTATATCTCTTATGTAAGTCTTGTAATCTAAAGTACTTATGTAACATAACTGGTTCTTTTGTAAAGCACTCTGACACCTTCAGGTAATGTTCGCGCTATATAAAATCGCATTAAATAAAATAAATGTTCCGTCCAAGATGGCGGAGTGAGGACGCGAGCTGTCGGCAGCTAACCCTGAAGCTCCTCGCTCCCATCAAACGAGACTGAGAGAAGGCTGTCTCCCTCTCGACAATATGAATGAAAACCTTTAATCGTACTCTTGATAATAATTACGCTTCTAGAAAGTAAATACGCTCACCAGCACCCGCCGATGCTTTGGCTTCCCAATCTCTCCAGGACTATCGGGCGCTCAGTCATGCGGATCCGAAGCCTGTTCTACGGATCGGAGATCAGCTGGGTAGGTCTCCGACCCGCTCGCACCTGGTGATGGTGCGCTATGTCGCCCAAAAATCCGCCGCGAACTACGTGGAATACCAAGGCTGCTCCCCCTCCCATGGATGCTAGCACGGGGGTTCCAAGCGCAACGAATGTGGTTGACGCAGCGGTGATTCCTGTAGCTGCGGGAGTTGTGGGAGCAGGGATGGGGGCCACAGGAGCTGCAACTGGATTGGGGGAGGTTCCCGCTTCAGTACTCAGCTCACTGCCGGCAAACGGATCCTCGGACCAAACAACTGCTGCATCATCCACCTCTAAGGCTTCAGAGGTTCCAGAGGGAGAGACTGCGCCCCATGGCTTCAAGGAGCTTTCTTCAACCGCGGCATTGGCTGACAAAAACATGGACAAAATACTGGAAAATCAGCTCCCGGTAAGCCTCCATGTTGTCCCTTAAAACAAACTGATTTAACTGACCCTAGTACTTCCTTGCTAAAAAAAACTACAAAAAATGTTACTAAACAGAAATTCAAGACGGGAGCGGGGAATCTTGGACTTAAAAACAATGCACTTAATGATAACAATATTAACAACCCCGCAAGCCCAAATAGTGTGTCTAATATGTTCGGAAAAGCAACCACGGAAGTTACCAAAACTACCAATGGGTCAGGTGACGCATTATCTAAAAATCAAGAGACAGAAATAAACAAAATATTAAAAGAAAACACAAGGAAAAATGCCAATTTAACTGCCGATTTAGTTGCACAAACTACTGATGGGGCATCTAAACTCCAAGCTGCGCAATTTATTGAATCACTATCTATTTTGGAAACGGTGCAAACAATTGACTCTGCTGATGCAGGATGCGACAGTATTAAGCCACAACAAAAATAACTCAATTCTATTGTGGTGATAGACGAAGAGAGTGTAGACCTAGGCTCCTATGACGAACTTGAAAATGAGACAGGAGAAGAAGAATCAACTGATCCATCTGAAAATGTAGCTAAATCTTTGGCGACTAGTAGACGCAAAACAAAAAGCAAATTTAAGACCAAAAGGGGGGCAAAATCAAGTACTACCTTAAACCGAACTGTTATCAACAATATAGCGTCTGCTAAGAAAATTCTGGTTGACAAAAGCCCTCTTAGAAAATGGATCGAGGCTAAAGGGCTGGTTAAAAATATGACACTGAGGTTATCTGGAACAAGCCCCACGGACCGTGATTCAAACTCCAGTTTGTCAAGCGGTTTAGTTCTTCCAGATAACAGTACTATAAAGGAACCAATCAATTTAACTGCCAAGGTTACATCGGAACAAAACACGACTACACCTATGCTACAGCATACCTCAGTGAACTTAACTGGCGATTCCACGATACTATCCAATTTAAAACAGGCAGTTACAGATGGGGGGGAGAAAGATAACATTACAGATCTAATTAGTGATGATAACAATCTTGCTCTATCTACTGTCTTAACCGTGCCAAATGCGAATACTTCGCTATCCTCTCCTTCTTCTTCTCCGAAGGCCAGTAATAGCACTTTATTATCGAATCCAGCAGGGGAGAATAAGCAAGAATCTAACTGTACTCAGCTTGACACTATACTTCAGATATTAACTAACCAACGCACTGAAGCGCAAGAGCACTACTCGCAAGTACGCTAAGATAACAACAAACTTCAATCTGCCTTATCTGATCTAACTTCCAAATTCTGTGGGGTCTCACAAGATATTGAAGAGCTCCAGCACAGAGTAGTAGGTATAGAGGAAACTACAACTCGTACACACTCAGCGGTAAATCAACATGATATTCAGATAACTGCACTCCAACTTAAAGTAGAGGACTTAGAAAATAGACAGAGGAGATCAAATTTGAGACTTTTTGGGGTGCCGGAAGGATCAGAGGGATCAGACCCGAGAGCTTATCTGGTGGGATTACTGCAAAAAGCTTTCCCGGATTTAGCTGATTGGGACTGGGATTCCCAAATTCAACGAGCACACCGTTTACCCCTAATTCAAAAAAACAAAGAAAGCAAATTTCCCCGCCCCTTCATTATTTTTTTGGGCAACTTTTTGTTGAGACAGGCCATATGGCAGAAAGCGCGTCCTAATACCACTATAGCAATAGGGAATCTGTCTCTATTTGTTAGGTCTGATCTCAGCAAAGCCACAATGGATAGACGCTGGGAATTACGTAAACTGATAGACCCAATTAAATCTATGGGGGGCCAAGCTTTTCTTCAAGAACCGGCACGGCTGAAAGTCATGAAAGATGGGCGCACTCACTTTTTCAATGATCCTAAAGAAGCTGAACATTATCTCTCTGGATTAAGTAAAAGTTAAAGTTAAAGTGAAAGCTAAGACTATAGAGATCTTACTATTCAGTTAAGACTACTACGCCCTTTTTTTTTTTGTGCTGACTTAGACAGGCTAAAGTAAAAGAAACTAACCTCTCGAGATGCAAAGTTATCAGTGGGGGTGGTGGTAGGTTTCTTCAGGTAGACTGCTGTAGAAGCTGCCTCTCCATCGGCAGCAGAACCTGAAGGGTGGTCCCTTCCCGTTGCGGGTGGGTGACAGGGGGGTGGTGGGGGGGATCCATCGATTCTCCGCGGGGTGGGGGGAAAAAAACCCTGAAAAAACATGTTTGCAAACTAAGAGGGAGACTGGTAAAAAATGATAAAAATATAAATAAATATTTACCTATGCACGATCTTGAATTTAGGAAATACTGGTTTACTATTATGGTGGTTGTTTATATTTATAATGCATAGAATAAAGTGTCTGGCTTGGAATGTGGCGGGACTACACAGTAAGAACAAGCGACGTCTGGTGTCTGAAGAAATAAGAATATAAAGCCCTCATTTTATACTACTTTCTGAAACCCATCTAGCTGGTAAAGACAAAAAATACTACGTGAACTAGGTTATGACATTATCAGCTGTACTACATTTGGGGCATCAATAAGAGGGGTCGCGATCCTCAAAGATAAACGATTTAAAGCTGAAACTTTACAAACTGCTTATGATAAGGATGGCAGATGGGTAATAGCTCAAATGGATATTGCAAATTATAAATATGTTATTTGTGCAATTTACGCACCAAACCAAGATGAACCTAAGTTTTTTGATGATTTGAATATAAATTTGTTGGGTTGGGATGGGGAGCTTATTATAATGGGGGATTTTAACTGTATTATGGATTATCAAATAGATACTACCAGGCCAGGGAGCTTTCAGCGGATGCGCAAAACTAGAGCTTCAATCTTAGATCTATGTCGCACTCATAACATAAAAGATGCGTGGCGATACTTATACCCAACTTCTCCAGGCTATACATATTATTCTGCACCCCACAATCTCTGCTCCCGGTTGGATATGGCTTTAGCTAACATACATTTTTTAAATTCTTGCCTAATGGAGGTTTGTCCCCAAATCTCTTCTGACCATAATCCTGTGATGCTAACTTTTGATATCTCGCATAGAAACATCAGCCCTAGATTATTTTCTTTTCCTAGACATTTGATCACAGACCCTGTTTATATTTCACAGCTGAAAACCCATCTCATAGAATTTATAGAAATCAACCAAGACTCTGCTATATGTAATATAGTTTGGGATGCCTGTAAGGCAAGTATCAGGGGGTTTACGCAAGGATATGTGATTAGACAAAACTACGAACGCCAAAAAGCTAATCAATCTCTGACTTCAAGTATTTCGGCTCAAGAAGCGCTGTTGTCAACTGCATTACGTCTTAAACTGCCAACGGCTGTAGAAATAGGTCTCAAATTAAATCAGATGAAATTAGAAACAAAAGCTAAATTTATCAAAAAAAACAGCACTAAACTTCATAAATATAAGATAGAACAATATGAGGTTGGGGATAAAATAGGGAAAATCTTGGCGTACAAAGTAGCAGAAGATAGAGCTAGTACTACAATCGCTAGCATTCGGGGCTCTGATAATTTATTACACGATCAACCTTATGATATACTAGAGCAATTTGCTGAATTTTATAGGACTCTATATACTCCAGAATCCACTCCAGACGAAATAGCAATACAGAATTACCTAGATGAGCTTCCTATAGTTTCACTTAGCAAATCAGAATCAGATCTTATGTCTGAAAATATCACTGGACAAGAATTACGTCAAGCTATTACCTCTCTACCCTCTGGAAAGGCTTCAGGAGAAGACACAATACCGTTAGAGATCTATAAAATTTGCTTAGCGGAACTTGCACCTTTGTTATTACAGGTAATGCAATCGATTGGGGAAACCAGTAAGGCACCCAAATCATGGAACAGAGCCAAAATAATATTTTTTCTTAAAAAAGACAAACCAAAACAGGAAAGAGGGTCATATAGGCCCATTTCTTTGATCAATACGGACGCAAAAATCTTTGCAAAAATTTTAGCTTCCAGATTAGCGCCTTTCATGCCTAAAATGGTTAACCCCCAACAACACGGGTTTGTTACTGGACGGGATACTACCATACACGTCAACATGGCTATCACAGCATTCGATGTGGCTGAGATTGAGTCCACCCCACTTGGTATGATATTACTGGACGGGTGGGGTGGAACTATCTATGGCATGTTATGACCAAAATGGGGTTTAACAGATATTTTCTAAAGTGGATAAAAGCACTATATGACAACCTCACTGCATGCATTAGTTATGGGGGTTTGATCTCTACAGATTTTCCGATACTGCGGGGGCACTCGTCAAGGCTGCCCCTTATCACCATTACTGTTTGCCCTATCACTTGAACCATTTTTACATTCCCTCCAAACACAACCCAAAATCATACCGTTTAAATCTAATGAACAGGTGCTAAAAATAACAGCATATGCTGATGACATTGCTGTATACTCTTCTGACATTATACAGACTCTAGAAGGAATAAATATAGAGGCCCTCAAATTTGGCAAAGTATCTGGGTACAAATTAAATACAAATAAAACACAAATCATAGCTAACTATTTACCAGCAACAGAAGTCCCTGAGATATGTAAAACCGCAACCTATTTAGGCGTTAAAATTACATCGAAAATACGAGAAATAAACAATCTTAACTATAATGATTTAATTAAATCTACTATTGTTACATTAAAAAAATGGCATAGATTACCTTTGAATCTAATTGGCAGAATTAATCTCATTAAAATGAAGATACTTCCCAAATTTTTATATCTATTTCGCTCCATCCCATTTGCCTTAAATAATTCTTTTTTCAAACAGCTTGACGGGATTTTCAGTAGTTTTATATGGGGATATAAAAAAGCCAGAAGATCGTTGAAGCTCCTCAAAAATAATACAGACAAAGGCGGTTTAAATTTCCCAGACTTAAAACTATATTTCTGGTCGTCGTTTATTAGGCGCCTTCGATCTTTACTACACAAGGAAAACACTTTTTTCTTTCATGTATTTATGCTAAAATCTGAATCTAACATGTTTTTACAGCGAGTTAACGACCCTAATTATTTTAAACGGGTGAAATTCAAGACCGCCAAAGACATTATTAGAATATGGAATAATATCTTGACTTACTGTAAAACGTCCTTTTACCACCCGAAATTACAACTCTGGGACAATCCTGGCCTCCCGGGAATATTTAACGATGGAACGACCCATAGATGGTCAACACATGGTATTAATATTCTCGGGGATTTATACGGGGCACAAGGGTTTTTAGATTTTCATACTCTACAAATTCTCTACAATTTGACGGAAAATATGAGGTTCAAATATATACAAGTACATGATTTTCTAATTAGAAAGAAAAAGCTATTTAATATCTTAGATTCTGATATCTGGAATTGTTTATATTCTACCAAAAACAAATCAGCGATAAGCGAGGCATATAAACATTTCTGTGCTGTTAAAGTCGATGACTGTCTACAACTAGCTCAAAAATGGAGTAGTAAAACTGGTTTAAATATAACGCCTAAACAAATTAGATGCTCCTTAGCTAACATAAATAACGCTGTACGCTCATCTAGTTTGAGACTACAACAGTTTCGCACAGTCTGTATGCTTTACTATACACCGGAAAAGATCTCAAAGTGGTCCCTTAATAATACTCAAGGAGACCGCACTAAATGCCCTAAGTGCCTTGCTTACGCAGCAGATCTAGAACACATGCTGTTTTCTTGTCCAATGCTAAAGGACTTCTGAGGGGAATTAACTAAAATTTTAAAAATTAAAAAAATATTTCTGCCCACGCTTACTTCATCAATTATATTACTCGACTTATATCCTACTGCTATATGACAACCTGCTCTGACAACAATCCTTATGTCCTGCGCTAAACTCACATTGGCTAGAGCCTGGATTTGCCCCAAGCCTCCTAATATTTGGGAATGGTGGTCATTAGTTAACGAAACTTGCTCCATGGAATTTGGATTAGCTAACCTTAGAGGAACTCGCTGACGAAAAAAAGTTGAAAAAATATGGGGCGATTTCATTGATGGTCCTGGGTTTTCTTAAATGCTTAAAATGTTTAAATGTTTGTATCATAGATGTATTGATATACCTTTTCTTGCTTTTTTCTGAAATGTGTTCTAAATGGAAAACTGAAATCTGTTTTTGGGAAGATCGTGCAATCTATACTTTGTATTTCATTTAATGGATTTTTGTTATGTCTCTCTCATTAGTTTGCAAATAAAAAATAATTAAAAAAATAATAATAAATAAAATAAATGCAATAAAATAAAAACCTTTCGGATGGCGCTTATATAAATCCCCGAGACATGGCTACGTGTGCATATTGCAAACAATTCCGCAGCTCTAGGGGGTATGAAGTGGAGAGGTTCAAGGCGGTGACTGAAATATGAACGTGACACTTTCTTTTTATTTAAGGAAATGCAGAAAGCATGCATCCTTCAGGTTTTCAACAGAAAGTCGCCTGGAGGGAAATAAATGTATTTGTTTGTACCCCCGCGTGCCAGACACATCCCTCAAGCCGGCTGCGCTCACTGTTCTGACAGCTCACGTCTCCGAGAACAGCCGCAAGGGTTAAACCGGTGACCTCTGACCCTCTCTCACTAATAGGTTTTATTTTAAACTTCCAAGGGTTTTAAATTATGAAACTTTAAACACTTTGTCCGCCTGTGACGGCTATTTATATCACAAAATCATATTTTTTTCAACATCGTCTGCCCTGAGCAAAAGCATTAAAACGCGCGCTGCTGTTAATTGCCAACGAAATCAGTGGGGCATATTATCAAGCAAGGGCGATACATTATCGCCGCTTTTATCGGCAGGAAACTGCCGCTAAAGCGGCGATAATGGGCTTGATAATATGCCCTTGTGAATTCCCATAGAAGCCCAGGTTAACACCAAAACATGGGCTTCTATGGCAATTCACAAGGGCATATTATCAAGCCCATTATTGCCACTTTAGCGGTCGTTTCCTGCTGATGAAAGCAGTGATAATGTATCGCCCTTGCTTGATAATATGGCCCAGTGTCCGCTCACGATTTCCGCGTGTATTTCCCTTTCACCTTGCCATTTTAGGGCAGCTCATTCCAGTATGCCACAGCCAGCTAAAATGTCCCTTAAAAATTCAAAGGGTGATGTATTTTAATCCATGAAATTACAGGATGAGCTGGGATTCTCGAGGAAGCCAGTCAGCGGCTGAATTGAGTATTGTAAGGCACTCTCGGGCAGATTTACAAGCCGCTTGCGCTGCCAGTATGTCACTTTTTGTGATGCACTGGCGGCGCATTTCTTTGCCCCAAATTTACAAGGACAGGACAAGCCGCCCTGCGTGGCTTTTCCTGTCCTTGTAGATACGGCCCCTTTACATGCAACACTTTGCGTGAGAGGGGCGTTCCATGGGTGTTGCTGTGGGTGTTCCCATGCAAGACCCATGGAACCAGACTCATTTACAGTTTTACGAGAACTCGTAAACCTGGAAATGCATCAGTATGCTACGCCACCCTAGGGGTGGCATAGGGAGGCGCAACGAGGAGAAATTTTTCATTTCTCCTCGTTTTTTCCTCTTTCACAGCGTGCTGCATTCTACAGCACGCATTGAAAGAAGAAAATGCCTGCAGTGATTGCTTTTGTGCAGGAAGGTTCTCCTTCCTGCACAAAAAGAATCTCCCCACGGCGCAGGCATCCTTGCACCATGCTGCACGGGTGCCTGCGCCGGCGCATGGCTGAAGTTTCTGCGCCAGCGCAGGGGGAAGCACAGAGATGCGACATATCATTGTAGATATGCCGCATTCCTGTGCTCTGAAAGTGCTGCAGCGTGGGGCAGTCAAAGGGCTAGCGGTACCACGTTGCGGCACTTTCTTGTAGCTCTGCTCCTCAGAATCTGTGACCCTGGCCCTTATGATGGACTGGAGGAAATTGTTGTGAGCCGGACTTTATAGGATGTGATAAATAACGCCCAGTTATGAATTTTAGTCAGATAACGGGGAATAGCATATAGTATTTGATGTTTACCACTCCCAAATCCGGATGTCATGGTATTTGCTGGGCAATTTTCTCTGATGAATAATATTGGCATGTTTGATTTGCTTAATTTTATCCAGGGACTGCAGTTTTTTTAATTGTTTTTATTATTTTTTGTTTTGTCATTTGACATCAAATACTGCACACATGATAGGCACTTAAGGATATATATACAACAATTGGTTACCATGGCAATAGGACGCTGTGCAAATGGGATAGTCTGGCGTCCTAATGGTATACCTAGCCTGATCTTCAATTAGCCTTTCTTTGATGATGTGTATATGATGAGGTTCAAACGCGGTGGCCGCCAACACTGAGGAAGGCATAATGCTAAAACACGTTTGTTTTTGTGAATTTGGGTGCCATTAAATCCAAAGAAAGATTTCCCACCCGAAAGTGCTGGTGATTATTTTTCTGGAGTGTGGATATATATATATATATATATATATATATATATATATATATATATATATCCACACATTTTTGTGTGTGTATATATATATATATATATATATATATATATATATATATATATATATTCCGAAAATCCAAGCAATCCAGTGCGCTCTCAGGAAAGTAGGCACAGAAAATCCAAGGAGGTGTCTTAGGATGTTTAATCGCAACGTGTTTCACCACACGAAGTGGCTTTGTCACGTGATTATCATACATGCACTCCCCATCTTTGTAGTTTGCGTCTAACATAGAAATAGGACTGACATTTCCTAGTTTACATCACTAGATTATCTCACAGTATAGTATGAATACATATAAAATCGATCTCATATGATTCTGTGAGTGTTTCCGGCATAAAATACACCAGAAACAATGATAGTATTCACAATTGTTATCAGGAAACTACGCGGTTCAAGTTTCATACGTCCCACTTAGTCATCTATATGGGTGGGACGTACGAAACTTTCGAACCGTGTAGTTTCATGAATACATGTACAAAGCATTACAAACAGTGGGGCAGATTTATGAGGCCCTTGCACCACATTTACGCCGCTGTTGCGTCACGCAAGGCGACGTAAACGTGGCGCATCCCTACGACCGATTTACAACGTGACGCATCAAGGCAGATGCGTCACGTTGTAAAGCCCTGCGCCGCTTGTGGGCGTTCTGGCGCAGGGTGGGCGTTCCGAGGCAGGTGCGCCTCGCAAAAGTGGCTGAGTGAAATCTATATGATTTCACTCAGTCACTTTCAGGCCAAGAGAAGTGTGGCTCACTGGTTAGAGGCGGCAGACCCGTAAGCAGAGAACGGCCCGGGACCAGGGTTCGATTCCCGACGCGGCAGGGTCGTGGACCAGGGTCAGCGGACTCGATAATTCTCACCTCGGTGCCTACTCTAGTCAGAAACCACACTCTGCAACTCTGGGCATCAGCTTGCCTCATCTTCACAACGGCCCCCCCAGACCGCTGGGGATGCTTGGTCGCACCTTAGAGATACCCATCAGGGACCATCTCTCAGGGTGAGCCAGGACGGGTTCCCCAGCGGTCGAAGCGTGGAGATACTCCTCCGGGAGTCGATTCCTAGCGCTATATAAACCCACAATTAAATGCTGCGTCAAAAGCCTGTGCCTGCTTGAAGCAGGCGTAGGTCTTGACGCAGCATTGCAAAGATGGGGCACCCCCGAGCCTTGCTGGAGCTGCGTCGCGCTTGCGACGCAACACCAGCAATGCGCCACCTTAACGGCACAGATGCGTCATGCATCTGTGCCGTTTTTGCCCCATGGTGCGCCGCATTGTAAATGCGGCGCACCATGGGTGGCGGAGCAGCGGCGTAAGATAACTGGCGCATCCCTGGGGATGCGTCAGTTATCATAAATCTGCCCCAGTATGTTTTCTATGTCCATCTGTGGAGGAGGAGTGGCACCTTGTATAGCACTATTAAAGACATGCCTTTTGTTTGAACGTCATGTGATCAAGACCAGGGAGACCCGGTCAAAACGCGTCATGCAGAGGTGGTCATCCTGAAATAAAGTACTCATTTCACCAAGCTATTTGCGGTCCGTACCTGTTATTTCCCGCCCCTCGTGGGAAAGTGGATTCCGGCAATAGGAGTGGTTTACATATATAGATGTTATTTGATCCCAGTGGATGTGTAATGAGCCCCTTATCCAGGGCCGGCTCTAGGCTCATGGTGGCCCTGGGCAAGGAGCGTAGGTAGGGGGCCCGGAAGAGGGGGTCCGGGCGGAGCGCGCAGGCCAGTAAAGAGGGGAGGGGGTCAGGGTGTTTAGAAGTGGAACAGAGCCGGAGGCCGCCAAATCCCTGCCAGGGGCGGCCACACAAATATGTATCCATCCTCAGAGGATTATTATATTAAGGACATATATTGGCGTGGTGGCCCCTGGGGTTTGGTGGCCCTGTGCAGGTGCACAGCTTGAACATGCCTAAAGCCGGCCCTGCCTTATCTCTTGAACTTGTTCCAGGTTGTTTATACATTTGGAAGTATCATTTTATCCTGCTTTGTCTACCGCAAGTGATATTAGCGGAACTGTTTCCTTTTAGTAATGTGGCAATGTGGGGTCCACACATTTATATGAACTGAATATTTCAGCACGCTTTGAAAGTATGTTGTATTAATATGGAGCATTGGGTAGGCTACATGCTTTACATATAATATATATATATACACACACACTTATATGTATATATGTCCACACACTATCGATTTCCAGATGCCACGGCCACAAAAATCCTTTCAGGGCGATTTTATTTCTTTTGCCAAGTCACTCTACGTGTTTGGAGTCCTAATTCTTTTCTCATAAGTAAGAGTGCAATGCAAATCGTAGTGTTTTAAACACACCATGTGACACACCTCTAAATAATTAATAGTGAAGACAGACTCAACAGTGTTTTAACATTCACGGGAAGAGCTGCATGACACAAGTCAGAGGACTCGAGCCGTGAAGGCCTTACACTGTGGTGAGTGTAAAAGTGCTGGTTTGGAGGTCTCCCAAACCCGCAGGGACTGGAGAATTCAGCAAAAATGGTCTTGCACTCAAAACAACAAATAGATAATCAATAAAGAAAATTATTATCCATAGTCGAACACAAAGAAATATATAAATGGATGTCTTCCCAAAAGAAAGAACAAAGGACGTGTTTTTGATTGTAGAAAACAATTCCTTTTATTCTTTCAATCCATAGAAAATTTCTTTAAAATATAGCACACAATGGACAAGACTGCCAACGCGTTTCGTCCCCCATTGAACTTCTTCAGGGCTTGATAAGTAAATGATAAGTATCATATGTTCTGTGGAATATAGTTCTTATGTAAGCATTCGGATCAATTCGGATCAATAAAAAGACAAATGAATAGGTTATCTTTCTCCAAAAATATATAGGAGTGTCCGGTTCTAAAATCGAAAAGAGCTGAGCACCCACAGGATGCACAGTATGCACATCTCCTGAAGAGATAACACACAATATGTATTTCCCAAGCGTTTATGTTGGTGTCCGGTTCAAAATAGTCGAAAAGACCCGAAGGGGAGGTGTCCAGGGCGTGGTTCTCTTAGATGAGCTTAGAGAGTCGGGCGTTGATGACCTTAGCTGGGAATAGGAGGGAGATGGGTCTGAAGTTCTTGAGTTCTGTAGGATCGGCGGTCCCAGTATATTGACTTTTTTTCTCCAAGGTTTTATAAAAAATCTTCCATCATTTGTTCTGGACAGAAGAGATTTGTAAAAACATGACTATGACATTTCTTGGCACTCAGACTACTTGCTAATGACCGTGGGTGTCTGTTAGTTATATACAAGTATTAATCATCAAGATGGGGTCAATGCAGTTGAATATTTCTTGAAGAGCAGACCGCTAAATATGGTGGAACATAGTCGCATGATACTATGTATGATAAAGTGGTGTCTGGAGAAGAATTTCTTTTATTGTAATAGGAATTGTTTTCATCAGAAGCGTAGTAAGTCGATGAGCACCTGCTTCACTCCCAGTTATGCGTGTTTACACATAGGCTGGTTGGTGGGAGGAGCAGGTAACCATCGGTGACCACAGTGATCTGTGGAATGGTCATGTAGTATGTTGGCTACAATATATTGATGACCTTTTTGTGGCCTGGATGGGTACTATTGAATTGGCCTTTGTTAAATTAATCAATGTTTCATTCCATCCACCTCCAATTTGTGGCACATATTAGTAAGACTCTGGTAGAATTTCTCGGGTTGAAGTCCTTATTCAACACAATAAAATGAGACATGCTTGTCTAGAAACATAACTGCGGCAAACTCCATGTTACACGCCAATAGTTTCCACCCATTGCACCTTAAAAACTGCATTCCCTATGGGGAAATGCTTTGCCTCAGGAGAAACTATAGCTGCCAGGAAGATATACTTGAAGGCCAAGAATAAACTGTCAATAGATTCCTACAAAGATGGTATAAAAAAAACATACTTGAGTCTGCCCTTGTCCAAGCAAATCAAAGAGTAGGGAAGAGCTACTATTTAATAGACACCCTAAAGAATTGGACCCCGCTGCAAGATTAATATTGGGGTTCAGTAAACAGGAGAAACAAATGAGGACCATTATGAGAAAACATTGGCAATTAGTGCAGGGCGGTGTGACACCGGGGCCCTCCCTGCCCAAAGTACCATTTATTACATTTAGGAAAGCTTCACCCATGAGAGATGCCCTAGTAAAAAGCAGCCCTGAGATTGTGAAGGGAAAAAAAGCTGGTTACAACCAGTCACAGCTCCTGTCGAATAGGAAAAAGTAAGTAAATAAATATATCCTATTCCATCATCTGACCACATCCCCCCGCTCGCCCCACCATGCTTACCTGTAGGAGCGGCAACTGGTAACAACCCAAAAATGTTTTTTATAAGTGCACTGCATGTAGACACCTTTTAATGACAAACAACATAAAATCAGGGGCATAATAAGTTGCAAAACTGAATATGCAGTTTATGTCTTGGAGTGCAAATGTAAATTGAAATACCTAGGAGGCACCAAATTACAGGTCCACAAGAGAATCCTCCAACATCTCAGGGCAATCGCTAATGTAGATCAGACTTATCATATTGCTCACCACTTTGTTGAGAGACACAATAGCAATCCAAACTATATTAAATATTTTGTTATTGACTCAATTCCAAAATTAGAAAGGCGGCGGCGATCAAGAGGAAATGTTGAGACAGCTGGAGACCAGATATATTTTAAATCTTGCTCTTGGTCTCCAAATGGTTTGAATCAAGAATATGACATCCATACATTTTTATGAGTTTTTTAAAAATAATATCTATGTAAAAGTATGTATATTTGATTAATTAGACTTATAAATTCAAGTGCTTCGTTCCCCTATATAGTTCTTTTTATAAATATAACTAGCAGCCCGTCCCAACGTTGTCCGGGTATGAATTGCTGCCGGCCAGTAGTATATTGTTTTGTAGGATTTCGTTTTGATAGCATTTCTTATCTGTGACAGGCCTGTGAAACGCTCCGATTCACAGTGCACTGCTGATGCACTTAAAAGTGCACGTTCAGTAGTGTGTGAATTCGAGTTTCCCTACTTTATTTTTCCTTGCAATATTATATAGCGCAAACTCGACAACATGGCATGAGCACAATTTACATTACAGAAGAACACATTCATTTGTGGTAGGCACGAGGAGACAAAGCGATTTGCCTGGAATCACAGGATGTTGAGCTGATGCCGAGATTCGAACGTAGCTCCCCAGCTCTGAAGTTCGCAATTCTAGAACTTGGGGCGGGAGGTGTGTCTAAAAGTGTATGTCAGTGCTGGCCATCAATGAGAGAGACCTGTGCATTTTTCAAATCGGTGGTGAAAAAATATGAGTATGTTGCAGGGGATGTGGGCCGGCGTGCCACCAATGTACTTACCGGGGGAGGGTAAACACCCACTTTTCCGCAACTTTCTTTCCGCATACCATCACTCCGCATACTTTCATTACGAAAGTACCATGACTCCGCAATGCCATTATAACGCATGGCATTACATTTTATATGCTTTTACCACGCATACTTTTACAACGAAATTCGTTGTAAATGCATGAATGGTAAAAGCATGTTTTTTTTAATGTTTGGATATAAGGTAAGTATGGGTATAGGGGTATAGGTTTTGGGGTACTGAGATATATGTTTTGGGGTGTTTGGGTATTTTAAGTGTTCAGATATAGTTTTGGGTTATGGGGTACAGGGGTAGTTTTAGGGTTTAGGGATAGGTATGGGTTTGGGGTACAGGGGTATTTTTAGGGTTCAGGGCTAGGTTTGGGTTTTGGGGTATAGGGGTATTTTTAGAGTTCAGGGGTAGGTTTGGGGTTTGGGGTACAGGGGTATTTTAAGAGTTCAGGGCTAGGTTTGGGTTTTGGGGTACAGGGCTATTTTTAGGGTTCAGGGCTAGGTTTGGGTTTTGGGGTACAGGGGTATTTTAGGGTTCAGGGGTAGGTTTGGGTTTTGGGGTACAGAGTATTTTTTATTGTTCAAGGCTAGGTTTGGGTTTTGGGGTACAGGGGTATTTTTAGGGTTCAGGGGTAGGTTTGGGTTTTGGGGTACAGGGGTATTTTAAGGGTTCAGGGCTAGGTTTGGGTTTTGGGGTACAGGGGTATTTTAGTGTTCAGGGGTAGGTTTGGGTTTTGGGGTACAGGGGTATTTTTAGGGTTCAGGGGTAGGTTTGGGTTTTGAGGTACAGGGGTATTTATAAGGTTCAGGGCTAGGTTTGGGTTTTGGGGTACAGGGGTATTTTTAGGGTTTAGGGATAGGTTTGGGTTTTGGGGTACAGGGTATATTTATAGAGTTAAGATGGGTTAGTGTTTAAGGGTGTTGGGGTATTTTAAGGAGTAAGGGTGGGTTATGATTATGCGGTGCAGGGGTATTTAAAGGGAGTTGGGTGGACACCCGGAGCTGGAATGTACAGAACCTGGGAAGAAAAAACAATAAAATATTGGGCACAACGCTCGCTTTTGTTTTCCGTAATCCCGCCCCCCGCACACGCCCACGCCCCAGCACACGCCCACAGCACATGATACGAGACATGGCATGAAGGGCGGAACGTACCACACGCCCCCAGCGTTTGTCACGTCCCCAGCACACGCCCACAGCACAACGCAGACACGCCCACAAGGCACTACTTTGCTGCCACGGTTCGTTTACCTTTTAAATGTATATGGTGGGCGTCTGCATAGCCTATGTCCTTCTGCTGCAACTGCCCTTTCCAACGCTGTATTGGGTTTTTGCGATTGGTGCTGTCGTTCCTGAGATTACCCGCCTCAGAGGTTTGGGCTCTCTCTTTATTATATTAGTATAGATAATCACATGATGTAGGTTTATTCAGTTTTTTTAAGATTCATTCACTTTATACGAGGTTTGTCATTTGCATCAGTATATCTCTAGATGTGATTTGATTATATAATAGTATTTTATTATAGATTATGCTTTGAATTTGATGATATTTGACAATATGATTTTTGAAGCTATTTATTGATCTGTGAGACTATAAATGAATTGTTCTTTATAACTTAGTGCTGTTTTGATAAATAATTGACATAGAAGATGGAGGCTATATCTCTATGATGGTGACTCATAACTAAGTTATCATAAAAGGATTTATCTGGGACTGATGCAAACTACCATAATAATGTTTTTAATCCTGTTGTGGGTAGCGTCATTTAGAAATAGTAGATAACTTACATCTATTACACCTATTACACAATCACTAATAAACCCATTTACAGAACCCATACAAACACTCAAACATCTCATCACTCATCCATACAACCAGTAAGTTACACATCAACTCACCCATAGAGTCACTAACAGAACCACTCACTCACATATACAGCCACTCAAGCACCTACTCACTTACCAATGCAGCCAGTCACATAATCAATTATAGATACATAGACACACTTACACACTCACTCATACACCCATACAGCTACTGACCTACTAAACCAGTTAACCATACACCTACCCAAACACCTACTCAGTCACCCATATGGTCACTCACATAGCAACTAACTCACCCATACAATTACTCACACTGTTACTCAGTTACTTGTACATATACTAATACATATACTCACTCACCTATACAGTGACTAAGAAAACCACATACTTTCCTATACAACCTCTCTCACTCACTTACTCACCCATACAACCACTCAACACCCATTTGATCACACATACAGCCACTCATACACCCACTCACTAGCCCATACTCCCACTTAAACACCCTTTAATGCACTGAGACAGCCACTCATGTACGCTGTCACTCGCCCATACGGACACTTATGTATCTGCTCAAACCCCCATTCAGCCACTCATGCACTCTCTGATTCCCCATTTACAACCACTGACACACCAACTCAGTCAGCTATAAAATACTAACACTGCCACTCACTTACTCATACATGCACTGACACACCCACTCGCTCACATTAACAAAAAATCACACACCCACTATCTCATATATACAGTCTGGTATAAACCCAGTCACTCTTCTATACACCACTTACACACCCACTCACTTACCCATACAGGCACTTCCACAGCAAGTTACCTAAGTATATATGTTTAACACTCAGTAACTTTTAGAAAACATTCACAATCACTGGATGATGTCATCAATGTTGTCATTTCAGATGTCATCAGTGATGTCATCAATGATGTGATTTGAGCTGGCATGAGTGATGTCATCAGTGATGTCACATACCATGTCATGGGTAAAGTAATATGTGAAGTCATAAGCAGTGCATTGCGGGAGCATGCGTTATAGTGAGCTCAGGTAACTATAACTGCTAAATTTCTCTGGTTTTGTACGAGTAAAATGTCAGCATAACTATAACGTCCCTGTAACCTTTGGTCTTTTCAGGGAATTGATAATGCTTTTTTAAATCTATTTCCTAACTATAATGTCCCTGTAACCTTTGTTTTTTTCAGTGAACGTCTAAGGTTTTTTAAATGTAACAAAGGTTACAGGGATATTATAGTTAGGAATTAGCAGCGAAGGGGTTAAGGTTCGAATCAGATCTTTTCCTAAGGTTGACTTTTTAAGGATTTACGTAGGTTTGCAGAAGCTTCTGAGCAGATTTTATCAAACCAGGGACTGTATGGGTGGGCCTAGGATGGGTTAGTTGTAACTTTAGTTCAGCTAGGACCTTTTCAAAAGCTTCGATCACCTCCGTGCCTTCTTCCATGGAATCTAAGCAAAGCAGAACATTATTATAATTAGAAGTTATGGTCTGAGTGATTAAAGTGACCACATCAACTTTATCCCATTTTAATGTATAATCAGATGGTGTTGGATAAAATGCCATAACCTGTCATCCTTGGTTAACCAGTGCCACGCTATATTCATAAGTTGGGCAGTTGATGCCTGTTTCATCAAATGTAGGTTTGGGGCATTCAACTATATTAGGACAAGAGGGCAGGCAGCCGGTGGGAGATGTAAAACCTGACAGATAACACCTCCCCTGTGCTGAGAAATAGGACTTGGAAATTGTTCACTAATCATGCAGTCCCTATCTTCCTGAACAGGTTTGCTAACTCTCCCCTCTTAGATTTTTTGACTGGCAAGAAATGTGCCTCAGATGTAGCTTGAGCTCCTAAACTTCTGTTGCTTTCTATTACATATTCACTGGGTATTGGCACAAGGGTTGGGTGGCTTTTAGTGGTGTATAACCCTTGTTTTCCCTGGTTACTCTTATTGGGTTCAGAATACAGTCACTGATACATTTGAGATAGAATGTTGTAGTGAATGCTTTAGTTTTGGTTTTGCATTAGTATCTATATTTCTCAAGACAAGGGAACCATTTTCTATTATCTCTTGGACTCAATAGAGTCTAACTATATCCATGTAGATTGTAAAATTAAAATCAATTTGTCCCCAAAAATATCTTGGTTCATGGGTGAACGTACAGATTCCTGGGCTTCAATAACTGATTTTGGAGTGGTCAGATTAGGCGAAATCTTTCTCAGGCTCTTAGATTTCTTCAGTAGGGATTCTTTTGGAGGGCCTCTTTTCTTTTTACCAAGTGTGTCTTGATGTGAGGAGGTTATGTCTCTACTTATAGGATCGATGGGGGTAGTTGAGTCTCCATGAGATACACTAGGGTCTTCTCTTTTCCTGCCTGGGTTCCTTTGTGGGATACTCTCAATGGGGTCACTTGATATATTTGCATGAAGCAAAGTTCCTCCACCACCAAAGGATAGCCTTCTTTCCGTCAATGCAATCTCTTTGGAGATGGCTGTGGTAGCTTTAACCAAGAAAGAATCAAGGGGCATATTATCAAGGAAACGCGATAAATATCGCATATCCCGCTTTGCGCGATTCTTTTTAACGTCACGTATTGCAGGATTTAATCGCCGAGATGTCACGTTATTATCAATGGATATCTCCACGGCGATTAAATCCTGCGATAGCGGCATCAAACAGAATCCCGCAAAGCAGGAAATGCGATATTTATTGCGTTTCCTTGATAATATTCCCCGTTGCCTCAGCCGTACAATCCACCTGCCTTTAAGAGTATGGCTGAGTCAGTTTCTGACCAGGCATTACAAACCTGTGATAACCGCGGTTAGCGCGATCTATTTTATCACATTGCGGGTTTGCTCGAGGCTTGCTAATATTGTGCTGCCGTGTCAGCGCGGATTTCCACAGAGAAATGTAAGGGAATGCCTACCTCGCATATCATTAGCGATATTCATTGCTGACATGCAAAGTGGAGTTTAAAGGGCTCCTTACTCAAGGAGACACGGATTAGCGTGTCCTTGATGTTTGAGAGTTTAAAAAATCGCCGCTTTTCGGACAAAAAGGGCGGCTAAAGCGGCGGAATTCAGCTTGATAATATGCCCCCAAGTGTATTCATAGTTACCCTTTCAGAGTCTGTCGTGTTAGCCTTCTCTTTCCCCATTCAGGAGCCTTTTCCGCAGTAAAAACGCCCTCGGAAATCAAACGTTAGAGGGAGGGCCCAGTCCAGCCTCCTCCTGGCTCGGATGGGGGTGGCCATGCCCGCCCTTGGCCCAGGCTTTGCCTAGGCGCGTCCCACACGCGTCCCGTGCCGCAGGGACGCTGTCTTCTCTTTCAGTCGTCCTGGTGCGAAGCAGTCATCACGAGAGACCGTGGAGTCTAGGAGCTGGAGTACTCCCCTGGCCCGGTCCCAGTTTCGCGATGTGCAAGCTGTCTGTGGTGGTTGATGTGGGCCCTTGAGTAGAAAATCTGCACAAGCTGCAGAAAATCTACTCGAGACGCAGCCCTCTGACTGCAACTGCTTGCAAGTGCCCATGACCGCCTGCGTTAGAAAATCACACCAGGGGATGCCAAATCTCGCTCGCCATCTTGCAATTTCTGGAGCCTTGGGGGAGAAAAGTTCTGCCACACAGTGATTGGTGGAATTCGGCTGGAACTCTGCGTTGAAGAGTAAAGAGGAGTGACCAAAGTTCTACCAATTTCGTGGGCCGAATGAAACATTACGCCCACTCCTAGCCTACATGTGAGGTCAGTCTGTGAAATTGACTCCAGGTAAAGTGCAGCCAATCACCTTGACCTTGATGAATTGGCAGGACACCAATGCACCGAGGGGCAGATTTACAAGACCCGCACGCCACACTTTTGTGACGCAGTGGCGATGTAAACCATGCGCAGTGTTGCGCCCTATTTACAACATGGCGCATCTAGGGAGATGCGTCACGTTGGAAATCCCTGCGCCAAATGAAATCCTGCGTTAGGTTTAATGCGGGCGTTCCGGCGCCGGGTAGGCGTTCTGTCACAGGAACACCTCAGAAAAGTGCCTGAGTGAAATCTACACCTAGGGGCCTAAATTGCAAATTCGGTAATTTACCGAATAGGTATTTTAAGGAATTGGTAAATTACCGATTCCTTAAAATACCGAATCGGTAAATTACCGAATTTGCAAATGTAGGGAGCACTCAAATGAGTGCTTTTCCCATTTTAGGATTCGTTATTTACCACCAACTATAAGTAGGTGGTAAATAACGAATACCTTTGAAAATTCAAATCTGTGCATTTTCAACTGTGCCTGAGTCTCTGAAAAACCACTATGCAAATGAGGTCCATTTAGATTTATTGTATGTAAATTTACCTTACCGGGTTGTCTTGTAAATCTGCAAGGATGTCGCCCTCTGGCGCCCTTGGTGGACACCCCTGACGCATGCAATCCTATCTATTGTAGGGATCCCACACCTGCATATTTTTTACTGACACGGAAGAATATTCTGCGCAGTGGCTGCATGTCCCCCCTCCCCCCGCCTGAAATCATGTCGCCTCTTAAGCTCTCTTCCCTCCTTTCAGGTCACTTTAAAAGCTTTCCTGTGAAACGCGTGAGTCACAAAGCAGAAGGCTGAGCTTGCAGAAAAGTCCTCTGCTGCTGCGAAGGGAAGCTCTAACGCTGTCCCTTTGGATCAAGATCACAGGGTGCAGGAGAGGGGTAATGGCAGGCTTGTTTTAGATGTGCCAGCCTTTGAAATCCTGCCCCTGGGCACGCACTGGCCACCGTGGGGACTGGGCCCAAACGAGCTCTGCTGAGCCCTTCCTGCTCCTGGCCAGAGGCGGCCTGGCCTGTGTGGTCAGCAGATCTGAAGACAGGCCAGTGCTTCTGATAGTCAGTGACATGTCTGTGTGCAAGGCTAGCAGGGCTGGGAGGTATGTCATCCTGATGGCTGCTAGGGTCGAGGAAAGGTCAGACGCATGTAAGGCTGGAAGGGCTGGATAGGAGTCAGTTGCATAGGCTGAATGCCGTATGGCTGAGGTCTAGTCAGCTAGATGTAAAGCTGTAAGCCAGGCAGGCCAGAGCTGGTCAAATGTCAGTCGAGGACGTGCGGGCTGGACACAGTCAGTCGCGTACATAAATGCAGGTAGAGCTGGGACAGATACAGCTACTCATAGGACTTTAGGGCCATATGTATCATTCCAAATTGCGATCGCAAACGCCGAGATTCGCAGAATTTCGACGTTTGCAATCGCAATTTGGCTCAGTGGTATGTATGAAAGTAAAACTGCCTCGCAAAATAAGGAATCGCAAAAGTTGCGATTCCTTATTTTGCGATTGCATTTAAGGAATCGCAAATTGCTATTCCTTAAATGCAATGTAAGAAGCACAGAAAAAGTGCAATTTGGCCTTAAGGAATCGCAAATGACCACCAACTTCAAGTTGGTGGTCATTTGCGATTTCTTTGAAAAATGCACTTTTTTTTGCATTTTTCAAAGTGCCATGTGACACACATACTTGCCCTTAGGGCATGTATGTGTGCCACATGTGCACAAATGCACATTTCAAGGGTGCAACCGGGTGTCCTTTTGACACCCTGTCCCCCTTGAAATTGCATACTCAATTTGCGATTCTCTAATTGAGAATCGCAAATTGAGAATGTCTTCCCATTCATTCCTATGGGACTCTAGGCCCATAGGAATGAATGGGAAGGAATTCCAACTGGAAAAAAATAGATCTGCATAGTCATTCCCCAGTGTAGACCTGACACTCTTCAGGTAGTGTTTCCCTCAACTTTTTGCTTTTTCTTCCTGGGTTTTGCTGATTCTCTTGTTGTGGCCTTAGGGCTCTGGGCACTTTTCCCACTGTCAATGCAGTGTGAAAGTGTGTGCGCCCTTCCTTTACACGTTAGGAAGCAGTGCCTGCCTTTGCAGGTCTGGGTGTGCGCCATTGTGCTTATGCTCAGACTGGCCTTTCTAAATCACTAGCCATCCAGTGGTGACCTTTCACTATCACTAGAGCACCCGAGGGTAAGTCCTGAGTAGTGAAGTGAGTGGGAGGTAAAAGGCAGGGCAAGTACACATGTGTGTGCCCTGCCCAGGTATTGAGGAATACCCATGCATGTCTTCACTACCTACAAGGTTTGCTCTTCCCATAGGTTAACATGGAGGAATGGTGAAATTACTTCAGGTTCAAATAATGGCTTGCAGTGGAGCAGCTTCGTAATGTTTCCTATCATTGGAGTCACAATTACAAACCCTTTTCTGTGGTAAAGGTGGATTTGTCCTGATTAGCTGAGAAATGCCACTACTAGAAAGTGGGCATTTATCTGCTCTAAAACTCTTTGTGTGCCTTTTAGTTTAACTCCAGCTCACACTGGAGGATGGAATAGCACATCATGCATTCCCCAGAGACCGCTATAACCATTGCACATGCAACATGCACAGAACATGCAACAGAACCCAGATCATGGCCACACTAATGAGTAAGATCTGCATTTCACTACCTCGTGGCAGAGAGGTTTGAAATTAAGGTTGGACATCCGCGGTTCCAAGAGAAACCCTCTGTGTGTGACTGGAATTGTTTGGACTCTGATCAATGCACACCAGATGCTGTGCCTCCTTTCCAGGGGGTTATTGAGAGTGTGACTCTTCGCTGGGGGAAGCTGGAATTATCTGGTGCGACACTGCACACCAGGCACTGTGCCTGGATTGCCTGGGTGTGATTCTGATCGACATGTACCTGACTTTCTTCCAAGAGGGCCCCCTGTTTCATTCCCCGGTGATCGATTGTTCCCTTTTGGGACCTCAGTGCGGTGGACCAACTACCCTCTCATCACCTAGCCCCCTAGGACTTTGTGTTGCCAGGTAATATTGCCCAGATCCAGCCTGGGTAGGGAGAATAATTGACTGGGATGAAGGAACGCTTTCCAGATCCATTGGAAGCTGGCCAAGAGACTGCATGACCCACCTCCCTTGCTTTGCAGAACTGGGCTGGTGCCGGAAAGACACGTTGTGGAACTCTTTTGAGTGAACGACTATCGCCCTCAGCCAGTTACTGCTCCACATCCTGTGGGTGAACTTCCAGAGTGGTGGTAAAACCATCATTTGACAATTGCCTCCTACTTAGTCTACCAATCCCCCACCTTCTACCCAGGAACTCTGACTAACTGTGACTTCAGCCGCGATCCGCCTAGTATCTGGGGGAGGGCCGGTTATTTCCAATCTATGGGCATAGGGTAGTCGGGGTGAGTTGGAGGGTGGGGGAAGGCTTGGGCCACGGGGTCTGCAGTGTGCTATCCATTGACCTGCTGGATATCATTTGCAGCGCATTACGGTGCTGTATGTGTGCGAGTGTGTTCCATACGAACTTGCATAATATCTGTTGCACCACGCATCGGTGCTGAGTGAGTGTGTGTGTACGGAAGTGACTGTCTGAAGACGGGCCGGGTTTCATTACGCTGCCTGGCGGTGTTGCTTTACACTTTGGTTGCTTGCCAACAGAGTGCTGTGTTTGACATTGGTTTTACCCATGCGGCCTCAGCCCACAGAGCTGATAAAGGTGTTGTAATTCTTTGTATGTACATATTCTCGATATGATATTGTTGTTATCTGGGGTACACCCTATAACTGTGGGGTATTGAATGTTAATGATTGCCAGGGTGGGCCTAGGTTTGGCAACTTTTTGCTCCGCATAAGGATGCTGCAGGGTAAAGAAGGATTTTTCCCAGGTGTGCATACTACTGGTCATTTTAACACGGCTGGGCCTAGTACTGCTAGTAATATTTACAAGTGTGATTTATGCCCAGAAATACTTGATGTTCATGTTGTGTTGTTGATATAAACTTTATTTCCATAGATCACATAGGAAGTCTCTTTTGTGATGCTCAAGGTATTTATTATGATAGAGTGCTGTGCCAATGCTTTACACATTGCCTCTGTGATACGCCTGACTGCTCAGTGCCAAGCTACCCAATGGGGAGCACAGGTTATACAAAGAGTGTAATCACCCGCCCCTGACGAGAGTGGTAGGTTCTGCCTGGCTAGGGCATTGCCTCAGCCACACAGAAAGTGCCAGTTCCACCTCCCAGTTATTGAGGTTTAGCTATTAATAGGAGTAAACATGTGCAGAGATATTGGTCGAAAATGGAGAGAAATAAATAAATTGTGCACTTGGAACTATCATGATAAGGGCCTAAATGTGACCTAGAATCAGGATGCTGCCTCGAAGAAGAACCATCCCCAAGTTGGGCCTGTGGACACCCTGGACCATCTCTTGGCTCGCTCATACCTCTTTCTCCATCTCGAGTTCTTAGACTTGGGGGGAGGGGAAGGATGGGACTCCCACTACTTCTCTGGATGTGGGCATAACCAGCTTCACATCACCTACAAAGTGTGGGTGTGTAAAAGTGCAAAGTTTATCTACAGTGGCGGCTCACCGAGGGAATGCTGAGGGGCGGTGGGGTGGGGAGGGGCAGTGTGGGGGGTAGTGGACTCACACATACGACAGACAGGAGTAAAATAAGTAATTAAAGAAATAAAACTATTTACCTTGCGCTCGCTGCATCGACGAGTTGGCTATTTAATTAATTATTTTACTCCTGCCTGTCGCATATCCGAGTCTACTACCCCCCCCCCACCCTACCCCTCCCCTACACAGCCCCGCCCCACCGCCCCGCAGCACTCCCTCGGCGAGCCACCACTGTTTATCTCACAACTTTCTTGGAATAATATTAAAAATTACTATTATTGCCCATAGGTTGTGAGGTTCTGCACATGTGGATTTTCACATGAAAATCTGGAGTTTTGCCCTCTTTTAAATTGTTGTGATAAAAAAAGGCATAACAATTAGGAGGAAAACGGTTTTAAAGGTAACCCGCAGCAATATAGCGGATCCATTACTGCTCCAACTACCCTCACAATGACATCTTGCCAGTTTGCAGTGGAAAAGCACCCAGAGGCATAAATGTAGGAAAAGCGTGAAACTCCATGAACTAGGGGTGACCCAGTTATTGAGATCTACACTAGACTTTGCTTGAATAATAAAAACTGTGTACACCCCTACAGCAAATCATCTCGGCTCCCCGCAAAATCATGCCCAGTTTGTGTGGTTTAGTGTGGAGGGAAGGGTGGGTCCTGTCTGACAGTGGCGTAGATATGTGGCGGCAAAGATGACATCCACTTCAATATCGCCTCTACATTGGGTGCAACTCAACAGGTTTGTGAGCCTAAACAGACACTGCAGGCTCCATAGCCACAGGAAGTATGTGATTTTGTGGCCCCATAGACACAGGAAGTATGTGATTTTGTGGCTCTGGGGTTTTCTCTGCATCATTACGGATTTGCCTGGGCAGAGTTTGCGGAGTTCTGCTACGCGGAACTCCGTGTAGTGCAAAGAAAACTCTGCCGCTATGCGAAGCTCCGCAAGTGGCAGCTGCTTGTCTGCACTGCACAATCATGGCAAATGGTAGTATGCACAGTGCAAGCGGGCGCTGCTTCCTTTCTGCCGCTTGAGTAGATTTTTACTCGAGCTGCAGCTTCTCAACGCGAGCGGTCACGAGCATGCAAGACCATTCGCAATGAGAAATCTGACTGCCTGCATCAAGAAATCTCACTGGGAGGTTGATTCTCCACGTTCATGCTCACCAACTCAACGTTGTCGAACGTGAGCAAGGAAAAAACTCCACTCCGCAGAGCAGAGTTTTTTGGAACAACGTGTGCTCCGTGTAACGTGGAGTGTGGTTAACTGCTCAGATTTACACTTAACCATCATCTGTGTCATAATCTGCAGATTAAAGCAACACAAAATGTTTCTAGCTCAAAGAGATCAAATGTTACTAAAACCGCTGCAACACATGTTGCCGAACAGTGGAAAATCCTTTGCAAAGTTTGTTTGCTCACTTTTGTTTTGGTTACTTCTGTATTTGGGTATCAAAGTGGCATTGGTGAGGTGAACCCTTTACCCAGGAAGTGTTAACATGTGTAACAAGCATTGTCTAAGCCTATAGGCCTCACCTTTATAATGCAAGTGCTGAGCTGTTGGCTTTGCCAATGTTTGTCTGTAAAGCACTGTTTAAAAACAGTAAAATTAAAATAATTTCAAAATATTGGAGGAAAAGCAAACACACTCCTTTTAGAGCATCACAAAAATATACATTGAATTCAATGTTCTCAGTTTGTATAAGTTGTGTGGTTTTGTTTCCAAGTACTTATCATCGGAGGATACTCTGAAGAGAGTTTTAAAAGAATAAGTAAGTGTCAGAATGTAAAGGGAAACCCTTGCAGAGGCCTAATTTACTATCTGCAGGATTCTTCCAGTTGTTGCTTCCCACCAGTCCCAACAAGTGGATTTATAGGCCTCCAGGAGAAGTGTTCTGCTAAATTTACTTTCTGCCTCAGACACCAGCTGAGTGCAGCTGATATCCTTTGCCCAATGCCTTAAAAGTGTTTGAGTGCCAACGTTGGTATTTTCAGGCAATATGTGGAATGTAGGAGATAAAATAAAAACAACCCTTAAATTCGGGTTTTCAGCCATACCCTGGCAAAAATATTTTTGTTGCTTTTACAGACAAGCTGGGAGGAGTGGAGAACACAGCGCGCATGAGGAGTATTTGAGGGGTGAAGCAGCACATGAGAATGCGATATGCGCTTTCATAGAATGCTGAATGAATGAAAAGAATGAATGAATGAAAAGAAAAAAGTAGTCAGCCAATCAAAAGGAGTGTAAAGAGGCTTTGCTCCAGGGAAGGGAAAATACAAGAAAGAGGAAGGCAGGCCACCGAATAAAAGGCAAGAAAATGAGAGTGACAGCAAGTCCAACCAATGGTAAGCCGTAGGCGGGCCCTAAGCCCACTATGAGCTCACAATGGATCTTTCACAAACAGACAGCTTGCTCTGCCTGGTCGGCTCAAACTAAAGCTGCCTATATAATTAAGTAATACTAACACAAAATGTGCAGAAAGATGCATAATTTGCCGTTTCTTGCCGCATAACTTGGGCAACCCTGCCCCCTGATTCCAGTGGGCTTGTAGTTCTTACCCGCTGTCAACACTTATCTCGCTTTCTTCCGCAATATGCACAACACTCTCTGTCCATCTCTTCAGCAAATGTAGCCCTGACAAGTGTGTACACCCTGCGTGTCTGAAAGCCCTACTCCACACACACACTCCCCCGGCTTTACACTTGTAGGATTATCGCTCAAGGCCTGGATGCTAAAGAACGCAGGGTCATATTAGCAAGAAATAGTGATATTTATCGCTAAATGCGCTTGGCGCATTTTTTTTCATCTCTTCCAATCGCTGGATATGTTAGCGGAGAAAACCTGCTATTAGCAACATTTTTCTCCATTGTGCTAAAATATCCAGCGATAGTGGCGAAATGCGTGAATAGCGCTGGAAATTCAGCGATATTCACGCATTAACGCCAATGGGGACTTAACCTGAAGATCCACCTCCCATTGGATAAACAGGTATGTCATGTTTTTAGCAATTGTTAGATTATAGCGATAAGCGCGCTCAGCGCTATTTTTTTATCGCTATGCCTGCCTTGGTAATAGGCGATAGCTGTGTTAGCGACTGCTTTCAGTCGCTAACAGTTTGGGTATGCCCACTTTGCATGTCATTAGCGATAAATATTGTTGACATGAAAAGCGGGCCCCAATGGTCGCAATCGCCTAAATGCTATTGCTAACTGCTGTTAGCGACAGCTTGCTAATAGGGCGATAAAAATATCGCCGCTTTAGCGGCAAAAAGTGCAGCTAAAGTGGTGATATGGCCCTTGCTAATGTGCTTTAAAGGTGGCGTAATACACTTCTCTCCAAATTGTGATAATTTCCCAGTGGAAAGAAGAATGCAGCCAGCTAGAGATCTGAAGCTGTCATTAGTTCGATGATAGATCAATAACACGCATTCCTTTTATTGCACCTTTTATAGAGCTCGGAAACGCTCCCCTGTGTATGGGAATGAGGCGGGTGAAGACATTTCTTCTCCTTACACTCCCGAGTTTCCAGATGGCCGGCTGGGATTACCGCAGTCCGCCGATCTGAGCTCGACTCCCAAAAGGGCACGCGCTGCCCCAAAGAATCCGGAACAGATTGCAGAGATCAAGCTGCCATCTCCCAGGAAGCCAAGATGAAATGAAGATATTCCTGGAAGCCGCGTGCCATTGTGTCTGTCTGGCAGCTGCCGCGCGGCCCCCGACAGCTGTTCTTTAATATAGCTGCAACAGCTGCCTCTGGGCGCTCTTGAAACTTGGACTCCCCAGACAGGGTGCGTCTCACGGCAGCTAAGTGTCCCCATGGCACCCGTGACACCTTCAGACACCTGGACCACTTAAGCAACTGCATGCTGGGACTTGTAGTTTAACTTCTCAGCTTCATAAGCATGGTGTAAAAACCCCAGCTTGCAAAGGGCTGCCTGGCTTGAGGATTACTCGGCAACGACCATCAGTAACTACCCTAGATTCAGACAGGTACAGTACACCTGCCTCTTTAACCAGGCCTGCCAATAACTATGGATCGACGCCGACTCAGCTATCTAGCACCAAGAGGCCGTCTGGTGAATGTGCGCTCAAGAAATTAATTGTAACATAACATTAACTGCGGCCCTTTGCGCGTCGCATCCGTGAATGTAACACACATCCTTCGGGCTTTCCTCAAACAGACCCCTTGTCTCAGAGGTGTGTTATAGACCATCAGTGTGCCTCGAAGTGATTTATGATTATGGGTCGTATTTGTCGACTAGTGGTGACCCCAAATGACTCGACATGCTGCCCATGTGCCCCCAGCTCCTCACACTGCTCATGTGACCCAACTCCTCACACTGCCCATGTGCCCCAGCTCCTCATGCTGCCCATGTGCCCCCAGCTCCTCACACTGCCCATGTGCCCCCATGTGCCCCCAGCTGCTCATACTGCCCATGTGCCCCCAGCTCCTCACACTGCTCATGTGCCCCCATGTGCCCCCAGCTGCTCATACTGCCCATGTGCCCCTAGCTCCTCACACTGCCCATGTGCCCCCATGTGCCCCCATGTGCCCCCAGCTGCTCATACTGCCCATGTGCCCCCAGCTCCTCACACTGCCTACGTGCCCCCAGCTCCTCACACTGCCCATGTGCCCCCAGCTCCTCATACTATCCGTGTGCCCCAAGCTGCTCATACTGCCCATGTGCCCCCAGCTCCTCATACTATCCGTGTGCCCCAAGCTGCTCATACTGCCCATGTGCCCCCAGCTCCTCATACTATCCGTGTGCCCCAAGCTGCTCATACTGCCTATGTGCTCCAGCTCCTCACACTGCCTACGTGCCCCCAGCTGCTCATACTGCCTATGTGCCCCCAGCTCCACACACTGTCCATGTGCCCCAGCTCCGCATACTGCCCATTTGCCCCCAGCTCCCTATACTGCCCATGTGCCCCCAGCTCCTCATATTGCCTGTGTGCCCCAGCTCCTCATTCTGCCCATGTGCCTCCAGCTCCTCACACTGCATTTGTGCCCCCAGCTCTTTATACTTCCCATGGTGACCCCAGTTACTCATACTGCCCATGTGCCCCAGCTCCTCCTACTGCCTGTGTGCTCCAGCTCCTTATACTGTCCATGTGCCCCCAGCTCCTTATACTGCCCATGTGCCCCAGCTCCTTATACTGCCCAAGTGCCCCAGCTCCTTACACTGCCCATGTGCCCCCAGCTGCTCATACTGCCCATGTGCCCCAGCTCCTTATACTGCCCAAGTGCCCCAGCTCCTTACACTGCCCATGTGCCCCCAGCTGCTCATACTGCCTGTGTGCCCCCACCTCCTTATATTGCCATGTGTCCCCAGCTCCTCATACTTCCCATGGTGACCTGAGCTACTCATACTATCTGTGTTCCCCCAGCTACATGAACTAACCATGTCCCCAGATCCTCACACTGTCCATGTGCCCCAGCTCCTCATACTGCCCATCTGCCCCCAGCTCATATGGCATGACTCAACATGCTGCCCATGTGCCCCAACTCCTCACACTGCCCGTGCGCCCCAGCTCCTCACACTGCCCGTGCGCCACAACTCCTCACACTGCCCGTGCGCCCCAACTCCTCACACTGCCCATGCGCCCCAACTATTCACACTGCCCATGTGCCCCAACTCCTCACACTGCCCATGCACCCCAACTCCTCACACTGCCCGTGCGCCCCAACTCCTCACACTGCCCATGCGCCCCAACTCTTCACACTGCCCATGTGCTCCAACTCCTCACACGGCCCATGTGCCCCAGCTCCTCATACTGTCCATGTGCCCGCATCTCCTCATACTGCCCATGTGCCCAAGCTCCTCACCCTGCCCATGTGGCACAACTCCTCACGTGGCCCATGTGCCCCAGCTCCTCACACTGCTCATGTGGCATGACTCGACATGCTGCCCAAGTGCTCCAACTCCTCACACTGCCCATATGCCCCAGTTTCTCATACTGTCCATGTGCCTGCATCTCCTCATACTGCCCATGCACCCCAGCTCCTCATACTGTCCATGTGCCTGTATCTCCTCATACTGCCCATGTGCCCCCAGCTCCTCATACTGCCTACGTGCCCCCAGCTCCTCACCCTGCCCATGTGCCCCAACTCCTCACACTGCCCGTGCGCCCCAACTCCTCACCCTGCCCATGTGCCCCAACTCCTCACACTGCCCATGCGCCTAAACTCTTCACACTGCCCGTGCGCCCCAACTCCTCACACTGCCCATGCACCCCAACTCCTCACACTGCCCAAGCGCCCCAACTCTTCACACTGCCCATGTGCTCCAACTCCTCACACTGCCCTTATGCCCTCAGCTCCTCATACTGTCCATGTGCCCACATCTCCTCATACTGCCCATGTGCCCAAGCTCCTCACCCTGCCCATGTGCCCCAGCTCCTCACACTGCTCATGTGGCATGACTCGACATGCTGCCCAAGTGCTCCAACTCCTCACACTGCACATGTCCCCCAGCTCCTCATACTGTCCATGTGCCCGCATCTCCTCGTCCTGCCCATGTACCCCAGTTCCTCATACTGTCCATGCACCCCAGATCCTCATATTGCCTGTGTGCCCCAGCTCCTCAGACTGACCCTGTGCCCACATTTCCTCATCCTGCCCATGTGCCCCAGCTCCTTCTACTGTCCATGTGCATGTATCTCTTCATACTGCCCATGTGCCCTAGCCCCTCACACTGTCCATGTGCTCCAGCTCCTCACATTGCTCATGTGCCCCAGCTCCTCACACTGTCCATGTGCCCTCAGCTCCCTAAACTGCTCATGTGCCCCCAGCTCCTCATACTGCCCATGTGCCCCAGCTCCTCATACTGCCCATCCGCCCCAGCTCCTCATACTGCCCACGTGCTCCAGCTCCTCATACTATCTGTGTGCCCCAGTTACTCATACTGCCCATGCGCCCCAGCTCCTCATACTGCCCACGTGCTCCAGCTCCTCATACTATCTGTGTGCCCCAGCTACGCAAACAAACCATGTGCCCTCAGCTCCTCACACTGTCCATGTGCCCCAGCTCCTCATACTGCCTATGTGCCCCCAGCTCCTCATACTGCCTATGTGCCCCAGCTCCTTATACTTCCTATGGTCACCCCAGCTCCTCATACTATCTGTGTGCCCCTAACTACAAGACCTAACCTTATGCCCCCAGCTCCTCACACAGTCCATGTACCTCAGCTCCTCATACTGCCCATGTGCCCCCACCTCCTCATACTATCTGTGTGCCCCGCCTACGCAAACAAACCATGTGCCCCAGCTCCTCACACTGTCCATCGCGACCCCAGCTACTCATACTGCCCATGTGCCCCAGCTTCTCATACTATCTGTGTGCCCCCAGCTCCTCATACTGTCCATGTGCCACAGCTCTTTATACTGCCCATGTGCATCCAGCTCCCTATACTGCTGACGTGTCCTTGGATCCTCACACACCGCTCACGCTCCTTCAGTTCCTCACAGTTCACATATGTCGCACCTCTTCATACTGTTCATAAACACTCAGACTTCCACACTGACTTTCCATGTGCCTCAGTTCCTCACAGCTTTTCCTCATGCCCCCAGAACCTCTTACTGTCTTTCCACATGCTTTCTACTCCTCACACTGCACAAGTGGCTTCAGCTCCTCACTCTGTCTTTATATGTCTTGGCTCCTCACCGCATCAATCCATGTGCCTCTGATCCTCACCGCATCTTTCCATGTGCATCTTCTCCTCACCGCATCAATCCATGTGCCTCTGCACCTCACCGCATCAATCCATGTGCCTCTGCTCCTCACCGCATCAATCCATGTGCCTCTGCTCCTCACGGCATCAATCCATGTGCCTCTGCTCCTCACCGTATCAATCCATGTGCATCTGCTCCTCACCGCATCAATCCATGTGCCTCTGCTCCTCACGGCATCAATCCATGTGCCTCTGCTCCTCACCGCATCAATCCATGTGCCTCTGCTCCTCACGGCATCAATCCATGTGCCTCTGCTCCTCACCGTATCAATCCATGTGCATCTGCTCCTCACCGCATCAATCCATGTGACTCTGCTCCTCACGGCATCAATCCATGTGCCTCTGCTCCTCACCGTATCAATCCATGTGCATCTGCTCCTCACCGCATCAATCCATGTGCCTCTGCTCCTCACGGCATCAATCCATGTGCCTCTGCTCCTCACCGCATCAATCCATGTGCCTCTGCTCCTCACGGCATCAATCCATGTGCCTCTGCTCCTCACCGCATCAATCCATATGCCTCTGCTCCTCACGGCATCAATCCATGTGCCTCTGCTCCTCACTGCATCAATCCATGTGCCTCTGCTCCTCACACTATCTATCCATGTGCCTCTGCTCCTCACGGCATAAATCCATGTGCCTCTGCTCCTCACTGCATCAATCCATGTGCCTCTGCTCCTCACACTATCAATCCATGTGCCTCGGCTCCTCACACTATCTATCCATGTGCCTCAGCTCCTCACTATCTATCCATGTGCCTCTGCTCCTCACCGCATCAATCAATGTGCCTCTGCTCCTCACTGCATCAATCCATGTGCCTCTGCTCCTCACCGCATCAATCCATGTGCCTCTGCTCCTCACCGTATCAATCCATGTGCATCTGCTCCTCACCGCATCAATCCATGTGCCTCTGCTCCTCACGGCATCAATCCATGTGCCTCTGCTCCTCACCGCATCAATCCATGTGCCTCTGCTCCTCACGGCATCAATCCATGTGCCTCTGCTCCTCACCGCATCAATCCATGTGCCTCTGCTCCTCACCGTATCAATCCATGTGCCTCTGCTCCTCACCGCATCAATCCATGTGCCTCTGCTCCTCACGGCATCAATCCATGTGCCTCTGCTCCTCACCGTATCAATCCATGTGCATCTGCTCCTCACCGCATCAATCCATGTGCCTCTGCTCCTCACGGCATCAATCCATGTGCCTCTGCTCCTCACGGCATCAATCCATGTGCCTCTGCTCCTCACTGCATCAATCCATGTGCCTCTGCTCCTCACACTATCTATCCATGTGCCTCTGCTCCTCACTGCATAAATCCATGTGCCTCTGCTCCTCACTGCATCAATCCATGTGCCTCTGCTCCTCACACTATCAATCCATGTGCCTCGGCTCCTCACACTATCTATCCATGTGCCTCGGCTCCTCACACTATCTATCCATGTGCCTCAGCTCCTCACTATCTATCCATGTGCCTCTGCTCCTCACCGCATCAATCAATGTGCCTCTGCTCCTCACTGCATCAATCCATGTGCCTCTGCTCCTCACCGCATCAGTCCATGTGCCTCTGCTCCTCACACTATCTATCCATGTGCCTCTGCTCCTCACCGCATCAATCCATGTGCCTCTGCTCCTCACGGCATCAATCCATGTGCATCTGCTCCTCACTGCATCAATCCATGTGCCTCTGCTCCTCACCGCATCAATCCATGTGCCTCTGCTCCTCACCGCATCAATCCATGTGCCTCTGCTCCTCACCGCATCAATCCATGTGCCTCTGCTCCTCACCGCATCAATCCATGTGCCTCTGCTCCTCACCGCATCAATCCATGTGCCTCTGCTCCTCACCGCATCAATCAATGTGCCTCTGCTCCTCACGGCATCAATCCATGTGCCTCTGCTCCTCACCGCATCAATCCATGTGCCTCTGCTCCTCACGGCATCAATCCATGTGCCTCTGCTCCTCACTGCATCAATCCATGTGCATCTGCTCCTCACCGCATCAATCCATGTGCCTCTGCTCCTCACCGCATCAATCCATGTGCCTCTGCTCCTCACCGCATCAATCCATGTGCATCTGCTCCTCACGGCATCAATCCATGTGCCTCTGCTCCTCACCGCATCAATCCATATGCCTCTGCTCCTCACCGCATCACTCCATGTGCCTCTGCTCCTCATCGCATCAATCCATGTGCCTCTGCTCCTCACCGCATCAATCCATGTGCATCTGCTCCTCACGGCATCAATCCATATGCCTCTGCTCCTCACGGCATCAATCCATGTGCCTCTGCTCCTCACCGCATCAATCCATGTGCCTCTGCTCCTCACGGCATCAATCCATGTGCCTCTGCTCCTCACCGTATCAATCCATGTGCATCTGCTCCTCACCGCATCAATCCATGTGCCTCTGCTCCTCACGGCATCAATCCATGTGCCTCTGCTCCTCACCGCATCAATCCATGTGCCTCTGCTCCTCACGGCATCAATCCATGTGCCTCTGCTCCTCATCGCATCAATCCATGTGCCTCTGCTCCTCACCGCATCAATCCATGTGCATCTGCTCCTCACCGCATCAATCCATGTGCCTCTGCTCCTCACCACATCAATCCATATGCCTCTGCTCCTCAACGCATCAATCCATGTGTTCTCCTGTATTTTTGCCTTTACCTCCTGTGTTTTTACTATGTGTTGGACTTTGTTTTTGCTGGTCTAGATGCTTTGTGCACTTTGCTACTGCTGGTCAGTGCCAAAGTGCAAGTGTTCCCTCTGTAAATTGTTTCAGTGGATTAGTGTTTCCATATTTGGCTAATTGGTTTACTGTTAAGTCCCTAGTACTGTGCACTGTGTGTGCCCTGGGCCTGTAAACCAAATGCTGCTAGTAGGCTTGCAGCACTGATTTTGCCACCCACACAAGCAACCTTGCAGTTTCAGGGATACAAATACTTTACTGATTTGACTGATCCCATTGTGTTCACAGTGGCCAAATACCTAGGCGCTATGTGGAGTATCAGAAGGAAATGTCTTAGGGCTGGCAACTGATTCAATTGCTTATAAGAAACTGAAGTCGAATTTGGGACTGGATTGTGCAATTTTTCGATTTTTGATATTTTACACTGTATAACCTTTCCACGGACCAGTTTTTTAAAATTTATGTTCTATATGCCTTCTCACCAATAACAGTTTTAAAAATAATGTATGCTTTATATGTCTTTTATGGTAAAAACTTTTACCGAAATAAAGATTTTCTGAACTGAATACTTTACCACCAGCTATCCATAACTTGCTTGCTGAGAGTTCTGACCTGCCAAGAGATGCCTGTGACTGTGTTGGGCCTCTAGAGGTTGTTCCTGCTGTTGGGAGCTGGAAAAGAAATGCAACTATGAGAAGCGCAACGCATCCGCACCTGTTTCCATTGCATCGCAGAAGAAAACTATGCAGCGCCTGTCCACAGCTTGAGAAATCGCCGAATCCCGTGCACCGATCTCCTAAGTCCAAGATCACTGCACCATTATGACGCAGGCCCTGCTGTGCAGCTGCGAAAATGAACGCATCGTGGGACCGAGGCTGGAGGTACAAATGCAGCACTGTTGCCGCCGTTGCATTCCCCATCCTCACACATAGCACCAGAGCACCAAGTCTACAAGAACGCCGGGGCCACAGTAAGAAACCGACGCATAACCTCCCCACACAGTAAGAAACTGTTGCATTCCTCCCGTTCAGTAAGGAACCGACGCATCACCTCTCCTGCGTGGCAGTAAGGAACTGACGCATCACCTCCACTAGAGTAAGGAACCGACGCATCACCTCTCCTGCGTGGCAGTAAGGAACTAACGCATCACCTCCACTAGAGTAAGGAACTGATACATCACCTCCCCTGCTGCTGTTTTTAGGTCGAGCGTAGCGAACCGACCTCGTGTATACTTTTAGTATACTTTTAGTATTTGTAAAGGGGGGGGTGCACGCGCTGGGACTGGGAGGTGCCCGCGCTTCCAGTCTCGGATGTCGGATTTGACCTCGTGAGCGCGCATGTGGCTCTTAGGTTTCGTTTTCCTAAGCGCATGGCAGAGTCTCGCTCGCACACATGCGCGCTCACGAGGTCAAATCAGAGACGCCGATCCTCGGTAATGCCAGCATGAACGTGAGATTTCAACGAGTGGGAGCTGGTTCTTAGTAAGTTCTTGTTACGTGGAACATGTTCATAAGAGTGTCACAGCGGAATTATATGGCGTCGATGACTTCAGCAAAGCCATGAGGATAGCGTGCCAGCTTGGCATGTAAAACATTTTTCCGGTGATGGAATAACTGCGAGCAGCTGTTGACAGACTGGCCCGCCAGTTTCCCTATGGCACACCAAGCTGCTGCACGTACGTACAAATTATTAACACCAGGCAGCATAGCCTTCCACAGAGCATCTATCTACCCGTGCACGCCTCGCAGGGTGAATGAACTCTTGGTTCACGGTCAAGAGCCTGGAATCAGTCGTGCACGACCCGAGGCGCGCTGGCGGCGCCGGCGTTAGAAGGTTGCACGGTGAACCTGCTGCGCTGGTTCTTGTTTGTGTCCGGAACTGGAGTGTCACGCGAGTAGAGGCTTCATGAAGGGAAAAATACACCTTCAAACCTTCTTTTTTTTTTTTTTTTTTTTTTTTGGGAAGTCGGCGTTCGGGATTTTATATTGGCATGCTTGTAGAATATTTGGTATGAGTTTAGGGTCTGTAGGAGAGGCAGAACTATCAAATAAACCACCTGATGGGCGCAAAGACATGTTTAATCATTAAGTGCGGGTCTAAAGATGTGTGCGCGTGTGGAAATCGATTTCTCAAATGAACTGGCATTTTGGTGTTTTAGTGACAACACTCTTTTGTGAAGAAGGAGTTGGAACCACCCAAATGCTTCAGTTTTTCGAGCTGCGGAAGAAAGGTGGCACTGACTTGCAGTTTGCATTATTATGAACCTTGGTTAGGACTTTGGGATGGTAAAAGTAACTGCATTTTAGTGATATCTAGAAGACGATTAGCCTGCCGGTGAATCAGACTGCCTGGTGGCTGGCTGGTGCCCTGGAAATGCCAGTCTGGCTGGAGAAGAGGCAGCCACGTGTTTGGCATGTAGCATATTTTTAGCATCACATGCCTTGCAGTCGCACACCTTGACCCTCGTTCTTATTTTCCCATAGGCCTCTGCGCTTCTGGTGGTGCTGTGCCCACTGACATATTTGCTTGTGGCTTGTGTCTGTTGTGAGAACCTTTCACAAGTGTACAGACATGCTTTGTTGTGTATAGTCAGACGGGCAGTCTGGGGTTAGTTTTCCAGAGACTGGAGCCATTTGGTCAATTTTTAAGAGACTGGAGTGAGATATGGAGTCACCAAATGTTTCACTCCAAAAATATTTATGATTAGAAATTGATGAGGCTAACAAGTCCTTTTTGGGTCTCGCTGGAAAAGCATCCGTAAGGATGCATCCAGCTAGAGACCAGTAGCGATCACTGTGGGAGGAATGACGGACCAGAGGGTGCACTAGCATTTCCTCTCCTGGATTCGTCTGCGCGAACGCGCACGTCGCGTCCGCGTCCCGCGCCGTACACATCGACTCGCTCACACACACACCCCCTATCCCACAGTCACACACACGCACTCCAAGACACACATACACACACACGCACGCACACACGCGCACACGCGCACACACACACACACACATACACAGGCCGCCCCCGCCCGCCCGTACATGCTTCCCCCCGCCCGCCCGCCCGCCCGCCCATGCTTCCCCCCGCCCGCCCGCAGCTTAGCAACGCACTCACCGGCTCTCCTCAGCTGCAGGGCCCGGCAGCAGGACTCGTCTTCCCTCATTAGGCACCGGGGCGCAGGGTAGGCTCCTGCCTGCTCCGGTGCACGGCTCCAATCGCGGCTCTTCCGTGGGAGGCGGGGTAGGCTCCCGCCCTCCTACTTCCTGTTTCCTGTTGTCGCGCCGGCCTGCCTGACTTCCTGGTCGCAGGCCGGCAGAGTAACGAGGATGTTTTGCGGTATATATTTATTTAGTTAATTATGCATTTTTATATAGCGCAGACTTTACCCAAAGGCGGTATTTATTTATTTATGTATTTATGCATTTTTATATAGCGCACATGCGGAAAAGCAGGCGGCTTCCAATTCCAGCTTCAGGAGGGCTGTCTGTCGTGAACAAGACCTCTTGATGAAAGAGATGCTTGTCCAGCCCTATGTTGCATTCTACAAGGTATGCACTTTTTTAATTTTATTTTATGCATTTTTAAAAAGCGCGGACTTTACCTGAAGGTGTAAGAACACTGTACAATAGAACCAGTTACGTTACATAGGAGGCAAAAGGCACACATTATTGAACACAGAATGTACAAACAAATATATGAGTATATATGACATTTACAAGGACTAAAGAACTAAAATATATCTGTTGCCGCCACCTCAGTGGAGTAAGCACACAATTTTGGATGTCCCCACTCTAAGTCAGGGCATTAATAAGAGGCTCGGAGGAGTTCTGGGAAGAGATGTTGATTTAGACAGCAAGATTTGACCAGTAAATAAATCGGAACGGAAAATGTGAAATACGAAGCGGTCGCACTTCACTGGCAAAGCACTCCGTCCCCACTGTTTACAAGAGGACTTCCAGATTGTCAGGTCATGTTTGAAATCGCTGATGCTTGTTCATGTTGTTTGTGTCCTGTACATGCTGTGGCTGGATGGTGGGTGAAACAGGGTGACATAACAAGGAGGTCCTTCCAGAGGCTGGCTGAACATGATTTTTGTAATGACGGCACTTTGTCATTTTTATTGAGTTTGATATGGAGACTTAAGATGCCTCTTCATTAAACCCCACTTTAATAAGCATTACTAACCTGCCTCCCCATCAACAGCCCCCATACAATTTGTATACTGTCGTTTTGAAATCTTTTAAAGTCAGGGAAGGCTGTAATTATCTTTGCTTTTAATTTGTATTCTATAATCCGTTACTGTAATGGTTGCATTGATGAGTTTTATTTAGTTTGATGGCAGTAAGGACCTTCACAGTTTTTTGGGTCTCGCTGGTCCCCCGAGGTCCTTCTTCCTCAGCAATTGCCAGCTCTCTGTCCCCTGGATTCTACACTCCAGAACAAGATGCTGAGTTGTTAAGATACAACAGAATCATAACAAACAATTGGAACACAAGAGGGGAAGGGTGGGCCTAACTAATAGTACTCTCGCTAGCGGCTTAGATAATCCTTTTATGTTACCTTAGACTTTCACATTACCGTGTCATATCTAGTGTGTGATATGTGCGCATGACCAGACTGTGTGTGGATCTGTTCTTGTATTTTCATCATAATAAAATACAATGAACATAATCTACACAAAAGTTATTTACAAAAGTTTAAGCTATTGCCATTATAATTTACAATAACCTTTTTTTACGTATTAATTATTAAAAAATTTACAAGCCATTGTTATTTGTAATATCAATACATCTAAGTCCTGTAAATACAACACATATTGCGTTACAAATGCTATAGGTGTCTCATTTGCGAAAGTTAAAACTATTGGCATTGTAAATGACAAAGCTATTAATTTAGCTATTTTCAAAACCAACACGTAAATAAAAAAAAGGTCATTTACAATACCAATAGCTCAAACTTTCCTAATGCGAGACCTATTGCATTGCAAATGCTTGTTATTTGTGGTTGTGACACATCCAAGGTTCTTTAGGTTGAAAAGTTGCAACTGTAGTTTGCTATGGACAGAACTGTTTCTAGGGAACTCCCAATTAATAATACAGAAACCTCATATACTTTTGGTAAAATAACAAGTATCTCTGTCTTTACATGCCAAAATGCATATAGTCATTTCACAAAAATGAAAAAGAAAATATAGCAAGCAGTGAGAGAGATGATGATTTTGGGATCCTCCCTAACCTAGGGAGAGAACCAAGCAGATGCCTTGAAAACAAAGAGCACATTTTGCTGAACGATTCGGTGGTGGTCCTATCCTCTTAGGACCACCTCAAGCACAGTTATTGGCAAAAAAACAATCCCAACCAAAGGCCCTGCAAAGCATTATGGGACACGATTAGCAGTGGGCAGTGAATATTATAGTATCCAATATCAAAATACTTCTACAAAGAGCTGCAGTTCAACTAGTCGTTACTAGGTGTCCCTCATGAGTCAAATGCAAAAGCATTGAATCCCTTTCATGAAGCTGCAGTTCCTCTAGTCGTTACTAGGTGTCCTCATGAGTCAAATGCAAAAGCAAATACTGTGGGGTATATTACCAACAACTAGCGATAATTTTTGTCTCTAACTTGTTTAGAGACAAAAATTATCGCCGCACATCGGCGATTTTTATCGCAGATAAACCTTGCTATTAGCAAGGTTTATCGCAAATGCGATAAAAAACGGCCGCAATGCATGAATATCGCTGAAAAGTCAGCGATATTCATGCATTATCGAGCAAATGCTCTTAGCCATGTTATCCACCTCCCATTGGATAACATGGTGAAGAACTGCTCAGGGCAGGTGTTAGCTTTTGGAGATATTCGCGCTTAGCGCGAATATCTCCAAAAGTTGGTAATAGGAGATAGCGATGTTAGCGACTGTTTAGAGTCGCTAACATCTTGGCACGCCCACTTTGCATGTCATTAGTGATAAATATCACTGACATGCAAAGCGGGGCCCAAGATGGTCGCTATCTCCTATTAGCTGTCACTAACTGGTGTTAGCGACAGCTTGGTAATAGGGAGATAATTTTATCTCCGCTTTCTTGGCTTTTAAAGCCAAAAAAGCGGAGATAAACCCCTTGATAATATACCCCTGTGTTATTTTATGGTGTCAGATTGTCGTGTGTTTCCTGCTAATTGTAGTTTTCCCTATGTTAGCCTAATTGTGCCCCTCCTAGGTCACATTTTCATTAGCACACATTACTATATAAACATACTTGCAGCCCGTCCCGACGTTGTGCGGGTATGAATTGCTGCCGGCCAGTAGTATATTGTTTTGTAGGATTTCGTTTTGATAGCATTTCTTATCTGTGACAGGCCTGTGAAACGCTCCGATTCACAGTGCACTGCTGGTGCACTGCTGATGCACTTAAGAGCGCGTTCAGTAGTGTGTGAACTCGAGTTTCCCTACTTTATTTTTCCTTGCAATATTATATAGCGCGAACTCAACAACATGGCATGAGCACAATTTACATTACAGAAGAACACATTCATTTGTGGTAGGCACGGGGAGACAAAGCGATTTGCCTGGAATCACAGGATGTTGAGCTGATGCCGAGATTCGAACGTAGCTACCCAGCTGTAAAGTTCGCAATTCTAGAACTTGTGGCGAGAGGTGTGTCTAAAAGTGTATGTCGGTGCTGGCCATCAATAATAGAGAGACCTGTTTCATTTTTCAAATCGGTGGTGAAAAAATATGATTTGAGTATGTTGCTGGGGATGTGGGCCGCCGTGCCACCAATGTACTTACCGGGAGAGGGTAAACACCCATTATTCCGCAAGTTTCTTTCCGCATACCATCACTCCGCATACTTTCATTACGAAAGTACCATGACTCCGCAATGCCATTATAACGCATGGCATTACATTTTATATGCTTTTACCACGCATACTTTTACAACGAAATTCGTTGTAAATGCATGAATGGTAAAAGCATGGTTGTTTTTAATGTTTGGATAAGGTAAGTATGGGCATTGGGGTATAGGTTTTGGGGTACTGAGGTATATGTTTTGGGGTGTTTGGGTATTTGAAGGGTTCAGATATAGTTTTGGGTTATGGGGTACAGGGGTAGTTTTAGGGTTTAGGGACAGGTATGGGTTTTGGGGTACAGGGGTATTTTTAGGGTTCAGGGCTAGGTTTGGGTTTTGGGGTATAGGGGTATTTTTAGGGTTCAGGGGTAGGTTTGGGTTTTGGGGTACTGGTGTATTTTAAGGGTTCAGGGCTAGATTTGGGTTTTGGGGTTCAGGGCTATTTTTAGGGTTCAGGGCTAGATTTGGGTTTTGGGGTACAGGGGTATTTTAGGGTTCAGGGGTAGGTTTTGGTTTTGGGGTACAGGGTAATTTTTAGGGGTTAGGTTTGGGTTTTGGGGTACAGGGGTATTTTAAGGGTTCAGGGCTAGGTTTGGGTTTTGGGGTACAGGGGTATTTTAGGGTTCAGGGGTAGGTTTGGGTTTTGGGGTACAGGGGTATTTTTAGGGTCCAGGACTAGGTTTGTGTTTTGGGGTACAGGGGTATTTTTAGGGTTCAGGGGTAGATTTAGGTTTTGAGGTACAGGGGTATTTATAGGGTTCAGGGCTAGGTTTGGGTTTTGGGGTACAGGGGTATTTTTAGGGTTTAGGGATAGGTTTGGGTTTTGGTGTACAGGGTATATTTATAGGATTAAGATGAGTTAGTGTTTAAGGGTGTGGGGGTATTTTAAGGAGTAAGGGTGGGTTATGATTATGGGGTGCAGGGCTATTTAAACGGAGCAGGGTGGACACCCGGAGCTGGAATGTACAGAACCTGGGAAGAAAAAACAATGAAATATTGGGCACAACGCTCGCTTTTTTCCCCATAATCCCGCGCCCCGCACATGCCCACGCCCCCAGCACACGCCCATAGCACACGATAGGAGACATGGCATGAAGGGCGGAATGTACCACACGCCCCCAGCGTTTGTCACGCCCCCAGCACACGCCCACAGCACAACACACACGCCCACAAGGGACTACTTTGCTGGCACGGTTCTTTTACCTTTTAAATGTATATGGTGGGCGTCTGTATAGCCTATGTCCTTCTGCTGCAACTGCCCTTTCCAACGCTGTATTGGGTGTTGTGATTGGTGCTGTGGTTCCTGAGATTACCCGCCTCAAAGGTTTGGGCTCTCTCTTTATTAGATCAGTATAGATATAGATTTGCTTTGTGCCACACTGCACTTTCAAATGGAGCCTGCACATGTTTTCACCTTCTGTTCTTTTTTTGGGATTTAGTCTGAACACCTTAGACAAGGTCAAAGAACAAAGCCCCTTGTTCTTCTCTCTGGTCAGGCACTAGCACCTAGACATAACAGGAGAACTCAGCTGCTGTTTATGAGCGCACATGTCTTGTCATATAACTGAGTACAAGAGAGTAAGAAAACACACACTGAGCGACGGTGCTGAGAAGAGTTTGTTACATCAGCTGAAAAGTAGAGCAAGAATCTGTGTATGCTAAGGTATGGGGTTCGTCACTAATCCCAGAGATCTTTTGATACATAACTTGCTAGCGCCTGCCGGTTATGGTTTAGTGAACTAACTATGACTTCTACCCCAACAAGCACTGCTTATGACCATATCTATTTCTTCACTCATGACAGGCCTGGTTCCTGCGTGTGGTGGATGTGGTCTCAGGGATGTTTTACCCAAATTAGGTGGGAGCTAACCTCCACCTTGAACCACCCGCTGAGCACCAGACGTCAATCCTACACCCAAGACTCTCACATAAGACAAACTAAACAAGCACTCCTCTCTGCAGGTTCTCCTTTGTGTCCTTCCAGGGTCTGTTTGTTACTTTTGATTACCGGTGTGGTGTTCCTCCAGCCCAGCTGGAAGGCTGTCTTGCAGTCACCCCTCTTTTCCTGCAGGAAGCGGTCCATTGTTTCCCTTCTCTCACCTCACCTCTCTAACAATCACCCCTGAGTGTAAGATCTCTTCTGCTGAAGAACAAAGCTCAACCATTGTTACTCCAAAAATAGATCACGTGCAGATAGAGATGGCCTCTACTCCAACACTCACAGCTACAGAAACAATGTTACAGGCGAGCTAAAAAAAAGGAGAGAAGTGAATGTGACGGTAGTGTATCAGAATCCATCCATCACATGTGTGGTGTCTACGTGAATCGACCTAAACGTCATAGGTCTGCCCAGAGATGGTTTAGACCTTGTTCTGCATCTCATTGATGGGCCTAAGGCGCTGCATGTTCAGAGAGGAAGCGACCTAGAACTTCTGAGCTGGACTGTCGATTTTGGTGCAGGGCAAAGACTGATTTGCATATGATAACTCCCTCCGTTTGGCAGGACAGACAAGCAAAAATGAATGGATTGGAATGCAGCCAGAGTCATTTAGAAGTGACTCAGATTGAGTCAAGTATGTCACCCATGACTTTGGAGCAGTCATAGTTCATGAGTGTAGTGTCAAAGGCTGATTGTTCCATTGAAGAGTGCACCCTTTTGCACCATATTCATGGAGCCACATTTATGAGAAATGACGCATCACTGGGTGAAAGCAGCGATGCGTCACTTCTCAGTGCGCCCTCCTTGCGACATGATTGATGCATCATATTTATAATATGACGCATCATGGCGCAAGGAGTTACTGATACGTCAGTATTTCTGACGTATCTGCCGAAGTGTGACGCTCTCTTCCTCAGTCCTTGTAGAAAATATTCAAATCTATCTATAGACGTCTTTCATACTCCTCTTCAGTCTCCTAATCAAAAATATGTCTACGTTGTAGAGTGAAACCTGACCCTATAGTCGCCATGGATACATAAGCAACTACATTGAATTTACATTTAATTTATGACCTGATTCTATCTTCCATTATTGACCTCAGCATTTCTCCAGGCATTCTGCACAAGCGCATGTTGCCAATAAAAACTTCAGGTGAGGAATGTTCTCGTTAGGGCTCAAAACCTAAATCCACTTACATTTCCCAGATATGGTGACAGTTTAGATGAGCTCAATGTCGAACTTTATGTGTTGCCAACAGTGATGTCATTAATGACATCAGTTGATACGTCATGTGTGAAGTTATAAGCAGTGCAAATGTATTTGGGAGAGGAGTTGGCCTAGCGGCTAGGGCGGTCGACCTCGAAACTGGGGAATTGGGATCGAGTCTCAACAATGATGCAGAACATCCTGGGATTCTTGGCAAATCACTTAGGGCCATATGTAGGTAAACTACATTTACCGATTCTAAAATACCGAATTTTACCGATTCGGTATTAGGATCGGTAAATGCTATTTAGGTAAAAATTCTGTAAGTACTACCGAATCGGTACGATTCATTATTTACCGAATCAGTACGATTCGGAATTTTCTACCGAATCGGTATTTACCGATTCGGTAATTCCCATTCATTCCTATGGGCCTGAAGGCCCATAGGAATGGTGGCAGGGTGTCACAATGATACCCTGTTGCACCCCTGAATCGTGCATGTGGAAAAGCTCAAATTTGCTTTTCCAAAGGTTTTCGATATTTAAGTTGGTGGTAAATACCGAATCCTTAACCAATCAATGCACTCATTTGAGTGCTCCCTACATTACGGATTCGGTAATTTACCGATTCGGTATTTTAAGGAATCGGCAATTTACCGATTCCTTAAAATACCGATTCGGTAAATTACCGAATCCGTAAATTGGCCACCTACATCTCAAAAGCCTAATACCGGTGGGTAACGGCCGAAATTCGGTAATTTCGGCTGAGAGAGCGCAAATCGAGAAAAAAATTAGAAGTGCACCATATTTACAAGCTTGTTGCATTAGTTTAGTAAAGATTACATAAGAGTGTCGAATTTATAGAGTGAAAATAAATAAGAGTGTTTAATAAAATAGAATGCATATATCAGTGTGAAAAGCTAATGTAGAAGTGTGTAAAGATGTTATAATGATGTTGAAATACCATGTTATGTGGCTGTTGTAGAGGAGAATGTAATACTGCTAAATGAAGAAATGTGTAGGCCACATGGCAGCTCACAGAGAATGAAAGGGGTTGTTACACACACACGTGAGAGGGATTTTAATGTTGTTGTAATTCAAAGTAATTCAGATTAAAGGGGGTCATGAGGTACCATTGATCGCCCGCAGGACCGAGATAGGGGGAACGCAAGAGTGAGTGTGTGGGTAACGGACGCAGGTCGAAAGTTACCGTGTGTAAGTAACCTATCAGTTAAGGCGATTGTCTGGACGTACACGGAAAGACATTTCGTCAGTTAAGGTGACAATTACAGTTAGACTGTGGGCGTACAGTCAAGGAAAGTGATCGCTTGGTCGGAAGTAATCATTTTTCAGAGTATGAATGGGACGCATGCGTGACCGGGAGACGAGCGGAGAAAGGAGGGGAACTGCTGCGAAGGGGGACGAGTGACGTCAGCGAGAGCCGCGCTGTGATAGGCCGGTTGGTGTGAAGCCGCGCTGTGATAGGCCGGTAGGAGTGACGTCAGCGAGAGCCGCGCTGTGTTAGGCCGGTTGGTGTGAAGCCGCGCTGAGATAGGCCGGTTGGTGTGACGTCAGCGAAAAGCTACGCTGTGATAGGCCAGTTAGCGAGAACCACGCTGGGATTGGTGGATTGTCATCAGGAAGTAAACGAACGCAGAGAAAATAGAAATTTTGTAGATTTTGAACATGAAATGTTTTAAATGTTTGAGAGCGATCTTTAAGAGAAAGAGAAGAGAATCTTATTACGGGGAAGAGGCACCGCCAGAGGGTACACCAGCTCACTATATGGCAACGAATGTTGGGTTGCATACTATACTGTGGCTTGGTACTTGGAGTAAGATTACGGAAGGGAATGAGGAACTGACTTTTCCGAAATACGGAACGTTTAGACTAGAAGTGTTGCATCAGTTGAAAGCAGTTATGTCCTCATTGAGACCTTTGCCTAGACCAACACAGTTTGAGGCGCTTAATGCGTGGATTGTGGCGGCGCACGACAGGAGTCAGAACAGACGCCAGGAAAGGGTAAGGCGATCAGTAAGGGCAGTGCAAGATCCCAAATGGGATGCGGAGGCCAAGAGATGGAGGGTACAGGTGATTGAAGTGGATAAGTTGTACCCAGTGAGAGAGGTTACAGGAGAAAAGAGACCCATAGAAGAGGATGATGAGAGCGAGTCAGAGGATGGCCTAATAAATAGGTTGTTGATAGATAGACCGCCTCCGGACAATAGGGAGATAGAAGGTACTGAGCTCCCAAAGGAAGATAGGGTTGACATAGAAGAGAACAGGCCACTCCCTATCCCGAATTGGGTACCTACCAAAGGTGAGGAGACACCTCAACATAGTCCTGTACAGAGAGTAGTCGGAAGGGTTGTGGTGCAGAAGATGCCAGCAACAGAGAGGGTTGAGTCTTATGGATTGCCAGATGCTCTTCAAGTACCCGTTACCATAGGTCCTATAGTGTTGGTTTATCACCCAGAGAAAGGGAGAGAGGAAGAACAGGTACGGCTAGACAGAGAAAGAGTTGAGATGGAGAGAAGGAATAACACGACAAATGCTTGGAAGAAATTGCCAGGACCGATAACTTGGAGCACACCATTGGATTCAGCAGTGGATCCCGTAACAGAGCAGGGGGGTCAGAGAGGACCGATGGACCTGAGGCGACCACGGCCGAAATCCTATAAAGAGTTGAGGGCTGACTTGAAGGAATGGGATAGGTCCACAGAAGCACCGAGCGACAGGTCAAGAGCAGAAGCTGGATGGGGAAGTCGAGGCAACGGGACATTATCTCACTGCGGGGCTAGCGAAAGCAGTCAGGAGTGGGACGGTAAAAGTCAGGAGAATAGAGGAGTTATACGTCATATTGACGGTGGAAATGTGCAGGAGCAAAAAGGTAGAAGTGCGGAGTGTGGAGAGACGTCTCGTCTCATTCAAAGTGAGGGAGACCAAAGGACACAAGAGTACAGGGATAGGTTTAAGTGCACTCCCCACACACCTGATGATAACGTACAGTACTGGAACTGTGGGAACATGGGGAACCGCGAAGGATCTTGCCATGCGTCGAGTGATCAGAGATCACAGGCAAATTGCGAAAGCATGGGGAATAATGGGATGCCTTACCATGCGCCCAGAGAAACCAGGCAGAACGGGAAATGTGGGACTATGGGAAATAGAGAAGTGTTTCACTATACACCCAGAGAGGATGGAACTGCATGGGACCTGGAGCGATGGGAGCATGGGAGGACTCCCCATAACACGCCTGAGCCCAGACGTAGGACTCAGAGCTGTGATGGGAGAGATGTAAATGGACTCTCTAGAGATAGCATACTGAAAGCTGTGATAAAAGCCAAAAGACTCGATGTGACCAGCTTAAAATCTGACCTGGACGAGATAATTGATGGTGTGTTGCCTTTAGAAAGGATTGACATGTACGAACAAGATGAGCTGCTGTTTATAGCAAAGGATGTTACTCGGAAGGCTAGAGCAACCTATGAGAAACTGTCTGAACTGGCAGACAAGTATATGGTAGATTTGTCCAGAACAAAGGCATTGCAGGGTAACCATAGGTTGCATTATTCAGATCAGGACTTAGATGAGAGGAGGACAACTGGATTAAAAACACACATTAGGGAACTGATCACAGGAATAAGAGCATGGAGAGATCTGGATAAATGGGAAGAGAGGTGGTCCAAAAAGGGAACTGTCAGGCGGAGCGCAAATGTGATGTCACCGGAGGGAAGGCTACTGCAGATGGAGGCATTCCCTTTGCGAGAGATAGCGAATGGGAGTTATGTACATGTGCCCTGGAGTAGGGGAGATTTGGCTGCATTCACCAACTCATTTCCGAAGTTAAGGGAAAATCCCGTAGAGTGGTACAAGCAGGTAGAGAGGTTTGTCAAGATTTCAAAGGTATTGTGGATTGATTTGAACACCCTATTCGACATTGTGGTCCCAGGAGACTTGTGGATAGCATGCAAGGTTAGTGTCGAATGGCCAACTGCAGAACCAGAAAGGGATGCCCGTACTAATGGACCGTCAGAAACCGTAATGTTAAAATATGATAGGGTGATGACCTGGCTGAAGGAGAAGGTGCCACCACAAGATATAGATTGGGTAAAAATAGACCGAACAAGACAGGAACCCAAGGAGACAGTTCATGAGTTTTATGAGCGATTGCTGAAAACGTTCAAACAATACAGTGGTTTGGATGTAATGGATCCCAAAGATATAGGACAGTTTGTATCGAAGTTCGTTTTGGGGTTGAGACCTGATATTTGTTTGATGATTCAGCAGCATTTAATTTGTTGGCAAAACAAACCATTGGATGAAATCTTGAGATACGCAAGGTATTGCAGTGATGAAATAGATTCCAAAGCAAATAAATTAAAGGAGAAACTGATGATGGTGCAGATGCAGTCAGCTGGAAAGGGTGGACAGCAGCAACAGGGGACAGGGACGATGAGACGGAAGCCAAATAGTCAGAATAAGGACAGCGAGGAAAACTCGAGACCTAGAATAGACATTGCTACATTGAAAAAAACGACAAAGTGTCACCAGTGTCACCAGGTGGGACATTGGAAACGCGAGTGTCCCTATAACACTGAAAACGGAGAGCTAGAAGTAGAGGAGGAGGAAGTTCGAGAAGTTCCAGTTCAAGGGGTGACAGTGCCAAAGAGTAGGATGGCCAAAGGGGGGACTTCGGCTCCACGAGCCCAGTTCCCGCAGCCACCAAAGATTGCGACAGGGGGAAAGATCTATAGACAAATGCCTCTTTTTATAGACGAAGAAGAGTGTTACTACGTTGATCCATTGACGGGACGACGTGTAAGTAGAGAGGAGGACTGTACCCTCGGGGCAGTTCTAGAAGTGGATCAAAGAGGACCGTTTGTTGAGGCTGAAGTGGCAGGGTGTCCTACAACATTCTTAGTAGATACCGGAGCTACTCGATCAACTTTGAGATCGGCAGTGGTTCCAGATCTACCAATGTCGGGGGAAACAATTCAAGTGGTAGGAGTCGCAAATAGGAGAATGACCAACCCTTTGACGGAACCAGTGCTAGTGAGAATAGGAAACCACAACTATGAACATCAGTTTGTAGTATGTGATTCTAGTCCTGTGTGTCTGTTAGGAAGGGACTTATTGTGCAAACTGAACTGCACAATATACTGCACACCTCAGGGAGTAGAGGTACAGACTACAGACGAGGATGCTACTTTTAAAGTTGCAAATTTGTGAGTGTGCGTAGAACTGTATCCTACCTTGACTGTGGGGGACCTTCCTCGGGATTTGCGAGATACTGTGTCATCAGAGGTATGGGATTTTACTGGAGAAGAGATAGGACTGATCAAAGGAGTAGAACCAGTGAAGATCATGGTAAAACCAAATGTTGAATATCCAAGAACGCCTCAATACAAATTGACCCCAGAGACGATTGCAGGAATAAAACCCGTAATCGACTCTATGATTCAACAGGGAATACTGAAGGAAATCGTGGGTAGTCCATGCAACTCCCCGATTATGGGTTTGCAGAAACCTAGTGGGAAATTTAGAATAGTGCAAGATCTTCGAAAGATTAATAACATAGTTGTTTCATGTTGTCCAGTGGTACCGAATCCATCAGTGATATTGTTTCAGATACCATTCCAAGCTGAGTGGTTCACAGTGATAGATCTTTGTCAGGCTTTCTTTTCAATCCCATTGGATGAGGAGAGCCAGTATCTTTTCGCTTTTAAGCTGGAAGATCGTGTCCTAACATGGTGTCGTATCCCAATAGGGTATACAGAAAGCCCATCAATTTTCAACCAGCTATTGAAGAAAAACCTTGAAAGTCTAGTACTGCCACAGAACTCGGTTCTGGTCCAGTACATAGACGACCTACTTGTTGCGTCAGGAACGGAAGAAGCTTGTAAGATAGATACCATTGCGTTGTTGAACCATTTAGCTGAAAATGGGCATAAAGTATCTCCGAGCAAATTGCAGTACTGTCTGACAGAAGTACAGTATTTGGGTCACCGGATAGAAAAAGAAAAGCGCAAGGTGTCACCAGATAGGATAGAGGCGATCATGAAGATGAACGCGCCTACGACACAGAGAGAAGTCAGAATGTTCCTAGGAATGGTTGGTTATTGCCGACAGTGGATAGCTAACTTTTCCCTGAAAGCAAAACCCTTACAAAAACTGACGCACAAGGAGGTGAGTGATCCGGTACCATGGGACAAGGATTGTTTGATGTCGTTCCTACAGCTGAGAGAGGACTTGTGCCGTGCTCCAGCTTTGGGAATGCCTGATTACAAAAAACCATTTTCACTTTACTGCTGCGAAAGAGAAGGTTGTGCTTTGTCAGTTTTAGTACAAACTCATGGAAATGCCCGTAGACCAGTTGCATACTTTTCGGCTACTTTAGATCCGGTAGCCGCAGCGTTGCCCGGATGTCTCAAATCCGTTGCTGCAACAGGTGTCAGCATTGAACGGTGTGAAAATATCGTTATGGGACACCAATTAGTGGTGTATGTACCTCATTCTGTAGAACTGCTAATGACCAGGACCAAGACACAGCACTTAACCAATAATAGGCTCACGCGCTACGAGCAAGTTATTCTTGCTGCGGAGAACGTGACCATTAAGAGGTGCTCTGTTTTGAATCCTGCTACATTGATGCCACTTCCTAACGATATAGAAGGCGAAGAATGTGAAGATCACGATTGCCTTGATGTGACTGAACTATGCACCAAGCCAAGACCAGATATTGTGGATGAGCCGTTGACTGACCCTGATGAAATTTTCTTTGTTGATGGCTCATGTTTAAGAGACGATACTGGTCGGTTGAGAGCAGCTTATGCTGTTTGCACCATTACTGGAGTTGTGGAAGCCGCTTGCCTGGAAGGAGTACACTCCGCTCAGGTAGCCGAAATCATTGCATTGACACGTGCCTGTTTAGCAGGTAGTAAAATTAGAGTCACCATTTATACCGATAGCCAATATGGTTTCGGTGTAGTTCATGATTATGGGCAATTGTGGTCTCAGAGAGGTTACATGACTTCCTCTGGTTTGCCTATTCGAAATGGGGAATTTGTGCGACTGTTGTTAGAAGCATTACAAGGTCCAGCAGCAATTGCAGTTGTTAAATGTGTAGCCCACACCAAAAATACAGATTTTGTGTCGCAAGGTAATCGATATGCAGACGAAGTTGCCCGCTACTGTGCGGAGCAAGGATACTCTTTCACGGAAGTGGAAGTAGGTGGGACTCAGGAAAAGACAGAGTTAAACATGATGCTAGAAACAGTTGATACTTGGGATGATTTAAAAGACCTGCAAGAGAAAGCACCTGATACTGAGAAAAACAGCAGGTTGTGTGAAAAGTGAAATGGATTTGTGGGTTTCAGCAGATGGAAGGGCAGTATTACCTGATGAACTAGTGAGTCCAATGGCACGACAGATACATGGTCCAGTACACTTAGGAAGAGATGACATGCTGAGGTTATTTAGGCAGACTTGGTATAATCCTAGGTTTAGGATAGCAGCAGAAGCAGTGTGTCGGAGGTGTGTCACATGCCAGCAATTGAACGTAGGGAAAAGAACACCAGTTACAATGAGTCACATTGGGAGGTCTGGGGGGCCTTTCAACAGAATGCAATGAGACTTTATTGAGATGCCAAAAAGCAACCGCTCTGTTCTGGTGGTTGTATGTATATTTTCCAGATGGGTCGAAGCATACCCTACACGCAGGTGCGACACACTCAGAGTAGCCAAGTTGTTGCTTAGAGAGTTGATCCCGCGCTTTGGGGTGCCGACCTCCTTGGAATCAGACAGAGGAACTCATTTCAACAGCGAAGTTGTGAAGATGCTTTGCTCTGCATTAAACATTGATCAGAAGTTGCACTGTAGCTATCGATCAGAGGCTTCAGGTATCGTGGAGCAGATAAACGGAACTCTTAAATCCCGAATAGCCAAAGTATGTTCATCGACGTCCTTAAGCTGGCCTGATGCTATGCCCTTGGTACTCATGAGTATGAGTAGCACACCAGACAGGAGGACAGGTCTCTCTCCACATGAGGTTTTAATGGGGAGGGCAATGAGACCTCCGTCTGTTCCAACTACAGCTTTGTTGAATATTACAGATGATCTGATCTTGGATTATTGCAAGGGACTTTCTGATGTCATTCATTCTGTGTCTCTTCAGGTGCAGGCTGCTGAAGTTCCATCTTCAAGAGACCTGTGTCACGACTTGTGCCCTGGAGACTGGGTGCTTATTAAAAAGCACGTCCGGAAGAACTGCCTAGACGTGCGTTAGAAGGGGCCCTACCAAATAATCTTGACAACGAATACTGCTGTAAAGTGTGGAGGGCTGCCAAACTGGATCCACGCTTCCCATACTCGAAGAGTTCCAGCACCCTTAGAAGAAACAGCTCCTCTCACAGATGAAAATCCAGCTGTGGACGGCGAACCACTAGAGGGGATCAGTCAAGCTGTGGAGGTGTCGGAAGAAGTTGGGAGTGCTACAGATCCAGAAGAAGAAAGACAGGACGACAGTGAAACTGAAGTTGCCACCGAAGGAGAAAGTGGTTGTGAATACGGCTCAGAGACAGATCAAGACAAGAGTGATCAAGAACCGAGTGTGAGGACAAGAAATAGGAGAACAAGGCGTGGAGAAGCTAGTTGGCCTGAAAGAAAGAAGAGGCCGAGCTTGAAGCCAACTCCACCAGAGAGAACTCTTGCTCCTATATCTGAAGACTCGGATTTGGCCGAAGGTGCACAAGGACAGGAACAGGAAGGTCCGAGAAGATCGAGGAGGGTGCGAGTGCCCTGCAGAAGATACGCTACTCCTGAGTGGACCTACCTAGCTGCAGATGTCCAGTGCACGGAGATCTGGGAGGGTGAGGGAAGTGACACTGATCAGTACTGACCCAATCATAACAGTGGAAATAGTGTTGGTGATACCCGGAGTGGAGGTCGAAGGGTTGCTGACACTCACTATCCCCAATCCTCCTTATCTGAGCGGGATAAGGGACATGGTTTTAAACAGAATAGAATTTCCGACTTTTTGTTCAACGAGGCCAACGCATGAGGAGATTACTCTTCGTTTGGAAATATTAGAATACGTGATTAGAGCCGCTGGAACACATCTGATTCCAGATTGTTAAAGACTTTGTAAATAAACAGATTGAAAGATGACCTAGCGCCAAGTGGAAGAAGAAGAAATTTAGGGGCTTCCCATTTAGTGGACGGAGAAGGGCTAGGGTTGTCTTTTGCTTTAGAACTCAAAGACTGATCTTGCTGAAGGGATTATCAGCTTCCAGATGTGGTTCGGAGAGACTGAATAAGCAAAGAAAAGAGACTTTTTGCTGTGAAGGAAAACCAGAACTACACTGTCTTGAGATCATGGAGGCTGGCAACCCAAACCGCAGGACAAATAGCATAGTAGGCACACTTTTAGTGGGAGTAATTTTTCTTATAGTTTTAGTAGTTACTATATCATATGTAGTGGGACATGAAAATGAAGAAAAGGCTACAAAGGAAGCAAAAATTGTACCGATACAGAAACCTGCTACTGCTGGTAAAAAGGGGGACAATACAGAGAAAGACAAAGCTTTACTAGCAGCAGAGACTCGTAGGTTGCATGTGGATGAATCACAGGGAAATTTCAAATCAAATGCATATGCTAAGTTGCTTTATGAATATATTGATGCTATGGAGGCTAAAGATTGCTATGTCTGCATGCAATTGCCAGCCTCTGTAGACGAAGGTATTAGATATCATCATCTTCCATTGACTTATGGAATCATATGTAGTTTGTTGCTTAGTATATTTTATGAACGTGATGGTTTTGAATATTATTTTTCAAACTTTGATGATGTTTTACCAGAAGTTCCAAACTACAAGCATATGAATAAGTGGGATTATTATAAGAGTGAAGATAGACTAAAGAAGTTTTTCATTCCTTGGAAAACGTTAGATACTTCACATGCCCGAAGAAATAATTTGACTTGTAAAGTGTGAGGTACTGGGTTTTTAAGAACCGGTACCGAACCTACAGAACCGGTAACCCAGCGGTGCCAGGGGATCAACACCCAGAGACCTCGGGTTCTCCTGAGTCAGACCTACAGAAACTTCAGAGTCTTCCAGGTGAAGTCAAAGATTCGTTTATTGGCTGCAACCAAGGTGACAGGGTCCTAGAAGTACAATACCAGTATATTCAGGAGACTGCCCACTTTCACAAGGTTAGGTTTCTCTTCTTATACACAATTTTCACCCTTGGGCAAAACATTCCTTGGATTCGCGGTATTTCATTTATGGTTACTGATTACAAAAGAAAAGCAGAGTCATGATGACATGTACATATTTCACGTCGAGCTGCTCATAACAAATCATCCGGCAAGGCCCAACATTTCATCAGATATCGCTGGACCCCTAATAAAAATGGTCACCTCCCCATCATAAAATAAGTGAGGAAAAGGAGTGGAGAAAGATGTGAACGAGATATGGCAGGTGTGCGCGCTGAAATGGCTTTATGGCCGGTTGGGCCTAGATGCTATCTTGCTCGGCCACTGGGAGGGAACTGACCTAACGAGTTCGGCCTGGGGCAATGGTTCTAACTTGTACTGAGGTCAGGGAGAAGTCGATTAAGGAGTATGTGTCCTTGTGGAATCAAATTCAACTGGATTAAGGCCTATGTAGAGGGCAACATGCAGCTAAGGGTTTTAGAAGGTAAATGACGATTTCGAGGTGAGATCGTCACTCGAATATGCCGAAAATACATGTACTTGATGTACTCGTCATTCTCGGTCTTTTGATACCAAATTCGTCCTATTTCGACAAAGTTTTTATTCTCGAGTCCAATACTATAATATGAATCCAGATTTTTCAGAACCACAGACCCTCCTTTTGCCCTTACATAGGCAATTAATCTATCCTCATGTCAATCTGAGTCCAGATCTATATTCCTAAAGTCATTGAGATGTTGCTGCAACATCATTCTAGTGCTGAGCTCATGTCTTGACACAGGCTTCCTTACACATGATGTAACACAGAGGCCACATATTGCAGGAGCACACTGTATGCATAGACAGAACAGAAGGAGAATGGCTAAGACCATCCCAATGACCATCAGAATTTTCCATCCCCAGGCAGATATCAGTCCCCAGAACCATCCCATTAATGACCAATCTCCTTTATCCACATGAATAGATTCGGAAATCTTATGTAGTTTGGAGATGGCCCCGTACACTGTTGGAGCATTATCTGGAATAAAAATGCAACAACTGGACTGGATCAATTTGCATACTCCACCTCGGTCCGCAAGTATTACATCCAAAGCGACCCGGTTCTGAAGGGTCATCAGTCGATCCGACTGGAGCTCAGCAGTCAGGTTACTAAGGGCACCAGCAGTTTCAATCACGGTGGATTCAACTACCCTTGTTAATTGCCTTATGTTTCTGCTGTTAACCATGGCTCCCCAGAACGGCAGAACACCCATTGCAAAGTCACCAAATTCTTGACCTGCAGTGTCTTCTTTACTCAAAACACCTCTAACTACCCTTGTCCGATGGTAATCCGCCGCTGCTGTGTAGGTGGGAGGTAACAGGAATGAAACAAAACATGAGCCCGAGAAGTCAGGGGGCAACCATGTATAGGCTCTATCATGACAGATGAAATAAGTACCCTTAGCGGCTAAAAAGGCAGGGGAAGTCTGAGATCCAAAAACGTACGTTTCTGTGCAGACACTCTTCCCTAGCTGAGCTCTGGGATTCTTACCAATACCTTGCAGACACAGGTGACCTTGATGGGGTACGATCCAGATAGGGGACGATCTCTTGGCTTGCTGTTTCTCACTTAATGTAGTGCCATATCCGGTCACATTCCAACCTACATATGCAAGTATCTCATCATCCGGGGTATCTTCGTAAGAAGTTACTTCCTTGATCATGTCAACTATACCCTTGACTAGGGCGCTAGTCTTGAGGTTGTCTTTTACAGAACGTAGGGGTTGGATTTCTCGTGCATATATGAACATTGTCCTATATGCCCATACTGACCCATTGTGACTAAATGGCAGGACCAAATAGGGGATACCTCTATCCGTGGTGTGGGGCATGAGACCACACACCCAACAGTTGGTTGTGTTCATTACAAGTTGGTGTTGGTGTAATAGCTGAACGAAGGAGTTATTAATGAACTCTAATCTCCTATTTGATTCGTGGTCAGGCAAAGGGAGGAAAGAATGAGAGGAAACAGTAGGAGGAGGTATGGGTGATGTAGTGGGCGCAAATGTCACATGAAAAGAGAATAAAACATAGCTTATCAAAAAGACCATTACGCTAAATAGCATAAAAATACACATTATTATAAAAATTTTCTTTTTCATTGTTTTCAAAAGTCTCTGCTTAAAGTTCATTTGTTTGGCAGTTCTCTCCACATCAGGAAACTCCATCCTCTCTAAGGTGCTGCCCGCGGCGGTAGGTTGTTTCTGCTAAAGGATGCTTCCGTCAGTCTAGGGTGACTCCCTTGGACCAACTGGAACCAGCGACCTATTGTCGTCAGCTGCACCCAAAAGTCTTTAATCAACCGCGACCCTAGCAGCGGAACCCGGATGGCGGTTCAAGAAAAACAAAAATAAGCAAGTTACCTAGATGGGAGAATCTGCACTTTCAAAAATAGGATTTGGGGAAAAAAAACGTATTTTATTAGTCCACAGGTTTTTCTCTCGGATCATAAAATAAATCACTTTTACTTTTAGTCTGTTTTCCTTGGTCGCAAATTGTAGCGTCTTTGCCCGGGTACTGTCTGGTCCAGAAATAGTAGCTCAGGTTTCACAGAGTTCAATTGTTCTGATGGCGGCGTAGTTTCTTGAAAAATGTTCCCACTCTTACAATCACGTTTAGCTTCTTTTACACGTTCATCAGTTGTGCGCTCTGAGTCAGTGCCTCCTTTTCGGACCCCTTGGTCATGTGGCAGAGGGAAGGGTATCTTCTTACAATGGATCCCGTGGACCCAATTGGCCTTCCCCTCCACTTTAACAGTCGACCTTGTGGACAGGAGGACGAGGTGAGGCCCGGTCCATCTGGGCTGGTCGTTTCTTGTCCTCTGGAAATTGCGGACCAATACCCAGGAGCCGGGGTCAATGGAGTGACCCGGTGTCTCAGAGACCGGAGGCAAGGTGTTGTGGACCTGTTGATATAAAACACGCAATTTAGCCGTCAATTCATACAAATAGTCAAGCAAAATGGGGTGCTGCAGCTCGCTAAACTTCATGGGCCTAGGCACTCCCCATATGTTGGCTGGCCGACCAAAGATTATCTCATAGGGGCTGAGCTTCATTCGCGAATGCACAGTCATTCTGGTGGATAGGAGTGCTAAGGGTAGAGCGTCGGGCCATTTAAGACCCGTGCTCGCTTGGATTTTGGCCAATTTAAGTTTAAGCGTGCCATTGTAACATTCCACTAATCCAGCTGATTGGGGGTGATTTGCAGCGTGGAACTTCTGCCTAATGCCTAGCCCTTCACACACTCTTTTCATCACACAACCCACAAATTCACTTCCGTTGTCCGACCAGACCATTCTAGGCATTCCGAACCTGGGGAAGAACTCTTTCACAAGGGCTTTCGCTGTGGACAAGGCAGTATTGTCCCTTAGGGGATAAGCTTCTACCCATCTTGAGAAGGCACAAACAACCACGAGCACATATTTTAAGTTGTTGCACCTCTCCATGTGTATGAAATCTAGCTGCAAAACCTCGAACGGATACGTAGGAGGTGCAAAATGACCAGCTGGAGTTGGGGTCCCCCTACCAGGATTGTGCTTCAGACATACCATGCAATTCTTGACAACATTCTCTGCACACTTGGGAATCCCTGAATTCTTCCATACTGGGGTCAACGACTCGCAAATCCCTTTCGCGCTGATATGGGCCATCCCATGAGCCATTGTAACCACTGCAGGCACATATGCATCGGGTAACAACCATCTCTGTTGCTCTGTCGATTCAATCCAACAACCATTTGCATCCATTCTCCCTGTACTTTCTCTCCACATGCTTAACTCTTTCTTCGTGGCCTCAGCTTGGATGGACTTCACACTTTCTATCGTGTCTTCACATATTCCAACATCACCAGTCCATCTTTCTGGGCTCGCGACATACATTCGGCTCATCATATTCTTTGCCGTTTCCTTAGCAGTTTCATCAGCGAATGCATTTCCACGACCAACATCATCAATCACTTTCTTGTGTGCACTACACTTCACGATCGCTACTTTCAGGGGCAACGTCAATAATTCAAGAAGCTCATTCACCAACTGACCATGCTGAATCTTAGCTCCATGCGAAGTCAGGAACCCACGTTCTCTCCACAATCGTCCAAAACTGTGAGCCACTCCAAAAGCATACTGACTGTCGGTATAGATAGTCACTTTCATTCCTTTGGATAACACACATGCTCTCGTTAGTGCCACGAGTTCAGCGGCTTGAGCTGAACCATGTGGTATTCGCGCAGTTTCAACGATTGTGTGCAAAGTTGTGACAGCATACGCTGTAGTCATGTTACCATTTGGGAGTTTAAAGCAGGAACCATCCACCCATAATGTACCATCACATTCAGCAAGAGGAGTGTCGAATAAATCAACTCTCCCTTTTGTCTCTTCCTCTGTTCTGAGGAAACAATCGTGCTGTTCTGAAGCATCCGATTCCTCAGTAATTGCTAACAATGTGGCTATGTTCAAGGTACTGCATCTTTTGATGTGCACATGGCTCGTTAGTAGCGTCAATTCATAACTGGACAGTCGAGCACTAGTTAAATGCTGTGTCTTGGTCCTATTTAACAATGTGTCTACTGCATGTGGGACCATCACGATTAGTGTATTATTCATTACTAGACCTGCAGACTGTCGAATAGAAACAGCTGCTGCTGCTGTGGCCCTTAAACAACTTGGCAATGCTCGTGCTACCGGATCCAAAGTTGACGAAAAATAGGCACATGGCCGCTGTCTATCTCCGTATAACTGAGTCAGCACGGACAATGCACAGCCCTCCTTCTCGTGGACATATAATGTGAAAGGCTTACTGTAGTTGGGGTTACCTAACACAGGGGCCGAACATAATGCTGTGCGTAATTCGAGAAAACTTTTCTGACACTCATCGGACCAAGGAATGGGATTGGGTGTATTTGTACACGTTAGTGCCAATAAGGGTTTGGCTAATAACGAAAAATTTGGAATCCACTGTCTACAGTACGATGTAATGCCCAAGAAAGCGCGTACTTCTCTCTGCGTTCTTGGCACATTCAATTTAGCTATTGCCTGAATTCTTTCTGGGGTCAGTTTCCTCCCCTCCTTCGATAAGAGATGACCTAAGTAGGTCACTTCTTGTCGGCAATATTGAAGCTTGGAAAGTGACACCTTGTGATGTAGATCACATAGATGACGCAGTAATTCCAACGTGGCCATTTTACATATTTTCTCAGTGTCCGCAGCTATGAGCAAATCGTCCACGTACTGTACGAGAGTGGAACCTTTGGGCAAAATCATTGTGTCAAGCTGACTTTTCAGAGCTTGACTGTATATTGAGGGGCTTTCACAGTAGCCTTGAGGAGCGCGTTTAAAGCGGAAGCTGCGACCACCTAAACTAAAGGAAAAAATATCCCTGCTTTCCTCAGCAATCGGGATACTGAAGAAAGCATTCTTCAGGTCAATCACCGAAAACCAGGATGCGGATGCTGGAATCATAGTCAATAATGTTGTAATGTCGGGGACAACTGGGAATTGTGGCACCACTATCTTATTTACTTCCCTAAGATCGATCACAAATCTATACACAGGTGGCTGAGAAGGGTCAGTTCGTTTTAAAACAGGCAGAACAAGACTATTGCAAACATTGCCTCGTGTTTCTTCAATTACGTCTTTCTCGATTAACTCGTAAACAATCGCTAGCAAAGCTTTTTCACCCTCATTAGATATTCTGTATTGGGGAATTCGTGGCATTTTGACATTCGACTTCAATGTTACAACATATGGTGGAATTTCTAAAAGACCTACATCATTTGGACCAGTAGCCCAAAGAATATCTGGAAGAAGTGCCAATTCTGCTGGAAGCGCATTTTTCGACAAATACATGGGAGAAACCACTTTCTTACCTAAAGTAAGTTGTACTCCTGAAGGAGAACAGTACAAAGTCGCATACAATCTTTTTAGCAAATCTAATCCTAGCAAATTTTCACCACAACCTGTTGTCAAAATAAGGGGTGCTTCGAATTCACAAGGACCAACAGAAAGAGATAAAGGGTCAGAAATCGGATTTCTAACCGGGGCGCCAGAAAAACCTACGGAAACGTTCATTTCGCCAGACAAAGGTGCGCCAGGGAGTTTGGAGTGCATAATCGAACTCTTTGTAGCACCAGTATCCAACAGAAAAGGTTCTGACACACCCGATGTAATCACCTCAACGTAAGGTCCACTCTGATCTACTGGAACTGAAACAACTCCCTCTCCTTGTCTAAGGCTGTCCTAGCAATCATTACTCTCCCACTGCTCATTTACTGTGTAATACTCATCGACGTAGTATTGAGCTGCCCTGTCAGATACGTTATTTTGCTGGTCAAACCTGTTCATAGAGTTTTGTGGTGGAAGAGGACGTGCGTCCTGAGGGGCGTTTCCACGCCCTCTACCTCTAGGCGCTTGCTGACTACCACGACCTCTTACGCCAGAAAATCCATTTGCCCGTTGTGGCAGGGCAGGACAGTCATATTTGTAATGACCCTCTTGTTTGCAGTATAAACACTGGTTGGGACCTACGCGGTTTTGATTGTAATCGAATCTCTGCAAGTTTCTCTGAGGCTGCTGAAAAGTGTTCGGGTAGTTATTCTGACCATTATTATTTCTGTTACCACCACCACGTGGTGGATAGGCTTGCTGTAGCAAAACCTTTGTTTTGAGTTCTCTAGCTTTCTTCTCTACTTTATCTTTCTCATCCTTGTCTCTATTCTCGTAGTACTGTGTGGTAGCTAATATCTGGGCTGAAGATGAGACTGCCCAAGAACTTTCTGAATCTTTTAATTTCTTACACAAGTCTGGAAGTAGATTGTGCACAAATTTATCGACGAACAATCTCTGACCACCTTCTGTGGTCATATCTTGACCGCTGTGGTCAATGAATGTTTCTTCAAATCTGGTGAAGAAATCTGAAACAGTTTCTTCTTTCTTTTGCTTGCATGCAGATAACTTATCCCAATTTACGCGTATTGCAGGCATTATTGTTTTCATGTAATCTACTATCCTACCAGGTAGTTCCGCTATTAGAGGCTCAGGCTTGGCACCACCAACTTGTCGTGCATCTGCAGCAGTAATATTAGCCCACGTGTCACCTAATTCCTGGTCATGATCTACATGACGAATTTTTCCCCATAAAGGCTGTGGAACAACGTTCCCGAATAACATATCGATATCGGCCAAATTCATTATACATGACCCAGCAGTTTGCGACAATTCTTTATAGTACCCTGCAGGATTTTTACGCGGATCTGGTAGTGTTTGTTTGAGTGCTAAAACTTCAGCTCGCTTCCATGGAACATGTACCCATACTCGGTGAAAGTGCGGCAGGACAGGTGGGACAGCTGTCGCGTCACCCTCTCTCCACTGTGGGGGAACTTCTCTCATAGGGTATTGTCGTGCCTTTTTCCTACTAGATGCACTAAATTCCGATGGTGACCCAGAACTGCTTCCCTTACTTCGATATGATAATAGCATTTCAACTGCTTTTTCTACATCGGGACCTACAATCATACCCTCTCCAAACTTAAATCGTACACGACACATCTCTTGTGGGATGCATTCTTGATCATTGTCTTCTAAATCCTCGCCAAGAAAGACACACATTTGTTCGAACACATATCTCTGTGTAGCTGTTTCCCATTGATGGAAAACTTCCATGACAGACTGTAAATCATATTTTGCAGTGTCCATGACCCATTTCTGAGCTAAATTATTCAGGGAATCTCTCTCTTGATAATCAGGCAGTTGACTTCGCAACTGTCTTCTACTTATGTTAGGGGTCGCAGCAGGCGACCCAAAAAGGGGTAAAAGAAGATTAGTAACAGTGCTGGCCATTTTCTGCCGAAGGGAAGGTGAAACTGAAGGACAAACAGATGAAAAAACGGGGTGAGATAAGGCTGTGGTAGAGATGGCTGAAGAGGGATCAGTAATAATAGATGTGGTACTAGGCAAAATCGTAGAAAACACAGGAGAAACAGAAGTTGTCGGTGGGCCTGAAGGAGGCTGCACCGAAGAAGTAGGAGCCAGCTGAAGAACAGCTGGTGGGTGCTGTGGAAGAGCCGGAGGCGCAGCTTGTGCAACTAAAGGTTGCGGGGGTGCTGTGGCATTCTGCGCATAGGGGGGTGGTGAAGTTAATAATTGCGACATTAATTGGTCTTTTTCACGCTCTTTTGCTGTCCCTTGCTGAAGAGACGGCAAAACTGGATAACACTTATCTATTGCCATTTTACGTTGCCTGTGCAACTGCTCATTTATCTGTTCTTCCTCATTATCTTTAAACTGCACGGCAGCTTTCATTACTGAAAGTCCCCCTTCTCTCTTACTTTTCTTAGCTAATTTAATTTCTTTTTGTTTGGCTTCTTTGCGCCATAGGCGGAAAGAGTCAAACATCGCCGGCCGGGCTTTCTTTTTGAAGAGTTTAACTTCAAGGTTGTCTAATGTTTCAGAATCAAAGCTACCATATTGGGGCCATTTTAAAACACCATCTTTCCTAGTGTATTTAATCCATACCTCGTTGTAAACAATGGGGCCTACCCCATGTTTAACGTACAGCTCGTAAGTCGGAGTTCCAACTGGAGGAACCGGACATGAGTCCTCCAATCGGGAGTCCCTATTATTACTACCAAGACAAAACCAATTCCCGAGTCTAAGACTAGGCATCCTCGCTCTCTAGTCTAGTTCCAAAACTTCAAAGGATTTATCGATTACGATATTTCTCGTGAATACACGAGTCCTTCGGTTATGGTGCTTGCAAGTACCAATAAAACCTTTATGTATCTCCAAGATACCACAAAGTAAGTCCAACTAAGGACTAGGAGACGCTCCACTTATACTTAACTGAAAAATATCGATGGCTTCACCAGAAGACTCGTCTCAGCGTTTCGCTCTACCGAAAATTTCAAGGGTCCAACATCAGGGCGATAGCCAGGGCAGCAGTCCTTGTAGCCGTCGGGAAGCGGGGAACCTCGTAGTAAAGACCTTCGGACCACGTCGACATGCAGGGGTCGATGAGGTGGTGGGCCCTCCTCCGGTATTTTCACACAAAGCTCCTCACGATCTTCAGGCTGATTGGTACCACTGGAATCGCCCCAAACGCTGGGCGCCAAATGAGGTACTGGGTTTTTAAGAACCGGTACCGAACCTACAGAACCGGTAACCCAGCGGTGCCAGGGGATCAACACCCAGAGACCTCGGGTTCTCCTGAGTCAGACCTACAGAAACTTCAGAGTCTTCCAGGTGAAGTCAAAGATTCGTTTATTGGCTGCAACCAAGGTGACAGGGTCCTAGAAGTACAATACCAGTATATTCAGGAGACTGCCCACTTTCACAAGGTTAGGTTTCTCTTCTTATACACAATTTTCACCCTTGGGCAAAACATTCCTTGGATTCGCGGTATTTCATTTATGGTTACTGATTACAAAAGAAAAGCAGAGTCATGATGACATGTACATATTTCACGTCGAGCTGCTCATAACAAATCATCCTGCAAGGCCCAACATTTCATCAGATATCGCTGGACCCCTAATAAAAATGGTCACCTCCCCATCATAAAATAAGTGAGGAAAAGGAGTGGAGAAAGATGTGAGCGAGATATGGCAGGTGTGCGCTCTGAAATGGCTTTATGGCCGGTTGGGCCTAGATGCTATCTTGCTCGGCCACTGGGAGGGAACTGACCTAACGAGTTCGGCCTGGGGCAATGGTTCTAACTTGTACTGAGGTCAGGGAGAAGTCGATTAAGGAGTATGTGTCCTTGTGGAATCAAATTCAACTGGATTAAGGCCTATGTAGAGGGCAACATGCAGCTAAGGGTTTTAGAAGGTAAATGACGATTTCGAGGTGAGATCGTCACTCGAATATGCCGAAAATACATGTACTTGATGTACTCGTCATTCTCGGTCTTTTGATACCAAATTCGTCCTATTTCGACGAAGTTTTTATTCTCGAGTCCAATACTATAATATGAATCCAGATTTTTCAGAACCACAAGTGTCAGAAATTGAGAAAAGGTTTATAGGGCAAGTGGATGATCGGTATAGGAGACAGAAGATTTTAAAAGCTTCAGGCCAATGGAAAACAGATTGGACAGAGGAAGAAAGATCACACCAAAGAAGGGGTAGTAATGGTCCAATAGCTTTAGATCGAGAGAAGAAAGGGAAACTGTGTATATATAGAGGTAAAACCTATGATGAGAATGTGTTTGTGGGAGAAGTAAATTGTGAACATGCTTTCCAACTAGAGTATTATACAAAAGATTTCTTGAAGGGAATGCAGGGGATCCCGAATGTATATTTTGTTTGTGGAAGAAATGCATACGTGAAACTACCGGATAATTGGTATGGATCATGTTATTTAGCAATTGTCTTCCCCAAAATATACCATGCTAAGGATCTAGAAATTATAGAGGGAAGAACTCAAGCTAGAGGAAGAAGGGATGTAAGGGATGAGGAGGTAGTTGGAGACGTATTTGGTGCTATGTTTCCTCTTTTAGGGATAGCACTGAATGATGTCAAGATCAGAAGATTGGCAACAGTTGTAGATAGGTTGTCCGCCAGTACTGCTAGATCATTAATGCTGGTGGAGGGAGAGATGCAGTCGATAAGAGCAATGGTTCTTCAAAACCGACTTGCTCTGGACGTTCTGTTAGTCAAAGAGGGAGGAGTCTGTAAGGCTTTGAAGGTTCAGGAATGTTGTACTTACATTCCAGACAATTCAAAACCTCTAGAAAAGTATATACGGAATATCACTGAAATTCATCATGAGATTGAAGATTTGACACAGGTAAATGTGTGGGAAAAAGTAGGTCATGGAATGTGTAAAGTTGGAAGTTGGTTTGCCAACCTAGGAAAGGGTTTCATTTGGTACATACTGAAACCTATCATCATAATAGTGGTTTGTATAATCACTTTGTGGGGATTGGTGCGGCTGTACCAATGGTATAGATCAAATAGGTTGCAGAGATCCATGAGAGAGCAGGAAAGGAGATTAGCTACGATGCAGGATAATCAGTACAGGAGTCTGAGGGCTCTAGAGATGATGAAACGAGAGAGGACTGCAACGAGTGCAGTTTGATTTAGTTCATACCTCAGGGATGGTGTTGTGATGGTGATGACTACTAAAAGTCATCAAAGGGGGGAACTGAGAGAGCGCAAATCGAGAAAAAAATTAGAAGTGCACCATATTTACAAGCACGTTGCATTAGTTTAGTAAAGATTACATAAGAGTGTCGAATTTATAGAGTGAAAATAAATAAGAGTGTTTAATAAAATAGAATGCATATATCAGTGTGAAAAGCTAATGTAGAAGTGTGTAAAGATGTTATAATGATGTTGAAATACCATGTTATGTGGCTGTTGTAGAGGAGAATGTAATACTGCTAAATGAAGAAATGTGTAGGCCACATGGCAGCTCACAGAGAATGAAAGGGGTTGTTACACACACACGTGAGAGGGATTTTAATGTTGTTGTAATTCAAAGTATTATTGATCATAGAACTGAAATATATGTTTTATAGAAGTGTTTCATATAACCACTGTGTGTAATAAGTTAGAATACTGTTTAGACTAAGAAATTAAATGTTTTACAGAGTGCACAGGCCCGTTTCATGTAATTCTAAAAAGGCCTGAATAGATAAGTTCATTTCTTTTGATCTGCATGTGTTAGTTAGAAGAATGTCATGTTAAGCTTAAATTGCGGAGCCTGCTCGTTGGTTTACGACTTAGAAGATATGGTGGAGGCCGGAATTTGGGGCCCACTGTACAAGTGTCTGTTTGCAGGTGCGAGGAGGTTCCAATCAAGAGAGTGATAAATAGGGTTTTGTTAAGAGAGCCAGGCACAGGCCTGGAGTAGGCTTCAGGAATTTCCTGGGGGGTACCGTCCTGCCGGAGAAGAGCCTGAGAAGCAAGGTCAACGCTAACGATGGGCCCAGAGGAGTATCAGCATGGAAAATGCCAGAACAGACACCACGTGAGGGGCGTCTCTAAAGGGCGTTTCTATTGTAAATGTGATTTTTGTATTAGGGACAGCACCCCTGGGTGGAGTTAGGGCAGATGGTCTGAGGAACCTAAGAGAGCGGATGGGTAGGCAGATAGGTTAACTGCGAGACACCGATTTACAACGAAGACTAAGGGAAGTGAGTGATCTTCTTTGGAAGTCACCACGGCTGACACCTTTTTAGGTTAAGATTTTGCTAAGTAGGGATGTCACTTAGTCTAGTGTAGGGACAGTCTAATCTGGATTTTCTTCCTTTCTGTAAATGACTCATAAGCTACAGCTTGTATCTATTCTTGCAACTCTGATGATTTTCGAATTGGTTTTGGTGATATTCTTTTGCCGACTAAGAGCATTTAGAAAATGTATGTTTGTATTGATACCAGTATATCTTTTGAACCTTATATTGAGATGTTTGTATCTCCAGTTAACTTTGGCTTTATAATAAACTCCTAAAACGTATTCGTAGTAAGTGGTTCTTTAGAGTGGTGTAAGTCCTTAACTGATTGACCTAGTAGTGGATTGCCTTTTACTCTATGACAGGTATCAACGGTTCAGTCGACCTGAGATGGGATCTAGACCTATAGAAATAGATCAGAAATCCCGCCGTAACACGGCCGTTACCGACCGATATTAGGCTACCTACATCTGGCCCTTAATCTCCCCGTGCCTAACAAAAATCAATCTGTCCTCATGCAATGCAACTTGTGCTATGTAAAGCGCTCTGATACCCGATTCAGGTCAAGTTTGTGCTCTATAAAAATCTGTAAAATAAAAAATATTGTATTGCAACATTTATATATGGCTTACTACCCCTTCTGGGGGCATTGAAGTGCTTGTCTGCATGGGTATGACATGCTGGGTGTGTGGTTGGAAGGGAGTTGTCTTTGTTTTGTGATCCTTTGTGGGAAGTGTTTTTTTTTTGTACGTGAAGACCAGAGAGGTACGGTTACCATGTTCTGGGACTCTGTGCTCTCCAGTGCGGTGGATGATGAGAGGAGAGAGAGAGATATATGCACAGTTTATGGTTTTCAGTATGCTGGCAGCTTTGCTCACCTCTGCCTGAGTCTTTACAGTATTTCCTATCATGATAGTCTACTTAGCAGGCTACTGCTCTAGTATGAACATCAATTCACCAAAATGCCAGAGGTAGCGAAAGTGACATCACACTTTCACTCACACACGCATACTTACACTTACATACACATTCACACATATGCACACTCCCTCACACAAACACACTCTCAGCTGCATGAATGCACACAACATACATTTAAAAGCATTTTTTACATACCTCAGTTGCCAGGGAGGGTCATATTCTATCTAATTGTATCCCATTCGTTATTGTACTAATAGTGAGCAATAATATATTATTCATTATTAGTGTACTAAAAAAAAATAACAGAAAACAAGGAAAGTGGAGCCCAAACTGATGTCAATAAGGAGGAGCTGTCCTTGTGTACCTGGTGCTGATTTTACCACCCTTGAGGCCAGGAGTCACAAAGGCAGTGCCAGGGGTTGCATTTGCAACCCCTGACGTCCACTAAATGATGTTTATGTGCACCATGCTAACACAAACCTCTACACGTCCCTCAATTCTGCTCCATCCGATTAGGCAGCGGGGGTGTGCACCAGATGAGACTTAGAGGCTGATTCTGATACGGGTTGGAAATTCTTCCCGACTGAATCGGGTTGGAAATGGTTTCCAATCCACTCGGATTAGGACAGTCGGACCGATGGAGTACAATGCATCCAGATGCTTCCCGATACGATTTGGTTGGACTCCTATTGACTTCAATGGGAGCATATGTTCCTAACTGCATCATAATTGGGCCCTGGGTCGTTCCCAATCCGATTTGGAAGAAGCAAATGCCATTAAGAGGTCTTCCTAACCGCATCAGAATCAGGCCCTAGGTGGGAATGCTTTCCTAACGGCATCAGAATCAGGCCCTGAGTGTTGTCGCAACCAGTCTTTGATAGGGCTTGGTCTTGAGCGGTACAACTGGTGAAGGACGTATCCCGTATGCCCGGATTTCGTTTCACACAGTTTATTTATGTGCATCATGCTTACCTTTCTCCTCAGTGCATTAGACGAATGTTTCTGACTCCAGCCTCTGAGTGCCCTTGATGTAATCTGCTGGATGCTGGGTTTTACTTTTACCACATGGTGTGGTGTTGCCCGATTCTGTACCCAACCTGGCAAGTGGTCCCTGTCACAGAAGTTGAACTCACAGATCACACCCTTACACTCACACTGAATATTGTCTTTTGGGGCTACGCCCCAGCGGGAAGGGTGATATACACCTCCATAGGTTCATTGATCTCACATTTTTGCTGTTTAAAAGACAGGTAGCAATGGCGTGGAAGGCGCCTTTCCCCTCAATGATCTTCGGCGTTGGTTTGCCACACTGCTGATGTGGACACAGGCAGAGGCTAACACTCTTAAGTTGCTCCATATGAAACTGGTGGTGAGGGTTGAGAGACCTATTTAATTAATGTTGAAGCAAAATACGACACCCGTCCAACCTGAGCCACAACATCGCAACATGAAGATGGGTCCACAACTGCACAGTTTATGGCGGCTCACTGCGGGGTTGATGGGAGAATAAAGAACCTGGTCGCACCACACCAGAGGGCCGCACACCTTGATGAGTTACTATCGTGTCTGAGCCCTGTTACTCTACGAAACTGCAGCCGACTCATCTACACTTCTCCCATCCCTCAGACTGAGTGGCAATACATTGTGCATGTGTGGCGCCCTTGCCCGACAGCCCCCTATGGGGATTGTTCTTTCCCAGCCAGCCCGAATTGTATGATACGACTCCCCCTTAATTTACGTAGATGCTATATTTATCATTGTTATTGCTAATTGTTTGTGTTTGCCCGTCATGTTTTGTATTAAAGTGCATGACAGCAGCTGCACTATTGAACTTTAAGATGGAATCTCTGTCCCGGGTTCCTCTACCAATTGCCGAACGACTCCTATGAGATTTCACATTCCCTGTTTTGTAAAATAAACTCAATGGTCTACAGCTTATTGTGGAATCAAAAACACCCTGCATAGCCCTACAGAAATGCTATCCATCCAGAAACATGGGTGGCATTGCAACAGCAGATGTCAAGCCTTACTATAGATTTCAATCAACAAAAACTAGCTATGTGTAAAAGGTTTATGTGTCTGTATGGGAAACCATTAGGTGTTTATGAAGGCCCTCACCCACCAACCTGGTTGGATTGAAATCAATTACTCAATGGAAATGAACTAGCCACTCTAGTTCCTCTCTCTCTCCTTGATTACAACACAAAGCCTTACTATAGAACATCAAACGTATTGATAATTAACAAATGGGGAAATGATACCCAGGGAGACCTGCCATATGCTGTGGAGAAATGTGCCCTCCAAGGTCTCCCAGCCCCTTTCCTGATATATGGGGGAGGGAAAAGTCTCCCACTTCTGCTGGCGACCAGGGTCTTAGTAAAGACATGGAACGATGCTGTGACGCACATGGGCTGGGATGACAAACTTACAGATCAAACACCGCTATGGGGAAAAGAGACACTACGACAGGTGACAACACTAAAGGGATTCCGACTTTGGGATATAAAAGGGATCACAGCATTGGGAAAAGTCATGGAAGATACCACATTGAAATCCTTCCAAATGCTGCACGTGGAATTTTCTTTGCATTGTAGTCAATTCTATAAATGCCTGCAGCTCCGGCACGCACTGGCACCACACATTTTAGGGTTTGAATGCCTCCCTGAGTTTAACCCACTAGAAGGTAAACTACTCATGGGGTATTTTGCAGACCGCAAGGAATCCAAAATATATCGATCACTATGTGAAAAAGCAGCTTTGACTCCCAAGACTTTCGATGCCGCTTGGTGCAAACCACCTCTAATTCACATAAGAATAGTGATCAAAATAACGAGGCAGGCGCTGGTAATCGAAAGGCGAAGAACAAGTTTATTTCTCCGGAGGAGAACACATCACATTAGACACTGGGGCTATCGTCAGGAGGTGCTCTGACAACAGCTCTCCTGCAGGTCACTTTTATACAGTATCAGGACAAAGTAATCTTTATGATCAGTGTCATGTAAGCTTGGTATCCCCGCCCCGGACAGGTTGTCACACAAGCAAAACATTGTTTCATCAACATGCTTAAACAAGCCCAACCGTTATTCTCCTCCCACCCAGGCCAAACAGACAATTTTATTTTGCAGCTGGACCTTGCTTCAGGGTCTAAAACATGTCAGACCGGCCAGATCTAAGAGTCTGTTCTGTTGATAAAAACAGGTCCCATTGTTGGCAAAAACAAGTCTTGCTGTGTGCAGTGCAATAAACCATGTTTGCAAGAGTCTGTTTGGTATTTGGAACCTGTTTGTGTAAGGGTGTCCATGGGTTTACCTGTAAACAGAGAGGAGAGGAAAAACGAGTTTGTGGCAGCAAGTGGTGTTGATGTTTGTCCTGGCGATAGTTTATAGCCCCCAGCTCACATACCAGGTTGGTCAGAGGGATGCTAGTATGGGCAGGGTGAAACAAAAGGTGACCAACGGAATACAAAATGGCTGCGGTGGTCAGAATGACCGCAATTTATGTGCACGTAGGAACTTCCATCAGACAAGATGGCGCAGATAATGTTCATGCTTGTTATTTTAATTCTATCAGTCCTCCCTTTGAACAGACCTCGCCAGCTTGCTAATCTATTCCAATGTCTTCGGGGCACAAGGTACTTGTGAAAAGGGAACACTAGGGCGGTATACAGTGTACATCCAACGAACAACCACATATTGTCAGTACTGGGACCAAGAGAAACATTGATATTTTCCAACCCCAGTCCTTCGAGATGTCTCATAGCTAAACATGCAGTTGGGCTGATTATTGTAGTTTGTGGTGGCATACATGTGGTACAGGCGGATACACAGACAATAGGAGAAGAAGATCGTTATCAGCACAAACAGTATTGTCGATAACTTATGCAGTGAGGGCAACAAACTAGGAGAGGATGTATGCAAAAAGGATTTCGCTGTACCGCAGTTTAAACTTAGTGATGAGCACAATTCTTAGATGAGGCAGTACATTCTTTGTAACACGAAAAAACAGTTTATCGTACTAATTCTTTCGAGGGATAGAGATCATTGCGTGTACTTTTGAAAACTGGACAGTGGGAGGGGCAAAACTAATAAGCATATTTAGGATGGCAATAGGCGTTGTACAATCCTTGTGATAAATAGTTTATTTTTTCTTCCATATGGTATGACATTCCCATGCTATCATCAATACAGTTACACTATGAATGCGAGTGATGTAGAATTTCACACAAAAAAACTTTTTCTTGTCCATTTGGGGCACAACTAATACAAGGTGATTGGGAGAGAAGTTTTAACCTAATATAATCGATGAGCTCTTCTTTCCAGTGTCTTTTTACAGTGAGCCATCACTGGTAGGCTCCCATTGTTCATCTTGGCGTTGGCGCTGTTGAGCACCGGCGATGGAGCTATGCGCCCAGCTCGGGTTCAGATTCCACGTTGCAGGGCGAGGTTGTTCTTTCTCTGTGGTCACAATCCCTCTTCCCTGTTTACTAACTAATCTATCGCTGGTACCTTAGACAGGGTACCCGCACCCTATTCTTTATCCGTGAAGTCCATCCCTACTAACCCTATCCTATCTTTGTCCATTGCTCCTTCATCAGGTTGATAAAAACCCCATGTGAAAAAGGGGGGTTTGGTGGAGCCAAAGGAAGAGAGGGTGGAGTGGGGGTCGAACTGGAGATGGACCAAGGGGGCCAGAGACTCCGCACAAATGAGCCCACCAATTGGGCCCAATGGATTGAGACTTCAGGCACAAGTAGACCAACAAGCTGGGGGCTTCTGAATAGCCCTTCTTTCTTTCTTTCTTTCTTGTCGGTGTTAGTGCCTTGTCCAGAATCTTGGCTCTGCGGCTCCGCCTTGGTCGTAGTTATAGGTGTTCCAGTCCTTGCAGTCAGGCTGTGCATCGCGTCCGACCTCTCTCTTTCTAACCTGACCTTCCTAATAGAAACCTGGATAAATGCCTCTTCAGCTCCGGACATCACCATAGCCATCCCGGAAGGCTACAATATCATCCGAAAGGACCGCACTAACCAAACAGGAGGAGGCATCGCCATCGTCCATAGGAACTCCATCCGCATCTCAACCAACTCTGACGACAACCTCACTAGCGCCGAACACCTTCACTTCCAGATCCACACCGACCCCAATACCACACTCAGAGGCACACTCCTCTACAGGCCACCAGGACCCCGTGCACAATTCAGTGAAGACATCACTGACTTCATCACCCCACACGCCCTCCCCTCCGAGGACTACATTCTACTGGGAGACCTCAATTTTCACCTGGAAAAGAGTAACGACAGCAACACCACCACCCTTCTGGACAATCTCGCCAACCTCGGACTCAAACAACTAGTTAACACCCCCACCCACAACGCAGGACATACTCTCGACCCTATCTTCACCTCCAGCAAACACATCTACTTCAGTCACACTTCAGTTCTCCATTGGACGGACCACAGCTGTGTTCACTTTGTCTACAAAAAGACCACAAACCACAACCATCCTCAACCTACTCTGCAAAGAAACTGGAACAAAATCACCATCGACCAGATCTCCTCATCGCTTCTTCAAAACCCCCTGCCCACTCATCAAACGCCAACCAAGCAGCCATTAACCTCACTCAATGGCTAACCAACAGCACCGACAACCTAGCACCTTTGAAAAAACGTCAAATCAAACTAGGCAGCAAAAACGCCCCCTGGTTCAACGATGATCTTAAGAAATCCAAGAAACTCTGTCGCTCCCTTGAGAAAGCCTGGAAAAAAGACCCAAACACCAGCACCAGAGACGCCTTCAAAAATGCCACCCGCATACACCACCAACTGATCCGAACTGCCAAGAAAGCTGCATTCGAAGACCGACTAGACAACAACGCCCACAACAGCAAGGAACTATTCAACATCGTCAAAGAGTTTACCAACCCCACTGCCAACTCAAACGACATCACTCCCTCTCAAACCCTTTGCGACTCCCTAGCTTCGTTCTTCCACGACAAAATCGCAGACATCCACAACAGCTTCGACAACCAACCCGGAGACCAACCCACCCAACCTTCCACCGTGCCTTCACCCCCCTTGAACATCCTTAATGACTGGAACCCAATCTCCACTGAGGACACCATCCGCCTGATGAACTCCATCCACTCAGGATCCCCCACAGACCCATGTCCTCACCACATCTTCAACAAAGCAGACTCCATTATAGCACCCTATCTCCAAGACGTCATCAATTGCTCCTTCAAATCCGCCACCTTCCCGGAAAGCTGGAAACACGCAGAACTCAGCGCCCTCCTGAAAAAACCCACAGCTGATCCCACCGAACTCAAAAACTACCGCCCCATTTCGCTCCTACCATTCCCGGCCAAAGTCATCGAGAAAGCCGTCAACAACCAGCTTGCCGCCTTCCTCGACACCAACAAATCCCTCGACTCATCACAGTCCGGCTTCCGAGCCAAACACAGCACTGAGACCGCCCTCATCGCAGCAACAGATGACATTTGAACACTACTAGACAATGGAGACACAGTCGCCCTCATCCTCCTTGACCTCTCCGCAGCCTTCGACACAGTCTGCCACAGCACCCTTTTAAAACGCCTCAACAACATCGGAATACAAAGAAAAGCACTAGACTGGATCACCTCGTTCCTCGCCGGAAGAACTCAGAAAGTCCGCCTCCCACCGTTCAAGTCGGAGGCCACCGAAGTCACCTGCGGCGTGCCACAAGGCTCTTCACTCAGCCCCACCCTCTTCAACGTATACATGAGCCCCCTCGCGGCCATCGCACGCCAACACAACCTCAACATCATCTCCTACGCTGATGACACTCAGCTGATCCTCTCCCTCACCAAAGACCCAAACACCGCTAAAACCAACCTACACGAAGGAATGAAAGAAGTAGCCGAGTGGATGAAGCACAGCCGTCTTAAACTGAACTCAGAAACAGAAGTCCTCATCCTAGGTACTTCCCCTTCCGCCTGGGACGATTCTTGGTGACCAGCTGCCCTAGGAAAAGCACCCATTCCAACGGACCACGCACGGAACCTGGGCGTCATCCTGGACTCCTCTCTCTCGATGACCAGACAAGTCAATGCAGTTTCTTCATCTTGCTTCAACATCTTCCGCATGCTCAAAAAAACATTTAGCTGGATCCCCACCGAAACTAGAAAAACGGTCACCCACGCACTAGTTACAAGCCGCCTGGACTACGGAAACACCCTATACGCCGGTACCACCGCTAAACTTCAGAGAAAACTCCAACGCATCCAAAACGCATCAGCCAGACTCATACTAGACATCCCGCGTAAAAACCACATTTCCGGTCACCTAAAAGACCTCCACTGGCTCCCTATCAATAAGAGGATAACGTTCCGCCTCCTCACTCATGCACACAAAGCACTCTACGAACTTGGACCAGAATGCCTCAACACACGATTATCCTTCTACTTCCCCCCCCCCCCCGCCAGCTACGTTCCTCCAACCAAGCCCTCGCTGCGGTTCCACGCATCAACAAATCCACCATGGGTGGAAGATCATTCTCCTACCTAGCGGCTAAAACATGGAACTCCCTTCCCATTCACCTCCGCCTCACTCAAAACCACCCAGCCTTCAGAAAGCAGCTCAAAACCTGGATTTTCGACAAATAATTCCCCACCCTTCCTCAAGCGCCTTGAGACCCTCTGGGTATGTAGTGCGCTATATAAATTATTTGACTTGACTTGACTTGACTCTCTTCCAATGACTGGAGGGCATTCTTGAATCTAGCAGTGAGTATAAAACGAATTTTTAGAGAACTGGCAAGGGAAGATGTTACACAATTTTAGTTTTCTCTCCCAACCCCAAGCAGCTAAGAAAATACGTATTATCTGCTAAAAAGGAAGACAATGTGGATACTCTGTGTCTTTTTGTCTGGGTATACTTATTCATTCCTACTTTTCACTGTTGTGCAGGTCTACGAACACCCATGGGAATTCCAATCATACATATTATCCTTCGTGTACTTTTCTCTTTCACAAATATGGTTGTGGCAGGAAATCTAAAACTATTAACCATATGGTCTGTCAAATTCAAACTAACTTTTCCAGGAAAAACCGTCATTGCAAAACAAATTCCTGCAGGGCTACGTTTTCTTCAAGATTTGTTAACCACAATAGAAGGTGTGATGCGTTATTGTCATGGGCCTACAGGTACCCTTCCTAGTATTGTTCACCATAATAGTACACAATCTGAGCGTTGTCCCATCCTGTCAATGTTTCTTACTTTTAACTAAACAGCTTGACCTCAGTACCCATTCAGCAGGGCTTACTACAACATTTCTTTGACTTTAGTTCAAATCATTTTTGTAAACATTTTTCTCATTTCTGCGCCATCCTTTGCAACCTAGTTACTTCACTGGTCAATGAAGGACTTGCAATGTCGTTACAACTCATATGTAGGGTGACCAGAATTCTAAAACCAAAACAACCAAGGACATTTCACAAAATTGGGAGAAGGACTACTATGTTACTTCGGGCGATGAGCGGGCTCCTTAGCAGAGAGTTACAGAACAGTCAGTAAGAACATACATAACTTGCGATTTTTAAACGTCGCGGCTTGCCTGCTAATCAAATTGTTTCCTGGAAACAACGGCTAACTATCCCTGTTTTGTAGAACGAGAAAAACACCTCCCACCAATTTTTGGCGATTATCTTTAAAAACCGGGACACGAGCTACATTTCTTGAAATGTTTCTGGGACAGCTGGTACAAAACTGGGACCATCCTGGCAAAACAGGGAAGTTTGGTCACTCTACTTATGTGCAGTGTGTGCAGTAACATGAACGATGATGGTGGTGCTACTAAGGTATCTAAAACAAACGCCACTGACATATAGCTCCCTTTTAAGGGTCACTTTAGGGGGCATCAGTCGTCTTACCCATCCTTTCATTTTCAGCAAATTAAATTCCATCATTTTACAGAAAGGAGGGGTAGTAACATGGCAAAATATAGTATTTTGTTTCTGTCAATTTATTCAAACACTGGTGTGTTGAAGCCAATTAGACGTGTACTTGTGAGGTACAGTGTTGTCATTTATTCAAAAGCGAATTCACAGCATTCTGTGAAGTGAACAGCTAAGAGTGAGTCCACCCAGTTGTCACATGGAATTGATCCCAGCATGGTCATTCCTGGACAGCGTAGGTAGGCTCAAAAAGAGAGAGAGAGAGAGTGAGAGAGTGTGTGCACTACAACAAGTTTATCCAGTGCACTTACTACGTAGAACAGTACAGGACAATTCGTACATTTAAGCACATAAACCAAAGAAAAACACAAAACGCACAGTTTTTGTATACTCACAATATGCAATAGGACGTGACGTGACAATACATGCACCAAGCACGCAGTGTTAGTTACACAAAAAGGGATTTTTTTTCATGCACGTCGCGCAACTCATAGTCCATTTCAGTTGATGTATAGGCGTAAAGTAGGGATGCCAATCAGATGTACAATGGCACAGCTCTTATGTTTCTATGTGGATGGAAGAAGAAGAGGTAAATCTCAAACATGACAATGTCGCTAGCTTCTAGTTGGTGGGAGATAGTACGAACCCGAGCTCAGGGGCCCTTCACTTCTTCATTCGGTCAGTTCATAAATCGAAATTCATATTGTCGCAAATGCACTTCACTTTGCTAGCAATCCAGTCATACAAAAGCATTCTCACATGTGCCCATACGTACATGACACACACACGTGCGTACTACACAAACATACTACACTATCAGAGATAGTCCCTACACACAAAGCGTAATTTCATAACACTAGCCTATTTTCGCCTAAAGGACAGTGTACTAAGCCTTTCCACCCTTCAGTTGAGACACCGCTATAACCTAAAGAAAAAGGGTGCGAGGGTCCAGCATCTAAAACACATCAATACGCGTGATGACGATGATTTTTACCCCACCATGAATCAGACCCATTGGCACCTGGGTATTGAAGCCCAGAAAGATTCAGTGCGGCAAGGTTAACTAATGGCAGAACGTTCACTACATGGATTGTTCAAAGTGCAGCATTACAGGCCGCGTTGTAGGAAGAGGTCAGATGTCAGATGCATTCAGTTTAGAGTAGGGGAGAGGCAACGTATTAATGCTTTCATAAAAAACAATCTACGGCAGTTTGGGGTTCTCCCCATCCGCAAAAATAGGGAAACTTTAGGAGGTGGCAAGTTCCATCGGTTGTATCCTAGTTTTTAAGGGTGTGCATCTTTGTTACAGTGGCAAGATCGTTAACAGAAATTCCTTTTTAATGTTCTGCATGGAGGTCGGTTTTCGGGCGGACGGGGGGAAGACAGTGCAGTTTTAGTTCAGAAAACGCATGGGCATAGTCGTGCTAGGAAACTATTGATTTGTAACTGCCAGGGCCGGCTGACTTCCAAAACCAGCAATATGTGTCTTGCGCCCGACTCCAAAAATGCGATCGCTAGAAAAACTTTTCCATGTCACGATCTAAACAGATAACCTTTTCTTTCAAGGAGATTGTGGTTTGTTAATTAAAACGGAGCAAGACTTTCCTTAAATGTTCATTCAGGTCATGTAACTTGTGCATGGCACCAAATGTTGGCACTTAAAATGAGCTTGTGATGATTCTCCAAGCCTTTGTTTTGGCAGTGCAAGCAATTTTAGGGAAGCCCATCTCTCTTTTTATTTAATAGATTTACACCTTACTTCTGTCTAATGTTTGACTGGATGGCATACCCCTGGTAAGGCTCAGGAACGTTTTAAAAAACTCTTCTGAAAGTTGGCAAATATTATTTAGAGTGGAACGTGCAGTCTTAATGTGTGCCGGTGCTTTTTACAATGCCTATGCATTTACTTCCTAAGGTAACAGTTTTAAGCCCTCTAACCTAGGGCGGGTGCACTCAGCAAGGGAGCCTATACATTTTGCAAATCAGTATTAGTGTATGTCAATGGAAACTGACAAATCAAGCACTGGGAACGTGGGTGGGAAGGTAGGCGAAACACTTGGTGTGCAAAAATGTCGATGTCTAGGACCTCAAGAACCAGAATGCACCTGGGGTTCACAGTTACCTAATATCTGGGACAGTACTCCCTTTGGGGACCATATAATAGTAGTACAAAAAAATGTTTCAACAACAATGTGTGCTTTTGCTCTGTAAAAGGGGCCGCGAAGTAAAAGAGGCTGAGTTTACTATCCTTTTCATTGCTCATATCTAAAACGCCAGGGTATTACAAAGTTCCTATGTTGTGGAATGAAACATATCTTAATTATTCTTTTAGCGTTGTTTCCGCGTACTGCATCTTCCTAATCAATTATATTTTTGGATTGTATTATTTATTCTACTGGTAATTGAAAATCGAGTTTCTTCTTTCTTTTATGTCTTTTTCTTACTTTTTACAAGCTTGGTATATCTGCCACTTATGTCAGGCAACTATTAACCGTGGGTGGAGAACTCCGCTCCGCTCACTGAGTGTGCAAAGTTTTGCCTGCTCTGCTCTCAGCGAAGTAGGGGGAGTAGGCAACCCTCCACGGAGCGTAGATGGCCTCCCACCCACCTCCCACCCACACTATTAACAATTTTGTGTAAGTTTACAAAAAACGATTTAAAGACTAAGAAAACTCTTTACCTTATCTGCGGCGTCCCCAGGCTGCCCTCTTTCTCCATTGCGACTTCTTCGTGGAAACTGTGTAGAATTTCTACCCGAGCGGCAGGAAGACCAGCGCGAATGGCAGTTCGCACAGCACTACGCCACTTGCGGAACTCTGTGAAGTTTTTTTTGTCACTTCACAGAGTTCCGTGTAGCAAAACTCGTGAACTACGCCTAGGCCTGGCCATTTTACCATAGTTATTCAACTTTGAAAACACATGTTGTTGCAAATTTTTTTGAATACATCTATTAGCAGATAGCCATGTTAGAACGTTTTCTTTTTGCCATACATCTCCAAAATCAACTGAATGTATTTTCATCAAATTGGCACCAAACACTCGAAAGGCCGCTGTGCCATACAAACCGCATAACCATTCGGTCTGCGGTTTCCTATTGGGGAATCTCATTTTATTGGTGTCGGAAAAATGACTTTGGGAACTCCTTTATAATTTTTTTAACCATTTAACAGACCTGTACTAAATTTGACAAACTTGCTAATCCCCCTGTTGAAATGCTGGCATTTTTACCTGACTTTGGTGCAGATACGTCAAACAGAGTCAAAGCTATTAAAGAACTAAAAAGTAGATTTCCTGTGGAGTGAGGTGTTGATCTTAACTACTCAGGGGCGACGGCTCCTCTCTAATGTAGGAACTATAACTCTCGCCCTCACCATGCACAGTGTTGTCATCAATGATGTCATTTTAGATCTCATCAATGATGTGATAGAACCTGTCATGAGTGATGTAATATGTGAGGGTCATAAGCGGTGCATAGTGAGAGCTCAAGTTATAGTTCATTTGGGGCCAGATGTAGGTAGAATAGATTTACCGATTCTTAATTACCGAAAATTACCACATTTTACCGATTCGGTAATTAAGAATCGGTAAATCTGAGGGGTGGATATGTAGGTATTCCAGATGTGCTGGAATAATGAATCGGAAATATTCGGTATTTACCGATTCGGTAAATACCGAATCGGTAATGCCCATTCATTCCTATGGGCTTTGAAGCCTATAGGAATGAATGGGCATTACCGATTCGGTATTTACCGAATCGGTAAATACCGATTTTCACAAGGGTGCAGGGGGTGTCACTTCGACACCCTCTGGCCCCCCCAAAACAGGCTCGGTGCCATGTGGCAGGCATACATGCCCTAAGGGCAGGTCTGCCTGTCACATGGCAAATTGGATTTGATGGTAAAATACCGATTCGGTAAGGCTTTTTGGACTCAGAAGAGTCCCATCTACATCTGGGTGCCTCAGATTCGGTAAATTTACCGAATTTTTATTTTACCGAATCGGTAAAATTAAATGCCCCCTACATACCTGTCACCCATTTACCGATCGGTAACGGCCAAAATTGGCCGTTACCGGTCGGTAAATGGCCTGAAACGGCCACCTACATCTGGCCCTTAGTGAACTATAACTTGTGAAATTCAGTGGTTTTTAGAGTTTAAATTGCAACTTTTAAAAGACCTTTTGACCTAACTACAGCGTCACTGTTAAAGTAAAGTAATATTCTATTACCATGCCTAAGAAGGCATGGCTTATTTTATTTTTATTTTTATTTATTTTATTTATTTTAGTTTAAGAGTTTTATATAGCGCTGGCTCGACCCGGAGGTATCAGAGCGCTTTACATGAGGTTCCACAAAATTACAAGATTACATCAGTTCCAATTTACATCAGTTGCTAGACAAACAATTACAAGAGCATAAAAAACAAGATAATGAAGTGTAGAGGGGAAGGGGGTAAGGGCAAAGGAGTGGGAGGAGATACCGCAGAAAGACGAAGGAAAGTCTGCCCAAAGTCCTGCTGGGTAGGTGACGATCGAGGGGGAAGGCCCAAAACCCATCTCCTCTATAGCTATCAGGTAGCTAAATCGGGCTTTGGCCAAATAGCTAGGTCTCAATGGGAAACATTAAAGGAACATGGAGGGCAAAATAAATGGAGCGTAGAGGGGAGGGGACAGGGAAGGTGAGAAAGGGAGGATAGGGGAAGAGACAACAAGGAGAGATGAAATTAAATCTGTCTTAAGGCCGACTGGGTAGGTGACGACCAAGGAGGGAGTCCACGGCCCATCTCCCCTATAGCTAAACCATGTAGCTCCATTGGGCATCAGACAAAATAGTTCAATCTCAATACATTGAGAGCGGAGAGAAGGAGAGACATAAATAGAGGGAGGATGCGGGAAGAGACAACAGGAGAGATGAAAGGAAGTCTGGCTAAAGACCGACTGGGTAGGTGACGTCCAAGGAGGGAATCCCCGACCTGTCTCCTCTATAGCTAAACCAGGTAGCTCCAACGGGCATCAGACAAAATATCTAGATCTCAAATGACAAGGGGAAATTCCCAGGTAAACAGGGAGGGGACTAGGGCCAGGACAGGTGAGGGCAGAGGTCAGTAGCAGGAAAGTGGAGAGGAGTAGAGCAGCTCTGGGCTCAAGGGACCCAAACCCTGAACCCTTTTTTTTTTAGGAATGCGACCTTCCCCCCTCCTTGAGCCACTCCAGACCCCAAAGACCTTTAATTAAAGGGAGGGGTGGTGCACACCCACCTTCCTTACTGAGCCAATAGTGGCCCCAGGGTCAAAAGAAATTTGGAAAAGGGAGGGGGATGTGTGGCCTTCATCCATGAGCCACAAGGGGCCCAGGGACCCCATCCCTCCCCTTACCGGGGAAGGGGCATATAGCTCCTCTCCATGAACCAATAGTGGCCCGGAGACCCCATCTATTTATGTTAACATTTATGTTAAGGGTAGGGGGGCACACTGCTCTCTCCCCAGAGTGTAATAGACCCGAGGGACCCCCTCCCCAGGGGTCTTTAAGTGGATGGGCCACAAAATACAATACGCAAGCCAAGAGTGGATTTGGGGACCTCATGCCCGAGACCTAGAGATATTTGTAATGGGGAGAAGGGACAAGTGACGCCGTCCCTGAGCCACAGGGGCCCAGGGACCCGATCCTCTGGGGCCTTTAAGGGGAGATAGAAGCTCAGCCCCTCTCCTTGAGTCAATAGTGGCTCCAGGGACCCTATGCCCTGGGGCCAAAACATATATGTTAAGCTAAGATGCGGGCATGGGCCCCCTCTCTGAACCTTAATAGGCCCGGGGACCCCAACTCCTGGTCCACAGTTAACTTAATGGGGGGGTGCAGGCGACCTCCTTCCCTGACCCTCTAGTTGCCCTTGAGGGCCCAATCCCATTGGGCCTTTCTTCCTTGTGAGTCAGTGCCCTGGTGCCCACCAGGGGCACCCACAAAACAGAAATTTGGGAGTGCTGGGGGGAGTCCAGCAGCTCCTGTGGCCTTAGTCAACTATGGGTGCTGCGGGAGCCGGCATTGATTCTGGCAGCAGCAGCAGTTCTTGTGAGCTCCCCCCAAGCTGATGCAATGTGTCTTTCCCTGCCATGGGCAATGAAAAAAAGTCTGATGTCACCTTGGGAGAGAATTTTAAAAGCTCCTGCCTAGTGAGAACAGATATGTCTGCCCTGAGCCAGTCCCTGTGGCGAGGAAAGGTGAGTCTGCCCCCTCCCTGCGGAAGCTTTAAAAAATGCCCCCACCAGGTGGGGCAGACATATTTTCCTTCCCGCGCTGTTATGGGCAGGTATACTGCTGTGTCCTGATAGTGGGCTCCCCGGGACACCTTGATTGAGCCAGCCCTGTGGGATGGGGTCACCGGGGCATTTACAGATGCAGGGAGGGGAGCTGCTTGGCCCCCCTCCCTTTGAAGTTCAGCTGGGGGATGGGTTCCACTGACTATTAAGGCTCAGGGAGGGGGGCCGCATGCCTCCTTCCCTTTAAAATTGGATTTGGCTCTGGGTGATGGAGTTCAGGGGGCAGATTAAGACCCCTTCCTGTCTGCATTGTATTCACCACATGGTCTGGGGTCCCCGGGGCCTGTTAAGGCTCGGTTTGGGGCTGCATGACACCCCTCTCCTTCATAAAGTAATTTGGCCCTGGGAGATGTGGTCCCGGGGCCTCCCAGAGGCTTGGGCAGGGAGACCATGTGCCCCTCCATCCCTAAAAAGAATGTTTTGCCCACTCACATGGGCCCTGGTCCATCCCAGGTTTATTTTTAAATAATAGCCCGTGCTTTTAAAAAAACAAAAACATTTTGCCACAGATTTGCTGATCCTCCACACACGAGTGGCCATTTTGCTTAAAAAAGGTCTTGACCCCAGGCGGGGGTCACTCAGGGTCCGATTCCCCCCTCCTAAGATGGCTGCCACCACATCCTTGTTGCTGTGGTGGCTGCCAATCAGATCTCAGCATGAGATATATTAGTCCCTCAAATCCTCTGTGGTGTGAAATTACAAAGGGGCATATTATCAAGGGGGTTTATCTCCGCTTTTTTGGCTTTAAAAGCCAAGAAAGCGGAGATAAAATTATCTCCCTATTACCTAGCTGTCGCTAACAGCAGTTAGCGACAGCTAGTAGGAGATAGCGACCATCTTGGGCCCCACTTTGCATGTCAGTGATATTTATCACTAATGACATGCAAAGTGGGCGTGCCAAGATGTTAGCGACTGGAAACAGTCGCTAGCATCGCTATCTCCTATTACGAACTTTTGGAGATATTCGCGCTAAGGGCGAATATCTCCAAAAGCTAACACCTGCCCTGAGCAGTTCTTAGCCATGTTATCCAATGGGAGGTGGATAACATGGCTAAGAGCATTAGCTCGGTAATGCATGAATATCGCTGACTTTTCAGCGATATTCATGCATTGCGGCCGTTTTTTATCACATTTGCGATAAACCTTGATAATAGCAAGGTTTATCTGCGATAATTTCTGACGATGCTTAGCGTTAAAAAATTCGTTGCTAAGCATCGTTAGCGATAAATATCGCTTAACGTTGGTAATATGCCCCAAAGTTTGTGAGCATTAATTGCGCAAAAACTACTGAATGGATTTACACCAAATCTCAAAAAGCACACTTTTTGGACCAAGATCACATTTTCTGACAAATTTGGTATAAATCCATTCAGTGTTTTTAGCTGAATCAATTGTTCGACACTTAAATTAATGGAGATCCTCCATTTTTTACGTCCCCTGATTCACGGATCCCAGAAAAACTTTCCAGGAAAGAGCTGGGAGGAATTAGATTTTTTAAATGAAAGTTTCATGATGAATCATCAAACAGCACCAAAGTTATTAGGAAAACAAGAATTGCTTTTCCAGTGGAAGCGCAGACCTAAATATAACTACTCAGCGGCGACCACCACTGGGTAATAATATTATGTTTAGCATATATTTTTTAAGCGACTGTTTGTTTCTGACTGAATAACTGTGCTACAAAAGGACAAATGAATACAGTAATTAATAGGTTCCAGAACATGGTACATAGAAGAATGCATTATCATAATCACATTAAGCATAAAGCGTGCAGGCGGAATGTTAAGCGTGGGACAAAACTGTGCAGTGCATTAATCACTAAAGTTCAGGAGTTGCTGGGTGAGCACCTTGGAGCATTCTGATTATTAACTTTCTCAATTTAGTATTTTTTTTGCAGTTCTCAGTATTTTATTATTTGAAAATTGGGGTTTTTAATCTTGGTATTGATCCGCTTTTTTGTCCATCTTCCAGCCAGCCCGCCTTCAATAAATCCTCTCACTTACATTTCCAAAGAGTATGCATTTTCAGGCACTTTATTGGCAGATGCTAAATTGGGCCCCTGTTTCTGAACCTTTTCCTGAGCTCGCAGATTCCCTGTGAATCTAATTGAGTTTACACCTCCCCCTCAGGAATTTCCATTTCTGTGTGTGTGAGATCCATTCCACAGGCCACAAACAGCCCTTGGCCAAGTGGTTTCCACCTCACAAGCTGTGTGTCAGTCCAGTATTCTCTCTTCTTCTTGTTATGTGAGACTAAACTTGTTCGCTATATATATATATATATATATATATATATATTCACAATAAAAACAAAGGTTACAGGGATGTTATAGTTAGGCTGACATTTCATTCGTACAAAACCAGAGAAATTCAGCCATTATAGTTAGCTGAGTTAACTATACCTTGTGCCCCCGCAATGTACTGCTTATGACATCACAATTTACATCACTACAGATGACATCACTGATGACCTCACGGATGACTTCTCAAATGTCATCACTGATGACCTCAGTGATGATATCGTCCACATCATCTCAGACGCCTACAATCATACCCTTATAGAAGCTTAAACCTTAAAAAACTAGCCCCGGGGAGGTGGCCGTCCCCGGAGCTGCGTGAAGGGATGGAGCCCCCTGACACACTCTAATTAGATATAGCCCTGGGGAGGTGGCGATCCCAGGGGCTGCAGGGAGGCTGCGTGGCCCCATACCTCAAAGTGTAAGCCCCGGGGAGGTGGCGTACATGGGGCTGCGGGGTCCCACACAGTCCCTCGCATCCTATTTATTATTGCCCCAGGGACCTGGCCCACCCGGGGGCCTAAAGTAAACGATGTGTAGGATCCCCCGCCTCGTTTATTAAAAACTTTGTGCTGGATGTGCTAAAAAACAAAGGTTACAGGGATATTATAGTTAGGATGACATTTCACTTGTACAAAACCGGAGAAATTCAGCCATTATAGTTAGCTGAGTTAACTATACCTTGCTCCCCCCTCAACGCTCTGCTTAGTACATCACTCATGACATGGTCAGTGACATCACTGATGAAATCTCAAATAACATCACTCATGAAATCAGTGAAGACATCATCCAGTGACTGTGAGTGTTTAAAAAAAAAATTATGAGTGTTAAATATATATACCTAGGTGTGCCACTGACCATGTCATGATTAATGTAATGTGTGAGGTCATACGCAGTGCATTGCAGGGGTGCAAGTTATAGTTAACTCAGATAACTATAATAGCGGAATTTCTCTGGGTTTTACGAGTGAAATGTCAGCCTACCTATAACGTCCCTGTAACCTTTGTTTCTTTAGTGAATTTCGAAGGTTTTTAAAAATTCTATTTGCTAACTATAACGTCCCTGTAACCTTTGTATGATTAGTGAATTTCTAAGGTTTTTTCATTTCATTCCCCCTCTGCAAACGTACCAGGGGGCGCGTCTGCAGAGTGCTGCATGAAGGGGGCGTGGCCTCCGGCGCGATGCCGGTGTTTTTTAAAAAAAAATTTAAGAAAGGGGGGCTGTGTAGCCCCCCTTCTTTTTCTATTTTTTTGCCCGGGGTCCCATCCCCCAGAGCTTGCCCCCAATTTCTTTTTTTCAAATAAAAAAATGGGGAGGGGGGCTGCGTGGCCCCCCTCCTGAGGCTTCTTTTATCCCCGGTGACCCCATCCCCTAGGGCTCTACCTAGTTTTTTAAAAAACATTACTTGTGGAGGGGGGCCGCGTGGCCCCCCTCCTCTGGCCACTTATGGCCCCTGGGACCCCATCCCCCGGGGCCAGGCTTTATTTTTTTTATTGTTTTCAATTTGGGGAGGGGGGCCGCGTGGCCCCCCTCCCGGGCCACTTCTGGCCCTGGGGACCCCTTTCCCCTGGGGCCTGGCCTCTCATTGTGGACAATGGGGGGGTCCCCAATCCCCCCATGGTCCCTGCCGGCTCCCCGCGTCCTGCGGGAGCCGGCATTGCTTTTCTACATGGGGAGCTGCTAACATGCTGCTCCGCATGTAGAAAAGCAACAGTCTTTGCTTTTTGGAAGAGAGAGCAAGTTTCCTGCTCTCTCTTCTAAAAACCAAAGCAGTTTGCTATGGTAGGGGGGGAGCGGCGAGGCTCCCGCCCTACCATAGCAAACTAAAGTGACCCGGGACACTGCAGGAGCTGGCTGTGGGGGGTGGTGGTCACCAGGGCCACCACAAGGCTCCAGAAGGGGGGCCGCGCGGCTCCCCTCCCAACATTTAAAAGCCCCGTGGGGTTGTGGTCCCTGGGCTGGGGGGTCTGTCACAGACCCCCAAATTATTTTTTTTTTAATTTAGTGCCCTGGGGAGGTGGCGGTCCCCGGGGAGTGTGGGGGCACTTGACCCCCCTCACACAGGTTTTTTAATTTAAATTTTAAAAAAGAAGCCCCGGGGGTGCCTGGGGCTGGGGGGCCCCTCTGGGCCCCCAATATTATTTTAAAAAAAAGAAGCCCGGGAGTGGCGGTCCCTGGGGCTGCGGGGGGACGGTGAGCCCCCCACATACATAACATTAAAGCCCCGGGGGGTGGCTGTCCCCAGGCTATAATTAAATACATTGCCCCCGGGATTTTGCCCCCACGGGGGCTTATTTAAAAAAAAGCAGGCTTCGTTTTTTTTTTCCATGGGGTACGCGCATCCCGCGATTTAAAAAAAAAAATTGGGGGGGGCCTTGGGGGTCTTGTGGGACCCCCTGAGCAGGCCTAGGGGGTCAGGGCGTTTCTACCCTGCCCCCTTTGTGTCTTTTGCGCACTTGTTTCTCTGTTTTCTTGTGCCTTGGTTCTACCGAGACACAAGATGGCTGCCAACACTTCCTGGTTTGGAGTGTTGACAGACAGTTGACAGCCAATTAGCATGCAGCTCGTGCTTGTAATGGTACGCGCATGATCCTTGGAGGATACGCGTACCCTAAGCACCCATAGATATATCTATGATTTTACTTTTGATTTTCTCAGGAACTACTGCACAAATTTACACCATTTAACAAAAAGCGTGAACTGTGAACCAAACTCTACCTTTTTGCTAAATTTGGTATAACTCTGTTCAGCAGTTCGGGCTGTAGCCGCGGCTAAATGTCCCTATGGAAAATTGCATGGGGAGAACACGTTTTGGGACCCCCCTTTGTCCTCGGCCCCGCTTGACGAATCACCCCAAAACGTTCAGGATAGGAGCGGTGCGGAGCGCCGCATCTTCTTGGAGAATTTTGCAAATATTTGTCAACCGGCGCCAAAGTTATTCCAAATAGAATGTTGCGGATTTCCTATGAAAACTAGGTCCTAACTATAACTACCTACTGGCGACCGCCAGTAGGTAATATCTATATCTATATCTATCTATCTATCTATCTATCTATCTATCTATCTATCTATCTATCTATCTATCTATCTATCTATCTATCTATCTATATCTATATATATATATATATGAACGCTCCAAGGTTGCCCTTTATTGGGAAGCACTCTGACAACTGTTCTTTTAAAAGCCCTTTATTCGGTACAGGAGGAGCAGGGATATCGATTGCTTTAGCAGTTCAGTTGCGTCCCAAAGCCTGACGCGTTTCGAAGTATTTCAAACTTCTTCCTCAGAGGCACGGACGCGCTGAAAACATGTGCGTTCTGTCGACCGGCGTTTAAATGCTGAATGACTCGCCCTGGATGGGCCCCTCCTCTCACTTCAATTAAAGGATTCTGGGTTGTAGATATACCCAAAAACCCGGTCCGGATGGGCCGATTGTCGTGTTGGGAGAGAGGCATGCTGGGTCATGAAGTCCACACTGATTGAGATCAGTCCCGCTTGATGAGCAGCTGCCCATTTCAGGCCCCCAGATGGGCCTCGATGTCCTTGCGCCTCCTTAAATCCGCAACAATTGTCTCCAAAAGAGGTCCCAATAAAGGGCAACCTTGGAGCGTTCATATATATATATATATATATATATATATATATATATATATATATATATATATATATATATATATATATATATATATATATATATATCTATATATATATATATATATATATATGTGTCCAACACTTTAGTCCCTCAGTCCACGACTAATTTTCAAAGAAGAGCACTCAAAGTCACTTCAGCGTGGTTAGCCATATTTATTCACAGCTCTGCAGTTTAAACAAGGATTACAAACGCGTTTCGGCGTTGCCGCCTTCGTCAGTGTAAACCATCGCACTTTTTTGGGTGATTTAAATAAACGTTCATTGTGACTTCCTGTCACGTGCACTAAAAATAGAAATAAAAAACGGCACATGTCATACAATTTCCTCATTGAGAATGGCGGCCATCTTATAGTGGTAAATAGCGCGCATATATAAACATAGGGTGCATTTTGAGCACAATCATCCATACGTTTGAGTGCTTTCACAAATCATCAAGTAATCATATTAATCAATTCATTAATGATATTAATTCATATGTCAGTATGATACTGTATAACATATTACTGGTCACCTATCATTTTTAAAGGCCGTTATCCTTTACAGTTCTCATGATCACTCCCATTATTCAACAGCTATCTTCAGCTTTGAAGGTGAGAACTGTATTAGATGGTTCACGGATATTTTCGCCTGGGAGTTTTCTTAGTTACGGGACTCATATATATATATATTACCTACCTATAGATATATATTAATTACCTACTGGCAGTCGTCAGTAAGTATTTATGTAGTTTCCACAGGAAAATCGTTATTTGTTTTACCAATAACTTTGGTGCCGTTTCATGAATCATCGCAAAATCTTCAAAACTAATGGGAACATTTCTGAGTGATCTGTCAAGTGGAGGCCGAGAAAAAGAGGGGCCCCATAACGCTTTGTCTCCATGTTAATTTCCATAGGAAACTGTAGCCACAGCTACAGCCCAAACCGCTGAATGGATTTAGAACAAATTTGGAAAAACGGTAGCTCTTGGTTCAGAAAGCACTCTTTTTGTTAAATAGTGTAAATCCGTTCAGTAGTCCCTGAGAATGTTAAAGATTTCTCAGATATACAACTGTGGCCACGGTGGACTGGCGAACCCTTCCGATCTTCTGCCTGAGGTGTAATAGGCTTCCAACACTTCAAACCAGGAAGTGTTGGCAGCCATCTTGTGATTCAGTTGAACTGAGTCAGAAGCAAAAATGTGAAAATAAGAAAAGGACGCAGGGTAGAAACACCCTGACCCCCTGGGCCTGTTCTGGCACCCGCAGGGCTAAATAAAAAGCATTAAAAAAAAAAAAATCGGCAGGATTCACAGTAGGTCCACGAATCTCAATATATGCTTTATTATGACAACTTGTGTCATAAAAGCAAAAAGACATACAGGCACAAAAAGTGGTTAAGAAGATTATAAAAGAAGAGAGAGTATACAATCCTTAAGACACATGTCACAGGATGTTCAGAGCTTCTTCCCAATGTGGGAACTTGATCTATGCAGTGCAGACACTGTTTGAATATTTGTCAGAATACAGTCTCTCGCACAGTGGAGCTGATTCACAGAACTAACTTGAGACAAAATCCTAAACTTACTACTTTTGGTATTCACAGAAGTTAGGATTTTGTCTTAAGTTTGTCTTAAGTTTGTCTTAAGACAAACTTAAGACAGACTTAAGACAAAATCCTAACTTAAGTCTGTCTTAAGTTTGTCTTAAGACAAACTTAAGACAAAATCCTAACTTCTATAAATACCAAAAGTAGTAAGTTTAGGATTTTGTCTTAAGTTAGTTCTGTGAATCGGGCCCAGTGTCCGTACAGGTTACCTGGTGCCAGTGCTGTTGTTGACAAGGAATGAAATTGAGTTGGCCATTTGTGCCACTGCAGGAGCCCACTTGTCATGATCGAATTAAAACAATTCATCTTACAGAAAACATTCCTACAGTAAAAAGATTGCATTTGTAAAAATTAAGGTAATACCCATAAAAGGAATGATTGAAACAACAATCAGAGAATTACACGTTAAAATATATTACAAGGATGTAAGTGCTCAACAATCATATATCAGGATATTCTCCCTCTGGACCCTTGTGTTTTAAAGCTGTAAGGTGGGTCGCTGACTGCTTGGCCGGGCCGACCAAACCATTCATGTGGAAGAGGTGTGGCACAGCGGCCAGGGCGACTGACGCTGGACGCGGGGGATCACGGTTCCATCCCCAGCTCCGGCGGAGGGGTCTGCCCAGCACCATGTGACTCTGGGCAGTAGCTCGCTTAATATTTCTGACGGCCCCCAGCGCCTTGACACCTTCAGATAATTGTTCGCGCTTTACAAATACTGGACATTTACATTTATTTTGGGTCAGCTTGTCTGCTGCCTACAGTAAAGTGCACGTGCGTCGCCTCGACTAGTGATGTTATTCCCAAGGGGAGTGGTGCCTAATACCCGGGCAGAATAGGTACTGGGCTCCGACCGATCCACCACATTCTGCAATACTGCTCTCTTGGGCCTTTCTCCTGGTGGCCCACATGCAGCCTAGAAGCGTAGCTACACCAATCCGGAAGACAATTTAAAAAAAACAAAGCGCAGGCTCCCACGCTTTGTTTGCTTTAGGCCCCTGTGTGGGCCAGGTCTCGGCCCAATAATAAATGAAGATTTGGGGGCCTGCGTGGGACCCCAGCCCCGGGGACCACTCCCTCCCCAGGGCTATATTTAACTAGAGTGCATGGGGGGTCTACACCCCAGGGCCTAGTTTTTTTTGTGTGCGGGGTGAGCCACCCGCCCCGCCCCCCCGCAGCCCCGGAGACCACCACCTCCCTGGGGATATATTTAATTAGAGTAAATGGGGGGTCTACAGCGTTAAGTTTATTGCCAGTTTAAGTTTTACTTTAGCGTTATGTTTATGCTTAGGATCAGGCCAAAGGGTAGGCTTATGGTTAAATATAGGGTCAGTGTTGTGGTTAGGTTTAAGATTATGGGTAGGTTTATGGGTAGGTTCAGGTTAAAGGGTAGTTTTGAAGTTATATTTGGGGTCAGTGTTGGGGGTCAGGGGTTGGTTTAAGGATGGTTACGTTTATAATAGATTCACTGTAAGTAGTAGTGTTGTTGTTAAGTTTAGGGTTAGGGTAGAGGTAATTTAGTCAAGTTCATCTTATAAAAATAGCCATTGATTGAGGTAGGCTGAAGTGACATCTAGGGCAATCAGTAGAAATGGGCGAGTCAAGAAAATAATAGCTATACCCTAGCCAGATCCAAGCCACGGCTAGCTCAGATCTTGAGCCCGCGCATGAGCCGAGCCCTGAAAATATTTTCTAAGTAAATAATACAACAAACCTCACGTAATATATGGTAAAGTATCTTCAACATTCAAAAAAGTGTATTTCTTTAACATGTGGAAGCTTTAACATCAATAAAGTTCAGTATAGCACAGCACCAAGAAGTACTTATTACAAGTGATAGTTTTGTCCCACTGGTAGACTGAACTCACATATTTGAAGTGGTTTCATATGCATTAATGAAGACACAAGAGTTGGGTGAAAGAAAGTATTTGCTTAAGATCATAGTTTAAGCAGGGAATCAGTGTTTTCTGGTTGCACTATTCACAGAACAGTAACAAAGTCCAGGCATCTTTTACCCCAAGCATCTCTATTAGTACAAGCAATAGGAGCACACAGCTCTCCCCGATATGGATTCCATTTCCCCCATTTTTTAGTCTATTTGTTTGGACAACCCCTACTCTCATGGAGCACTCTCGCCACCTGCATGCACCAGTCCATATCTATCTTCCAATCTCTTGGGCACGGTGTTAGCTCCGCTCCCCATAGTCATGCTACATTACGCTTAGCCACCATCAACCCCAGTGTGAGCCACAGGCAGTCCATAGGTGTGAGATCTGTTTCATCCCAAATATTTAGGTGGCACCATTTCGCCGATGGTACCATGTCACTCCCGCAGGCACTATTGAGACAGTCACTCACATCTCCCCCATATCTTTGGAGTGCCAGGCAGCTGATATCATATGAAGAAATGATCCCTCCTGACCGCGAATCTTGGGGCACAGTGCTTATCCACTTTACCTATTTTAACCAATGTTGAATAAGCATAGTAACATCTATGGAGAATTTTGAGCTGCACCAGGCGAAATCTTGATCTAATATCCACCTACAGGGGGACGCCAAAGCCTCCAGCCACTCCAGGCTTCCTTAATCACTCTCACACCTCCCTCACAAGCAGGCCAAAGGGTCAAGGAAATTATTCAACATTTTTTTACTTAAGCAAGATCACCTTCCTGGGCACATAGGGCCATATGTATCAAGCCTTTTGTGAATCGCAAAGGCTGAAATTCGCAGAATTTCGGCCTTTACGAATCGCAAACGGCCTTTTTGCATGTTTAGGTATGTATGAAGCAATCGCAAAATAAGGAATAGCAAAGATTTGCGATTCCTTATTTTGCCATAGCATTTAAGGAATCGCAATTTAGCGATTCCTTAAATGCTATGTATGTAGCATTTTTGGGTTGCGAATTATGGTTAAGAATTCGCAAAATACCATCAACTTGTAGTTGATGGTAACTTGCAAATTCTTCAAAAAATGCACAATTTGGCATTTTTTAAGGTGGCATGTGATGCACACACATGCCCATAGGGGATGTATGTGCGCCATATGCACACACATGTACATTTCAGGGGTGCAGGAGGGTGTCTTTAAGACACCCCTGCACCCTTGAAATAATTCTCAAATTGCGATTAGCAAATTGCGAATTCGCAAGTTGAGAATTATTTCGCAATCATTCCTATGGGCCTCCTGGCCCATAGGAATGCATTGGAAATTATTCCTTAATTGCGAATTCGCAAAATGCGAATTCACAAATAAGGAAGATTAAGGAATCGCTAAAAAAAAGCGATTTTCTTCATACATACCATTTTGTGATTCCTAAATAGCGATTCCTTAAAAATCGCTATTAAGGAATCGCAAAAGGGTTTGTTGATACATATGGCACATAGTCATCCAACAACCTATCCTCAAGTGAGGAGGATTCAGGGAGATCTTCACCCCTGGGCAACACCTTATGCAGGGCATGACAGATGTGTAAATAGCGGTAGGTCTCAGTGAGTACCATTTGGTATTCTCTTTGTAATTCTTAAAATGTGAGTACTCCACCCAGTTTCCACAAGTCTCCCACACTGGACAGGCCAATGAGACCTCACTCATCAAAGCCCCATGCAAGGCCAGGGTGCCCAATCGAGTGGAATCCCACAAGGGAGTGGCTTGCACGATCTTGCCCTCCCAGCCTATTGCATTCAGAGCTGTGTGTCAAAGGGCAGGCGCGACCGCTGTAGGGCTGGGGAGGGGTGTGGTGCATGGTCCCCCATAAATGGCTCTTAGATAACATCCGGCCCAATGTTCCTCCTGTCCATCCTATAGGCTGGTTTGTACTCCGGGAGATGAACCCAATGGTTGATGATGATAAGTTGTGACACCCAGTAATACTTTTGTAAATCGGGGAGAGCTATCCCCCCGTCGTACCAACCCCGAGACAGTTTCTGGAGTGCTATTCGGGAGGGGCCCCCATTCCAGAGAAGTTTACAGATGGTGCTGTCTATGGCTTGAAAGTAGGACTAAAGAACTGCGTAAGGTGTGTTTTGAAGTACATACAGAAAGCATGGGAGGGCCACATATTAAATAAGGCAGTTTTTCCCAGTAGCGAAGAGGTATTTTCTGTACTTTACATGAGCACCTGTTACATTACAGAAGATCACATGCATTGTTTATAGGCACGGGCAAAGTAATAGATGTGCCCAGAATCACAGGATGTTGAGTGCGAGACTCGAACCTGGTTCCCCAGTTCCACAGCCGGCAGATCTGACAGTAATGCCACACCCTGGACAGAGGGAGACAGGCAGGCAGAATCACATGAAAGCTCGGCTCCTAATGGGCACAAGGTTCCAACAGGACCTCGAGCTGAGCCAGAGCCAGGATTCAGGCTCGAGCCTGGTTCAAGCTTTCAGTGGCTCGCCCACCTCTAGCAATCCGACAGTGCCCCAAGGCATGATCTGACGTGTCAGTGTGTAAGCTGTTTATTTGGGTGTGGGCTTGTTTTATTCTTTGTTGCACTGGTTTTCTGTTGCTTTCCCTGCTATTGTAACAAACAGGGCCTGCTGCAAGCTCAAACTTTCCATTCTTCTACACCTTGCAACACACTTACACAGTGTGGGTCAGATATATCACCATTTGATGCAAAGCATCGCAGCAAGACAACTCTCTGCGCTGCGTCAGATGGAGAGGGCAGGAATGAGCCATATCTATCAAGGCAAGGCAAGGGTATGTGCATTGGAGGCAGGACTGTTTTTGTGCAGGAAGGGATACTTTGTGCACAGAACAGTTCTTAGAGGTTGCTGGGAGGTGAAGTAGTGTGCTCCCACATCAGTTTCCTAGTTCTTAGAGGTGTTGTCCTCTTTAGAGGGAGGAACAAGGACAAATGAAGATATTTCTCCTTGTTGCACTCTATCGGGAAGGCGTTCAATTTTGACGCATTCTCAGGTAGACCAGTCTTGGTAAATCTAGTAATGGTCCACAATCCATGGTGGGACGCATGAGAACGCCCACGTGGAACGCTTTCCCCGGGCAGAGTGAGGCAAGGCAGTGAATTGCGCAGTCTTGCGTTACTCCAAATTTACCAAGCAACACAGGGGCATGCAAAGTGGCCTTGTGCTGTGTGGAAAATCTGATTTAAGGATTGTGTTGCTATTACAACACCACACGTGATGCAAGTGCAGCACAATCCAATGCTAAATCTGGGCCTGGGTCTTTACTATTCAATTTTCAAACATGGTTTGATTGGTTTTTTTTGGGGGGGGGGGTGTTCTGTATCAAATTGATGAGTGGGGGCCTCTATAAAGTGGCGCTGAGGCCTACTGTCTGTTCCAGTCCAACCCTGGGTTGATGAGCAGAGTGTTAGAAGATGTGCTCAGTCAGTGACTTTTCACACCAACCTTCCCGCTCCTATTGCCCGCCCCCTTGCTGCTGGGGAGGGACAGAGAGGCATGCAGGGCATGAGTTGGGGGGGGGACACGGGTGGACGGCATCCACCCACTTATTTCACAGGGTGGACGCCGTCCACCCTGCCAAGATGTTGGGCGCCACTGAATAATGTGCTGAACTCGCCCCGGTGTAATTTCCAAACAGTGGCACTTTCAGCAGCACCTGCACCTTGTCTGCTTACGATTGCAACAACGTGCAGGTGGAAACGGGACAGGGCTTTCTTATGTCTGACTCCTGCTGGGCCCATAACAAAGGCCAAGTCTGAGGGGTCATCAGGCCCCTTTTTGTTTGAGCCTCCTGGCTGGCAGCAGTCAGGAGCCTCACACCTAGAAGCAAATGCAGCAGAAGGGAAACAAAGGCTCACACCTTGTTAGCACTTCACACATACTTAGGAGAATCAGCTTTTCACTTTGTTCCGTTCCCTGTTTAGGGGATATGCATGCACCGTAAGAATGTCAGATGTGTTGGTCTTACCCAGCATTTGCACAAAAGAAATAGCATTTATATAGTGCTTACTACACCTGAGGAGGCGTTGTAATAATTTAAATATCACTATTTTTTCTTTTAAAGCACTACGGCTAGAGGAAGCTTTACGCTGACAAAAGGCAACATTGTTTTATGTGTAGCGTACAAAAGTGTGAATCTTCTGCCTAAATCAGGAGGGTTTGCAAGTATACTCGAAATGTGCTCAAATGTACTCATGATACACATATTAAACATATATGTGAGGGCTTAAGATCTGATGTCACTTCTTGTGATGTCACTTCCTGTGATGTCACGCGCCTCACGCGCCACGATGTCACAAGGTGTGATGTCATGCGCCGTGATGTCACTTGCATACTGATTAACTAGGTTTGTCCCCCCACTTCTTTTTGTAGGACTCGTGCCCTGGAGGCATATATGACTGCTCATCTGTGTTGCTAGAGGTCAGTCAGCTCTCGGCCTCACCCCGCTTGTGGGACACCGCTGCACCACAGAGGGATGCCAACCCACAATAAACAGGTGGCGGCCCCTGGGAGTGCCGGGGGTGGGGGTGGGGTGGATGTGAGTGTGGAGTACTGAGGGGCGGAGGCTGGTGATGGCAGCTCTGGGTTGATGTATTGCTGGCAAGAAGGGTCGATCTGTGCATGCAAATAAATCTCTCAAGCTTCTCGCCAGAGATGTTGGACTTTTTCCAAAACGAAAGGCTGTGCAGTATGTTAAGGGAGCGGCTCAGGAGCCGTCGAGTAACAGAGACGCGTTTCAGTGCCAGAAAGAAAGTGCTGAGGCAGGAACCCTCTCATCTGCCTCCCGCCGCCAATCTTTAACCTGCCCTTTCAGTGCCTCCTTGAGGCTTGCTCTTAAATACATCCAACGGTATCTGTCTGAAGAGGCAACAGAGGTAAATCCGGTATTTGTAAAGCGTGAACTACTCACCCTTACGGGTCTCAAGGTGCTGGGGGCCGTCGTGGAAATTAAGTGAGCTAGTGCCCAGAGTCACATGGTGCTGAGCTGAGCTGCCGCGGGGATCGAACCGTAAACGTTGTGCTCCACAGGCAGCTGCCCTGGCCGAAGCACCACACCTCTCCACTGGTAGAGTGGCCTTTTGAGATGTAAGAATCATCCACGTCCATGAAAGACTTGGAAGGCTGGGACTAAGCATGAGCGTAAAATCCGTTCCGCTTGCGGATTTTGCGGATTTTCGGCAAATTCGCAATCCGCGAACTCTCGCGAACTTGCCAAAAATTCGTAAAATCCGTGCGAAGCGGATTTTTTGCTTGGTCGCACTTGCCAACTAGAATACTATACAATTTCGCGGGAGTAAACACTTGCGAACACGTAGATGCGGCGGGCAGCGACAATCTCGCAATTGCGAGATTGCAAAATTTGCAATTTCGCACACGAAATCCACCAGCAGGCAGCATAAACCTTGAAAATTATGATTTTTATCAGAATAACTCCTCAGGTTGACATTTGCCTGCACTTTTTCTTTGCAAGGAGTCCATTTTGGGGGGGGGGGGTGGGAGGAAGGAAGTGCCCCACAGTCTCCAACTTCCTGTTCCTGTCCAGCAGGCTCCTCCCAGTGCTTTCTTCATGTGCTGGTCACTTTGATTTGGATCTTGACCTGGAAGGATTACTTTTTGTGGATGCTGCTGGATATTTGGATTTTGGCAAAACTGAAAGCACTCAGCAGGTGCAAAAGTTCAATCTTATCATTAGTAACCATTCCTTGTAGTGCCTGGAAGGATTACTTTTTGTGGATGCTGCTGGATATTTGGATTTTTGCAAAACTGAAAGCACTCAGCAGGTGCAAAAGTTCAATCTTATCATTAGTAACCATTGCCTGTAGTGCTTCCTGAGGGGCCCCTTCAGAGTTCAGTTGCCTATTTGCAACTATTCTATGACCCTGCTCTGACCATCACAGCAGGCTCATAGAATAGCTACAAGTAGGCCACAAAGGTCCTGTGAAAAAAAATTGCACTGCAACAGAAAGCAAATTACAGATAAGGAAGCAGGTGCCAGCCAGACTGGAAGTTTAAATTCAGTGACACATTAATCAACCCCAAATTAATTCATGTCAGTTGAAGCAGGGCAGGTGTGCTTGCTTTTTTTCACCCCCATAATCTACAGTGATAAACCAACCAGAGGGTGGCAGTGATGTACCAGAGGTTGGCATGGGTGTACCAGAGGGTGGCAGTGGTGAAACAGAGGGTGCTGTGAACCTGTGATGATGAACCAGACGTAGAAACAACATAGTCGCGGCCGTTGCGAGCCGACAAGTAAGTTCGCAATTGCGAACTGGTACACAACCCTCGCGAACTGGCAGAAACCCTTGCGAACACAAAAAAAATCCGCAAATTCGCGAGAGTTCGCGGATTTTGCGGATTGCGAATCCGTAAATACGCAAGTTCGCGGATTGCCAATTCGCAAAATCCGCCCATGCTTAGCCCTGCGACTGACTTCGGTCCATAGATATGTGATTGAATCTCCCCCAGCCCTACTGGCTTTTCAGCCTCACCTGCTAGAGGGATACACCTGAGTGAACTACAGGGGTTCAGTTTTGGGAAACCCTGTCTCCTAAAGTTTCATTTGATAATTCAGGTGCCACTGCCGAACTATTACAACATTCAGAGTCAAAGAAGGAACTGTAAACAGATGGCGGTGACCAGTCCCCTTGGCACATCTTTCAGTCAAGGTGCCCACATCGGATGTAGGCGAGGAGGTGTTGGTGACTTTACAGAACAACCCAACACTCTCAGACCACCCACACTCACATGGGTGGGACGATAGGTGAACTCCCTACAACGTCAGCTATATGACCCACTGGCCACACACGGGGTCAGAGAAAGGCTGCATGGCAGTGACCCCTACCCTAATGGGGAGCACGTCCCGCGTGCGTATGACCCACATTCAATTCAATTCAAATTCAATTCAAAGGTTCTTATATAGCGCCTTATCACCGCAAGGTCTCAAAGCGCTTTGCTTTGGGAACCCGTCCTGGCTTTTTCCCTGTGAAATAACCCCTACTGGGCATCCCCAAGGTGAAAGCCAGGCATCCCGCCGCGGGGGGCCGTAGTGGAGATTAAGCAAGCTATTGCCCAGAGTTGCAGAGTGTGAACCCGTGATTCGAGTAGGCACCGAAGCGAGAATTATTGTGTCTGTGGACATTTTTGGGCTCAAGACCCTGCCGCGTCGGGAATTGAACCCTGATCCCTGGTCTGACCTCTGCTTCAGGGTCTGCCTCCTCTAACCAGTGAGCCACACTTCTCCACACATGAGCCAGACAGGACAACTACAACCTCACTCACAACCACTAAAATTTCATTCACCCCCACGGGCTCTGAGGGAGAATCTGAGAGCCACTACCCTTCATTCAGAGCACCTAAATCATGCAAACTGGGGCCAGCCAGAAGGATGCAGGGCAAGAAAAGTATTGTCAAGACTGATTTGCATATAGCTGTGTCTGAACTGGGGTGCGAAGTGAGCTAATGAACGGTGGTGGATTCAACCCAGATCTGTAACTGGGGGTGAGTGTCTGAAAAGTTTCAGTGCTCCGTCCATCATCTCCTTGTGTTTGCTACACTTTAATCTATGCCATTGCATTCTATGCTGCTGCACTGTATGCTGTCAAATTCTGTACTGCTGCACTCTATGCCACTGCACTCTGCGCTACTATACAACACTCAACAACAAATGCACTCTAGACCAGTCCATCCTTCTCTACGCCACTCCACTGTATGCCACGCTAGATAACTCTATGCCACTCCAATGCAAGGCATTTTATGCCACTGCACTTTACGACACTCTACTCAACTCTTTGCCTTTCAACTTTATGACACTTCACGCCACTCTCAGCAGCCACATTGGTCTACAACATGGCCAAAACACATTGGTAAGTCCAGTAGCTCTTGCATAGGCAAGACTTATTGGCTTTGCCAATGCTTGTTTAATATAGTGTATTGATTATTAACAGTGCATGCTACACATTTTACATCTTGAATGTGTGTGTGGTAATATGACATTAGTACATGATGTTGTTTTTACATTCCACAAATTACATGTTTTTCACTGCTCTTTTTAGGTCGAGCTGACGTTAGCATTCATGCGAAGCATGAATGCTGTCAGCTCGACAACTAATGTGATCCGTTTTTAGGAGAGTGGACACCAAAGTGTTACGAGCGTTTTCAGTGCCGGATTTCACCTCGGGAGCGCGCAGCATTGTCTGCAGTGGCAGTGTCAGTTTCGCTTTTTTATTACTTTCGTTTTTCCCGAGGCTGGCTGAGGCTGGCTTGGAATGAACAGGCTTGCCCCCGCGCATGCGCAGAGTAACTCACAGCCCTTGCTTTTACAGACGCAGGCAGGCAGCCCCCACCCCTCTGCATGCACGCACGCACGCACACACAGGCGAGCGCATGCACACGCAGGCACACACATACAGGCACACAGACACTCGCTCACACACACACACCCCCCTCCCCCACAGTCACACGCACGCACACATACATACAAAGCCCGCCCGCCCGCACATGCTTTCCCCGCGCCCCCCGCCTCCCCCTTCCCCGCGCCCCCCGCCTCCCCCTTCCCCGCGCCCCCCGCCTCCCCCTTCCCCGCTCAGCAACGCACTCACCGGCTTCCTTCGTGCGGCGGCTCTCCTCAGCTGCAGGGCCCGGCAGCAGGACTCTTCTTCCCTCCTTCTGCACCGGGGCGCAGGGTAGGCTCCTGCCTGCTCCGGTGCTCCAAACACGGCGGCTCCGTCCAATCGCGGCTCTTCCGTGGGAGGCGGGGTAGGCTCCCGCCCTCCTACTTCCTGTTTCCTGTTGACGCGCCGGCCTGCCTGACTTCCTGGTCGCAGGCCGGCAGAGTGACGGCAGTGATTTGCGGTATGTATTTAGTTAGTTATTTATGCATTTTTATATAGCGCGGACTTTACCCGAAGGCGGTATTTATTTATTTATTTTTTTGGGACGCTACCTTTTTATTTAGTTTTAAACATTGATGGCTGAATTTTATGGCACTGTACTTCTGAAGTCCCCTCGAGTTTGGTTACAATACTTTCTATCCAAGCCGATAGCGTAAGGCGTTTGGATATGTACTGATCCTGGACCCCATATCTGAACCGAGTCATCACATAATTCATAAACAGATCGAGCACTCGAAATCAAGACACGGCCCTTTTTTACACCCTTTTTAGTTGAAGTCATTTACTTTGTCCATTACCTCATAAACCGGCTTTAATAATGTTACCGCTCTTTAGGGGCTAACATGCAGAAACCCTGCAGCCTTTCGGGGGGATCCTATTCAGCCCAAGCTCATTACATATCTGCGAGGCATGCTTTATACTCAAGAGCCTCGGGGCCTCTTCGCATTCTGCAGGGGGGGCATCATTTTGCGCTCCGCCACAGCAGGCTGCCTCTCTGTGCCCGTTCTGCATTGGCGAAGGCTTGTACCCCAGCTCTCAGGCAATTCACGGGTGCTCGGACAACGGCTTTTTAACTAATTTAAATGATAAGGTTTGCGGCTATCACTTGTTTGTTTAATATTACGGGCATGTGGGTTGTGTGATGCTGCATAAACAGATGCGTTTGGAGTTTATTTACCGATCCGCTATGGAGGGGCTTTTCTTTAATCTGTTGGTGGCTGTTTTTTTTTTTAAATTTATATTGCGTCTTCATGTACACATGATGTTTGACTTTTTTGAGCAATTCGTTACGTTGGGCTTTTGTATAATTTGATACTAGCTGTTATTTTATTTATATTGCGTCTCCCGATGCTGTGTTTGCCTGCCCCGCCAGCTCTCCAAGGTTGCTATTTGTTTCTTTCCCATCTGCGTACATCACTTGCGGGATACAGGTAAATCTGCATTCTAGAGTTGCCTTTATTGTTTTGAGGCCGGGCGCAGGGGCTGCTCCGATGTTATCAAGGCTGCTATCCCACTGCTAAGGCGGTGCTGCACTCACTGCCTTGTTTATATTTGTTTTAGTTCCGTGATGCTCCGATCTTTGCCCCTTCCGAGTGGAGCTTCCGAGTGGAGCTTCCGAGTGGAGCTTCCGAGTGGAGCTTCCGAGTGGAGCTTCCGAGTGGAGCTTCAGAGTGGAGCTTCAGAGTGGAGCTTCCGAGTGGAGCTTCAGAGTGCAGAGTGGAGCTTCAGAGTGGAGCTTCAGAGTGGAGCTTCAGAGTGCAGAGTGGAGCTTCAGAGTGGAGCTTCAGAGTGGAGCTTCAGAGTGGAGCTTCAGAGTGGAGCTTCAGAGTGGAGCTTCAGAGTGGAGCTTCAGAGTGCAGAGTGAAGCTTCAGAGTGGAGCTTCAGAGTGGAGCTTCAGAGTGGAGCTTCAGAGTGGAGCTGCAGAGTGGAGCTTCAGAGTGGAGCTGCAGAGTGGAGCTTCAGAGTGGAGCTTCAGAGTGCAGAGTGGAGCTTCAGAGTGCAGAGTGGAGCTTCAGAGTGCAGAGTGGAGCTTCAGAGTGCAGAGTGGAGCTTCAGAGTGGAGCTTCAGAGTGCAGAGTGGAGCTTCAGAGTGGAGCTGCAGAGTGGAGCTTCAGAGTGGAGCTGCAGAGTGGAGCTTCAGAGTGGAGCTTCAGAGTGCAGAGTGGAGCTTCAGAGTGCAGAGTGGAGCTTCAGAGTGCAGAGTGGAGCTTCAGAGTGCAGAGTGGAGCTTCAGAGTGGAGCTTCAGAGTGGAGCTTCAGAGTGGAGCTTCAGAGTGGAGCTTCAGAGTGGAGCTTCAGAGTGCAGAGTGGAGCTTCAGAGTGGAGCTTCAGAGTGGAGCTTCAGAGTGGAGCTTCAGAGTGGAGCTTCAGAGTGGAGCTTCAGAGTGCAGAGTGGAGCTTCAGAGTGGAGCTTCAGAGTGGAGCTTCAGAGTGGAGCTTCAGAGTGGAGCTTCAGAGTGCAGAGTGGAGCTTCAGAGTGGAGCTTCAGAGTGGAGCTTCAGAGTGCAGAGTGGAGCTTCAGAGTGGAGCTTCAGAGTGCAGAGTGGAGCTTCAGAGTGGAGCTTCAGAGTGGAGCTTCAGAGTGCAGAGTGGAGCTTCAGAGTGAAGCTTCAGAGTGGAGCTTCAGAGTGCAGAGTGGAGCTTCAGAGTGGAGCTTCAGAGTGGAGCTTCAGAGTGCAGAGTGGAGCTTCAGAGTGGAGCTTCAGAGTGGAGCTTCAGAGTGGAGCTTCAGAGTGCAGAGTGGAGCTTCAGAGTGGAGCTTCAGAGTGCAGAGTGGAGCTTCAGAGTGGAGCTTCAGAGTGCAGAGTGGAGCTTCAGAGTGGAGCTTCAGAGTGGAGCTTCAGAGTGCAGAGTGGACCTTCAGAGTGGAGCTTCAGAGTGCAGAGTGGAGCTTCAGAGTGGAGCTTCAGAGTGGAGCTTCAGAGTGGAGCTTCAGAGTGCAGAGTGGAGCTTCAGAGTGCAGAGTGGAGCTTCAGAGTGCAGATTCAGAGTGCAGATTCAGAGTGCAGATTCAGAGTGGAGCTTCAGAGTGCAGAGTGGAGCTTCAGAGTGGAGCTTCAGAGTGCAGAGTGGAGCTTCAGAGTGGAGCTTCAGAGTGGAGCTTCAGAGTGGAGCTTCAGAGTGGAGCTTCAGAGTGGAGCTTCAGAGCGGAGCTTCAGAGTGGAGCTTCAGAGTGCAGAGTGGAGCTTCAGAGTGGAGCTTCAGAGTGCAGAGTGGAGCTTCAGAGTGGAGCTTCAGAGTGCAGAGTGGAGCTTCAGAGTGGAGCTTCAGAGTGCAGAGTGGAGCTTCAGAGTGGAGCTTCAGAGTGCAGAGTGGAGCTTCAGAGTGGAGCTTCAGAGCGGAGCTTCAGAGCGGAGCTTCAGAGCGGAGCTTCAGAGTGGAGCTTCAGAGTGCAGAGTGGAGCTTCAGAGTGCAGAGTGGAGCTTCAGAGTGGAGCTTCAGAGTGCAGAGTGGAGCTTCAGAGTGGAGCTTCAGAGTGCAGAGTGGAGCTTCAGAGTGGAGCTTCAGAGTGCAGAGTGGAGCTTCAGAGTGCAGATTCAGAGTGGAGCTTCAGAGTGCAGAGTGGAGCTTCAGAGTGCAGATTCAGAGTGGAGCTTCAGAGTGCAGAGTGGAGCTTCAGAGTGGAGCTTCAGAGTGCAGAGTGGAGCTTCAGAGTGGAGCTTCAGAGTGGAGCTTCAGAGTGGAGCTTCAGAGCGGAGCTTCAGAGCGGAGCTTCAGAGCGGAGCTTCAGAGTGGAGCTTCAGAGTGCAGAGTGGAGCTTCAGAGTGGAGCTTCAGAGTGGAGCTTCAGAGTGGAGCTTCAGAGTGGAGCTTCAGAGTGGAGCTTCAGAGCGGAGCTTCAGAGTGGAGCTTCAGAGTGCAGAGTGGAGCTTCAGAGTGGAGCTTCAGAGTGGAGCTTCAGAGTGGAGCTTCAGAGTGGAGCTTCAGAGTGGAGCTTCAGAGCGGAGCTTCAGAGCGGAGCTTCAGAGCGGAGCTTCAGAGTGGAGCTTCAGAGTGCAGAGTGGAGCTTCAGAGTGCAGCTTCAGAGTGGAGCTTCAGAGTGGAGCTTCAGAGTGGAGCTTCAGAGTGGAGCTTCAGAGTGGAGCTTCAGAGTGGAGCTTCAGAGCGGAGCTTCAGAGTGGAGCTTCAGAGTGCAGAGTGGAGCTTCAGAGTGGAGCTTCAGAGTGGAGCTTCAGAGTGGAGCTTCAGAGTGGAGCTTCAGAGTGGAGCTTCAGAGTGGAGCTTCAGAGCGGAGCTTCAGAGTGCAGAGTGGAGCTTCAGAGTGGAGCTTCAGAGTGGAGCTTCAGAGTGGAGCTTCAGAGTGGAGCTTCAGAGTGGAGCTTCAGAGTGGAGCTTCGGAGTGGAGCTTCAGAGTGGAGCTTCAGAGTGGAGTGGAGCTTCAGAGTGGAGCTTCAGAGTGCAGAGTGGAGCTTCAGAGTGGAGCTTCAGAGTGCAGAGTGGAGCTTCAGAGTGGAGCTTCAGAGTGCAGAGTGGAGCTTCAGAGTGGAGCTTCAGAGTGGAGCTTCAGAGTGGAGCTTCAGAGTGGAGCTTCAGAGTGGAGCTTCAGAGTGCAGAGTGCAGATTCAGAGTGCAGATTCGGAGTGCAGATTCGGAGTGGAGCTTCAGAGTGGAGTGGAGCTTCAGAGTGGAGCTTCAGAGTGGAGCTTCAGAGTGGAGAGTGGAGATTCAGAGTGGAGATTCAGAGTGGAGAGTGGAGCTTCAGAGTAGAGATTCAGAGTGGAGAGTGGAGCTTCAGAGTGGAGATTCAGAGTGGAGAGTGGAGCTTCAGAGTTGAGATTCAGAGTGCAGAGTGGAGCTTCAGAGTGCAGAGTGGAGCTTCAGAGTGCAGAGTGGAGATTCAGAGTGGAGCTTCAGAGTGCAGAGTGGAGATTCAGAGTGGAGCTTCAGAGTGCAGAGTGGAGATTCAGAGTGGAGCTTCAGAGTGCAGAGTGGAGATTCAGAGTGGAGCTTCAGAGTGCAGAGTGGAGCTTCAGAGTGCAGAGTGGAGATTCAGAGTGCAGAGTGGAGATTCAGAGTGCAAATTCAGAGTGCAGAGTGCAGATTCAGAGTGGAGCTTCAGAGTTCAGATTCAGAGTGGAGCTTCAGAGTGCAGAGTGGAGCTTCAGAGTGCAGATTCAGAGTGGAGCTTCAGAGTTCAGATTCAGAGTGGAGCTTCAGAGTGGAGCTTCAGAGTGGAGCTTCAGAGTGGAGCTTCAGAGTGGAGCTTCAGAGTGCAGAGTGGAGCTTCAGAGTGCAGAGTGGAGCTTCAGAGTGCAGAGTGGAGCTTCAGAGTGCAGAGTGGAGCTTCAGAATGCAGAGTGGAGCTTCAGAGTGTCAAGAGCAATGCCAATAGCTCTAACTTTAACAAAGGCAAAACCATTGCATTGTAAATGCTTGTTATTTTACCGAATCACATGCTCATGCTGCTGCCTGGTTTGTCTACATGCACACAGGCAGAATCACTCGGTACAAAATGGCTCCTGTTCACTCGTCAGTACGGTCTTGCGCCGCCCCACCTTCCCCCTGCCAAATACATTCATTCCAAATACTGCTTATTTTCATATCAGACTGACTTCTCACATCTGGGATAGCAGGGGCACCTTCCACAGTGATTAGTGCTTCACAAAAAATAATTCTCGGCTAGCGCTCAGAAGCCTTGAAGCTTTGATTGAATGACACTGCAGTTTGATGCCCCGCTCGTTTTTTGATGCTATGCGTTCCAGACACTGATTTTATTAAGACTCACTTGGAGCTCTAAACTGTCACTTGATCTTTCTTTGGGTCATTTCGTTTGCCCGGAAGGACTAACATATCTGTGAAACCCTCTTCTTTTATAGTTTGAGCATCGTCTTCGTTTAGCAGGATAACATTATACATTTGAAAATACAAATATCCGGGAAGAGCAGAGAGCAAATCTCCGCGATGTTGGGCATTCTCCTATCATAAAGGAAGCGTGTTGGTGGGACCTGTGGCATCTAACGCATCATTTAACCCTATATGCGTGGGCACCTACCACAATAATGTATAGGATGAGTTTGTTCCGTTCCCGTTTTTAATTTGATGTAAAACTCAAATCACTGCACACTCTCTACTACACACTCTCTACTACACACTCTCTACTACAGTCACTACTCTCTACTACACACTCCCTACTACAGTCACTACTCTCTACTACACATTCTGCTACACACTCTCTACTACAGTCACTACTCTCTGCTACGCACTCTACTCTCTACTACACTCTACTACACACTCTCTACTACACACTCTACTACACACTCTCTACTACAGTCACTACTCTCTGCTACGCACTCTACTCTCTACTACACACTCTACTACACACTCTCTACTACACACTCTACTACACACTCTCTACTACAGTCGCTACTCTCTACTACACACTGTACTACACACTCTACTACAGTCACTACTCTCTACTACACACTACTACCCACTCTCTACTACAGTCACTACTCTCTACTACACACTCACTACACACTCACTACTACAGCCACTACTCTCTTCGACACACTCTATACTAGACACTCTCTACTACACACTATCTACTACAGTCACAACTCTCTACTACACACTGTACTACACACTCTACTACAGTCACTACTCTCTACTACACACTACTACACACTCTCTACTACAGTCACTACTCTCTACTACACACTCTACTACACACTCACTACACACTCACTACTACAGCCACTACTCTCTTCGACACACTCTATACTAGACACTCTCTACTACACACTATCTACTACAGTCACTACTTACTACACTCCCTACTACACACTCTACTACACACTCTACTACACACTCTACTACACACTCTACTACACACTCACCACTCTACTACACACTCACCACTCTACTACACACTCACTAGTCTCTACTGCTCACTCTCTACTACACACTCTCTACTACACACTCTCTACTACACACTCTCTACTACACACTCTCTACTACACACTCACTAGTCTCTACTACACACTCACTACTCTCTACTACACACTCACTACTCTCTACTACACACTCTACTACTCACTTACTACTCTCTACTCACTCTCTACTACTCACTACTACTCTCTCTACTACTCACTATTACTCTCTACTACTCTCTCTACTACTCACTCTCTACTACTCACTCTCTACTGCTCATGACAATGCCATTTATTTATCTGTTTCCAAAACCAACACATAAATAAAACATTTGTCATTTACAATGCCAAAAGCGCTAACCTTTGCAAAGGCGAGACCGTTGCATTGTAAATGCTTGTTGACTACATGAAAGCAATAAAGTCAGAGATTCGGAGACAGCAAATACACGAGCATTTATGGTTTAAATGAACAGCAGTTATGAGCTAGAAACGGGCCCGTCTGGGTGTTTTAGGACACAGCAGTGTCCCCTGCTCTCTGATGGGGAGGTTCAAACCACAGCTGACTGGCAGGGTTATTATAATACACTTAAGCATCGTTTGCTCCGATCCAGAATGTTCGAGAATGTTCATTACTCCTGGCCAAACAGCATTTCACATGTATGGGGGAGGGATCTCCATGCACTGATGAAAAACACATTTTCAGAACTTTTGATGCGGCTTGGCCGTCTCCAGATGGCACCCCCAGCACCAGCCATGGTTCTAATGCTGTACAGTAAGCAACGAGTGTGGAAGCCGGCACAGTGGGTGCATTATAGGAAAATGAAATGTTGCACCTTTAGCTGATGAAACCGGGGTTCTCGAAAGCTTGGAGCGCTGCGCAAGATTCGGCTTCTCTTTTTGGTGGAGACCATGCCAAGCTCCATGGTGTAAGCTTGTTGGCTATTTAAACACCGAATTTGTGAAAAAAGCAGAATTTGACAGGAATAACTTTCACTTGTGGATTTTTTTCCAGCATCAGTAGTTGAACGCTTTCGAGGCCCACCTGAAAGCAGCTGCTGATAAACTTGTTGCTCATTAGGTTGAGAGACACAGACCTCTACTCCCACATCTGCCTATAGGTTACCTCCGCCCAGGTTGTGTTACTGTTGGGGCCAAGCCACATCCCGTGGCCTTCTGTGGCACTTCTGGTGCTCTACCATGCCTGCCACCTCACAGGGTGCCACTGTGTGCCACAGAGTTTCACGCCCAATCACATGACCACATGGTGAATAGCCACGATCACATGGTGAGGTGGAACTCTTACACACATGAGAGAGCGCAATTTAAGAAAAAATGTAGAAGTGCACCATATTTACAAGCACGTTGCATCCGCCCAGTAGAAATTATATAAGAGTGTGAAATATATAGAGTGGCAATATATAGGAGTGTTTAATTAGAATAATAATACATATACTAGAGTGAAAAGTTAATATAGAATTGTGTAGTGATGTTAGAATGATGTTGAAATCCCATGTTATGTGGCTGTTGTAAGGGAAAATGTAATTCTGCTAAACGTAGAAATGTGTAGGCCACATGGCAGTTCACAGAGAATACAAGTAGCTGATGCATTTCCACACGATATGGATCTTAATGTTATTGTAGTTCAATGTGTTATAGATTTTAGAACTGAAGTAAATGTTTTATATAAGTGTTACACTTAAACATTATGTGTTATAGTTAAGAATACTGTTTAAATGGAAGAAAGTGAAATGTTTGCAGAGTGCAGAGGCCTGTTTCATGTAATTCTAGTAGGCCTGAATAGATAAAGTCATTTCGTTTGATCTGCATGTGCTCGTTAGAGAAAGGTCAGGTTAGGCACAAGACACAGAGCCTGTTACATGGTTTACGACTTAGGAGATATGGTGGAGGCCGGATGGGGGCCCACAGAGAAAGTGTCTGTTTGCAGGTGCGAGGGGGTTTAATCAGGAAAGTGATGAATGGGCTTTTGTTCAGAGAAGCCTGGCACAGACCTGTAGGAGTCTTCAGGAATTTCCTGGGGGGTACCGTCCAGCAGGAGAAGAGCCTGGGAAGCAAGGTCAACGCTAACGATGGACCCAGAGGAGTACCAGCATGGAAATTGCCGCCAGAACCAACACCACGTGAGGGGCGTCTCTAAGGGCGTTTCTATTTGAAATGTGATTTTGTATTAGGGACAGCACCCCAGGGTGGAGTTAGAGCAGATGGTCTGAGGAGCCTAAGAGAGAGGATGGGTAGGCAGATAGGTTAACTGCAAGAGATCGATTCGACTCAGAAGACTAAGGGAAGTGTGTGATCTTCTTTGGAAGTCACCACGGCTGACACTTTTTTTTTAGGTAAAGATCTTGTTAAGTAGGGATGTCACTTAGTCTAGTGTAGGGACAGTTTAACCTGAACTTTTCCTTTCTGTAAATGACTTCCAAGCTACATCTTGTGTCTATTTTGGCAACTTTAATGCTTTTTGAATTTGTTTTAGTGATATCATTCTGCCGACTAAAAGCATTTAGAGAATTCTTGTTTGCATTGATTCCCGTATATCTTTTGAACCTTATTCTGAGATGTTTGTATCTCCAGATAACTTTGGCTTTATAATAAACTTTTAAAAACGTATTTGTAGTAAGTGGTTATTTAGAGTGGAGTAAGTCCTTATTTGATTGACCTAGTAGTGGATTGCCTTTTACTCAATGACAGGTACCAACGATTTAGTCGACCTGAATTGGGATCTGGAATAATAACTATAGACCAGAAATCCCGCGTTAACACACATGGGGCCTCATTTATGAGACCTTGCGTTATTTTTGCGCTTCTGATGGGTCACTTTTCGTGACGCATCGGCGGCATAAAACATGCCTCCTGTTGCGCACTACTTACAAAGTGACGCATCTAAGCAGATGCGTCACTTTCTAAACCCCTGCGCTACATTATACCTGCGTCAGGTATAATGTATGCAGGGGAGGCGTTCCCCCGCAAAAAGCCTCGTAGAAGTGACGCAGTGAAATCTATGAGATTTCACTGCGTCACTTCTAGGACGACATTGTGTCAATATCTTGCGCCTGACTCACAGCAGACGTAAGACTGCCGCAGGCCCTTTCACATGGGGCTTGCCTCATGTGAAAAGACACATTGCTGGGGTTGCGTCACTTTTGTGACACACTCCAGCAATGCGTCACTTTTGCGCTTACAGATACGTCAGAAATACTGACGTATCGGTAACTCCTTGTGACATGATGCGTCATACAGTAAATATGACGCATCCAGTATGTCGCAAGGAGTGTGCACTGAGAAGTGACGCATCGCTGATTTTCACGCAGCGATGCGTCATTTCTCATAAATGAGCCCATGGGGTATGCCGCAGTGATTGGCTGGTGTTACAGTCTCCTAATCTGGAATCCCAACTTGACTGCCCTCACATTGATGTCAGTGCTGCCACTTTTTACGAATTGCTGGTCTCCATAAGCCACCAGGGCGAATTTGTTTGGGGGATTTTTGTTGCACCCCACAAAGGAAAAAGTCTGACCATGAACAGCACTATTAAAGGTTATCCTTCTATGTAAGGGTGACAGGAAGATGTGTGCAGCGTTATATTCTCAGATGTAATGTCAGTAATCTATATATATGTCCATATAAATGTTCAGAATTCTGAGAAAAATGCCCTCTCCAAATTGATTTCCGAATGAAGGGTTCGCTGGCGGTCATTTATGAAGGCATTCATGGAACCGGCCGTCACTGCGGTTCCTGTCAATTGATTTTACTCTGTGCTACAAAGCTGCGTCAGAAGGACGCAGCCCTGTAGCAAACAGTATTCTTTTTTCTCCTTTTCAATAAGAAAATCCCAAAACTGGATTTTGTTTTTGAAAAGAAAAAATATAATGCTCTCCTCACCCTGGGAGTCCTCTCCTTGGTGGGGGGAGCAATATAATGATTTTACTGGTTCTTACCACCCGGTTTACCTGACTGACTGATTTTTCTTATAGAGCGGACGAATGCTGAGGCGTCTTGGTGCTGGGTGAGAGGATGCCAAGGCCCACGCTGATTAGTCTGCGAGCTTAGGGAAAAGCCATGTCTTTATTTGTTTTCTAAAGAGAATTCTGTTAGGCTGTAGTCTAATCGATGCGGGAAGGGAGTTCCATAGTTTGGCCGCATGGTAAGAGAAGCCCTTTCCTCCCCACCTGGCTCTTTTTTTCTTGGGGACCAGGATCAGTCCTGTGTTTGCTGACCAAAGACAGCGTTGACGCGAGTACCGTGGGAATAGCTGCCGCGCATCCACAGCTCCCCCCATACAAAGCCTTGTGTACGAGACAGAGGGTCTTGAAATTCACTCGCTGACGAACTGGGAGCCAATGGAGCAGTTTAATACTGGCAGAGGTAGGATGATGTTTAGGGAGATCAAGTATCACCCGAGCTGCCGCTTTCTGTAGCCACTGCAGTTTGGCAATCTGGCTTTTATCTGCTCCCAGGTATAAGGCGTTGCCATAGTTGATTCTAGAGAGAACCAACGCCCCAATAACCGTTTTCCTAAGAGTTGCTGGAATGTACAGCAGGATTCTGGGCAGGGTTTTTAGCGTGAAGAAGTTGTCAAACATAAAACCAAGGTTCCTGGCCTTGGTTACGGGAACAGGACAATTCCCAGCCTCAGTAGGCCACCATAATTGGCTCCATACCAAAGGCTTCTGCCCAAACTCAATAACCTCAGTCTTTTCCGTATTGAGTTTCAGAAAATTTGAGTTCATCCATGCCATGACATTGTTTAGACAGTTGAGAAACCTGACAGCAGTTGTGTCTACACTTTGAGTTACCGATACCACTATCTGGGTATCGTCTGCATACGATACAAGCATTAGACCATGATCTTTTATTAGTCTTGCCAGAGGAGTAACATATATATTAAACAGTGTTGGGAAAACGCGCACCCCTGTGGTACACCACAAATGAGACAGAAATCTGCTGACTTAAGGCCACCCCGATATATCATTCGTTCTCTAGAGGCCAAAAAAGATGTTAATTGTGGTATTGTGGTATACTTCTATAGCGCAGCCTGTCACCACCAAGGGCATCCTGGCGCTTTGAACCCTGATTCAGCAACTTTCAGCAACTAGCCTGTCCTCGGGAAGAGGTAGGTTTTCAACGCCTTTCTAAAGGCTGAAAGAGCCTCAAGACTCCTAAGGGATAGTGGCAGGGAGTTCCAGAGTTTGGCCGCCGCTACTCTAAACGATCGGCCACCCATCCTCACTCTCTGGAAGCGCGGGACTACTAACAACTTGGATGACGAGGAGCGTAGTGCTCGGGATGGAAGATACCACGCGAACATTCTCCGCAGCGGGATTGGTCCCAAGCCATGAATAGCTCTAAACACAATACACGCTGCTTTATAACGAACGCGAAGGTGGACCGGCAGCCAGTGGAGTTCCTGAAGTGCTGCTGTAGATGAGCTGTAGTAGGGGCGGGAGAGGGCGAGTTTGGCCGCCAGATTTTGTACCCTTTGAAGCTTGCCCAGTAGTGTTGAAGGGGCATCCAACAGTAGTGCGTTACAGTAGTCTAGTCGACTTAAGATGGTACTCCGCACTACTTCGGATCTGGCTTGCTCAGGGAGGAGAGGTAGGACCTTGCGCAGCATACGGATGAGCATCATACACGTTGAGGTGGTCTTGTTTACGTGCAGATCCAGCTGCAGATTAGGCCCAAAGATGACCCCCAAATTACGCGCCGAGTGTGTGACTGGCACTGCCTCTGCAAAGGACGGGGGCCAAAAGTCATTTGGGAGGGCTCTGGGGACTCGGTCGCTGGAACAATGCAGCACCTCAGTTTTAGTACCATTGAACTGTAACGAGTTCAAGCGGAGCCAGTCCGCTGTGGCCTGCATACACCGATGAAAGGTCTCCAGTGGGACCGCATCCTGTCCCTCCAGTGAAAAGACCAGCTGTGTATCATCTGCATAGTTAAATGCAGTGATCCCAAATGATTTAATAAGCTGGACTAGAGGGCGGAGGTAGATATTAAAGAGTATAGGGCTGATGGCTGAGCCCTGCGGTACTCCTTGTCCCACTCTCCGCTCCTCTGAACTGAAGGGAGGGAGCGACACCCGTTGTTGACGGTTATCCAGATAGGAGATTAACCAGTCCCTCGCCTTGTCTTTGACCCCACACTCTTCCAGCCTCGCTATCAAAGTCGGATGGCTGACCGTGTCGAACGCGGCCGACATGTCGAGCAGCACCAAAAAGGCCGCCCGACCACTGTCGACTCGCGCCCGCAGGTTGTCTAATACGGTCACTAACGCGGATTCCGTCCCATGAGCTGGGCGGAAGCCAAATTGCGTCTCATCCAGCCAGGTGTTCCCTTCTAAGAAGCCGGATAGAGTGCGGGTGACCAACTTTTCCATGATTTTAACTGGAAAAGGAAGCAGGGAAATTGGCCGGTAATTGGAAAGACAGGCAGGGTCAAGCGTGGGTTTTTTTAGAAGCGGGGATACCACTGCCTTCTTCCAACAACCCGGTACAATCCCTGTTTCAAACGACTGACAGCAGATGGAGTGTAGTGGCTGAAAAAGTTCCTCCTGAAACAACCTCCAGAGTTTTGGCGGAAGAGGGTCAAGAGGCGAGCCAGATGAGATCGTAAGAGCTAGGCTGCCAAACTCCTCCACGGAAGGTAGAGGAAAACTACTCAGTTGGGGTCGACTGGCCTCGATCGCCGGAGCTCCCAAACTGGAAGCCTGATCCGAGGGGGGCAAGGAGAGGCTGCTCAGCTGGGGTCGACTGGCCTCAGACGCCGGAGCTCCCAGACTGAGTGCCCGACCCAAGGAAGGCGGGGGAGAGCTACTCAGCTGGGGTCGACTGGCCTCACTAGCCGGAGCTCCCAAACTGAGGGCCTGGTCCAAAGGGGGGAAGGAGAGGCTACTCAGATGGGGTCGACTGGCCTCCATCGCCGGAGCTCCCAAACTGAGAGCCTGGTCCGAGAAGGATAAGGAAAGGCTACTCAGCAGGGGTCGACTGGCCTCCATCGCCGGAGCTCCCAAACTAAGGGCCTGATCCCCGGGGAAGAGGGGGAGGCTACTCAGCTGGGGTCGACTGGACTCAATCGCCGGAGCTCCCAGGTTGAGCGCCTGATCCTCTGGTCGGGGTCGACTGGCAGGTGAGGCCGGAGCTTCCAAACAGGGGTGAGAAACCCCCTGCAGGGGTCGACTGGCCGTCACCTCCGGAGCTCCCAAACCAGTGGAAGAGTCAGCTGGATCCTGCAGACCCTCCAGGATTCTGCGGATTTTCTCCTCAAAGGCCTCGGCAATAGAATCACACAGAGCTTGCGATGAAGGGACAGAGCTGGCCACACACATAGGGTGGGCGAGATCTCTGACAATTTTAAAGAGTGCCTGAGCCTTGTTAGGGGCATGATTCAAGGTAGATTCAAGATAGGACGCTTTGGCCACCTTGATCTGAGCCTTGTATTTTTGTATGGCGAACCGGAACGCAGTTTTCTCCGAATCTAAGTATTGTTTCCTCCATGCCCTTTCTGCACGTTTGCAGTCGAGTTTGAGCTGACGAAGTTCGCTTGTGTACCACGGACTGGCTCGGTTCACCCTGCCCCGGGATTTCCGAAGAGGTGCCAGCTTATCTAATGAACTCGAGATGGACTGGCAGAAGCAAGAATAACTCTCCTCAGCTGTATTACCAAGTTTAAAATCCTTGCCTAGGATGTTCGGCAAAGGAGAGGTTTTGAGAATTCTGGACCAGGGTCTCTCTAGTTTGGCTTGGGGTAGTCCGGCCTCCCGTGAGGTGTGATCCTCCAGCCAGAGAGAGAACATGACCAAGAAGTGGTCCGTCCAATACTGGCGCTTAATATCCTCTACTGAAACCCATATTGGATCCGCGAATAGTAAGTCCAGAATGTGACCTTTCCGATGCGTGGTGACATTTACCAGCTGTTCCATCTTAATATCCATGCAGGCTTGGCTGAGGGAAAAAAATGCATTATCCATTGACCCACCTGCCCACAAGTTGAAATCACCAAGAATCAATAGCTTGGAATGGGAGCTGGAGAGTTCGTAAATCAGGTCAATAAGAAGTGCTATAGATGGTGCTGGTCCTGGGGGACGATAGCAAAGAACACCTGAGCATAATTTCAGCTCCTGCTGTTTTACTGTGAAACCCATCAGTTCAAATCCCGATACCTCGCGAATCTTTAGCTGGGAGAGAGTAAGCGACTCTTTGTAAATGAACCCGATTCCCCCTCCTCGATTAATCGGGCGAGGGGTGTGGTTAATTTTATAGCCTGATGGGCAGGCTAAGCCCAGCTCCACCTCACAGTCCTCCCGAGTCCACGTTTCTGTGAGAAAGAGGACATCGAGATTTTCAGACTCAATGAGGAAGGCAATTTCCGTGTGGTGCTTACAGAGAGATCTGACGTTAAGCAAACCGCAGGAAATTTGCTCGGTAGTTGGTAGTCTGGCCTGAATCTGACAAGGTCTGAGCCTAAGTAGCTCAGGCCGGGAGTAGGTAGTACGATGGGAGCTAGAGGGGCCAGAGGTAGCGGCCCTAAGCGCGTCCGTTGCGCGAACGGGCGCAAACGGGCTTACCTCTGGCGCACCTCCGGCGCGCCTACGACGCGGACCGCCTACTAGCCTCTTGCCTTACGCAAGATGGCCGCGGAGTGCCTCGCCTCACAACCCAACCCAAGATGACGGACCCACTAAAACTGTCTGACCTCGCCAAATGCGAGGGAATGAGATATTAAGTGCCGGTGAGCCTCCCAAACTTCCCCGGCCTGCGGACGCCGACAGAGTAGGAATTAATAACATAAATCTAGCCAGAAGCGCTAGCAAGGTGAGCGTTAAGGCGCTGGCAAGGTGAGCGGTAAAGCGCTAATAAGGAGAGCTTAAGCGCCGCGGGATAAAACACAGAGCAATACACTTTTAAAAATAGCGAGTAAAAGGCGCGGCAGCTAAATGCTCTGATGGCAGGTTCTAACTTACCTTACCTCGAAATCCTTTAGTAGCACCTCAGAGTGCAGAGGACCGCCTACTAGCCTCTTGCCTTACGCAAGATGGCCGCGGAGTGCCTCGCCTCACAACCCAACCCAAGATGACGGACCCACTAAAACTGTCTGACCTCGCCAAATGCGAGGGAATGAGATATTAAGTGCCGGTGAGCCTCCCAAACTTCCCCGGCCTGCGGTTAATAGGGCTAGAGCTGTCTCTCTAATGCCTGCTGCCCAGAGCCACAGCGCCAATACCTCATGGTTCACTGTACCGAACACAGCTGATAGGTCAAGCAGGATGAGGACAGCTCTTCCCCCGTCCATCACTCTGCGGATCTCTTCAGTGGCCATGAGGAGGGCTGACTCGGTGGAATGTCGGGATCTAAAACCATGTTGCGTAGCATCAAGAATGTTATTGCCGTCTAGATAGTCAGTCAGTTCCGAATTAATGGCTTTTTTAACATTTTTAGAAGGAATCGGAAGACAAGATATTGGGCGGTAATGTTTCACCTCCATGGGGTCCATGAGTGTGGATATTCCCCGGAGCTAATGACCTCATTTAGGAGGTGAGTAAGGTGAACACTGATTTCCTCAAGGACCAGGTGCAGTATATGGGGAGGGCAGGGATCCAGGAGCGAGTCGGATTTAGTCTGTGATAGCAGATCTGTGACTTGCTGACTCGCTAAAAGAGGGAATCGTACCAAACAGTTCTGGTTTCCTCTGACGGGTCCCCCTTTTTCCCTGCGGGATCAGACACTGTGTTATGGAGTTAATTGTAAACTGCCTGCACTTTATTTTGAAAGAAGGAGGCAATCTTATCCACAAAGTTTTGATTCTGGTGAAAATTGACTGTCTTGCGGGCGCTTTGACAGAGCTGTCACCGTTTTAAAAAGCTCCTTTGAGGAATTTTTGGCCGCCTGGATTTTAGTTGTAAAATATACAGTTTTAGCATTTATTATTGCTGCTTTTTATTCCTCTAGGGCTGTTTTATAATCCTTTTTGTGTTCAACACTATAACCAGTTATCCAGAGTCGATCCTTGCATCTGCATTTGGTTTTAATCTGTCTAAGCTCAACTGTGTACCACGGTGAAGCACCTGATTTCTCTGGCAGTAAAAATAACTACATGTCCATCCATCCAAACTGTGTGGGCGGGTGGGCATGTAGCCATTTCTCCGACGGCCCTTACTCCCCTGGGCAGTAGAAGAAGTTTGGCCATGGCAGAGACAGACTAGTCTCCCGCCTTGGCTTAACTAAAGGTCCGCCCGCATTTAAATCGGCCTTCACATTAGGGATATGTATACTCAGTCGCCGTAGTGATGGAGTATACGTACTGACAATACATAAATGGGACCCTAAGAGTCTAAACTCAAATTTGAACTGGACTCCTTCTCCAAATTATCATCACACAATTCCTGTAATTCTAATTGTCTCAACATTCCAATCCCACTCAAACAGCCAACACAGACTTTGTTCACAATATTGTCACTTCTTCAGGGCTCAAATTTCCAGACCTTTTTTACAACATTATTGTATTTTGATAATCATTCAAGGAAACCCCCACCATGCCAATATCAAAATTCAAATCCTCCTTATCGCATTCCGGCAATTTATCCTTCCAAAAACCCCGGATACTAAGATCTCATAGTCTAGTCCAGTAATAGAATAATGATGGGTGAACTTGGAGAAAGAGACAACTTCAAATTTGAATAAATACACTTTATTTGGAAATCAATTTGGAGAGGGTATCTTACTGAGAATCCTAAACATTTATAAGAACTACTGAAGCTGTTTCCTCATGGATGGAACCTAAGTCAGGGCTAAGGGGAAAGCCCTGATTCTGTGACCTGTCCTGGAAGTAAAGGCAGTGGGAGAAGTAAAGAGCAAGACCCCGTGGGTGAAGTTTGCACTGATGGCTTCTTAATGATGAAAGGCATCCAGGGGGCTTAGCGATGCATCAGGCTACAACCTAATTGCAGATGTCTGCTTTAGAAGAGAATGGAGGGTCTGCAGGAAACACTCCTGTACTGTCTATGATGTGAGACTGAATTGCACACATTGCCACTCACATTGGGCCTCATTATGATGGAGGATTTTCCGCCTCCTCCGGGCCGGCGGAAGCCACCTCCGGCCCGGAGGAGGCGGAAAATCCTCTGCGGAGTAACCAAAGACCCACCGCCGCATTACGATGGCTGGTGGGTCTTGGTTTCTGTCCGCTGCTTTTCCGCCGCGGTCGGGTTACAACCGCGGCGGAAAAGCACTCATTTGGCTGGCAGTGTCTATCAGACACCGCCAGCCAAATTAGGAAGCATTTGTAAACATGCTTTTCCGCGGCGGTTTTTCCTCCGTGGAAAAGCATGTGTACTGTTGATTTTGGGGGCCCGTTGCGGGCCCCCTGGGTGTTGGCGGGTGGGGGGTGCACATGGGTGGTACCTATGGTACCCCCCAGTATTTACATGCACAAAGCGGCAGGCACCGCGCGGTGCCTGCCGCTTTGTGCATGTAAATGTCAAACTTGCACTTTTAACATTGCGGCGGGTGCTGCTTGAAGCAGCAACCGCCGCAATGTTAAATATCCAGGATGTGACCGCCAGGGTGGCGGTCACATCCTAATCGCACATGAGGGAACGCCGCAGCCCATGCAGACGTTCCCTTATCCTCTGGGGTCGCGGATGGACGCAAGTCCGTCCGCGATCCTAATCGGCCCCAAAGTGTGGGTCCTTTGTCTCTGCTTTTCACTCTGAGAGGGATATAAGGGTTTCTCCCTTACACTGTAGACCTTGGGTTACCATCACATTGGCTGAAGGTAGTCACCCTGCTTATGAAATAATTTTGACCTCTCAGCTCTAGAGATATCAATATTTGGAGGTGTGTCTGGACCCTAACCGGAAATCACAACCAACCAGGTGCTACTGGGAGCAGATGGGTGTCAATCTCCTCTCGAAGTCCCCTAAACCTGCAAGTTTGCACCAGGAACATCTGTTCATAATCTACAACCTCTTAGAATTCTGAATCGAGGGCACACACTAACGGGTTCGAACTCAATTCAGCACCAGTCATCCCTTCGTTGGAACCTTGACCTTAAGGACTAGTTGAAGCGGTGAATTATCTTCTCAAGTATCTGGTGCTCCGTCCATCAAAACCACCGGAGCCTCATAGACCACTTACTAGACATCGTACTTTGATTTTTGGACCATTTCTTTGGCTCCCTAAACCAAGATTTAACCTCTGGATGGGATTTAAAGTTCACTGTTGAGTTTGGCATCTTTCGTTCAATTTACTGAAGTACTCAAATCTGTAGTAAAACCCAAAGATTTCTAAGCACTGCTGAGAGCTCCGCAAGTTGCCCCATAGGGTAGGAGTGTACTTGAATGCCTACGCTGTTTAACACCTTCAATGCTAAGGCAATTCCCCCCCCGGTGCTGATGTCTCGTGGATCCCATTGTTCATGACAAGTTCAGCTCGTCATAAGCACACGACCAGTGTACATCATGACGAGCTGAGCTTGTCATGAGCATGGAAGGGGTGAAAGTCTCCTCACTGTGCAAGTGCTATAAAACAAGGATCCTAGCCTGGCTCCAGGACATGCTGGAACCTTCTTTTCCTTTTCCTGTTGCTCATTTTCCCTGCCCTTCGTATCCTAATACCAAAAATAGCCAAAATTATTTTTCTTTTCAAAAGATAGTACTATTCTAGCCAGCGTACACTGACCTCTGTGAGACTGGCAGTCCTGCACGAGTTGAAGTGCAGCAGCAGGCCAATCTTAGAACACTTAGTGCTGCACCATGTTTTCGCTCTTACCAAAAGCAGTGCATCAAAAAAAGTGTCTCCAAATGGACACTGAGGTTAATTAAAGTGATCACTGTGCACCACCTTCCTGAGTAAACCTCGACTGCCAGGCGACCCCACTTTTGGGTAGTCAAGAGTTCAAAAGAAGTAATTGGTTATCCAGTTAGAGTAACACATCTTAAACCCCTTCGATGCTGCAGACGGCCCCACGTGACGGTGGGCGTGTGCAGAGGACGGCCAGGGGCTATCTGAATCCTTCCCACTGATTAAAATGCCAGCACTGTGGCGGAATTCGCGCAGCGGTGAAGGTCTTAAGTCACCTGTAGTTAACAACAGCCTTCACCACTGATACAGTCCATTAACCACCAACCACCCCTCCCCACCCTGCCAGTCCCTCAGGAAAGGATAGAATGTCTTGGACTTGGCCCTTTCCGCAGGGTTTTCCCCAAGCTTTATGCCTTCACCCTTCTGTTTTCTGAACCCATTTGTGTTGGCTTTTGGGACTGCTAACCAGTGCTAAAGTGCTTGTGCTTGCCCCGTAAACTTGGTAAAATTGTCTTTCACCCAACTGGACATTTAATTTTATTGTAAGTCCCTGGTAAAGCGGTACCGCATGTACCCAGGTCCTACAGCACCTAGTGTGCCTCCCACTTCAGTGGCCCTTTTAAACATTTCCCAGGCCTGCCCTTGTAGCCTATGTGTGCAGTTGTAAACTGTTAATTCAACTTGACCAAATACAATTTTGCCATGCCCTACCCTTTCTTTTTGTTATATAAAAAATGTGCCCCTACAGTAGGCACTGGACAGTCCAGAGTGCAGTGTGCAGTGTATATAAGAAGATGGGCATGTACTTTTAAATTTTACATGTGCTGGTAGTGAAAAACCCATACATTTGTTTTTCACTACCGCAAGGTCTACCTCTCCCTTAGGATAACACTGGGTTGTCTTATCATGTTTAATACATGATAACTTTAAATTGGAAGCAGGTAGGATAGCCGAGTTTGCTGTCTAAATTTTTTTAATTTGAAACCCTCTTTAATAGTAAATTAGATTTTAAGTCACAATTCAGAAAATACCACTTTTAGAAAGTTGACATTTTCTTGTCCCAACCATTTGATGCCTGCCACCTGTATGCTAAGTCATGTGACTGGGTGTAATTGTTAGTTGTTAATTGTGTATTTCTCCCAGACAGGGAGACAACGGGGAAATAGGTGTTTGAAGGATGTGCCATCTCTGACTTGATGGGGGAGGAGCTATCACATACCACACTTGCACATCACTAAAACTCTGCCTCAGCATACTCACAAAGGGTTTCACCCCAGACAATCTGGGGCCAGGAAAGGAAGGCAGTAAATTCTAAGTAACTATCAGGGTGGACACCCCTAGAACCTTCTACTACTTCAAAGCTGGCAACTAGTATATATATTGGACCCTTAGACCCAACTCTTCGGTACACTCCTGGACCTGTGGATACTTGAGAAGCAGAAGAATGCCCTGCTATACTGCTGCTTGAGGCCTGCCCTCATTGCTGAGAAGGAAGACTGGACCTGCACCCTTTATTCCAGGATGCAGTGACACCAAGGGTCAGCTCACTGACCTCCTGTTCAGAGCTACAAGTACCTAACTGCATCTGCCCAGATGAACCTCTGCCTGGTCCTGTAACAGGAACTACCTGAGCCCTGCTGGCCTCTTCTGTAGTGTATTCCTGATCCCAAAAAGATGACCCTCAGGTCCTGACCCTTGGTGTGGCATCGGTTGAACTCCTCTCAAGGAAAAGGATAAATCCTAAGGTTTGGGACTCTTCCGGACAGCGAACGGGCCATTTTGCGCCAAGATCTTGTTGCCTGCGCCACTGCCAATGCGAAGCTCTGGTGAACCCAATTTTTTGCACTACACTGACCACCAGCAAAGACCGGCAATGCAAGATTTGCACTTTGTGCTACAGCATTGAGAGCCTGTGGTGAACGCCAACGCAGATCTTCAGCAATGACCATCTGCGAAGCCCGTCAAGATCTTTGCAAAACAACAAGGGCTGTTTGTGATGCCTGGCCTGCTCTTCGCGCTGCAGTGAAGGCCATTCACAATGCTCTTCATCATGAACTGGACTCTTTACGCCAGACATTAGAAGATAACTCTTTCAGCAGAACTAACCCGGTCTGTGTATCTGGTCTACATTCCTTCGTGCTCAGCCTGAACTTGTGACTTTCACTCGGACTCGATGAGGAGAAAACCATGAGCGTTGCTTTATGTTTTTAGGCACTATACTCACCTCAAATCTTGAAAATTGCATATCTCTGGTTCTACTGATTGGATATTTGTGGTTTTGGTGTCAAATAGTTTATTACATTGAACTCTATTTTTTGTAATTGGTGTAGGATTTTTCAGGTGTTGTGTTGTCACCTTATTACTGTTTAAATTGCTGCATAAATACATTACACATTGCCTCTAAGTAAGGCCTGGTTGCTTTTGTGCTAAGCTACCAGAGGGCTAAGCACAGGCTAATTTTAGGCTTGCTTGTGTTTCACCCTAACAAGAATATACCTCCCTCAATCAATAACCCAATTTCCTACAGAATGTAACTGATGTAGTCTGCAGTTGCTTGCCAAAATGCAGACATCTGAGTGAGCACAACAAGGTGTAGCTGATGGATTGATGCTTTAATCTTGGAAGGCGTCTCAACATCTAAGAGGGCAAGCCTCAGAGCTCTCCTTCTTATTGCACATTTAACTACAATCCCATTATTACCACAGCTGCATAATGCACAGACAAGGAGTGAGCCTTGGCAGGAGATGCACCATAAATAAACCACTTAAGAGGTATCTTCCTTTGTGCATATTGGAGTGGATGCAAGTGATAGTATTGAATTTCGATGAGACAATCGCGAACCCTCAGCTTAGTTTGCAGTGTGAAGAATGTCAGGAACGTCTGACGTAGGGGATCCAGAAAGATTGGCATTTTGCCATCAATAACGCCTTTCAATGCAGGATCCCTGCTTGATGTGCCATCAGGCACTCCAAAGCACATTACATTTGCCTCTGGTACTTGCAATATTTTTCCACCTCATTTTTCTGATCAGGTTTAACAATGGGGAATAGCACGTGCAAGCAGTGTGTGTGTGTGTGTGTGTGTGCGTGCGTGTGTGTGTGTGTGTGTGTGTGCAGCTTTCAATTTCACTGTAACCCATGGATAAAGGTTTGTGCTTGCTGTTGCTACCCGTTGAAACTTTATGGTAGGGGCCGCTGCACAAAATAGACAATCACATTTGTGCTCATATGTCATAGACACAAATACAAAAATGTGCATAAACACAGGCTCAGATTTACTAACACTTTGCACCATTACAAAGTCATGCTCTGTGGTGCTAAACAATAAAATTGGTATTTACTGTATTTGGAGTCTTTTTTCCCCTGCACAAAAAGTATCTTGCACTGCTTTGAGACACTTTGTACCATATGGTCATTACTGGTGAGTTACAGTGTAAACTGCAAAGGTTTTGACGCAGAACCCAAGGTACTATACTAGCCAGGCCGGACTTTGTATCATAAACGAATGACTCCTTGAAGCAGACGCTAGCAGTGGTGGCTGGTAAGTTTTTGGGGGAGGGGGCTGGGCGGGACACACACTGGCACATGCACACTATCACACATGCACATAACACTCACAGCCAGGCATTCACACACACTCACACACATGCGCGCACACACACACACACACCAACACATCCATTCACAGCACTCTTTACCAAACATTCATACATATATACATGCACGCACACACCAAACATTAATTTAAAATAAAACAAAACACAATTACCTGCAGCCAGCTCTGCCTCGGAGGTTCCAGGAGGCTTGGGACTGCTACCTTCCCTCATTGACCTAATGGCAGCCAATGAGGAAAGGCAGGAGTCCCAACGTCATCACAGTGTGGGATGGTGTCAGTGAGACTGCTGACTAGGGGTGGGCGTAGTTCGCGAAGTATCGCTACGCTAAGGTACGCGAAGTGCACTTCGCACTACGCGAACTTCACGTAGCACTACGCGAGCTGCGTAGTAGCATGTTCGCACTGTGCAAGATGCGTTTTCAATGATTGCACAGTGCGGACAAGCATCCGGCACTGTGCAAGCATTGAAAACGGCATCTTGCACAGTGCGAGCTGTAGTTTTCTGCTGCTCGAGTAGATTATTACTCGAGCGGCAGCTTTCTCAACGCGAACAGGTAGTTTCTCATTGAGAGCGGTCGCGAGCATGCACAACCACTCACAATGAGAAACCTGACCTCCTCGCGTTGAGAATCTCACCGGGATGTCATTTTGCTTGCTCGCGGTCACGAACATGATGTTCAGGTCCGCGAACAAGCAAAAAATGACCGCTGCACTACGCTACGCTGCACTACGCATGTTCGCACTGTGCTACGTGCAGCTCGCGTAATGCGAAGTTGCAAAAACTTCGCAAACTCTGCGAGCGTAGCGTAGTGCTTCGCCCAGGGTTACTGCTGACCCCACCCCACTCTGTGATGAAGTGTCATTGATTGACACTCAGCCCTAGGCACTTGAGGGCTTAAAACTGAAGCACCCAGATCCAAGGCAGTAGGTGACGCCCCGCCCCCTCGTCATTGAGGGGAGGGCCTCAGGGACCTTTGCTAAGCTGAGGACGTCACGCCCACAGGAGCTGTGACATCCTCAGCCCAGCAAAGTTCAGCTCAGTCAGCCAGGAGCCTGCACATTTAGGGCATGTCTGGCTCCTTGGCTGCCTGAACTGAAAGTGAACAGTGTCTGTCAGGCTGACCTTTGTGCAGGGGCAAAAGGTGGAGGGCATAGCCCCTTAGCCCCAATGGACCGGCCGTGCCTGGACGCTAGCAAGGAGAAATGTTTTCATTTGTCAAACAAACACACATTGTATAAGTGCTGAAGTGTACAGTGTGTGGGATTCTTTCATGTTTGTTTAGAATGTGTACTGGGTGTGCATTCCTCCTGCACCAATACTATACTAGGCAGCACACTCTGACCTCTGCGAGGCTGTGTGTCCCGCAGGAGCTTGATCACAGGGATCACAGCAGCAGACGGCCAATCTGATAATGTATAGATCTGCACTGCGTTTTCCACATTGTGGGAAGCAGTGCATCAATTGTGGGTGCCCTGCTGTGTTGCATCAACATTTTCACACTAGTGCCAAGGACTAAATGATCCCTCAAATGAACCAGAAAGCACTTCAAAGAAACTAACAGAGTCTACAAAACGTAGGCCCGGATTAAGATCTCGGCGGATGGTTGCTTCCTCACAATTGTGACGGATATCATGTCCGCTGAAATATAAATCCCATTACATCCTATGGGTTTTACCCTCCACCTAGATCTATACCAAGCTCTTAGATAAATACATCATCACATGACTTGTTAAAAACTATGTGGCATAAACACATTAAATACCAAAACTATAAAGAGAAACTATACAGTATACTGGAGCAACTTATATTACAATGAAGACAATGTAACAAGAAACAGTTGCTATGTTGATGCCGCAGGCTATGCTGCTCAATGGTCATTAAACAGGCAAAGTTGAGCTTAAGAGGAAAAATCCATGCAAAATGAGAAAATCTTTCAGCACAAACATGCCTGTGCGGAGTTAAATCATATCCTAATATACCACTCCCAAACAATTGAGTTGGTAATAAACTCAGTCACTCATTTTGAAATATGTATCTGTGATATTGCTTCTGAGACAGCTCAGTGGGTTCTTGCATCTGCTGAAGACATTGCGTTACCTAACTTTGTGTGCAGGCACAGTGTACGGAACATTACTAGCTGACTGCGAATGCTGTCAGCTACAGTGTAGTTATTCAAAATGGCTGACTTGTGGATCCTCGCAAAAAGTGTATCTCTGACAGAGCTAGAAAGCAATACAAATGCCAAAAACATTCGATGGGCCTTATTAAACCAAAAAACAATACAACTATGGGCAGATTTTTACATTTCCCCTGGAATGACCTTTTAGTTTGTTCAATTCACAAACATTCTGGTACATATAGTTCGTCTTTAAAGCTGTGCTCAGCACAGGTTCGCAGGCGTAACTCTGGGAATGTCATGTAACATCTTCTGTGGCCTCCTCACCCATCTCTGCAGAAATGTACATGCCATAGATTTCAACAGACAGGAAAGGGGTTTAAGTAGAAGTGGGAGAACTGCACTCATTTGCTGTACCATAATTTTGTGAAATGATAGCACAATTATGGAAGATTGCACAGAATTACCCAAGGAGTGTAACGCTGCATTTAGGGCTATTTTCTTAGTGCAACATTTCCCCTCGTACTTAAAATCAACCTGAGAATGCATTTTATGCTAAGAAAATACTGCTAAATGTGAGTGTGAAGGAACAGCAGGGGCCGGCAGCCACGCTAAATGTGACAATGCAGGAACAGCAGGAGCCGGCAGCCACGCTAAATGTGACAGTGCAGGAACAGCAGGAGCCGGCAGCCACGCTAAATGTGACAATGCAGGAACAGCAGGAGCCGGCAGCCACGCTAAATGTGACAGTGCAGGAACAGCAGGAGCCGGCAGCCACGCTAAATGCGACAGTGTTGGAACAGCAGGAGTCAGCAGCCACGCTAAATGTGACAGTGCAGGAACAGCAGGAGCCAGCAGCTACGCTAAATGTGACAGTGCAGGAACGGCAGGAGCCGGCAACCACGCTAAATGTGACAGTGCAGGAACGGCAGGAGCCGGCAACCACGCTAAATGTGAGTGTGCAGGAACAGCAGGAGCCGGCAGCCACACTAAATGTGACAATGCAGGAACAGCAGGAGCCGGCAGCCACGCTAAATGCGACAGTGTTGGAACAGCAGGAGTCAGCAGCCACGCTAAATGTGACAGTGCAGGAACGGCAGGAGCCGGCAACCACGCTAAATGTGAGTGTGCAGGAACAGCAGGAGCCGGCAGCCACACTAAATGTGACAATGCAGGAACAGCAGGAGCCGGCAGCCACGCTAAATGTGAGTGTACAGAAACAGCAGGAGCTGGCAGCCACGCTAAATGTGAGAGTGCAGGAACAGAAGGAGCCGGCAGCCACACTATATGTGATAATGCAGGAGCAGCAGGAGACAGCAGCCACGCTAAATGTGACAGTGCAGGAACAGCAGGAGCCGTCAGCCACGCTAAATGTGACAGTGTTGGAACAGCAGGAGCCAGCTGCTACGCTACCTGTGATAGTGCTGAAACAGCAGGAGCCGGCAGCCACGCTAAATGTGACAGTGCAAGAACAGCAGGAGCCGGCAGCCTTGCTAAATGTGAAAGTGCAGGAACAGCAGGAGCCAGCAGCCTCGCTAAATGTGACAGTACAGGAACAGCAGGAGCCGGCAGCTACGCTAAATGTGACACTGCAGGAACAGCAGGAGCCGGCAGCTACGCTAAATGTGACACTACAGGATCAGCAAGAGCCAGGCGCCATGCTAAATATGACAGTACAGGAACAGCAGGAGCCGGCAGCTACGCTAAATGTGACACTGCAGGAACAGCAGGGAGCCAGCAGCCACGCTAAATGTGACAATGCAGGAACAGCAGGAGCCGGCAGCCACGCTAAATGTGACAGTCCAGGAACAGCAGGAGCCAGCAGCCACGCTAAATGTGACAGTGCAGGAACAGCAGGAGCCGGCAGCCACGCTAAATGTGACAATGCAGGAACAGCAGGAGCCAGCAGCCACGCTAAATGTGACAGTGCAGCAAGAGCAGGAGCCGGCAGCCACGCTAAATGTGACAGTGCAGGAACAGCAGGAGCCGGCAGCCACGCTAAATGTGACAATGCAGGGACAGCAGGAGCCGGCAGCCACGCTAAATGTGACAATGCAGGAACAGCAGGAGCCGGCAGCCACGCTAAATGCGAGTGTACAGGAGCAGCAGGAGCCGGCAGCCACGCTAAATGCGAGTGTACAGGAACAGCAGGAGCTGGCAGCCACGCTAAATGTGACAGTGACAGTGTGCCGGGACACTCCTCGGAGTAGCTGAATGCTATATAAAACACGATATAACATAACATAACATAACATAACAGTGCAGGAACAGCAGGAGCCGGCAGCCACGCTAAATGTGACAGTGTAGGAACAGCAGGAGCCGGCAGTCACGCTAAATGTGAGTGTACAGGAACAGCAGGAGCTGGCAGCCACGCTAAATGTGACAGTGTAGGAACAGCAGGAGCCGGCAGCCACGCTAAATGTGAGTGTACAGGAACAGGAGGAGCTGGCAGCCACGCTAAATGTGACAGTGCAGGAACAGAAGGAGCCGGCAGCCATGCTTAATGTGAGAGTACAGGAACAGCAGGAGTTGGCAGCCACACTAAATGTGACAATGCAGGAACAGCAGGAGCCGGCAGCCACGCTAAATGCGACAGTGTTGGAACAGCAGGAGTCAGCAGCCACGCTAAATGTGAGTGTACAGGAACAGCAGGAGCTGGCAGCCACGCTAAATGTGAGTGTGCAGGAACAGCAAGAGCCAGAGCCACGCTAAATGTGACAGTGCAGGAACGGCAGGAGCCGGCAACCACGCTAAATGTGAGTGTGCAGGAACAGCAGGAGCCGGCAGCCACACTAAATGTGACAATGCAGGAACAGCAGGAGCCGGCAGCCACGCTAAATGCGACAGTGTTGGAACAGCAGGAGTCAGCAGCCACGCTAAATGTGACAGTGCAGGAACGGCAGGAGCCGGCAACCACGCTAAATGTGAGTGTGCAGGAACAGCAGGAGCCGGCAGCCACACTAAATGTGACAATGCAGGAACAGCAGGAGCCGGCAGCCACGCTAAATGTGAGTGTACAGAAACAGCAGGAGCTGGCAGCCACGCTAAATGTGAGAGTGCAGGAACAGAAGGAGCCGGCAGCCACACTATATGTGATAATGCAGGAGCAGCAGGAGACAGCAGCCACGCTAAATGTGACAGTGCAGGAACAGCAGGAGCCGTCAGCCACGCTAAATGTGACAGTGTTGGAACAGCAGGAGCCAGCTGCTACGCTACCTGTGATAGTGCTGAAACAGCAGGAGCCGGCAGCCACGCTAAATGTGACAGTGCAAGAACAGCAGGAGCCGGCAGCCTTGCTAAATGTGAAAGTGCAGGAACAGCAGGAGCCAGCAGCCTCGCTAAATGTGACAGTACAGGAACAGCAGGAGCCGGCAGCTACGCTAAATGTGACACTGCAGGAACAGCAGGAGCCGGCAGCTACGCTAAATGTGACACTACAGGATCAGCAAGAGCCAGGCGCCATGCTAAATATGACAGTACAGGAACAGCAGGAGCCGGCAGCTACGCTAAATGTGACACTGCAGGAACAGCAGGGAGCCAGCAGCCACGCTAAATGTGACAATGCAGGAACAGCAGGAGCCGGCAGCCACGCTAAATGTGACAGTCCAGGAACAGCAGGAGCCAGCAGCCACGCTAAATGTGACAGTGCAGGAACAGCAGGAGCCGGCAGCCACGCTAAATGTGACAATGCAGGAACAGCAGGAGCCAGCAGCCACGCTAAATGTGACAGTGCAGCAAGAGCAGGAGCCGGCAGCCACGCTAAATGTGACAGTGCAGGAACAGCAGGAGCCGGCAGCCACGCTAAATGTGACAATGCAGGGACAGCAGGAGCCGGCAGCCACGCTAAATGTGACAATGCAGGAACAGCAGGAGCCGGCAGCCACGCTAAATGCGAGTGTACAGGAGCAGCAGGAGCCGGCAGCCACGCTAAATGCGAGTGTACAGGAACAGCAGGAGCTGGCAGCCACGCTAAATGTGACAGTGACAGTGTGCCGGGACACTCCTCGGAGTAGCTGAATGCTATATAAAACACGATATAACATAACATAACATAACATAACAGTGCAGGAACAGCAGGAGCCGGCAGCCACGCTAAATGTGACAGTGTAGGAACAGCAGGAGCCGGCAGTCACGCTAAATGTGAGTGTACAGGAACAGCAGGAGCTGGCAGCCACGCTAAATGTGACAGTGTAGGAACAGCAGGAGCCGGCAGCCACGCTAAATGTGAGTGTACAGGAACAGGAGGAGCTGGCAGCCACGCTAAATGTGACAGTGCAGGAACAGAAGGAGCCGGCAGCCATGCTTAATGTGAGAGTACAGGAACAGCAGGAGTTGGCAGCCACACTAAATGTGACAGTGCAGGAACAGCAGGAGCCAGCAGCCACGCTAAATGTGACAGTGCAGGAACAGCAGGAGCCAGCAGCCACGCTAAATGTGAGTGTACAGGAACAGCAGGAGCTGGCAGCCACGCTAAATGTGAGTGTGCAGGAACAGCAAGAGCCAGAGCCACGCTAAATGTGACAGTGCAGGAACAGCAGGAGCCGGCAGCCACGCTAAATGTGACAGTGCAGGAACAGCAGGAGCCTGCAGCCACGCTAAATGTGAGTGTACAGGAACAGCAGGAGCTGGCAGCCACGCTAAATGTGACAGTGCAGGAACAGCAGGAGCCGGCAGCCACACTAAATGTGACAGTGCAGGAACAGCAGGAGCCGGCAGCCATGCTAAATGTAACAGTGCAGGAACAGCAGGAGCCAGCAGCCACGCTAAATGTGAGTGTGCAGGAACAGCAGGAGCCAGAGCCACGGTAAATGTGACAGTGCAGGAACAGCAGGAGCCGGCAGCCACGCTAAATGTGAGTGTACAGGAACAGCAGGAGCTGGCAGCTACCCTAAATGTGACACTGCAGGAACAGCAGGGAGCCAGCACCCACGCTAAATGTGACAATGCAGGAACAGCAGGAGCCGGCAGCCACGCTAAATGTGACAGTGCAGGAACAGCAGGAGCCAGCAGCCACGCTAAATGTGACAGTGCAGGAACAGCAGGAGCCGGCAGCCACGCTAAATGTGACAATGCAGGGACAGCAGGAGCCAGCAGCCACGCTAAATGTGACAGTGCAGTAACAGCAGGAGCCGGCAGCCATGCTAAATGTGACAGTGCAGGAACAGCAGGAGCCGGCAACCACGCTAAATGTGACAGTGCAGGAACAGCAGGAGCCGGCAGCCACACTAAGGGGGTCATTAGGATCGCGGTTTTTCCGCATCCTCGGGGCCGGCGGAAGGCACCGCCGGCCCAGAGGATGCGGAAAAACCTCAGCGGACTGACCAAAGACCCACCGCCACATTAGGATGGCTGGTGGGTCCTGGTTTCCGTCCGCAGCTTTTCCGCCACGGCTGGCTTACAACCGCGGCGGAAAAGCTTCAATATGGTGATGGTGTCTGTCAGACACCGTCCACCATATTAGGATGGCCTGTAAAGTATGCTTTTCCGCGGCGGCTTTTCCGCCGTGGAAAAACATACGGAACTTCACTGCGGGGGCCCGTTGCGGGCCCCCTAGGTGAAGGGGGGGTGGGGGGTGCACATGGGGGGTACCTATGGTACCCCCCTGCATTTGCATGCAGAAAGCGGCAGGCACCGCGCGGTGCCTGCCTCTTACTGCATGCAAATGCAATGCGTGCATTTTTAACATTGCGGCGGGTGCAGCTTGAAGCTCCACCCGCCGCAATGTTAAAAATAGAGGATGTGACCGCAACCCTTGCGGTCACATCCTAATTGCACAGGAGGGAACTCCGCATGCCATGCGGAGGTTCCCTCCTGCTCTGGGGTCGCGGACGGACGCAAGTCCGTCCGCGATCCTAATCGACCCCTTAATGTGACAATGCAGGAACAGCAGGAGCCGGCAGCCACGCTAAATGTGTGTGTACAGGAACAGCAGGAGCTGGCAGCCACGCTAAATGTGAGTGTACAGGAACAGCAGGAGCTGGCAGCTACGCTAAATGTGACAGTGCAGGAACAGCAGGAGCCGGCAGCCACACTATATGTGACAATGCAGGAACAGCAGGAGCCAGCAGCCACGCTAAATGTAACAGTGTAGGAACAGCAGGAGCCGTCAGCCACGCTAAATGTGACAGTGCAAGAACAGCAGGAGCCAGCAGCCACACTAAATGTTACAATGCAGGAACAGCAGGAGCCTGCAGCCACGCTAAATGTGAGTGTACAGGAACAGTAGGAGCCGGCAGCGACGCTAAATGTGACAATGCAGGAACAGCAGGAGCCGGCAGCCACGCTAAATGTGACAGTGCAGAAACAGCAGGAGCCGGCAGCCACACTAAATGTTACAATGCAGGAACAGCAGGAGTCAGCAGCCACGCTAAATGTGAGTGTACAGGAACAGTAGGAGCCGGCAGCGACGCTAAATGTGACAATGCAGGAACAGCAGGAGCCGGCAGCCACGCTAAATGTGACAGTGCAGAAACAGCAGGAGCCGGCAGCCACACTAAATGTTACAATGCAGGAACAGCAGGAGCCGGCAGCCACGCTAAATGTGAGTGTACAGGAACAGCAGGAGCTGGCAGCCACGCTAAATGTGAGTGTACAGGAACAGCAGGAGCTGGCAGCCACGCTAAATGTGACAGTGCAGGAACAGAAGGAGCCGGCAGCCACACTATATGTGACAATGCAGGAACAGCAGGAGCCAGCAGCCACGCTAAATGTGACAGTGCAGGAACAGCAGGAGCCGTCAGCCACGCTAAATGTGACAGTGTTGGAACAGCAGGAGCCAGCTGCTACGCTACCTGTGATAGTGCTGGAACAGCAGGAGCCGGCAGCCACGCTAAATCTGACAGTGCAAGAACAGCAGGAGCCGGCAGCCTTGCTACATGTGAAAGTGCAGGAACAGCAGGAGCCAGCAGCCTCGCTAAATGTGAGTGTACAGGAACAGCAGGAGCCAAGCGCCATGCTAAATATGACAGTACAGGAACAGCAGGAGCCGGCAGCTACGCTAAATGTGTCACTGCAGGAACAGCAGGGAGCCAGCAGCCACGCTAAATGTGACAATGCAGGAACAGCAGGAGCTGGCAGCCACGCTAAATGTGGAAGTGCAGGAACAGCAGGAGCCAGCAGCCACGCTAAATGTGACAGTGCAGGAACAGCAGGAGCCAGCAGCCACGCTAAATGTGAGTGTGCAGGAACAGCAGGAGCCAGAGCCACGCTAAATGTGATAGTGCAGGAACAGCAGGAGCCGGCAGCCACGCTAAATGTGAGTGTATAGGAACAGCAGGAGCTGGCAGCTACCCTAAATGTGACACTGCAGGAACAGCAGGGAGCCAGCAGCCACGCTAAATATGACAATGCAGGAACAGCAGGATCCGGCAGCCACGCTAAATGTGACAGTGCAGGAACAGCAGGAGCCAGCAGCCAGGCTAAATGTGACAGTGCAGGAACAGCAGTAGCCAGCAGCCACGCTAAATGTGACAGTGCAGCAACAGCAGGAGCCGGCAGCCACGCTAAATGTGACAGTGCAGGAACAGCAGGAGCCGGCAGCCACGCTAAATGTGACAATGCAGGAACAGCAGGAGCCGGCAGCCACGCTAAATGTGATAGTGCAGGAACAGCAGGAGCCGGCTGCCACACTAAATGTGACAATGCAGGAACAGCAGGAGCCGGCAGCCACGCTAAATGTGAGTGTAAAGGAACAGCAGGAGCTTGCAGCCACGCTAAATGTGAGTGTACAGGAACAGCAGGAGCCGGCAGCCACGCTAAATGTGACAGTGCAGGAACAGCAGGAGCCGGCAGCCACGCTAAATGTGACAATGCAGGAACAGTAGGAGCCGGCAGCCACGCTAAATGTGACAATGCAGGAACAGCAGGAGCCGGCAGCCACATTAAATGTGACAATGCAGGAACAGCAGGAGCCAGCAGCCACACTAAATGTGACAGTGCAGGAACAGTAGGAGCCGTCAGCCACGCTAAATGTGACAGTGTTGGAACAGCAGGAGCCAGCTGCTACGCTACCTGTGATAGTGCTGGAACAGCAGGAGCCAGCAGCCACGCTAAATGTGACAGTGCAGGAACAGCAGGAGCCAGCAGCCACACTAAATGTGACAGTGCAGGAACAGTAGGAGCCGTCAGCCACGCTAAATGTGACAGTGTTGGAACAGCAGGAGCCAGCTGCTACGCTACCTGTGATAGTGCTGGAACAGCAGGAGCCAGCAGCCACGCTAAATGTGACAGTGCAGGAACAGCAGGAGCCGGCAGCCACGCTTAATGTGACAATGCAGGAACAGCAGGAGCCAGCAGCCACGCTACATGTGACCGTGCAGGAACAGAAGGAGCCGGCAGCCACGCTTAATGTGAGTGTACAGGAACAGCAGGAGCTGGCAGCCACGCTAAATGTGACAGCGCAGGAACAGCAGGAGCCAGCAGCCACGCTAAATGTGAGTGTACAGGAACAGCAGGAGCCGGCAGCCACGCTAAATGTGACAGTGCAGGAACAGCAGGAGCCGGCAGCCACACTATATGTGACAGTGTAGGAACAGCAGGAGCTGGCAGTCAAGCTAATTGTGAGTGTGCAGGAACAGCTGGAGCCGGCATCTACGTTAAATGTGACAGTGCAGGAACAGCAGGAGCCGGCAGCCACACTAAATGTGACAATGCAGGAACAGCAGGAGCCGGCAGCCACGCTAAATGTGTGTGTACAGGAACAGCAGGAGCTGGCAGCCACGCTAAATGTGACAGTGCAGGAACAGAAGGAGCCGGCAGCCACACTATATGTGACAATGCAGGAACAGCAGGAGCCAGCAGCCACGCTAAATGTGACAGTGCAGGAACAGCAGGAGCCGTCAGCCACGCTAAATGTGACAGTGTTGGAACAGCAGGAGCCAGCTGCTACGCTACCTGTGATAGTGCTGGAACAGCAGGAGCCGGCAGCCACGCTAAATCTGACAGTGCAAGAACAGCAGGAGCCGGCAGCCTTGCTACATGTGAAAGTGCAGGAACAGCAGGAGCCAGCAGCCTCGCTAAATGTGAGTGTACAGGAACAGCAGGAGCCAAGCGCCATGCTAAATATGACAGTACAGGAACAGCAGGAGCCGGCAGCTACGCTAAATGTGTCACTGCAGGAACAGCAGGGAGCCAGCAGCCACGCTAAATGTGACAATGCAGGAACAGCAGGAGCCGGCAGCCACGCTAAATGTGGAAGTGCAGGAACAGCAGGAGCCAGCAGCCACGCTAAATGTGACAGTGCAGGAACAGCAGGAGCCAGCAGCCACGCTAAATGTGAGTGTGCAGGAACAGCAGGAGCCAGAGCCACGCTAAATGTGATAGTGCAGGAACAGCAGGAGCCGGCAGCCACGCTAAATGTGAGTGTATAGGAACAGCAGGAGCTGGCAGCTACCCTAAATGTGACACTGCAGGAACAGCAGGGAGCCAGCAGCCACGCTAAATATGACAATGCAGGAACAGCAGGATCCGGCAGCCACGCTAAATGTGACAGTGCAGGAACAGCAGGAGCCAGCAGCCAGGCTAAATGTGACAGTGCAGGAACAGCAGTAGCCAGCAGCCACGCTAAATGTGACAGTGCAGCAACAGCAGGAGCCGGCAGCCACGCTAAATGTGACAGTGCAGGAACAGCAGGAGCCGGCAGCCACGCTAAATGTGACAATGCAGGAACAGCAGGAGCCGGCAGCCACGCTAAATGTGATAGTGCAGGAACAGCAGGAGCCGGCTGCCACACTAAATGTGACAATGCAGGAACAGCAGGAGCCGGCAGCCACGCTAAATGTGAGTGTAAAGGAACAGCAGGAGCTTGCAGCCACGCTAAATGTGAGTGTACAGGAACAGCAGGAGCCGGCAGCCACGCTAAATGTGACAGTGCAGGAACAGCAGGAGCCGGCAGCCACGCTAAATGTGACAATGCAGGAACAGTAGGAGCCGGCAGCCACGCTAAATGTGACAATGCAGGAACAGCAGGAGCCGGCAGCCACATTAAATGTGACAATGCAGGAACAGCAGGAGCCAGCAGCCACACTAAATGTGACAGTGCAGGAACAGTAGGAGCCGTCAGCCACGCTAAATGTGACAGTGTTGGAACAGCAGGAGCCAGCTGCTACGCTACCTGTGATAGTGCTGGAACAGCAGGAGCCAGCAGCCACGCTAAATGTGACAGTGCAGGAACAGCAGGAGCCGGCAGCCACGCTTAATGTGACAATGCAGGAACAGCAGGAGCCAGCAGCCACGCTACATGTGACCGTGCAGGAACAGAAGGAGCCGGCAGCCACGCTTAATGTGAGTGTACAGGAACAGCAGGAGCTGGCAGCCACGCTAAATGTGACAGCGCAGGAACAGCAGGAGCCAGCAGCCACGCTAAATGTGAGTGTACAGGAACAGCAGGAGCCGGCAGCCACGCTAAATGTGACAGTGCAGGAACAGCAGGAGCCGGCAGCCACACTATATGTGACAGTGTAGGAACAGCAGGAGCTGGCAGTCAAGCTAATTGTGAGTGTGCAGGAACAGCTGGAGCCGGCATCTACGTTAAATGTGACAGTGCAGGAACAGCAGGAGCCGGCAGCCACACTAAATGTGACAATGCAGGAACAGCAGGAGCCGGCAGCCACGCTAAATGTGTGTGTACAGGAACAGCAGGAGCTGGCAGCCACGCTAAATGTGAGTGTACAGGAACAGCAGGAGCTGGCAGCCACGCTAAATGTGACAGTGCAGGAACAGCAGGAGCCGGCAGCCACACTATATGTGACAATGCAGGAACAGCAGGAGCCAGCAGCCACGCTAAATGTAACAGTGCAGGAACAGCAGGAGCCGTCAGCCACGCTAAATGTGACAGTGCAAGAACAGCAGGAGCCAGCAGCCACACTAAATGTTACAATGCAGGAACAGCAGGAGCCTGCAGCCATGCTAAATGTGAGTGTACAGGAACAGTAGGAGCCGGCAGCGACGCTAAATGTGACAATGCAGGAACAGCAGGAGCCGGCAGCCACGCTAAATGTGACAGTGCAGGAACAGCAGGAGCCGGCAGCCACACTAAATGTTACAATGCAGGAACAGCAGGAGCCGGCAGCCACGCTAAATGTGTGTGTACAGGAACAGCAGGAGCTGGCAGCCACGCTAAATGTGAGTGTACAGGAACAGCAGGAGCTGGCAGCTACGCTAAATGTGACAGTGCAGGAACAGCAGGAGCCGGCAGCCACACTATATGTGACAATGCAGGAACAGCAGGAGCCAGCAGCCACGCTAAATGTAACAGTGTAGGAACAGCAGGAGCCGTCAGCCACGCTAAATGTGACAGTGCAAGAACAGCAGGAGCCAGCAGCCACACTAAATGTTACAATGCAGGAACAGCAGGAGCCTGCAGCCACGCTAAATGTGAGTGTACAGGAACAGTAGGAGCCGGCAGCGACGCTAAATGTGACAATGCAGGAACAGCAGGAGCCGGCAGCCACGCTAAATGTGACAGTGCAGAAACAGCAGGAGCCGGCAGCCACACTAAATGTTACAATGCAGGAACAGCAGGAGTCAGCAGCCACGCTAAATGTGAGTGTACAGGAACAGTAGGAGCCGGCAGCGACGCTAAATGTGACAATGCAGGAACAGCAGGAGCCGGCAGCCACGCTAAATGTGACAGTGCAGAAACAGCAGGAGCCGGCAGCCACACTAAATGTTACAATGCAGGAACAGCAGGAGCCGGCAGCCACGCTAAATGTGAGTGTACAGGAACAGCAGGAGCTGGCAGCCACGCTAAATGTGAGTGTACAGGAACAGCAGGAGCTGGCAGCCACGCTAAATGTGACAGTGCAGGAACAGAAGGAGCCGGCAGCCACACTATATGTGACAATGCAGGAACAGCAGGAGCCAGCAGCCACGCTAAATGTGACAGTGCAGGAACAGCAGGAGCCGTCAGCCACGCTAAATGTGACAGTGTTGGAACAGCAGGAGCCAGCTGCTACGCTACCTGTGATAGTGCTGGAACAGCAGGAGCCGGCAGCCACGCTAAATCTGACAGTGCAAGAACAGCAGGAGCCGGCAGCCTTGCTACATGTGAAAGTGCAGGAACAGCAGGAGCCAGCAGCCTCGCTAAATGTGAGTGTACAGGAACAGCAGGAGCCAAGCGCCATGCTAAATATGACAGTACAGGAACAGCAGGAGCCGGCAGCTACGCTAAATGTGTCACTGCAGGAACAGCAGGGAGCCAGCAGCCACGCTAAATGTGACAATGCAGGAACAGCAGGAGCTGGCAGCCACGCTAAATGTGGAAGTGCAGGAACAGCAGGAGCCAGCAGCCACGCTAAATGTGACAGTGCAGGAACAGCAGGAGCCAGCAGCCACGCTAAATGTGAGTGTGCAGGAACAGCAGGAGCCAGAGCCACGCTAAATGTGATAGTGCAGGAACAGCAGGAGCCGGCAGCCACGCTAAATGTGAGTGTATAGGAACAGCAGGAGCTGGCAGCTACCCTAAATGTGACACTGCAGGAACAGCAGGGAGCCAGCAGCCACGCTAAATATGACAATGCAGGAACAGCAGGATCCGGCAGCCACGCTAAATGTGACAGTGCAGGAACAGCAGGAGCCAGCAGCCAGGCTAAATGTGACAGTGCAGGAACAGCAGTAGCCAGCAGCCACGCTAAATGTGACAGTGCAGCAACAGCAGGAGCCGGCAGCCACGCTAAATGTGACAGTGCAGGAACAGCAGGAGCCGGCAGCCACGCTAAATGTGACAATGCAGGAACAGCAGGAGCCGGCAGCCACGCTAAATGTGATAGTGCAGGAACAGCAGGAGCCGGCTGCCACACTAAATGTGACAATGCAGGAACAGCAGGAGCCGGCAGCCACGCTAAATGTGAGTGTAAAGGAACAGCAGGAGCTTGCAGCCACGCTAAATGTGAGTGTACAGGAACAGCAGGAGCCGGCAGCCACGCTAAATGTGACAGTGCAGGAACAGCAGGAGCCGGCAGCCACGCTAAATGTGACAATGCAGGAACAGTAGGAGCCGGCAGCCACGCTAAATGTGACAATGCAGGAACAGCAGGAGCCGGCAGCCACATTAAATGTGACAATGCAGGAACAGCAGGAGCCAGCAGCCACACTAAATGTGACAGTGCAGGAACAGTAGGAGCCGTCAGCCACGCTAAATGTGACAGTGTTGGAACAGCAGGAGCCAGCTGCTACGCTACCTGTGATAGTGCTGGAACAGCAGGAGCCAGCAGCCACGCTAAATGTGACAGTGCAGGAACAGCAGGAGCCAGCAGCCACACTAAATGTGACAGTGCAGGAACAGTAGGAGCCGTCAGCCACGCTAAATGTGACAGTGTTGGAACAGCAGGAGCCAGCTGCTACGCTACCTGTGATAGTGCTGGAACAGCAGGAGCCAGCAGCCACGCTAAATGTGACAGTGCAGGAACAGCAGGAGCCGGCAGCCACGCTTAATGTGACAATGCAGGAACAGCAGGAGCCAGCAGCCACGCTACATGTGACCGTGCAGGAACAGAAGGAGCCGGCAGCCACGCTTAATGTGAGTGTACAGGAACAGCAGGAGCTGGCAGCCACGCTAAATGTGACAGCGCAGGAACAGCAGGAGCCAGCAGCCACGCTAAATGTGAGTGTACAGGAACAGCAGGAGCCGGCAGCCACGCTAAATGTGACAGTGCAGGAACAGCAGGAGCCGGCAGCCACACTATATGTGACAGTGTAGGAACAGCAGGAGCTGGCAGTCAAGCTAATTGTGAGTGTGCAGGAACAGCTGGAGCCGGCATCTACGTTAAATGTGACAGTGCAGGAACAGCAGGAGCCGGCAGCCACACTAAATGTGACAATGCAGGAACAGCAGGAGCCGGCAGCCACGCTAAATGTGTGTGTACAGGAACAGCAGGAGCTGGCAGCCACGCTAAATGTGACAGTGCAGGAACAGAAGGAGCCGGCAGCCACACTATATGTGACAATGCAGGAACAGCAGGAGCCAGCAGCCACGCTAAATGTGACAGTGCAGGAACAGCAGGAGCCGTCAGCCACGCTAAATGTGACAGTGTTGGAACAGCAGGAGCCAGCTGCTACGCTACCTGTGATAGTGCTGGAACAGCAGGAGCCGGCAGCCACGCTAAATCTGACAGTGCAAGAACAGCAGGAGCCGGCAGCCTTGCTACATGTGAAAGTGCAGGAACAGCAGGAGCCAGCAGCCTCGCTAAATGTGAGTGTACAGGAACAGCAGGAGCCAAGCGCCATGCTAAATATGACAGTACAGGAACAGCAGGAGCCGGCAGCTACGCTAAATGTGTCACTGCAGGAACAGCAGGGAGCCAGCAGCCACGCTAAATGTGACAATGCAGGAACAGCAGGAGCCGGCAGCCACGCTAAATGTGGAAGTGCAGGAACAGCAGGAGCCAGCAGCCACGCTAAATGTGACAGTGCAGGAACAGCAGGAGCCAGCAGCCACGCTAAATGTGAGTGTGCAGGAACAGCAGGAGCCAGAGCCACGCTAAATGTGATAGTGCAGGAACAGCAGGAGCCGGCAGCCACGCTAAATGTGAGTGTATAGGAACAGCAGGAGCTGGCAGCTACCCTAAATGTGACACTGCAGGAACAGCAGGGAGCCAGCAGCCACGCTAAATATGACAATGCAGGAACAGCAGGATCCGGCAGCCACGCTAAATGTGACAGTGCAGGAACAGCAGGAGCCAGCAGCCAGGCTAAATGTGACAGTGCAGGAACAGCAGTAGCCAGCAGCCACGCTAAATGTGACAGTGCAGCAACAGCAGGAGCCGGCAGCCACGCTAAATGTGACAGTGCAGGAACAGCAGGAGCCGGCAGCCACGCTAAATGTGACAATGCAGGAACAGCAGGAGCCGGCAGCCACGCTAAATGTGATAGTGCAGGAACAGCAGGAGCCGGCTGCCACACTAAATGTGACAATGCAGGAACAGCAGGAGCCGGCAGCCACGCTAAATGTGAGTGTAAAGGAACAGCAGGAGCTTGCAGCCACGCTAAATGTGAGTGTACAGGAACAGCAGGAGCCGGCAGCCACGCTAAATGTGACAGTGCAGGAACAGCAGGAGCCGGCAGCCACGCTAAATGTGACAATGCAGGAACAGTAGGAGCCGGCAGCCACGCTAAATGTGACAATGCAGGAACAGCAGGAGCCGGCAGCCACATTAAATGTGACAATGCAGGAACAGCAGGAGCCAGCAGCCACACTAAATGTGACAGTGCAGGAACAGTAGGAGCCGTCAGCCACGCTAAATGTGACAGTGTTGGAACAGCAGGAGCCAGCTGCTACGCTACCTGTGATAGTGCTGGAACAGCAGGAGCCAGCAGCCACGCTAAATGTGACAGTGCAGGAACAGCAGGAGCCGGCAGCCACGCTTAATGTGACAATGCAGGAACAGCAGGAGCCAGCAGCCACGCTACATGTGACCGTGCAGGAACAGAAGGAGCCGGCAGCCACGCTTAATGTGAGTGTACAGGAACAGCAGGAGCTGGCAGCCACGCTAAATGTGACAGCGCAGGAACAGCAGGAGCCAGCAGCCACGCTAAATGTGAGTGTACAGGAACAGCAGGAGCCGGCAGCCACGCTAAATGTGACAGTGCAGGAACAGCAGGAGCCGGCAGCCACACTATATGTGACAGTGTAGGAACAGCAGGAGCTGGCAGTCAAGCTAATTGTGAGTGTGCAGGAACAGCTGGAGCCGGCATCTACGTTAAATGTGACAGTGCAGGAACAGCAGGAGCCGGCAGCCACACTAAATGTGACAATGCAGGAACAGCAGGAGCCGGCAGCCACGCTAAATGTGTGTGTACAGGAACAGCAGGAGCTGGCAGCCACGCTAAATGTGAGTGTACAGGAACAGCAGGAGCTGGCAGCCACGCTAAATGTGACAGTGCAGGAACAGCAGGAGCCGGCAGCCACACTATATGTGACAATGCAGGAACAGCAGGAGCCAGCAGCCACGCTAAATGTAACAGTGCAGGAACAGCAGGAGCCGTCAGCCACGCTAAATGTGACAGTGCAAGAACAGCAGGAGCCAGCAGCCACACTAAATGTTACAATGCAGGAACAGCAGGAGCCTGCAGCCATGCTAAATGTGAGTGTACAGGAACAGTAGGAGCCGGCAGCGACGCTAAATGTGACAATGCAGGAACAGCAGGAGCCGGCAGCCACGCTAAATGTGACAGTGCAGGAACAGCAGGAGCCGGCAGCCACACTAAATGTTACAATGCAGGAACAGCAGGAGCCGGCAGCCACGCTAAATGTGAGTGTACAGGAACAGCAGGAGCTGGCAGCCACGCTAAATGTGAGTGTACAGGAACAGCAGGAGCTGGCAGCCACGCTAAATGTGACAGTGCAGGAACAGAAGGAGCCGGCAGCCACACTATATGTGACAATGCAGGAACAACAGGAGCCAGCAGCCACGCTAAATCTGACAGTGCAGGAACAGCAGGAGCCGTCAGCCACGCTAAATGTGACAGTGTTGGAACAGCAGGAGCCAGCTGCTACGCTACCTGTGATAGTGCTGGAACAGCAGGAGCCGGCAGCCACGCTAAATCTGACAGTGCAAGAACAGCAGGAGCCGGCAGCCTTGCTACATGTGAAAGTGCAGGAACAGCAGGAGCCAGCAGCCTCGCTAAATGTGAGTGTACAGGAACAGCAGGAGCCAAGCGCCATGCTAAATATGACAGTACAGGAACAGCAGGAGCCGGCAGCTACGCTAAATATGTCACTGCAGGAACAGCAGGGAGCCAGCAGCCACGCTAAATGTGACAATGCAGGAACAGCAGGAGCCGGCAGCCACGCTAAATGTGGAAGTGCAGGAACAGCAGGAGCCAGCAGCCACGCTAAATGTGACAGTGCAGGAACAGCAGGAGCCAGCAGCCACGCTAAATGTGAGTGTGCAGGAACAGCAGGAGCCAGAGCCACGCTAAATGTGATAGTGCAGGAACAGCAGGAGCCGGCAGCCACGCTAAATGTGAGTGTATAGGAACAGCAGGAGCTGGCAGCTACCCTAAATGTGACACTGCAGGAACAGCAGGGAGCCAGCAGCCACGCTAAATATGACAATGCAGGAACAGCAGGATCCGGCAGCCACGCTAAATGTGACAGTGCAGGAACAGCAGGAGCCAGCAGCCAGGCTAAATGTGACAGTGCAGGAACAGCAGTAGCCAGCAGCCACGCTAAATGTGACAGTGCAGCAACAGCAGGAGCCGGCAGCCACGCTAAATGTGACAGTGCAGGAACAGCAGGAGCCGGCAGCCACGCTAAATGTGACAATGCAGGAACAGCAGGAGCCGGCAGCCACGCTAAATGTGACAGTGCAGGAACAGCAGGAGCCGGCAGCCACACTAAATGTGACAATGCAGGAACAGCAGGAGCCGGCAGCCACGCTAAATGTGAGTGTAAAGGAACAGCAGGAGCTTGCAGCCACGCTAAATGTGAGTGTACAGGAACAGCAGGAGCCGGCAGCCACGCTAAATGTGACAGTGCAGGAACAGCAGGAGCCGGCAGCCACGCTAAATGTGACAATGCAGGAACAGTAGGAGCCGGCAGCCACGCTAAATGTGACAATGCAGGAACAGCAGGAGCCGGCAGCCACATTAAATGTGACAATGCAGGAACAGCAGGAGCCAGCAGCCACACTAAATGTGACAGTGCAGGAACAGTAGGAGCCGTCAGCCACGCTAAATGTGACAGTGTTGGAACAGCAGGAGCCAGCTGCTACGCTACCTGTGATAGTGCTGGAACAGCAGGAGCCGGCAGCCACGCTAAATGTGAGTGTGCAGGAACAGCAGGAGCCGGCAGCGACAGTGCAGGAACAGCAGGAGCCAGCAGCCACGCTAAATGTGAGTGTGCAGGAACAGCAGGAGCCAGCAGCCACGCTAAATGTGACAGTGCAGGAACAGCAGGAGCCGGCAGCCACGCTTAATGTGACAATGCAGGAACAGCAGGAGCCAGCAGCCACGCTACATGTGACCGTGCAGGAACAGAAGGAGCCGGCAGCCACGCTTAATGTGAGTGTACAGGAACAGCAGGAGCTGGCAGCCACGCTAAATGTGACAGCGCAGGAACAGCAGGAGCCAGCAGCCACGCTAAATGTGAGTGTACAGGAACAGCAGGAGCCGGCAGCCACGCTAAATGTGACAGTGCAGGAACAGCAGGAGCCGGCAGCCACACTATATGTGACAGTGTAGGAACAGCAGGAGCTGGCAGTCAAGCTAAATGTGAGTGTGCAGGAACAGCTGGAGCCGGCATCTACGTTAAATGTGACAGTGCAGGAACAGCAGGAGCCAGCAGCCACGCTAAATGGGACAGTGCAGGAACAGCAGGAGCCAGCAGCCACGCTAAATGTGACAATGCAGGAACAGCAGGAGCCAGCAGCCACGCTAAATATGAGTGTACAGGAACAGCAGGAGCCAGCAGCCACGCTAAATGTGAGTGTGCAGGAACAGCAGGAGCCAGCATCCAAGCTAAATATGAGTGTGAGAAACAGCAGGAGCTGGCAACCACGCTAAATACGAGTGTGAGAAACAGCAGGAGCCAGCAGCCACGCTAAATGTGACAGTGCAGGAACAGCAGGAGCCGGCAGCCACGCTTAATGTGACAATGCAGGAACAGCAAGAGCCAGCAGCCACGCTACATGTGACCGTGCAGGAACAGCAGGAGCCGGCAGCCACGCTTAATGTGAGTGTACAGGAACAGCAGGAGCTGGCAGCCACGCTAAATGTGACAGTGCAGGAACAGCAGGAGCCAGCAGCCACGCTAAATGTGAGTGTACAGGAACAGCAGGAGCCAGCAGCCACACTATATGTGACAGTGCAGGAACAGCAGGAGCCAGCAGCCACGCTAAATGTGAGTGTACAGGAACAGCAGGAGCCAGCAGCCACGCTAAATGTGAGTGTACAGGAACAGCAGGAGCCAGCAGCCACGCTAAATGTGAGTGTACAGGAACAGCTGGAGCCGGCAGCCACGCTAAATGTGAGTGTACAGGAACAGCAGGAGCCAGCAGCCACGCTAAATGTGAGTGTGAGAAACAGCAGGAGCCGGCAGCCACGCTAAATGTGACAGTGCAGGAACAGCAGGAGCCAGCAGCCACGCTAAATGTGACAATGCAGGAACAGCAGGAGCCAGAGCCACGCTAAATGTGACAGTGCAGGAACAGCAGGAGCCGGCAGCCCCGCTAAATATGAGTGTGAGAAACAGCAGGAGCCGGCAGCCACTGTGCTCTTGGGTTGGCATTTTTGACCCAAATAACTCCAAATTGCGTGAATGGACATAATCACATACTTTTGGTTAAGTTGCATTAAAAGAGTTATGCAAAATTGTTAAAATTACTCTGGCATAATTAAAATTTCATCCAGGCCTAGTTTTAGGTGTGTTGTGAACCCCTCAAATCAAAGGGCACCCCTGGGATGATTTCCTTAGCCCCAAGGAAATATTTCTAATCACACCATCTTCAGAGAACATGAGAACAGCCAGGTGTCTCTCGCTCTTCTCTCTGATGTCTTCGGCTCATCTAGATTCAGTGCTATGAGTCAGACGACCCTGACAGAGATGCTCTAATGTGCAGCAGTTATTTGTAGACGTGTGAACCCTCTCACTGGCCCCTGAAAACAGCAGACACACAGCTTTTAGTGTTTATAATGACAAGTTATTTTTAATGTACAATCAGCACACAAACCTTGTGCATCCCAATGACTTAAATTATTATAGTATCTCAGCAGTTATAATATATAATAAGTTAAACATTAGAAAAACTAAAACATTTCACATTGTACATCTCTTGTATCTGTGATGAAATGGCCTAAACTCTCCCTAACACCTGTATCTCTAATATTATCCGTCTCTTTGTTACCGTTTATTGGGGCGTGGCTTTGCTGTGCAGCAAGATGGCCGCACATTAGCGCGGCTCCGCCGGGCGAGATTTATTAATCCGACAAAATCTGTTTATTCTACAGGGGACCGTGGACCACTCACAGAGAAATACTCTAAGAACAAGTCAGCAGTGCGGGGGCACGGTTTTCAGCTGGGAGGGAGCTGCTGACAGGCTGGAGAACCGCAACAGAAAGAGGCCTAGCCGCGAGTCCACCACACAACAACCAGGAACTCGACTTGGCGCCACCCCTGGGCATGGAGCGTAGAGACCGGGGGAGAGGCAACGGTAATAGTCGCATTGGCCTCGAGGGCACGCAGTGAGCTGGAGCGACATTCCCGAGCAAAAAATCGTGAGTCTACAGGTGGGTGAGGTGCACCCTCAGGCTCATACGGGGCATGCTGTTATGCCGGAGACTGAGAGTGCCTGAGAGAGGGCGAAGTTGATGGGCGCCATTGACCACTGGGGTAGTGGCTGTGGCTTCGAACTGTAACCAATGTGCAGCATATGGCAACGACGGCACCCTGAGAGAAAGTGTATGCGCTAATCTGTAAAAGTTCACGTAGGAGTGCTATTAACCGCCCCATAACTGACTCAAGGCGCGAAGTGGCATCTGAAGGCGAAGCCACCATTTTGTTAGACGCTGCCGAAGAATGCACTAACGGTTAACATGGAGCCCGAACCCACCACAAATTCTACAGGAGGGTACAGTAAGTAATCGTGAGACCCTCGTGTCCAGGAATAACGGCTGGGGGAGAACATAACCTGAAATAAATCAGGCTGCCACAGGGACTGTAACGTGCACAGAGGTGAAGCGCCAAGATGCTGGATTGCCGCAACGCGTGCAGCATGGGCGTACAGCAGAGATCACAGCTCTGCCGGGCTCCTTATTTTGCTTTAGGACACTTGCAGTCTCGGGTGAACTGGCGGTCGCCTGGCCTTGGTGCTGTGGTCCGGTGCGCGACCTAGTAGCAACGGCCGGAAGCCGTTGAGGCATACTTGGGTGTTGCGGCCTGATCAACACTACAACTACAGACACATGGCATCAAAATCAACATACTGTCTTCGCTGCTGGTTGTTAGGATAAGGAACTGCTGGTGGTGGCAGAAGACGGTAGACTGCCCTGCGTGAAAGGAAATACAGCCAATGACGGACCCGACATTTTGGACAAGAAAAGCTGGTACTCATTGATATTGCAGGAGCCACACGACTTGCGGCCAGGGCGGAGGGCATGGCCACTCGAGCATTTATGAGGTAAGGCTGCAGGTGACCGAGGACAGGAAATACCTGGCAGTGCACCCCACAGCTATTGAACACGCACTCCTGATGGGAAACACCTGCGAGGCGCAGGGTAGGGGATTCAAGATAGCCTGGCTGATGAGGATTATGAATCCAAAACCGGTCCCAGGATGCTTGTTTCTGGTCCAGGGAAGACATAGCTTGGCAGTTTGGGCTGGACTGTTCCCATGAGGCACAGGGTCAGACTGATTTGCATATGGCCATGTCTGAACTGGGGTGGTGGAGTGAGCTAAAGAATGATGATGAATTAAACCCAGATCAGTTTACTGGGGGTGAGTGTTTGATTTGCTCAAAAGCTCCGTCCATCATCCCCTTTGGTATCGCTTTGTTGGTCCTGAGTTGGCTGGGTATGCCCAGACGTGGGTCCCTTGTTCACTCTGCCACTGGATTCCAGATAACCTGGCTGATAAGGGTTATGAACCCGAAACCGGTCCCAGGATGCTTGTTTCCGGTCCAGGGAAGGCATGGCTTGGCAGTTCGGGCTGGACTGTTCCCATGAGGCACAGGGTCAGACTGATTTGCATATGGCCGTGTCTGAACTGGGGTGGTGGAGTGAGCTAAAGAATAATGATGGATTAAACCCAGATCAGTTGACTGGGGGTGAGTGTGTGATTTGCTCAAACGTTCCGTCCATCATCCCCTTTGGTATCGCTTTGTTCGCCCTAAGTTGGCAGGGTATGCCCAGACGTGGGTCCCTTGCTCACTCTACCACTGGATTCAAGATAGCCTGGCTGATGAGAATTATGAATCCAAAACCGGTCCCAGGATGCTTGTTTCCGGTCCAGGGAAGACATGGCTTGGCAGTTCGGGCTGGACAGTTCCCATGAGGCACAGGGTCAGACTGATTTGCATATGGCCATGTCTAAACTGGGGTGGTGGAGTGAGCTAAAAAATTATGATGGACTAAACCCAGATCAGTTGACTGGGGGTGAGTGTTTGATTTGCTCAAACGTTCCGTCCATCCTCCCCTTTGGTATCGCTTTGGAGACTGAAGAAGGGCAGACAGATATGGACAAGAAAATGTGGGAAATGGACGGGGTTCTGTATGCCATTAAACAGAAGAACGAGGATTTGAAAGCCAGGTCGAGGAGAAATAACATAAGAATCACTGGGATTTCAGAAACGACGGATATCCAAAACATGAAGAAATATGTCGAGACAATGATGACAGACCTCTTCGGGCCAGACCTGTCCGCCATGTTTCTAATTGAACGAGCACATCGAACATTGGGCCCAGGCCCGCGACCATGTGCGCCGACAAGACCAATACTGGTGAGAGTATTAAACTATAGAGATCGGGACACAATACTCAGGTTGGCAAGAGAGAAAGGAGATATACAGTACAAAGGAAACAACATCGCAATGTATCTGGACTTCACACTGCAGGTTCAGGCGGCCCGAAGAGAGTTTGTATCCGCAAAGAAAATGTTTCAACAGCTCGGCAAAAAGTATGCTTTGATATACCCTGCTAAGCTATGGATACAAGGACATGGCAAGCCCACCTTTTTTCCGGACGCAAAGGCTGCTTTGGCATATGTGAAACACATGGCAAAGGAGCAAAAACAACAAGCCACGACTAGCGACTCACAGGCCGAGAACAATCTGAGTGATAATGACTGATGGAACAAGACCTGCACGCTGAATGTACACATAAGTGACATATTCGGACCATTGTGGTAATGGGAATTGTTGGACTGTTGTCGGAGTTAGTATATTGAACAAGCGAGTGTGATCTTGTTGCACAGATGTCTGATGAATACGTTACCCTGAACAGTAAATATGGATGTAAAGTATTGCGTGGTTCCATGGTTCACGGTAGCACGTTCCGTGCTCGGCCACTCTGCCATGAGTGCAGGGGAGTTATGCTGGTGGCCCCATGTGCCCCCATGGGATGATTCCCCTATGTTCACTACTGTGGAAAGTTTGTTTACAGTTAATGGGGAAGGGGGAGGAAACATCACAACCTGATTGGGGGGTTGGTGTGGGAGGGGATTGGGTGGGGGACAAGTTATGTTATGTAGACCACAAGTTTATTCACACCAGCAAATCAGATTGAAAATATAGACCTACTACACTCTACCATCACTTCACAGACCTTCGGCTATACATCAAGTGCCTGGGGTGGACCCGCTGGCCACACATATATGTATCACATGTTACTATTGTGACGGCCCTCACATGTCTTTCGTGGAACGTTAGATGCTTAAATGATCTTAGAAAGACCAGGCTGATCCACTCTTATCTCACAAGACATGGGGTAGACATCTGATTACTACAAGAAACACATTTGACGACCACCGCTACGGGAACGCTTAGAAATAACAGATGGGGGGAGGTGGTGGAAGCCGGCTACTCCAACTACTCCAGGCGTGTCGCAATCCTAATACGCAAAGGACTCCAATGGAAAACACACCACACGATAACAGAAATGGAAGGTAGATATATTATGTTACAGGGCACACTATACAATACCCCTATGGTGATAATCAATACATACGGTCAAAACACAGACAGTCCAGAATTCTTCCAGCACATTTGGCAGAAAATTCAGGTACTAGGTAACATGGCAGTGCTATGGGGGGGGGATCGGGGGGGGGCGATTTTAATGCTGTTCTCTCAGCTATGGCAGACACACAGGGAGAGTCTTGCGAACATCACCCGAAAGCAGCTGATATGTTAACTGGCATTAAAGCAGATCTCAACTTAGTGGACTCCTGGAGAAAATTACATCTAACAGTTAGGGAAGATACAAGTGTAACTCATCACCATAACTCACGGTCCTGACTGGATTACTGGTTGGTCTCCAGGGACATACACACCTGGGTTATACACGCTATGCATCACCCACGCACATTTTCTGACCATGCACCCACTCAGATAAAATTACAAATACCCGCACCATACATACAACTGTTTACCTGGAGATTTCCATCAAGTGCACTATTAGACCAGGTTTTCCGTGAAGAGCTGCGTGAAAAAATTATTGACTACTTTGCACTAAATGAAGGAACAGTAGATTCTCCGGGAACGCTGTGGGAAGCATTCAAAGTGGTCACGAGGGGTAAATGCATAGCACTTTAAACAGGGGTTCTCAAGGACATACGCAACACACTATATAGGCTAGAGCGCGATATTAGAGGGCTAGAACGATCGCTACTAATAAGCCCATCCCCTGCTGTCACAGCACAAATTAGGACTACATTGACAGAATTGCAGAAGGAAGCAGAGAGGGAAACGACATATATGCATAAATACACACGGGCGAGGCACTCTGGGGAGGGAGATCGATCCGGGAAAACACTGGCAGATTTATTAAGATCACCAAGGGGATCTGATTACATAACAGAACTACAAACAGAAAGTGGAGAGGTAGCCAGAACACCACCGGACATTCTACATACAATGTCCCAATTCTATTAACAGTTATACGCATCCCAAGCTAACCCGTCCCAGACAGACATAATTGATTACCTAGATACAGTGGCGTTGGTGTGGTTCAACAGTGGTGCCCGAGAATATATGGAACTGTCAATTATGGTGGACGATATTAGGCAAGTAATCAATCAGGCTGCCACGGGGACGGTAACGTGCACAGGTGTCAAGCGACAAGACGCTGGATTGCTGCAGCGAGCGCCGTATTGGTGTACGGCAGAGATCGCAGCTCTGGAGGGCTGCTTATTTTGTTTTAGGACATTTGCAGTCTCGGGCGAATTGGCGGGCGCCTGGCCTTGATGCTGTGGTCCGGTGCGTGACCTAGTAGCAACGGCCAGAAGCAATTGAGGCATACTTGGGGGGTTGCGGCCTGATCGTCACTACAGCTACAGACACATGGCATTAAAATCAACATACTATCTTCGCTGATGGTTGTTAGGATAAGGGATTGTTGGTGGTGGCGGGCAAGCATAGGGAACAGAAGATGGCAGAACGCCCTGCATGAAAATAAATACAGCCAATGACGGACCTGACATTTTGTACAAGAAAAGCTGGTACTCATTGATACTGCGGGAGTGCTGCCCGGGTGAATTGGTGCCATCACAATATGTACTTCAAGCCACGCTACTTGCAACCAGGGCGGAGGGCATGGCCACTCGAGCATTTACGAGGTAAAGCTGCAGGTGACCGAGGACAGGAAATAGCTGCCAGTGCGCCCCACAGCAATTGAACACTCGCTCCTGATGGAAAACGCCTGCGAGACGCAGGGTAGGGGATAAAAGTGTGTCATCAGGCGGCAGAAAAAGGTCAAGAGACAGACCGTGCAGGGTGTCCGGCCCTGGTGCTGAGGGCAAAGGACTGAGTCGTCTGTTATACAAATTACAATACAGCAGGCGCAGTTTCGCCACAATGGGGAAACCAGACACACGCCAGCCCAGGATAACCTTCGGCAGGAAGACCAACAAATCAGCAGACAGTGACACTGAATAAACTCCCTTTGGGCCTCCTGAACCTGCACTGTAAAGTCCAGATGCATTGTGATGTTGTTTCCTTTGAATTGTATATCTTCTTTCTCTCTTGCCTACCTGAGTATCATGTCCCGATCTCTATAGTTTAATACTCTCGCCAGTATTGGTCTTACCGGACCATCTGGTCGCGGCCTAGGGCCCAATGTTCGATGTGCTCGTTCAGTTAGAAACATGGCGGACAGGTCTGACCCAAAGAGGTCTGTCATCATTGTCTCGACATATTTCTCCATGTTTTGGATATCCGTCTATTCTGAAATCCCAGTGATTCTTATGTTGTTTCTCTTCGACCTTGCTCCTAAATCCTTGTTATTCTGTTTAATGGCATACAGTACCCAGTCCATTTCCCGCATTTTCTTGCCCTCCTGTTTTTCCACTCGTTGCGTTATCCTGTCCATTCTCTCCGCAAGTGAGTCAATTTTTGAGTCTATACCTTGAAGACTTGTTTTCAGATCTTTAAACATTGTCCGAATGTCCTCTTCAGGCAGTGTCTTCAAGCGCCCGAACCTTTGATGTCCGTTTATGTCGGTTTTTTATCTCTGAAGCCGTGAACAAACTTACGAGGAGCTGCACTTTCTACTTGCGTATAATTGCCGGAGGGTAAGTAGTAAGCAACTGAAGTTATACCCTTTTAAAATTACCGGATAGCTGAACCCAGAATTTTGGTGCAACTCCCACCCACTATGTATCTTCTGCTTTCAGGCCGACCCTGGAATCTAGTTTGTGCCTTGAGACTGTGCATAGGAAGTTGTCTCCTGCCTTTACCTTCTCCGGTTTAGAAGTAAGTCTCCCGTCGACGATTGGTCCATACTCCCCACTTGTCTCAACCCCCCGATATTACCCTAGCTGGGAGAACGGCCCCTTACTTAAGTTTTTCTTCAGCAGAGTCTCCTCCCACTTGGAGTAGATCGTGTGTATTCCTGCTGAATGGTGTGTCATCTCTGAAAAGAACGCGACTCCTGTAAACACCTATGTAAAGAAGTGCGTTAGATAGATTCTTGCACCACCCGTGTATGAGGTAAATATCCAGGGGGCTCTTCAGCGGTGAGCCTAACCATTGAGTACTAATGATATACCTGTCTGGAATTAAACTGCAGCCGCGACCTATTAGATGACATTAGTTATGTAAACTTGAACCCTTATTTCTCCCCTCCCTCTAATTGTTGTATATGTGCTCTCTGACCCAACGAATGTGTGGAGGAATGAATTGAGTATTTTATTGCAAGGGATTCCTGTGTTCATTAGCCCTGTTGGGCTAATAGTGTATATTTTGTGTCATTTAAAAAAATAAAAAATGTGTATCTTGGTTTGACACTCTTTGAGCTCACTGCATATACTCTCTGAATCTTACATTGAAAAATGTTGACTATAAGAAGTCGAACCTACGAACCTGATATTGTGGATAATGTTTGAATGTAATTATATATAGAATGTATTACCGCCGGGAAACAACCTTTACAACGCAACTTTTACAACGCACTACCATTACAACGAAACTTTTACAACGCAAAAACTTTTACAACGCATACCATTACAACGCATGTTTTTACAACGCAAGTACTTTTACAACGCATGCCATTACAACGTAAGTATTGGTAAGTATATAATTATATTTAATATTTTATATGGTTTTTTTTTTTAAGTTTTCAGTTTTTGGGTAAAGGGGTATTTTTAGGGTTCAGGGTCAGTTTTCAGTTTTTGGGAAAAGGGGTATTTTTAGGGTTGAGGGTCAGTTTTCAATTTTTGGGTAAAGGGGTATTTTTAGGGTTCAGGGTCAGTTTTCAGTTTTTGGGTAAAGGGGTATTTTTAAGGTTCAGGGTCAGTTTTCAGTTTTTGGGTATAGGGGTATTTTTAGGGTTCAGGGTCAGTTTTCAGTTTTTGGGTAAAGGGGTATTTTTAGGGTTCAGGGTCAGTTTTCAGTTTTTGGGTAAAGGGGTATTTTTAGGGTTCAGGGTCAGTTTTGGGTTTTTGGGGTACAGGGATATTTTTAGGGTTCAGGGACAGTTTTGGGTTTTTGGGGTACAGGGGTATTTTTAGGGTTCAGGGACAGTTTGGGGTTTTTGGGGTACAGGGGTATTTTTAGGGTTCTGGGTTAATTTGGTTTTTTTTGGGGTACAGGGGTACAGGGTAAAAAAAAAAAAATTAATTCAATTAAATTAAATTATATTAATTACAATTAATTTAAAAAAATATATATTATATACTTACCAATACTTACGTTGTAATGGTATGCGTTGTAAAGGTATTTGCGTTGTAAAAACATGCGTTGTAATGGTATGCGTTGTAAAAGTGTTTGCGTTCTAAAAAATTCGTTGTAACGGTATGCGTTGTAAAAGTATGCGTTGTAACGTCATACATCCATTACCGCCTAATAACCTCTGCAAATGTGTAAGGAATTCTTAGCTAGGTATGATTCTAAAAGTCATGTTTTCTGTTTATCACAGAGTGGCCGCTGTCCTGATACTGTGTTGCCCCCTTGTTCCCAATCGTATACATGCCCTGATGAAGGTGCGGCCGTAGATCGGGCCTGGCACTGAAACGCGCGTCGGCATGGTTACCTTCGATCCTGCTAGTACCATCTTAGTTCCCCAGCAAGTCGCTGAGATGACACCGCAGGACAGCCTCAGTGTATTAGTGTACGGTGTGCAATGAGGTTGTTGTATGGTGCTAACTGGATGTGATTGATGGAATGTGTGAGGTTAGCTTAGAAGAGTGATTCTGTGATGATGAATGAAAGATGAATGGGTGCTGTGGGGCGTCTTATTTATGTCTATGTGATTGAATTACCGTCATTTGTGTATATACACCGATGATTATGTTTTTGTATACCCTTTGAGAAATAGTTATATCCTGAAAATGAAAATAAAATGATGTATTTTTCTATTTTCTGTCTGATGAATCACATTATGTGGCCTTGAATTGTAGTGAGCTCAAAGTTGTGTTGAGTGAAATCTTTGGACTCCACATGAGCCTTTAATTAAAACATATAGGGCAGACTCTTCTCCTTTAGTCTAAGGCCCCGGGAGCAGACGGGTTTACTGCTGCTTTTTACAAGCAGTATGTAGATATCCTTGCCCTCTGTTTATTGCAGGTGTATCTGGAGGCTATGGACACAGGTATACTTCCCCCCATACTGCGCGAGGCCACTATAATTACCCTACTGAAACCTGATAAAGACCCAACTAGGCCAGATTCCTATTGTCCGCTGTCTTTAGTTAACCTGGACGCTAAGATTTATGCCAAATTACTTACAAACAGGTTACAACCGATGTTCCTGCAGATTGCATTGCCTGATCAATCTGGGTTTATACCAGGTCGTTCGACTGCCCACAATTTGAGAATAGTCTTTGGGCTTGTGCATTATCTGTTCCCCCTTGTACAGTCAATAGCTGCGTTATTAGACGCCACAAAAGCTTTCGATTCTTTAGAATGGAAATTCCTTTTTATCCTGCTGACCCGAATGGGACTTAGCCCCATATTTATTGGGCAAATGCAAATAATATACATGGACCTGATGGCAAGAGTCAGGGTGAATTGGCAGGTGTTGGAACCATTTGTAATTACAAGAGGGTCGGGACAGGGCTGCCCCCTATCGCCATTACTATTCGTGATTGCCACTGAACCATTGGCAGCCAGACTCCAACAACATCACACGCAAAGGAGTATAGGATTTACATCCAGAGGCCTTCTGATATCAATGTACGCAGACAATATGACAATATACTTAGTGAATCCGAGAGATAATTGAACTGATTCTGTATGGGAGCTAACGGGAATAAAGATCAATTGGACGAAATCCACGATGTTACCACTCACGAATACCACTATTCCATTCGACACGGAATTTCCAACAAAGTGGGCTGAGGGTGAAATAAGATACCTGTGTATTTGGGTCAGTAGGTCTACACAAGAAATATGGTTAGCCAACTATGGGAGACTGATTGACTGGCTAGAAAGCAAAATACAAAGATGGATTAGCTGCCGTTATCCTTAACAGGTCGTATAGCAATTACAAAAATGGTGATATTACCTAAACTCCAGTACTTGTTTGTAAACATCCCAATACCACTGAACACCCACTTTTTCAAGAGACTCCGTACTGTTATCCTTGAATTAGTCTGGGTGGGTAAACCACCTCGGGTTTCATGGCATTTATTGACACTGCCATTGGCCCAGGGAGGCTTGGGAGCACCAGATTTCGAACTCTACGCATTCAGCGCACAGGCGCAATACCTGCATTTTTGGCAGCACCCAACTCCATATCAGCCCCATGTGGCAATAGAAATAGATCGAGTTGCTCCTATGCCACTTAACACGGCGGTATATCAGCCTTATAAAGGACCCCACCTGGAAATAGACACAGTGGAAACAATGAGTTGGGCATGGAGAGGAATTGCAACAAGCATTTGCAATGCAATAGGTCTCGCATTAGGAAAGTTTGAGCTATTGGTCTTGTAAATGACAATTTTTTTATTTATGTGTTGGTTTTGAAAATAGCTAAATTAATAGCTTTGTCATTTACAATGCCAATAGTTATAACTTTCGTAAATGTGACACCTATAGCATTTGTAATGCAACATGTTTTGTATTTACGTGACTTAGATGTATTGATATTACAAATAACAATGGCTTTTAATTTTTTTAATCATTAATACTTAAATTAAAGTGATTGTAATTTATAATGGCAATAGCTTAAACTTTTGTAAATAACTTTTGTGAAGATTATGTTCAGTGTATTTTATTGTGATGAAAATCCAAGAACAGAATTGAAATATTAACATCTTTTTGTGACATTTGTAATAAAGCTTGAAACATTGAGAGAACATATTTGAACCAGTGATGCTGTCGTGGTGCTGAGTGATGCTGTGGTTGCGCTGAGTGATGCTGTGGTTGCGCTGAGTGATGCTGTGGTTGCACTGAGTGATGCTGTAGTTGCACTGAGTGATGCTGTGGTTGCGCTGATAATTAAGGTACTGGCGCCACGTGTGCCTGTGTGGTGATTAAGATAACAATCCTGTCGGGGTGTGGAAAAGTAAATTTTGCCATGTTATATGTGCCTACGTGTTCCCCATACTATGCTATATGTGCATGATCGATATGCATGTATCCCCCTATGATCGATTAAAGACGCAATTATAGTTGTGTCCAACTCTAGTACGCCAGTTTCCAGTTCTCGTGAAAGCAACGAGTATTAGGCCTATGTTGCCACACGTTTTACAGTGTGCACGTTAATTCATCGCATTGTCCCCGTTCCTAGGCCTCAAAAGGGCCCGGACACCAGATTCAGCTCCAGTCTCCTGAACCCACTCCGAGGAGCGATGCAGCCCCCACCTGCATCCCTGACCCTTGAACGATCAAAATTGCGCACCAGGACGAATTCTCCCGGAACGACTTCATGCGGTTTCACCTCAGTGTTGTCTGGAAATGCAGCGGCAACCTGCGAACGACAAGAGTGTAGGGCAGACATCAAGGAAGCTAGGTAATCTGTCAGCATATTACTGGAAACATCTGTAATCTTTCGGGGCATAGGTGTACCCCACATGTTTGTAGGGCCGCCGAATACGACCTCGTACGGGGACAGACCTGATCTGGAATGTGCAACCATTCTCATGTAAAAAAGAGCAACTGGCAGAACTACTAACCAATCTACACCTTTTTCAGTACACACTTTAGCAATGCGGATTATCAAAGTCTGGTTATGTCTCTCTACGAGACCGGCTGCTTCAGGATGGCGTACACAATGGAACTTCCACTGGTACCCTAACAGAAGGGAAACTTGTTTCATGAGCTCGGATGAGAATGGCTGGCCGTTATCTGAATACACGACTCTAGGTAATCCATAGCGGGGAAAATACTCACGAACCAACTGCCTGGCAGTGGTCGCAGCTGTGTAATCTGGAACTGGATATGCTTCTGTCCACCTGGACAAAGCGCATACAACTACGAGGACATACTTGAAACCTCGACATCGCTCCATCTGAATATAATCCATCTGGAGGACTTCAAAAGGGTGGTCAGGAGGTTGGAATCCACCTTGTTCCACCGGGACACTTTTACCTGGATTGAACTGACAACATATCATACAGGTACGTACTTTCTGCTTGGCTGCTGCTCGTAAATGCTTGTTGAACCAAAGGTTCTGGATACTGTCTAACATAGCTTTTTCTCCTAGATGTGCTGGACTATGTGCGGTATTAATAATGACTTGAACCATAGAGTCGGGGAGAAACCATGTGGCTTTTCCCTTCGTCAACCATCCCTGATCTGTCTGGACCCCTCCTTGTTCGGACCATTTCTTGATTTCTTCGGAAGTAGCATGTGACTGTATGTCAATGACATCTTGTGTAGGGTCCTTAACTGTCATACAAGTAGTCTGTTCTGGAGTGAGTGTCTGTGTCGTGTTAACTGGAATGTCTGGAGTCTGAGCTGTGAGCTTGGCTGTTCGATCTGCTAGATCGTTACCCTGGGAAATGATATCAGTGACTTTCGTATGTGCCTTGCACTTCATGATAGCAATAGCTGTCGGTAAATGTATTGCATCTAACAGAGCTTGAATGAGGAGACCATGCTGGATCTTGGTTCCATGAGAAGTCATAAAACCTCGTTCCTGCCAGAGCACTCCAAAGTCGTGTACGACTCCGAATGCATAACGTGAATCTGTGTATATGTTTACTTTCATGTTCTTGGCACGTATGCAGGCTTGGGTCAGAGCGACTAGCTCTGCTGCTTGAGCAGACAGGGTGTCAATACGATGTGTTTCTATAACTTCGGTGTCAGTAGTCACTGCATACGCGGCTACTAGTTCTCCTGTACTTGTTCTCATACATGAACCATCCACATAAAGTGTCAGGTCGGGATCAGGTAATGCAATGTCTGTCAAGACTTGTCTTGGCTTTGTCATAGTGTTAACAACTTCCACACAGTCATGTGTGGCAGAATTTGAAGTAACTGACGGTAACAGTGTAGCAGGATTTAGAACGTTGCAGCGTCTGATTTCTATGTGTGGCTGAAACAGTGTCAGTTCATAACCTGTTAAACGTGCAATTGTGAAGTGCTGAGTCTGTGTTCTGTTTAAAAGAACTTCCACGGAGTGTGGAACTTGTACTGTCAGGGAGTGTCCTAACACTATGGAATCACTTTGTCTGATAGCTAGAGCTGTGGCTGCAACTGACTTGAGGCATGCAGGCAGAGCCTGGGCCACTGGATCTAATGTGCTCGAAAAATAAGCACAGGGCTTGTATTGTCCTGCTTGATCTTGTGTGAGAACAGATAATGCAGTACCATCACGTTCAGTGACAAAAAGTGTAAAAGGCTTACTGTAATTCGGTGTTGCTAGAACTGGTGCTTGACATAAAGCTTTCTTTAACTCATTAAAAACACGTGTATGTTCCTGGGTCCAAGGGAGGACAGTCGATGTGGCTGCCTCCTGTGTCGTTAACTGTATCAGTGGCTTGGCTAGAAATGCATACTGAGGAATCCACTGTCTGCAGTAAGAAGTGAGGCCGATAAAAGCTCGTACCTCCTTCTGTGTCTTGGGCTGTGGAAGACGTGCTATTAACTGGATACGGTCAGGTGTCAACTGCCTACCCCTCTTGGACAGTAAGTGTCCTAAGTAGACCACTTGCTGGACACAGAATTGTAATTTGGAAGGGGACACCTTGTGCCCCATCTCGGCCAGAAAATACAGAACTGTAAGTGACGCTCGCTCGCAATCACGTTCAGAACGGGCTGTGATCAGTAGATCATCGACATACTGGAGCAGGGCAGTGTCAGTTGGCATGTGAATATTGTCTAGTTGTCTTTTAAGTGCTTGACTATAAATGCTAGGACTTTCTGTAAAACCTTGAGGAGCTCGTGTGAATTTATAGCTTCTTCCATTTAAACAGAAACCGAAAAGGAACTGGCTGTCTGGATGAATGGGGACACTGAAAAATGCGTTCTTGAGATCGATGACTGTGAAGAACGTAGCTTCAGAATCAATGGCTGTCAAAAGGGAAGAAATATCTGGGACTACTGGGTACTGGGGTATGATACATTTATTAAGTTCTCGAAGGTCAATCACTAATCGATATACTGGAGGTGCATTTGGATCAGTACGTTTCAGGACTGGAATGATAGGAGAATTACATACATTGGAGTCAGTTTTGGATAAGGCTGCTACAGCCTCAGGTGGCAATTTGTACTGTCTGATTCGGGGTAAAACCACACCTTTTTGAGGTCATAAAACCACAGGTTTTATGACTTCTCATTGAACCAAGATCCAGCATGGTCTCCTCATTCAAGCTCTGTTAGATGCAATACATTTACCGACAGCTATTGCTATCATGAAGTGCAAGGCACATACGAAAGTCACTGATATCATTTCCCAGGGTAACGATCTAGCAGATCGAACAGCCAGGCTCACAGCTCAGACTCCAGACATTCCAGTTAACACGACACAGACACTCACTCCAGAACAGACTACTTGTATGACAGTTAAGGACCCTACACAAGATGTCATTGACATACAGTCACATGCTACTTCCGAAGAAATCAAGAAATGGTCCGAACAAGGAGGGGTCCAGACAGATCAGGGATGGTTGACGAAGGGAAAAGCCACATGGTTTCTCCCCGACTCTATGGTTCAAGTCATTATTAATACCGCACATAGTCCAGCACATCTAGGAGAAAAAGCTATGTTAGACAGTATCCAGAACCTTTGGTTCAACAAGCATTTACGAGCAGCAGCCAAGCAGAAAGTACGTACCTGTATGATATGTTGTCAGTTCAATCCAGGTAAAAGTGTCCCGGTGGAACAAGGTGGATTCCAACCTCCTGACCACCCTTTTGAAGTCCTCCAGATGGATTATATTCAGATGGAGCGATGTCGAGGTTTCAAGTATGTCCTCGTAGTTGTATGCGCTTTGTCCAGGTGGACAGAAGCATATCCAGTTCCAGATTACACAGCTGCGACCACTGCCAGGCAGTTGGTTCGTGAGTATTTTCCCCGCTATGGATTACCTAGAGTCGTGTATTCAGATAACGGCCAGCCATTCTCATCCGAGCTCATGAAACAAGTTTCCCTTCTGTTAGGGTACCAGTGGAAGTTCCATTGTGTACGCCATCCTGAAGCAGCCGGTCTCGTAGAGAGACATAACCAGACTTTGAAAATCCGCATTGCTAAAGTGTGTACTGAAAAAGGTGTAGATTGGTTAGTAGCTCTGCCAGTTGCTCTTTTTTACATGAGAATGGTTGCACATTCCAGATCAGGTCTGTCCCCGTACGAGGTCGTATTCGGCCGCCCTCCAAACATGTGGGGTACACCTATGCCCCGAAAGATTACAGATGTTTCCAGTAATATGCTGACAGATTACCTAGCTTCCTTGATGTCTGCCCTACACTCTTGTCGTTCGCAGGTTGCCGCTGCATTTCCAGACAACACTGAGGTGAAACCGCATGAAGTCGTTCCGGGAGTATTCGTCCTGGTGCGCAATTTTGATTGTTCAAGTCCGTTGGAGCCCCGTTGGAAGGAGCCCCAGCTGGTGTTATTAACAACAAGGACCGCCGTCAAGCTCGAGGGACATAAAGGCTGGGTGCATACCAGTCATATCAAGAAATTCCATGGATTACGACAAAAGACATTTATTAAAGACTGCCCTATTCTTAAGGACTGCCCAAACACAGACTCTGAATTCAAACTTCCCCTGTTAGAGAAAACTCTGCAGCAGGAGTATAAAGCCAAACTCCGGTCTAGTAAAATAAGTCAGCCAGTTTAATTGTCTAAGTCCCTCTCGGGTGAAACGGTTAGACAGGTTCCTGACATGTATGAGATAGACCCACACAGTGAGAGAGTTAGTCAAAACTCTAAAAGATGTATTATCGTTCTATTCTTTTTGTTATTTTTGAGTCTTATGGTTACATGCATAAGTTATGCTTTACATTTATGTTTTCCAATTTCACATGTACATATGTTTTCTAATGTTACAGTAGAGCACACATTTAGTGATCTGCCTCCTCACGAGCTATCTTATCGTCTTGCTATGCGTAACAACACATTCATCCGAATGTTGCACTATTCACACCAGACCAGCAATGCCACTAATTGTTGGGTGTGTGGTCGACTCCCCCCTTTCCAGACACCGAAGGGAGTTCTGCCACTCTTTCCCTATCCGTTTTCACATAATGGTTCGTGTGGAGCATGGTCCACGTTAACGTCATCCTCCACTGATATGTCCCTTCTGAATCGAACATGTTTCCCAGACAAGCAAGGTCTTTCCCATAGAACAGGGTTAGATCTAGAAAATGAAGTATATGATTTAGGTAATTATTCTTCGAATTTCATGGTCCTGAATGTTCAGTCCGATACTACTCCAGATTTGCCTGCTATTTCAGTACTACCAGTCAAAGGCGAATTATGTGTCAGAAAGAATGGTTCCGCACATGTAGGACATAGTGATTGTACTACTATTGTCAAGTATAGTGACAGTGGGAAATCTATTTTCAAAGCCTCACGTCATTCTTATTTTGTTTGTGGTCAGACCGCATATGTTCGTCTGCCCCTCGATTGGGATGGAACATGTTACATTGCCTTCCTACTGCCACCAGTTTTTCTAGCCCCATCCGATTATCACAGAAACACACATCTAGTACACGTTAGACCTAGAAGGGAGACCGAGTCCCCAATTGTCGATCAAACTGAAACTGCTCTAGAACAATATCAAGACTTCAATAAAGGTTTCTTCTTCTTTATAGGTCCTGTCCAGAATAGTAAGTTAATACGTAGGTTAACCAGAACCCTTGAAGCAGTAGTGAATGAGACTACTTCCGCCCTAGGTAATTTAACCGAAGAGCAATCTGCTATGCGTTTTGTTGTGCTCCAAAATCGTCTCGTTCTTGACGTCATACTGGCCGATAGAGGAGGAGCTTGTAGAGTCATCGGATCTAGTTGCTGCATTTTCATTCCTAATAACGCGCCGTCTGTTTATTCAGCTATAACCAGACTTCATAAAATTGCCCATCAGTTACACCAGAATCCAGGCACCTGGACATGGTCCGGTTGGCTCTGGAGTATCATATCTGCCTGGGGATGGAAAGTATTGTCATTCCTAGGTATAGCAGTAATGATCATATTCAGTTGCTGCCTCTGTTTACAATGTGGCCCTGCGATTTGCGGCATGTGTGCTACCTCTTGTATCCCTAGTCCTAAATCCCGTTCCAAGACAATTCGAGACGAGCAAATGATGCTATATGAACAGATAGATGGTATCATGAATATTGATGTTTCCTGATGGAAACGTAGGGCACAAGGAGGGAATGTGGAAAAGTAAATTTTGCCATGTTATATGTGCCTACGTGTTCCCCACACTATGCTATATGTGCATGATCGATATGCATGTATCCCCCTATGATCGATTAAAGACGCAATTATAGTTGTGTCCAACTCTAGTACGCCAGTTTCCAGTTCTCGTGAAAGCAACGAGTATTAGGCCTATGTTGCCACACGTTTTACAGTGAGCACGTTAATTCATCGCATTGTCCCCGTTCCTAGGCCTCAAAAGGGCCCGGACACCAGATTCAGCTCCAGTCTCCTGAACCCACTCCGAGGAGCGATGCAGCCCCCACCTGCATCCCTGACCCTTCACTTACTTCCTGCCTCACAGTGCTCGGCCCGGACTGGCTCTGCCTGCCAGTCTGCCAAGAGTATGTTATGCTTCTAGTTATCAGTCCAGCCCTCCTTCTCTGCATTCCTAAGCTACTGAATCGCATCAATAGTTTCAGCCATGGTCTAGCCTTTCTGTCTCCATGTAAGAGAAATACTGTATTAATATTCATAGAATATTCCTAGCACACGCAATACATGTAGAATTATGCACGCACCAGTCTTAGTGTCAAGTAGCCTTTGTCCTGGCAGCCTCTTGGATTCTATCAACATGTACTCCAAACACCAGATACTAGATATGCCATAGGTACATGTCGCCCTGACACCGCAGACTTTTAGTCTCTTCTTCTAGCGCAGAAGTCATAGCCCCCAGTTCTTCCTGGTAACACGTCATTGCCCGTTTGCGCGCACCACTAGGTTAAAGGTCCCAGCTGCTCAGGTAGCCCCCTCCATGTTTCCGCCCCATTTGTGACACTTCTGTGACGTTTACATCACATGTCTATGTATACGCCCTGTACACGCCTTCTTGTTACACCATTTTGTCCTTATCTTTCGCGACTGCTACGAGTTACGCCTACTGCTACGCCTACTGTATTGAATGTAATGTAATTGTTTTAGTATATATATACTGTGTACTGTTACTGAATGCTGCCCATGCCATTCCATGCCACTCCCCTTCCCTGGCAGCTGCCATCCATTCTATTTCCGTGCAGGCTATCCCGTTCCTGTCCCTTCCCTTATGCCTGATTAAAGCCTGTAGACTCAGATACCTCGAATCCTGTCTCTTATTTATTGACAATGGATTCCTCAGTATGCATTTCTAGCCAAGCCGCTGATACAGTTAACGACACAGGAGGCAGCCACATCGACTGTCCTCCCTTGGACCCAGGAACATACACGTGTTTTTAATGAGTTAAAGAAAGCTTTATGTCAAGCACCAGTTCTAGCAACACCGAACTACAGTAAGCCTTTTACACTTTTTGTCTGGATCTAATGTGCTCGAAAAATAAGGCTCGAAAACCTAGAGTCGTGTATTCAGATAACGGCCAGCCATTCTCATCCGAGCTCATGAAACAAGTTTCCCTTCTGTTAGGGTACCAGTGGAAGTTCCATTGTGTACGCCATCCTGAAGCAGCCGATCTCGTAGAGAGACAAAACCAGACTTTGAAAATCCGCATTGCTAAAGTGTGTACTGAAAAAGGTGTAGATTGGTTAGTAGCTCTGCCAGTTGTTTTTTTTTACATGAGAATGGTTGCACATTCCAGATCAGGTCTGTCCCCGTACGAGGTCGTATTCGGCCGCCCTCCAAACATGTGGGGTACACATATGCCCCGAAAGATTACAGATGTTTCCAGTAATATGCTGACAGATTACCTAGCTTCCCTGATGTCTGCCCTACACTCTTGTCGTTCGCAGGTTGCCGCTGCATTTCCAGACAACACTGAGGTGAAACCGCATGAAGTCGTTCCGGGAGAATTCGTCCTGGTGCGCAATTTTGATTGTTCAAGTCCGTTGGAGCCCCGTTGGAAGGAGCCCCAGCTGGTGTTATTAACAACAAGGACCGCCGTCAAGCTCGAGGGACATAAAGGCTGGGTGCATACCAGTCATATCAAGAAATTCCATGGATTACGACAAAAGACATTTATTAAAGACTGCCCTATTCTTAAGGACTGCCCAAACACAGACTCTGAATTCAAACTTCCCCAGTTAGAGAAAACTCCGCAGCAGGAGTATAAAGCCAAACTCCGGTCTAGTAAAATAAGTCAGCCAGTTTAATTGTCTAAGTCCCTCTCGGGTGAAACGGTTAGACAGGTTCCTGACATGTATGAGATAGACCGACACAGTGAGAGAGTTAGTCAAAACTCTAAAAGATGTATTATCGTTCTATTCTTTTTGTTATTTTTGAGTCTTATGGTTACATGCATAAGTTATGCTTTACATTTATGTTTTCCAATTTCACGTGTACATATGTTTTCTAATGTTACAGTAGAGCACACATTTAGTGATCTGCCTCCTCACGAGCTATCTTATCGTCTTGCTATGCGTAACAACACATTCATCCGAATGTTGCACTATTCACACCAGACCAGCAATGCCACTAATTGTTGGGTGTGTGGTCGACTCCCCCCTTTCCAGACACCGAAGGGAGTTCTGCCACTCTTTCCCTATCCGTTTTCACATAATGGTTCGTGTGGAGCATGGTCCACGTTAACGTCATCCTCCACTGATATGTCCCTTCTGAATCGAACATGTTTCCCAGACAAGCAAGGTCTTTCCCATAGAACAGGGTTAGATCTAGAAAATGAAGTATATGATTTAGGTAATTATTCCTCGAATTTCATGGTCCTGAATGTTCAGTCCGATACTACTCCAGATTTGCCTGCTATTTCAGTACTACCAGTCAAAGGCGAATTATGTGTCAGAAAGAATGGTTCCGCACATGTAGGACATAGTGATTGTACTACTATTGTCAAGTATAGTGACAGTGGGAAATCTATTTTCAAAGCCTCACGTCATTCTTATTTTGTTTGTGGTCAGACCGCATATGTTCATCTGCCCCTCGATTGGGATGGAACATGTTACATTGCCTTCCTACTGCCACCAGTTTTTCTAGCCCCATCCGATTATCACAGAAACACACATCTAGTACACGTTAGACCTAGAAGGGAGACCGAGTCCCCAATTGTCGATCAAACTGAAACTGCTCTAGAACAATATCAAGACTTCAATAAAGGTTTCTTCTTCTTTATAGGTCCTGTCCAGAATAGTAAGTTAATACGTAGGTTAACCAGAACCCTTGAAGCAGTAGTGAATGAGACTACTTCCGCCCTAGGTAATTTAACCGAAGAGCAATCTGCTATGCGTTTTGTTGTGCTCCAAAATCGTCTCGTTCTTGACGTCATACTGGCCGATAGAGGAGGAGCTTGTAGAGTCATCGGATCTAGTTGCTGCATTTTCATTCCTAATAACGCGCCGTCTGTTTATTCAGCTATAACCAGACTTCATAAAATTGCCCATCAGTTACACCAGAATCCAGGCACCTGGACATGGTCCGGTTGGCTCTGGAGTATCATATCTGCCTGGGGATGGAAAGTATTGTCATTCCTAGGTATAGCAGTAATGATCATATTCAGTTGCTGCCTCTGTTTACAATGTGGCCCTGCGATTTGCGGCATGTGTGCTACCTCTTGTATCCCTAGTCCTAAATCCCGTTCCAAGACAATTCGAGACGAGCAAATGATGCTATATGAACAGATAGATGGTATCATGAATATTGATGTTTCCTGATGGAAACGTAGGGCACAAGGAGGGAATGTGGAAAAGTAAATTTTGCCATGTTATATGTGCCTACGTGTTCCCCACACTATGCTATATGTGCATGATCGATATGCATGTATCCCCCTATGATCGATTAAAGACGCAATTATAGTTGTGTCCAACTCTAGTACGCCAGTTTCCAGTTCTCGTGAAAGCAACGAGTATTAGGCCTATGTTGCCACACGTTTTACAGTGTGCACGTTAATTCATCGCATTGTCCCCGTTCCTAGGCCTCAAAAGGGCCCGGACACCAGATTCAGCTCCAGTCTCCTGAACCCACTCCGAGGAGCGATGCAGCCCCCACCTGCATCCCTGACCCTTCACTTACTTCCTGCCTCACAGTGCTCGGCCCGGACTGGCTCTGCCTGCCAGTCTGCCAAGAGTATGTTATGCTTCTAGTTATCAGTCCAGCCCTCCTTCTCTGCATTCCTAAGCTACTGAATCGCATCAATAGTTTCAGCCATGGTCTAGCCTTTCTGTCTCCATGTAAGAGAAATACTGTATTAATATTCATAGAATATTCCTAGCACACGCAATACATGTAGAATTATGCACGCACCAGTCTTAGTGTCAAGTAGCCTTTGTCCTGGCAGCCTCTTGGATTCTATCAACATGTACTCCAAACACCAGATACTAGATATGCCATAGGTACATGTCGCCCTGACACCGCAGACTTTTAGTCTCTTCTTCTAGCGCAGAAGTCATAGCCCCCAGTTCTTCCTGGTAACACGTCATTGCCCGTTTGCGCGCACCACTAGGTTAAAGGTCCCAGCTGCTCAGGTAGCCCCCTCCATGTTTCCGCCCCATTTGTGACACTTCTGTGACGTTTACATCACATGTCTATGTATACGCCCTGTACACGCCTTCTTGTTACACCATTTTGTCCTTATCTTTCGCGACTGCTACGAGTTACGCCTACTGCTACGCCTACTGTATTGAATGTAATGTAATTGTTTTAGTATATATATACTGTGTACTGTTACTGAATGCTGCCCATGCCATTCCATGCCACTCCCCTTCCCTGGCAGCTGCCATCCACTCTATTTCCGTGCAGGCTATCCCGTTCCTGTCCCTTCCCTTATGCCTGATTAAAGCCTGTAGACTCAGATACCTCGAATCCTGTCTCTTATTTATTGACAATGGATTCCTCAGTATGCATTTCTAGCCAAGCCACTGATACAGTTAACGACACAGGAGGCAGCCACATCGACTGTCCTCCCTTGGACCCAGGAACATACACGTGTTTTTAATGAGTTAAAGAAAGCTTTATGTCAAGCACCAGTTCTAGCAACACCGAACTACAGTAAGCCTTTCACACTTTTTGTCTGGATCTAATGTGCTCGAAAAATAAGGCTCGAAAACCTAGAGTCGTGTATTCAGATAACGGCCAGCCATTCTCATCCGAGCTCATGAAACAAGTTTCCCTTCTGTTAGGGTACCAGTGGAAGTTCCATTGTGTACGCCATCCTGAAGCAGCCGATCTCGTAGAGAGACATAACCAGACTTTGAAAATCCGCATTGCTAAAGTGTGTACTGAAAAAGGTGTAGATTGGTTAGTAGCTCTGCCAGTTGCTCTTTTTTACATGAGAATGGTTGCACATTCCAGATCAGGTCTGTCCCCGTACGAGGTCGTATTCGGCCGCCCTCCAAACATGTGGGGTACACCTATGCCCCGAAAGATTACAGATGTTTCCAGTAATATGCTGACAGATTACCTAGCTTCCCTGATGTCTGCCCTACACTCTTGTCGTTCGCAGGTTGCCGCTGCATTTCCAGACAACACTGAGGTGAAACCGCATGAAGTCGTTCCGGGAGAATTCGTCCTGGTGCGCAATTTTGATCGTTCAAGTCCGTTGGAGCCCCGTTGGAAGGAGCCCCAGCTGGTGTTATTAACAACAAGGACCGCCGTCAAGCTCGAGGGACATAAAGGCTGGGTGCATACCAGTCATATCAAGAAATTCCATGGATTACGACAAAAGACATTTATTAAAGACTGCCCTATTCTTAAGGACTGCCCAAACACAGACTCTGAATTCAAACTTCCCCTGTTAGAGAAAACTCCGCAGCAGGAGTATAAAGCCAAACTCCGGTCTAGTAAAGTAAGTCAGCCAGTTTAATTGTCTAAGTCCCTCTCGAGTGAAACGGTTAGACAGGTTCCTGACATGTATGAGATAGACCCACACAGTGAGAGAGTTAGTCAAAACTCTAAAAGATGTATTATCGTTCTATTCTTTTTGTTATTTTTGAGTCTTATGGTTACATGCATAAGTTATGCTTTACATTTATGTTTTCCAATTTCACGTGTACATATGTTTTCTAATGTTACAGTAGAGCACACATTTAGTGATCTGCCTCCTCACGAGCTATCTTATCGTCTTGCTATGCGTAACAACACATTCATCCGAATGTTGCACTATTCACACCAGACCAGCAATGCCACTAATTGTTGGGTGTGTGGTCGACTCCCCCCTTTCCAGACACCGAAGGGAGTTCTGCCACTCTTTCCCTATCCGTTTTCACATAATGGTTCGTGTGGAGCATGGTCCACGTTAACGTCATCCTCCACTGATATGTCCCTTCTGAATCGAACATGTTTCCCAGACAAGCAAGGTCTTTCCCATAGAACAGGGTTAGATCTAGAAAATGAAGTATATGATTTAGGTAATTATTCCTCGAATTTCATGGTCCTGAATGTTCAGTCCGATACTACTCCAGATTTGCCTGCTATTTCAGTACTACCAGTCAAAGGCGAATTATGTGTCAGAAAGAATGGTTCCGCACATGTAGGACATAGTGATTGTACTACTATTGTCAAGTATAGTGACAGTGGGAAATCTATTTTCAAAGCCTCACGTCATTCTTATTTTGTTTGTGGTCAGACCGCATATGTTCATCTGCCCCTCGATTGGGATGGAACATGTTACATTGCCTTCCTACTGCCACCAGTTTTTCTAGCCCCATCCGATTATCACAGAAACACACATCTAGTACACGTTAGACCTAGAAGGGAGACCGAGTCCCCAATTGTCGAACAAACTGAAACTGCTCTAGAACAATATCAAGACTTCAATAAAGGTTTCTTCTTCTTTATAGGTCCTGTCCAGAATAGTAAGTTAATACGTAGGTTAACCAGAACCCTTGAAGCAGTAGTGAATGAGACTACTTCCGCCCTAGGTAATTTAACCGAAGAGCAATCTGCTATTCGTTTTGTTGTGCTCCAAAATCGTCTCGTTCTTGACGTCATACTGGCCGATAGAGGAGGAGCTTGTAGAGTCATCGGATCTAGTTGCTGCATTTTCATTCCTAATAACGCGCCGTCTGTTTATTCAGCTATAACCAGACTTCATAAAATTGCCCATCAGTTACACCAGAATCCAGGCACCTGGACATGGTCCGGTTGGCTCTGGAGTATCATATCTGCCTGGGGATGGAAAGTATTGTCATTCCTAGGTATAGCAGTAATGATCATATTCAGTTGCTGCCTCTGTTTACAATGTGGCCCTGCGATTTGCGGCATGTGTGCTACCTCTTGTATCCCTAGTCCTAAATCCCGTTCCAAGACAATTCGAGACGAGCAAATGATGCTATATGAACAGATAGATGGTATCATGAATATTGATGTTTCCTGATGGAAACGTAGGGCACAAGGAGGGAATGTGGAAAAGTACATTTTGCCATGTTATATGTGCCTACGTGTTCCCCATACTATGCTATATGTGCATGATCGATATGCATGTATCCCCCTATGATCGATTAAAGACGCAATTATAGTTGTGTCCAACTCTAGTACGCCAGTTTCCAGTTCTCGTGAAAGCAACGAGTATTAGGCCTATGTTGCCACACGTTTTACAGTGTGCACGTTAATTCATCGCATTGTCCCCGTTCCTAGGCCTCAAAAGGGCCCGGACACCAGATTCAGCTCCAGTCTCCTGAACCCACTCCGAGGAGCGATGCAGCCCCCACCTGCATCCCTGACCCTTCACTTACTTCCTGCCTCACAGTGCTCGGCCCGGACTGGCTCTGCCTGCCAGTCTGCCAAGAGTATGTTATGCTTCTAGTTATCAGTCCAGCCCTCCTTCTCTGCATTCCTAAGCTACTGAATCGCATCAATAGTTTCAGACATGGTCTAGCCTTTCTGTCTCCATGTAAGAGAAATACTGTATTAATATTCATAGAATATTCCTAGCACACGCAATACATGTAGAATTATGCACGCACCAGTCTTAGTGTCAAGTAGCCTTTGTCCTGGCAGCCTCTTGGATTCTATCAACATGTACTCCAAACACCAGATACTAGATATGCCATAGGTACATGTCGCCCTGACACCGCAGACTTTTAGTCTCTTCTTCTAGCGCAGAAGTCATAGCCCCCAGTTCTTCCTGGTAACACGTCATTGCCCGTTTGCGCGCACCACTAGGTTAAAGGTCCCAGCTGCTCAGGTAGCCCCCTCCATGTTTCCGCCCCATTTGTGACACTTCTGTGACGTTTACATCACATGTCTATGTATACGCCCTGTACACGCCTTCTTGTTACACCATTTTGTCCTTATCTTTCGCGACTGCTACGAGTTACGCCTACTGCTACGCCTACTGTATTGAATGTAATGTAATTGTTTTAGTATATATATACTGTGTACTGTTACTGAATGCTGCCCATGCCATTCCATGCCATTCCCCTTCCCTGGCAGCTGCCATCCATTCTATTTCCGTGCAGGCTATCCCGTTCCTGTCCCTTCCCTTATGCCTGATTAAAGCCTGTAGACTCAGATACCTCGAATCCTGTCTCTTATTTATTGAGCTATCTGTTTTATTCACTGTATTCAAAAATAGTACCGGTAATTAATTATTTATTTACCACAGGGGCACAAAATTTAGTGATGGCGTGTGGACGGCCCGAAAATAGCTGTGAAATTAAGCTGTTGATAGTGCCGTCGTTCTGTGGAGGTAAGGAACACGGCAGTTTAACTAAACAACAAAAAACTGCTCTAATCATTGACGCACTGGCATGCGCTGCATGCTCAAATAATTACCTGCGGGGCAAGGAATGCCTACTCGCAGAGTGGCGCTGCATGACTAATGCTACGTGGCTGAAAGTGATTGAAATAACGATCTTATCAGGGCACAGGATTTGATAAAAGCATGTCAACCGCCCGGAAGTTGCCGTGAAATTGGGCTGCTGATAATGCAGTCGTTCTGTGAAAATAAAGAACACAGCAGAGAAACTGAAGATAAACTTCTCTAATGGTTAGCACGTTAGGAAGCGCTCCATCCTAGAATAATTACCTGCGGGACAATGAGTGCCTCCTTGTAGAATGGCACTGTGTGGCTGAAATCAGCTCTGGAAACAAGTTTAAAAAATAAAAGTACACTGGGAGGGGGGAGGATGTTGAAAGAGACACGGCCTGGTGGCCGTGAAAGTGAAAGTACGGCCGTGAATAATTGGGGAGGAGAAATGCGAGACACGGCCTGGCGGCCGTGAAAGTGAAAGTACGGCCGGCCGTGGGCAGCAACACCAGGGGTGAATAATTAGGGGGGAGGAGAAATGCCTGAGGCCGAGCGCACGCTGGGGAAGCTTCAGATGCCTGTGGGAGGGAGGCTGATGGCTTTGATGTGGACGCGCGTTCCGCCCCAGTGCACCACACGAACTGTAAGAAATCCTTAGGAAATCAGCAATGGTTTCAAACCTTGGTTTGGCCTCTATACTCTCGTCCTATTGTCCCTTGCGGGATTAATAGGACGAGACCTAAAAAGGGCGAGTCAAAAGGAATTATATGCACCATCCATGCCAATAGAGGGTAATGCGCTTCTAGCGCCACTAACAGACAAGGCTATCACAATGAGGGCACGGGCTCATGACTTGGTGAAAGCGAGGGATTTGTACCCGGATGCCACTTTCATGTCACTTCAGCAGATGTGCAAATCGCAAACACCTACAGCATCAGACATGCTATTGTACTATCAGTTTAGGGCGGCATGTAGGGCGAAATATGTTGACTTCCCCCAAGCGCCTCCCACATTGCCAGAAGTTAGAAAATATAATGTCAAATTCGTCTCCCCGTAAATTGATAACGCGCATTTATAGCATAACACAGGGTGACTTCCCTATTATCTCCACCACATCTAAAGCGGATTTGGAGAGAGAATCTGATCTATCTATCGCAGACAAACAATGGCACTTCTGCTGTTCACAACTGGAACACCTCTCACCAAATTATAGATTGCTGCTTATCCACTTCAATTTTCTGCACAGAGTGTATCGTACACCACTTCAATTGCACCGCATGGGCCTACAACCAGACACGCGATGCTGGAGATGTGGAGCTCAAGGCGCCACGTTTACACACTTGGCATGGGACTGCAGACCAATAGCGCAATACTGGTCGGAAGTATTTCAACATATTGGCCACATCATTAACACTCAGCTACCGGCTACATCATTGATATCATTGTTAGGTTTTGTATTGGAAGTCCCGAAGGGTTCCCGCAAACTCACGGCAATGTTGCTGTTGTTGGCAAAACGTCAGGGGTCAATGCACTGGAAGAAACAACATCCTCCTATGATAGCCGAGTGGCAAAACGCTGCCGCATACTGCAGGGATCAACTGTCCCGTTATTGGGAATTAATGCCTAGCAGATCCAGACCTATTGATATATGGGAACCCTTTGCGAGCTGGCTGGAATCGGGTGTGGCTGACATCCGGGGTGATCACACCGCATAAAGTGACATGTAAAACTGCGGGTTAGATGCCACTACCCTTAAGACGGAATGCAAGGATCGCGTAAACTGCTGCCGTTGGCTGGCTGTTATAGACAGTATTGGTGGGATATTGTGGCTAGGTACTGCCACGAAAAAAAGTGAATTGTCATGAGGAGTGTAAGGTGCTAGTCTGGGAACTTGAGGGGATGGCAGGAGGGAGAGGGAGGGGGTCGTTTCTTTGTTCTTATTGTTGGTTTACAAGATCAATTATATTAGGTCATGAATGCAGCCACAATCGACCTAACACACTATAAGTACGTAGTTTTATAATTCGCTGCCGGCCCTTTTGGGATGTCGGCATAAAAGCTGTGTTCTTAACTGTGAAATCGATATGTTAAATGCTGCCGGCCTCAGGGTTGTAGGCAAATGGCTGTGTAAATTGTGTAATTTGCAATAAAAACAATATATTGGCTCAATGATTAGAATTTTCCCTGACTATTTCATAACTATCTCTTTACCATCCCTGCATACCTAAGAAAGATTCTAGGCCAGCAGCTGTATTCCACAAGCAACTGGTCCTCCCTTCTGCGCCTCTGAAATTCTTAAGTCTTTTTATACTTTTCTCCTCAATGATTCGCTATGGGGAGGAGAGGTGGTGTTGTGTGGTGTTTCGTGTCTGCATCACAGAATGAAACATGCCTCAGTTGGAGAACACAGCTGAAAGGCAAGCAGAGGTATTAAAACATAGGGGCATATTACCAACGATTAGCAATATTTATTGCTAACGAGGCTTAGCAACAAATTTTTTAACTCTAAGCATCGCCGGAAATTATCGCAGAGATAACTTGCTATTAGCAAGAGTTATCTCAGAAGTGATAAAAATCCTCGCGCTAACTGCGAAATGAGAGATTATTGCTGGAAAACCAACGATAATCTCTCAAAGTTTGTCGTTAGCTTGATGATAGGGGCTCACAAACTTAGCCATGATATCCACCTTTCATAGAATATCATGGCTAAGTCAGGAAAATACCAGGTGTAAAAAAAGCAGCGCTAACCGCGGTTAGCGGTGCTTTTTTTTATCACTAACAGGGTTAGCGAAATCCTTGATAATAAGAGAAATGTCCCTTAACAACATTTCTCCTAATATTTTTCTCTGGAACGCCCCCTTTGCATCTCATTAGAGATGCAAGGGGAAGCGTAGAGAAAAAGGGTGCTAACATGCGATTTTGCGTGTTAGCACCCTGTTGCTGATAGGGAGATCATTTTATCTCCGCTTTCTTGGCTTTTAAAGCCAAAAAAGCGGAGATAAATCCCTTGATAATTTGCCCCATGGTTCCTTCCACCTTCGCTCGGTGCAGGGTGGGCTGGCCCTGTAAAATTGCTCTCGTCACTGAGGATCTGACTTAGATCTTGGCGGATAGAGTACTCTGTCACAAACATGATGGAGATCCCGCCTGCCACATTACAAGTTCCATATGATATAATGCACTTGTAATACGGTGGACAGGATGAAATGAAATGAAATCAAATGAAAATTGGTATTTGTAAAGTGCAAACTGCCACCCTAAAGAGTTAGTGCTGTCAGGTTTGCCATATAAATAGGCCTGATTTGTATGTAACATGCACGTGTCATCAGAAAAGCCCTGCCACAGTATCAACTGTACATGAAACGAAGGTCCCATAGCTATGGTTGTTTCGTGATGTGTGAAAGGAAAGTCTTTATTAGACTGATACATACAGAGAAACAACACTTTTAATTGTAGGCAAACCACTCTGTTGCAAGCAGGACCACTGGAAATGTGCATCATCATGGGAGGGCCTAATTATGCGGCAGAGTTGACTAAATTGTCTGGCACAAAAGTCAAATCATACGTTGTAACGTGGCACATATTGTAATAGTAGTAAATCATTATCGTGTCATTTGTTCTAATGTTAACACTGTATGGGCACATCTTACACCTCATTAGTACCATTATAACCACCAAACAAACTAATAAGCAAATGAAAGGTGAGCATTCAACCTTTACGAAGGAACTTACACTGTGCGGAACACAATGATTTTAGTAACTTTTGAATCATTTGAGATTAAGACCTGCATGTTATGCAGCAGTTGATGGATTATGTGGCAATTGCTGAAAATCTATAATGATGACGAAAACGTCATGGCCACAGAATCCCATAATTTCAGTGGTCCCAGTTGTAAGGTAAGTGAACTGCAAATGTTCATCTTCAAATGATCATCAGTGAAAAACAGAGCATGGTATGGCTGAAGCAGAGGCAGGGTTTTGGGGCCATATTATCAAGAAAGGGCGATACATTATCACCGCTTTTATCGGCAGGAAATTGCCACTACAGCGGCGATAATGGGCTTGATAATATGCCCTTGTGAATTCCCATAGACGCCCAGGTTCTGGTGTTAACCTGGGCTTCTATGGGAATTCTCTATGGCGTATTATCAAGCCCATTATCGCCGCTTTAGTGGCAGTTTCCTGCCGATAAAAGTGGCGATAATGTATCGCTCTTTCTTGACAATATGGCCGTAGGGGGCATATTATCAAGGGGGTTTATCTCCGCTTTTTTGGCTTTAAAAGCCAAGAAAGCGGAGATAAAATTATCTCCCTATTACCTAGCTGTCGCTAACACCAGTTAGCAACAGCTAGTGGGAGATAGCGACCATCTTGGGCCCCACTTTGCATGTCAGTGATATTTATCACTAATGACATGCAAAGTGGGCGTGCCAAGATGTTAGCGACTGGAAACAGTCGCTAACATCGCTATCTCCTATTACCAACTTTTGGAGATATTCGCGCTAAGCGCGAATATCTCCAAAACCTAACACCTGCCCCTGAGCAGTTCTTAGCCATGTTATCCAATGGGAGGTGGATAACATGGCTAAGAGCATTAGCTCGGTAATGCATGAATATCGCTGACTTTACAGCGATATTCATGCATTGCGGCCGTTTTTTATCGCATTTGCGATAAACCTTGGTAATACCAAGGTTTATCTGCGGTAAAAATCGCCGCAGCTTAGCGGTAACATTTTCTCTCTAACCAAGTGTTGGACAGGCCACGTGTAAGGCTTGCTCCCTCCCCGCACGACCAGGCCCGAGCCCCGCTCCTCAGGCGTTACACGCAACAACAACCCGTTTCCCGTCTCCTATAGGGCCCCTGCCCCTGAACATCTCCACATCGTGGGCCCGATTCCCTACCGGCCCTCTCGCCCGGCCTGGGCGCCATCTTGGACACGGCACCACGAGGCCGCGTGGCCTCCGATCAACCCTAACCCTGGGCCTGGCCAGGCCCCGACATCCCGGCACCACCATCCACCCAGGAGGTGAGCGGACTACTTGGCAGGTCAATGGGAGAAAGAGGTGTCGATGGCTCTCCCCCGCCAGGTGCCGATCGCCCCCAGCTCCCCCAGGCGCTGGCTCCACCCCCCTGCTGGGTGTCTGGACTCCCTCATCCCGGACCTCCCGACCTCCCAGTGCGAGGGTCCGGACATCAAAGGGCGCCAGACCTATAACTGGCGCAGCTCCAGAGCAGGAAGGCAGTTGTATCCTGGAGACGAGAGACGCAGTGAAGAACTCATCCTTGACGGACTACTGGCGCTGCCGTAGCCCTGCCTTGCGAACTACCGATCCGCCTGCTGGCGCTGCCGCGGCTCTCTGCACCCATCTTCATCGGGACCTGCTGGCTCCGCCGCGGACCGTCACTACCTTCAACCATCCCGGGACCTGCTGGCTCCGCCGCGGCCCGATCATCTAGAACGCCGAGCTCGAGGATTGTGAGCTAATTCATCTACCACCACATCCCCCAGAGTGGTAACGAGACTGTCCCGCTACCCCCCTTACCCAACCAAGAGACTAGAATAGAGGGGACCCCGGAGTCCAGACCTCCTTGTACCACCTCACCGTACTTAAAGAATTGCTTATAAAGTAACGTTGAACCTTATCCTTGTGTGGTGTACGTCAGTGGGGGGGAAGTTATTTGTCTGTACGATTGCTGGAGACGGATCTCCCCGGAGACCTCTCCCCTTATCCTCGGCCGACCCTCCCGGTCCGTCTAACATTGGTGGCCAGCGACGGGATCCGAATCAACGCGTAATCGTACAGAGAGTAGCTCACCCCACGACAAAACCACAATGTCAACCAAAGAAAGCGGATCCACCGAAAAATTCCAGATGGAGAAATTGGAAGAATACAGCCATCGTGAGTTGAAACAATTCTGCATTGAACTAGGTATCGCTACCACCGGTCTGAATACTAAAGACGATTTCAAGCACGCCATTGAGTCATGGGCAGAAACCGGGGCCGTCAGACCCCCGGACCAAAATCTCGCAACAGCAGAGAAAGACACCACGGCTCCCGAGGAGCGAAGAACGGGTCTCTCGCAAGATGAGATCCAAGAACGAGAAAGAAACCGACTACATGAGCTAGAGATGGCCCGGCTCAAAATGGATGGCGAACTCAAATTAGCCGAACAAAAACTAAATCTGGAACATCTGCGGCTCCGAGAAGAACGGGAAGAGAAACAGAGACAAAGAGAGCTTGAAGAGAAGAGACTGGCGTACGAACACGAACGCAAACTAGCTGAGATAGACTTACGCAAGCAGAACAAAGAATTAGGAGTGCCCGAGCAACCGCGCCCCCCGGGGGTGACAGAAAGGAAGGTACACATCCCCAAGGATGTCGTTCGAGAATATTTCCGAGAGGACGACATACAGCAATGGTTCAAGGCCTACGAGATCGCTATGACCTCCCACCGGATCGATCGAAGCGACTGGGGAGCCGGTCTATGGGGGAGGTTCGTCAATGAGGGCCGCGATGCCCTGCTACAGCTCCCAGACCATCTGATGACCTCCTATGACCACATGAAAGCTACCCTCCTCACCCGCTATGGGCTCACACCCGAAATGTACCGCCAGAGGTTCCGAAACTGCACTCGGATCCCGGGCACAACTTGGGTGGAATACGTGAACTATTTCAGCCGGGCCTTCGAGGGGTGGATCAAGGGAAGCAACGTAACGACTTACGAGCAACTCTTCAATCTCATGGTATGGGAGCATCTATCGAACAACTGCTTCGTCGAGCTCAGGCAGCACCTCCTCGACAGTAAATTAACTGATCCACGACAGCTTGCCGCCGAGGCTGACCGGTGGGAAATTACCCGAGTGGGCCGAACTGGGCCCCATGAACAGAACCGGAACAACCACGGTCAGCACCGTCCCCGAGGAGGAGGAGGGGGCCAGGGACGAGGGAGAGACAACGCCCCGGCCGCTCCCGCTACCAGCACCCCACCCCCGGCCAACCGGGGCAACACCCCGGCACGGCCGGGATACAGAGCCAATGTCACGTGTCACCGATGCCAGCGAGTCGGCCACTACGCCAACGACCCGAATTGTCCACAGAGCCAGACTCCGAGACCCCGCCAGATGGCTGCCGCCGCCCTGGGGGAAGAACAAACCTACGAAGAACATGAGGAATGTGAGCAAGAACGCCAGGAATGGGAACCAGCCGCCATGGTTCTAGCGTGCCTAGGGGGAAGAGACATGGTCCCGCGGGTCCCCCTACCCGCCAACACCCGGAAGTACAGTCAATGGGTGAACATTAATGGACGCCGGGCCGAAGCCCTACGTGACACCGGGGCCAGTGTAACGGCCGTCCGATGTCACCTGGTGACCCCAGAACAGATTCTGCCGAACGTCCTCTGCCCTGTCCGTTCAGCCGACAATTCGGAGAGTCTATGTCGGATGGCTTGCGTCCCCTTCGAGTGGGGAGGAGTCTCCGGCATGTTGGAAGTGACGGTCCGAGATGATGCCCCCGTAGACTGTCTCCTGGGAAATGATCTTGAGAGTTCCCCGTGGGCCGCCGTAGAGAGGAGAGAGCACCTAGGGATGTTGGGCATCCCGGATTGGGCGTGCGTAACCACCCGGTCCATGGCTGCCCGTGCCATCCCCCGACCCGAAGAACCTGAATGGCCGGCACCTCCTCCCCCGGTCGCTCCAGACACCGACCGTGCCGTCACCCCAGAACAAACTCCCGAGGGGCTCGTTCAGCCTCAGGACCTTCCCGGCCTGGATCAGTGGCGTCAGGAGGGGGGGCCCACCCAAGAACAGTTTCGCCACGAGCAGAAGACCTGTCCCTCCCTCGAGGGACTCCGCCAACAAGCCCTCGCCCAGAGTGCAGGGGATACCTCCGGAACCCATTGGGTCTATTGGGACAATGACCTGTTGTACAGCGAACAGAGAATCGCAGAGTTAGGGGCCAGTCGAGTACTAGTGGTGCCCCTCCGCTTTAGAGACTTCTTGCTAAACCTGGCCCACGATGTCCCCCTGGCTGGCCACCTGGGTCAGGATAAAACCTACAGTCGCCTGGTGACCCACTTTTTCTGGCCCAAGATGAGGAACGACGTACTCCAACACTGCCGATCTTGCCCCACGGGCCAGGCCAGCGGGAAGAGCGGCCGCAAGCTTAAAGCACCTCTGCAACCTTTTCCAGTGGTCACCACCCCGTTCGAGAGGGTGGGGATAGACATTGTGGGACCCCTGGACCCCCGTACAGCACAAGGACATCGGTTCATCCTAGTACTGGTGGACCACGCCACCCGCTACCCCGAGGCTGTTCCCCTGCGAACTGTGACAGCCCCGGTAGTCGGCCGGGCCTTGATGGGGATCTTCTCCCGGGTGGGCTTCCCCCGAGAAGTCGTCAGCGACCGGGGCACAAACTTTATTTCAAAATACATGAAGTCCCTCTGGCAACAGTGTGGGGTCACCTACCGATTCACGACCCCCTATCACCCTCAAGGAAACGGACTGGTTGAGCGGTTCAACCGCACGCTCAAAGGGATGATTGGGGGGTTGGAAGAGCCCCTCCGTCGCCAGTGGGATGTGCTACTACCGTGCCTTCTCTTTGCCTACCGAGAAGTCCCCCAGAAGTCCCTCGGCTTCAGCCCGTTCGAACTCTTGTATGGGCACCCGGTGCGGGGGCCGCTCAGCCTAGTCAAAGAGGGCTGGGAAATGCCCCCTCTAAAGAACCCTCCAGATGTTTTCAAGTACCTCCTAACCCTCCGCAACCAGACCAGACGGTTCAGAGAGATGGCAAAAGCAAACCTGGAGGCCAGTCAGGAGGACATGAAAAGGTGGTACGATCAGAATGCATCCTCCATCGAATTTGAACCCGGCCAACAAGTGTGGGTAATGTCTCCCACCGAACCATGCGCCCTGCAAGACAAATGGACGGGGCCCTTCAAAGTAATCGAGCGCAAGAGCCCTGTCACCTATCTCATCGATATGGAATCTTCACGAAACCCTCTCCGGGTCCTCCACGCTAATAGACTTAAACCCCACTTTGTACGCTCAGAGCTCAGCCTCTTGATGGCAACCGACAATGGAACCGAGGAGGACTCCGAACCCCTCCCTGACCTCCTACGGTCTCGGGAGAAGGACGGCTCCGTGGACGGGGTCCGACTCTCGGAGGCCCTCACCCTGGAACAGCGCCAAGGCTGCCGAGACCTCCTGCTGCAGTTCGCCACCCTGTTCTCCCTCACCCCAGGGGTCACCCCCTGGTGCTTACACGACGTGGACACTGGAGACAGTCCCCCTGTCCGCCATCGGGCCTACCGCGTACCAGATCGGGTACGGGCCTGCATCCAAGAGGAGGTGGCCAAGATGCTCACGCTCGGGGTCATCGAGCCCTCAGACAGCCCCTGGGCCAGCCCAGTGGTACTGGTCCCCAAAGCGGCCGCCCCCGGCGCCACGCCGGAGCTTCGGTTCTGCGTCGACTACCGGGGCTTGAATGCGGTCACCAGAACAGACGCACACCCCATCCCCCGAGCAGATGAACTAATCGACCGCATGGGAGCTGCCCGCTACCTCAGCATCTTCGACCTGACAGCGGGCTACTGGCAGATCGGTCTCACACCCCGGGCCCAAGAACGATCTGCATTCTCCACTCCTGATGGCCACTATCACTTCAAGGTCATGCCATTCGGCATGAAGAATGCCCCAGCAACATTTCAGCGGCTAGTGAACCAGGTCCTGGCAGGACTCGAAGAATTCAGCGCCGCCTACCTGGACGATATCGCTGTGTACAGCCGCCACTGGTCCGACCACCTCCACCACCTCCGAGAGGTGCTACAGGCCCTCCAACGAGCTGGCCTCACGATAAAGGCCAGCAAATGCCAAATTGGCCAGGGGTCCGTGACCTATCTCGGGCACCAGGTGGGAAGCGGTCTGGTGGCCCCTTTGCAACTCAAGATCGCTGCCATCCAGTCGTGGCAGCCCCCCATCACCCAGACCGAGGTCCGCGCCTTCTTGGGACTCACAGGCTACTACCAGCGGTTCGTGAGGGACTATGGCAGCATTGTAGGGCCCCTCACGGAACTCACATCCAAAAACCAACCCAAGAAGGTCAACTGGACCCCAGACTGTCAAGCGGCCTTCGAGAAGCTGAAGGCCGCCATGTGCTCCGCCCCGGTGCTCCAGGCCCCCGACTACAGTCGGGAATTTATCGTCCAAACAGATGCCTCCGACCATGGCGTTGGGGCAGTCCTTTCCCAGCTGAACCCCGAAGGACTTGACCAGCCAGTGGCTTTCATCAGCAGACGGCTCCTGGCCCGAGAACAACGCTGGAGCACCATCGAGAGGGAGGCCTTCGCCGTGGTGTGGGCCCTCAAAAAGCTCCGGCCTTATCTCTTCGGCACCCACTTCCGGGTCCAGACCGATCATCGACCCCTGCAATGGCTAATGCAGATGCGGGGGGAAAACCCGAAACTACTACGTTGGTCCATCTCCCTGCAGGGGATGGACTTCACTGTGGAACATCGACCCGGGCAAGACCACGCCAACGCAGATGGCCTGTCACGCTTTTTCCGCCTCGACGAGGAGAGTCCCCAAGAGGATGGGTGACTCTCCCCGCCTTCAGCTGGGGGGGACGCATGTTGGACAGGCCACGTGTAAGGCTTGCTCCCTCCCCGCACGACCAGGCCCGAGCCCCGCTCCTCAGGCGTTACACGCAACAACAACCCGTTTCCCGTCTCCTATAGGGCCCCTGCCCCTGAACATCTCCACATCGTGGGCCCGATTCCCTACCGGCCCTCTCGCCCGGCCTGGGCGCCATCTTGGACACGGCACCACGAGGCCGCGTGGCCTCCGATCAACCCTAACCCTGGGCCTGGCCAGGCCCCGACATCCCGGCACCACCATCCACCCAGGAGGTGAGCGGACTACTTGGCAGGTCAATGGGAGAAAGAGGTGTCGATGGCTCTCCCCCGCCAGGTGCCGATCGCCCCCAGCTCCCCCAGGCGCTGGCTCCACCCCCCTGCTGGGTGTCTGGACTCCCTCATCCCGGACCTCCCGACCTCCCAGTGCGAGGGTCCGGACATCAAAGGGCGCCAGACCTATAACTGGCGCAGCTCCAGAGCAGGAAGGCAGTTGTATCCTGGAGACGAGAGACGCAGTGAAGAACTCATCCTTGACGGACTACTGGCGCTGCCGTAGCCCTGCCTTGCGAACTACCGATCCGCCTGCTGGCGCTGCCGCGGCTCTCTGCACCCATCTTCATCGGGACCTGCTGGCTCCGCCGCGGACCGTCACTACCTTCAACCATCCCGGGACCTGCTGGCTCCGCCACGGCCCGATCATCTAGAACGCCGAGCTCGAGGATTGTGAGCTAATTCATCTACCACCACATCCCCCAGAGTGGTAACGAGACTGTCCCGCTACCCCCCTTACCCAACCAAGAGACTAGAATAGAGGGGACCCCGGAGTCCAGACCTCCTTGTACCACCTCACCGTACTTAAAGAATTGCTTATAAAGTAACGTTGAACCTTATCCTTGTGTGGTGTACGTCAGTGGGGGGGAAGTTATTTGTCTGTACGATTGCTGGAGACGGATCTCCCCGGAGACCTCTCCCCTTATCCTCGGCCGACCCTCCCGGTCCGTCTAACACCAAGCAATAGCGATAATTATCGCTATTGCTTGCTAATATGCCCCTAGGTTCTTAGAAAAAGGAAAAAGCAGACATGAGTGAATCCTGCCACTATGGACTGACCCTCACACTGTGTGTATTCTAACACCGAACTGAGCGGTCCACACGGCAAATCCCTTTGAGCATCAGTGGCCACCAGACCTAGAAGACGCAAATATGAGTATCGCGGATCCAACATTACAGTACACCCTGCAACACAACCAAGAAAATGCCATGCTGCAGAATCTACTACAATGTTACCATCTTGAGAATGAGGAAGCACAAAGGCCTCGAGAGTCTTTAAAACTAGCCCTAGCAGGAGCCCTTCTGGGTTTCTCCGTGAGAATGAAGGCTGGAAATCTGGTTTTGGATTCTTTGGCTAATAGGACGCTCCTGATGACTTCCTTCGGGAGCAGAGAATTGAAACCTGCCAGACAGTTGTTCACTTCATGGGTCATCACTGTAGTGGTGCTTGTCGAACAATACCTCTGTGTAGTATGTCAGCAATTTGATTCAATCAATCAGTACTTGTAAAGAGCGGCGTATCACCCGGGTGGGTATCCAGGCGCTGGGTTGCTGGATTTAGGGCCTGATGTAGGTGGCCAAATACCGGTCAGTCACATTGAAATTTGGTAAATTTCAACATTACCGACCGGTATTTAGCCATTCCTGATGTAGGTAAAGAATCGGTAATAAGGAATCCGTAAATACAGATTCCTTAATACCGATTCCTTATTGCCCTTGCATTTAAGGAATCGGTAATACAGTTTCCTTAAATGCAATGTACTAGAAAGCACATTGAAGAGTGCTTCTGGGCCTTGAAAAATCGGTTATTACCACCAACTTCAAGTTGGTCGGAATTACCGAATTCCTTTAAAAAAAGCACTTACTTGCTTTTTTAAAAGTGCCATGTGGCACACATCCATGCCCTTAATGCATGGATGTGTGCCACATGTGCACACATGCAGCATATTTCTGGGGTGCAACAGGGTTTCCTTTGAACACCCTGGCACCTTTGAAATACATCCCGGTATTACCGATTCGGTTATACCGAATCGGTAATACCGAATGTCTTCACATTCATTCTAATGGCCCTCCAAGCCTATAGGAATGAATGGGTAGGTATTCCTTATTACCGAAACTCAATTACCTATTCGGTAATAACGAATATTAAGGATTCAGTATTTTTTTACCGAATTCTTACCTACATCTGAAATACCGATTTCTTAATACCGAATTGGTAATATTTGATATTAAGAATTTGGTATTTCACAATTACCTACATCAGGCCCTTAAGTCTCTTCCTGAAGTCTGTCAGCGAGAGCGATGGGTAGCATTGTTTTCTCCTGTGTTTGTGTAGTGTCAAAGAGAGCCTGAAAGTCCTTTGCCATAGATGGATTAGTAGAAGCTTTGTAAAGTTCATGGCTATGTAGGCGTGCATGTCTGCAATCTCAAGTGTCTTAGTCACACGGTCGAATGGACTGGCTCCATCTGGCACTAGAGGTGATCAGTTGAGTGTATTCACCAGCAGGTAATGTACCTTCGGAAAGGAGTTAAGCTCCCCTGAAGCCTAACCCACCGAAGGATGTCATTTTTCAACGATCTCAGGAAAAGAAGAGCTCTCGCAGCCCAAGCACTTGCGGAAGGGGTCCTTGCTTCAATTTGGGAAAGAGCTGAAGCTACACATCCTCAAAGAACACTTCATCACAACAACGGGGCATCTCATCAAGGGCCTTATCTCCGCTTTTTTGGCTCTAAAAGCCAGAAAAGCGGAGATAATGTTTTCGCCCTATTAACAAGAGAGTGCTAACATGCATAATCGCATGTTTGCACCCTTTTTCCCAACGCCTCCCTTTGCATCTCCAATGAGATGCAAAGTGGGCGTTCCTTCCCGAAATAACTGGAGAAATGTCGCTAACCGACATTTGTCCAATTATCAATGGGGACGCTAACAAGCATAGCTATAAGAAAAGTAGCGCTAACCGCGGTTACCGCTACTTTCCATACGCCTGCTTTTAGTTTGACTTAGCCATGATATCCAATGGAAGGTGGATATCATGGTTAAGTATGCCCTGTCCTGTCAACAATGTAGGGCCAAACGTTGTGCGATTATCGCTGGAATCCCAGCGATAATTGCACATTTAGCAGCTAACTCGGTTATTTTTATCGCTCTGGAGATAAGCGTCGCTGCTAGCGCGCTATCTCTGCGATAAAAACAAGCGATAGCCTGGGATAATTATCCTAGCGCTAAGTGTGCTTAGCGATAATTATCGCCGGTTGTTGATGATATGCCCCGTAGTAACCGTCCATTTCTGACCTCAGCTCCACTCCAATCACTCATTGACAGTATATTTGCCTTTGGCCTTGTACTTTACTCTGATTCCTTTGGCTAGGTTTGTGCTATATAAATACTACATACATGCATACGTGTTCCAGACAGCTCTGTGCATTGCAAGCTCACCTGTGTCAGATATTGGTGAAGAAGGTTATTCTCTTGGACCCTCTGACTTGGAAGGAGGGTTTAACCCTTTGCGCGCTGGCCAAATTTTTGCGCTGTGCGGTCAAAATAAAGAGTGGGCGGGGTTCGGACCGCCCCCGGCCGTCATTAGCACACGTCTACTGTAAGGACAAGAGAGCTAGCAAAGCCTCACATAACTAGCAATAGCCCCTACATGTACATGATCTGCCCACTATATTTCAAAAGAGGCATCATCATAACTATATTTTTAGCCATCAAAAACAAATTTTTTCTTGGTAAAGGAAGGTAGGTAGGCTTGCCTGCTAATGTCGAGTATCATGCCTCAACTCTACCCTGGCGTGCTGCTCAAGGTATCACCTGTCCTAAATAGTGGTAAGAGGACAGAGACAAAAGTAGAGGTTGGCAACAGGAACCAACAAGAAGAGAGACTCATGGTGTTTTTAACAATCCTTACTGCATATGTGACCCATATATACTCTCACACGGTTGCACCCTAGCGAGTACAGTACATACTCAGCCACTAACTGAAACAAAGGTAAATGATTCCTAGGTGACCGAAAGAACCCATGTTGATGGAAATCTCAGTATTTATAAATGAATAGGTGTGCATAGTGGGTGTTTGGGGGTGTCACTTATGTTTATAAGAGATGGCGCTTAGCGTTATGGCTCCCTTCATTTCTGAAAATAGAGGGAGAGAAAGGATGACATCGGGGCAAAGGCCAAAATGTTCAGGAGGGCTCGTGGGAATGCTTAATCACCATTACATTTACATATGGGGTGTAATTGCGCTTCTATGAAACTCTGAGGGGCAAATTTACAATATCAGCAGGGATGCGCCAGTTATTGTGCGTCACGGCTCCACCACCATGGATGTGCTGCATTTACAATGCGGCGCACCATGGGGCAAAAATGTACAGATGCGAGATGCATCTGCTGCCGTAAAGGCGGGGCATTGCTGGAGTTGCGTTGCAAGCACGACGCAGCTCCAGCAAGGCTCGGGGGTGCCCTATCCTTAAAATTCTGCGTCAATCCTTACGCCTGCTTCAAGCAAGCGCAGGGTTTTGACGCAAAACACACAATATGATGGACGGAATGTTTCACAATGGCAAAACATTCACCCCCAGTCACAGATCTGGGTTTAATCCATTGCTATTTTGCTCACCAAGCCACCCCAGTTCAGACATGGCCATATGCAAATCAGTCTTGACCCTGTGCCTCATGGGAAGAGTCCAGACCGAACTGCCAAGCCATGTCTTCCCTGGACCGGAATCAAGCATCCTAGGACCGGTTTCTGGCTATCAGCCGTCTTCTGCCAGGATAGCTTGACTCCAGTGGCTTAGTGAGCAAGGGACCCAGGTCTGGGCATACCCTTCCCACATAGGGTGAACAGCAAAACACACAATATGATGGACAGCATGTTGCACAATGGCAAAACATTCACCCCAAGTCACAGATCTGGGTTTAATCCATCGTTATTTTGCTCACCAAGCCACCCCAGTTCAGACATGGCCATATCCAAATCAGTCTTGACGCAGCATGGATGTAATAGTGACTGAGTGAAATCTTGTAGATTTCACTCAGCCACTTTTCAGAGGCATTCCTGCGCCAGAACGCCCCCCCCCCCCCTGTGCAGGAATGCCTACATGTGGCGCAGGGCTTTACAATGTGACACATCTCCCAGATGCGTCACGTTGTAAATACCCCACAGCAAGGTGCTGGCTTTGCGCTGCCGCTGTGTCACAAAAGAGACGCCTGAAAAACACCCCTGAAAAAACTATTTGCCAACTGGTTATCCGTTTCCTTGCTGAGTGCTAGTCTGCATACCTAAACACTAGAGCAGTCCCTCTCCCAAGTGTTTACCATTTGCCCTTCACAGGTGGCTTCTTCTTTGAAGCTTGCCTTTTAGGCCAACACCTCTCCCCCACACAGGCTTCTGTTGTATCCCTTCCTCAGAGTTGTTGCATGTTTCCCCACGAGGTCAGAAAGCTGTCTCAAGCAAAAACCCCATGTGCAGGGGATTTAGGACAACAAAGTGGCAACTTTACAAAAGTTGTACACTGCAACAAGTTACATGTATTCTGACTTGGGCGTTCAGTTGTTTGCTACCTTACCTAATCAACTTTAGTGGTTCCAATCAGAAATTAGCACGCTGAGGTGTCAGCTTGCAACTCTGTACTCGCAAATAGGGTTACTAGCCTTTCCCACAGTGAAAACGACAATTGCAGGTTTTTACTGTTGGAGCATGTAAATGGACACATTCCACTGTCTAATATACAGCACCCTGCCTTAGGGGTTCTTAGGCCTGCCTTATGGTTGACTTATGGAAGTACTGGTCTTCTGCAACAAGACCTTCCCTTGGGACTCCAACTGGTGGCCATTGAAGCTATGACTATCAATCACACCCACAGACCACGCAATGAATTTAGGAATCATTTTAGACTACAAGCTCAGTATGACAGCTCAAGTCACTGCATTGTGCACCTTCTTCTTCCACATCCTATGCATGCTGTGAAAGATCTTTAAATTAAGCATCGGCGTAAAATCCGTTCCGTTCACGGAATTTGCGGATTTTCTGCAATTTCGCGGTCCGCGAATCTCGCGAAATTGCAGAAAAATCCGCGAAATCGCGTTCGGGACGGATTTTCAAAAACTGAAGTACATGAAGCACTAACAGGGTTACAGCAGGTGCCCAAGTTGAAGCTAATTTCTTTGTAACCATTTACAAAATGGTTACAAAGAAATTAACTTCAACTTGGGCATCTGCTGTAACCCTGTAAGTGCTTCCTGAGCGGCACCTCCAGAGTGGTTGCCCTCTTGCAGCTATTCTCTGACCCTGCTCTGATCCTCGAAGTAGGGTCAGAGAATAGTTACAAGTATGGCACAATGCTCCAGGCTGTCACAAAAATTAAACCACAACAGGAAGCACTTACAGATAAGGAAGCAGGTGCCGGACTTGAAGCTCAAATTCAGTAACACATTAACCAGCCCCCGGTTGAGGCTGGGCAGGTGTGCTTTCTCCCCATAAGATGCAGTGGTGAACCAGAGGGTGCTGTGATGAACCAGAAGGTGCAGTTGTGAACCAGAGGGTGCTGTGATGAACCAGAGGGTGGCAGTGGTGAACCAGAGGGTGGCAGTGAGGCGCCAGAGGGTGGCAGTGATGATCCAGAGGGTGGCAGTGATGAACCAGAGGGTGGCAGTTGTGAACCAGAGGTTGACAGTGGTGAACCAGAGGGTGGCAGTGGTGAACCAGAGGGTGGCAGTGATGAGCCAGAGGGTGGCAGTGATGAACCAGAGGGTGACAGTGAGGCACCAGAGGGTGGCAGTGGTGATCCAGAGGGTGGCAGTGATGAACCAGAGGGTGGCAGTTGTGAACCAGAGGTTGTCAGTGGTGAACCAGAGGGTGGCAGTGGTGACGTTAGTCAGAAAGAAATTCCCTTTGGATAAGGTAACAATAGTACAAAAATACTTTCAAACAACCATTTGAGCCACCCATATAACACACAGAAGCAATGTAGACAGATGAAACCAACCATATATGTGAAAACACTCTAAAAATATTTTTAAATTATAAAAACAATTTATTAAGGATACATTACATAAAAACAGAATCAGAAAATGGGAAACACACAAAGACGGTTCAATAATCAATAAAAAACCACATTCAAATAAAAAGGAGTATACAGGGAAAAAGGATAGAACTCAATAAAAAAGAGAGCAGTTTTGAATTCCTCCTTAGTTTGTATTCCCAGATTCACTCCTTAGGCGTCGACGCGTTTCGGCGGAGTATTCATTTTAATCCGCCTTCATCAGGACAGTAATAGAGTTTCCCAAATAAATTCTGAAATTAAATAAAACCAGTCTTAAGCTTACTTGCTAGAGACGGAAGATCCACTTAATATATAGAAATCTAATAACACTATTACAACCATAATGTTTCCAACTCATTATGTTAACACATATATATATGCACATTGCTTCCAAACAAACAACACATAGTACATCCATCATGCTCATATAGATATGCAGGATTCATAATCTGACAATATTAATACAACATTTTTGATAATAATCACATCATTTAAGGACATTGAAATACATCTTTCCAGACTTTAGAAAGAGTTCAGGAACATGTGTTTTTCCATGAGTATTGGTATACTACATTGATCAGTGCTTACTATACTAGAGGTGGCACGGAAATAGCGCAATGATACATCACCTACCTCAGACACTAGATAAGTCTAACAGATATTGTAAGGGGTATTCGGCCTCCTTATCGTCAACTCAAGATATTCGTCCAGCGAATTCGTCTTTCTTTTATATATTAGAGAGACACCTATTTAGAAAAAATTAATATATAGAGATGGTTGGCCCTCTGCGTGCCATAGCTCAGGATTTACAAGGAACTTAGCTCATGTGTATCCATTTATCAAAAAACAACTTAGTGCTCTCAGCAGTTTACCTATGCCCATTAGTTTGTGCGTTTGACAAAAATAATGTCTCAGCTTATGTCTGACATAGATACTATAGTTGGGCAGAGAAGGAGGTAAGAGGTGGCAGTGGTGAACCAGAGGGTGCTGTGATGAACCAGAAGGTGGAAGTGATGAACCAGAGGGTGACAGTGATGAACCAGAGGGTGGCAGTGGTGAACCAGAGGTGGCAGTAATGAACCAGATTGTGGCAGTGGTGAACCAGAGGGTGACAGTGATGAACCGGAAGGTGGCAGTGGTGAACCAGAGGGAGCTGTGATGAACCAGAGGGTGGCAGTGATGAACCAGAGGGAGCTGTGATGAACCAGAGGGTGGCAGTGATGAACCAGAGGGTGGAAGTGGTGAACCAGAGGGTGCTGTGATGAACCAGAGGATGGCAGTGATCAACCAGAGGGTGGCAGTCATGAACCAGAGGGTGGCCGTGATGAACCAGAGGGTGACAGTGATGAACCAGAGGGTGACAGTGATGACCCAGAGGGTGGCACTGGTGAACCAGAGGGTTCTGTGATAAACCAGAGGGTGGCAGTGATGAACCAGAGGGTGACAGTGATGAACCAAAGGGTGGCAGTGGGGAACCAGAGGGTGGCAGTGATGAACCAGAGGGTGGCAGTGATGAACCAGAGGGTGGCAGTGATGAAACAGATGGTGGAAGGGGTGAACCAGAGGATGTCAGTGGTGAACCAGAGGGTGGCAGTGGTGAACCAGAGGGTGACAGTGGTGAACCAGAGGGCGGCAGTGATAAACCAGAGGGTGGCAGTGATGAACCAGAGGGTGACAGTGGTGAACCAGATGGTGACCGTGGTGAACCAGAGGGTGCTGTGATGAACCAGATGGTGGCAGGGGTGAAGCAGAGGGTGTCAGTGGTGAACCAGAGGGTGGCAGTGTTGAACCAGAGGGAGCTGTGATGAACCAGAGGGTGACAGTGGTGAACCAGAGGGTGGCAGTAGTGAACCAGAGGGTGGCAGTGATGAACCAGAGGGTGGCAGTAATGAACCAGAGGGTGGCAGTGGTGACCCAGAGGGTGCTGTGATGAACCAGAGGGTGGCAGTGATGAACCAGAGGGTGGCAGTGGTGAACCAGATGGTGGCAGTGATGAACCAGAGGGTGACCGTGATGATCCAGAGGGTGGCAGTGGTGAACCAGAGGGTGGCAGTGATAAACTAGAGGGTGGCAGTGATGAACCAGAGGGTGGCAGTGGTGAACCAGAGGATGCTGTGATGAACCAGAAGGTGGCAGTGATGAACCAGAGGGTGGTAGTGGTGAACCAGAGGGAGTTGTGATGAACCAGAGGGTGGCAGTGATGAACCAGAGGGTGGCAGTGGTGAACCAGAGGGTGCTGCGATGAACCAGAGGATGGCAGTGATCAACCAGAGGGTGGCAGTCATGAACCAGAAGGTGGCAGTGATGAACCAGAGGGAGGCAGTGATGAACCAGAGGGTGGCACTGGTGAACCAGAGGGTGATGTGATGAACCAGAGGGTGGCAGTGATAAACCAGAGGGTGGCAGTGATGAACCAGAGGGTGACAGTGGTGAACCAGAGGGTGACAGTGGTGACCCAGAGGGTGCTGTGATGAACCAGATGGTGGCAGGGGTGAACCAGAGAGTGTCAGTGGTGAACCAGAGGGTGGCAGTGGTGAACCAGAGGGTGGCAGTGATGAACCAGAGGGTGGCAGTGATAAACCAGAGGGTGACAGTGGTGAACCAGAGGGTGACCGTGGTGAACCAGAGGGTGCTGTGATGAACCAGATGGTGGCAGGGGTGAAGCAGAGGGTGTCAGTGGTGAACCAGAGGGTGGCAGTGTTGAACCAGAGGGAGCTGTGATGAACCAGAGGGTGACAGTGGTGAACCAGAGGGTGGCAGTAGTGAACCAGAGGGTGGCAGTGATGAACCAGAGGGTGGCAGTAATGAACCAGAGGGTGGCAGGGGTGACCCAGAGGGTGCTGTGATGAACCAGAGGGTGGCAGTGATGAACCAGAGGGTGGCAGTGGTGAACCAGATGGTGGCAGTGATGAACCAGAGGGTGACCGTGATGATCTAGAGGGTGGCAGTGGTGAACCAGAGGGTGGCAGTGATAAACTAGAGGGTGGCAGTGATGAACCAGAGGGTGGCAGTGGTGAACCAGAGGATGCTGTGATGAACCAGAAGGTGGCAGTGATGAACCAGAGGGTGGTAGTGGTGAACCAGAGGGAGTTGTGATGAACCAGAGGGTGGCAGTGATGAACCAGAGGGTGGCAGTGGTGAACCAGAGGGTGCTGCGATGAACCAGAGGATGGCAGTGATCAACCAGAGGGTGGCAGTCATGAACCAGAAGGTGGCAGTGATGAACCAGAGGGAGGCAGTGATGAACCAGAGGGTGGCACTGGTGAACCAGAGGGTGCTGTGATGAACCAGAGGGTGGCAGTGATGATCCAGAGGGTGGCAGTGGCAAACCAGAGGGTGGCAGTGATGAACCAAAGGGTGGCAGTGATGATCGAGAGGGTGGCAGTGGTGAACCAGAGGGTGGCAGTAATGAACCAGAGGGTGGCAGTGATGAACCAGAGGGTGGCAGTGATGAACCAGAGGGTGGCAGTGGTGAACCAGAGGGTGTTGAGATGAACCAGAGTGTGGCGGTGATGAACCAGAGGGTGACAGAGTTGAACCAGAGGGTGGCAGTGATGAACCAGAGGGTGGCAGTGGTGAACCAGAGGGTGACAGTGATGAACCAAAGGGTGGCAATGAAGAACCAGAGGGTGGCAGTGATGAACCAGAGGGTGGCAGGGGTGAACCAGAGGGTGGCAGTGGTGAACCAGAGGGTGGCAGTGATAAACCAGAGGGTGGCAGTGATGAACCAGAGGGTGACTGTGGTGAACCAGAGGGTGACAGTGGTGTCCCAGAGGGTGCTGTGATGAACCAGATGGTGGCAGGGGTGAACCAGAGGGTGTCAGTGGTGAACCAGAGGGTGGCAGGGATGAACCAGAGGGTGACAGTGATGAACCTGAGGGTGACAGTGGTGAACCAGAGTGTGACAGTGGTGACCCAGAGGGTGCTGTGATGAACCAAATGGTGGCAGGGGTGAACTTGAGGGTGTCAGTGGTGAACCAGAGGGTGGCAGTGGTGAACCAGAGGGTGGCAGTGATGAACCAGAAGGTGGCAGTGATAAACCAGAGGGTGACAGTGGTGAACCAGAGGGTGACCGTGATGAACCAGAGGGTGCTGTGATGAACCAGATGGTGGCAGGGGTGAAGCTGAGGGTGTCAGTGGTGAACCAGAGGGTGGCAGTGTTGAACCAGAGGGTGCTGTGATGAACCAGAGGGTGACAGTGGTGAACCAGATGGTAGCAGTAGTGAACCAGAGAGTGGCAGTGATGAACCAGAGGGTGGCAGTGATGAACCAGAGGATGGCAGGGGTGACCCAGAGGGTGCTGTGATGAACCAGAGGGTGGCAGTGATGAACCAGAGGGTGGCAGTGGTGAACCAGAGGGTGGCAGTGATGAACCAGAGGGTGACCGTGATGATCCAGAGGGTGGCAGTGGTGAACCAGAGGGTGGCAGTGATGAACTAGAGGGTGGCAGTGATGAACCAGAGGGTGGCAGTGGTGAACCAGAGGATGCTGTGATGAACCAGAAGGTGGCTGTGATGAACCAGAGGGTGGTAGTGGTGAACCAGAGGGAGCTGTGATGAACCAGAGGGTGGCAGAGATGAACCAGAGGGTGGCAGTGGTGAACCAGAGGGTGCTGCGATGAACCAGAGGATGGCAGTGATGAACCAGAGGGTGGCAGTCATGAACCAGAAGGTGGCAGTCATGAACCAGAGGGTGGCAGTGATGTACCTGAGGGTGGCACTGGTGAACCAGAGGGTGCTGTGATGAACCAGAGGGTGGCAGTGATGATCCAGAGGGTGGCAGTGGCAAACCAGAGGGTGGCAGTGATGAACCAGAGGGTGGCAGTGATGATCGAGAGGGTGGCAGTGGTGAACCAGAGGGTGGCAGTAATGAACCAGAGGGTGGCAGTGATGAACCAGAGGGTGGCAGTGATGAACCAGAGGGTGGCAGTGGTGAACCAGAGGGTGTTGAGATGAACCAGAGTGTGGCGGTGATGAACCAAAGGGTGACAGAGTTGAACCAGAGGGTGGCAGTGATGAACCAGAGGGTGGCGGTGTTGAACCAAATGGGGGCTGTGATGAACCAGATAGTGGAAGGGGTGAACCAGGGGTTGGCAGTGGTGAACCAGAGGGTGGCAGTGGTGAACCAGAGGGTGACAGTGATGAACCAAAGGGTGGCAATGAAGAACCAGAGGGTGGCAGTGATGAACCAGAGGGTGGCAGGGGTGAACCAGAGGGTGGCAGTGGTGAACCAGAGGGTGGCAGTGATAAACCAGAGGGTGGCAGTGATGAACCAGAGGGTGACTGTGGTGAACCAGAGGGTGACAGTGGTGTCCCAGAGGGTGCTGTGATGAACCAGATGGTGGCAGGGGTGAACCAGAGGGTGTCAGTGGTGAACCAGAGGGTGGCAGGGATGAACCAGAGGGTGACAGTGATGAACCAGAGGGTGACAGTGGTGAACCAGAGTGTGACAGTGGTGACCCAGAGGGTGCTGTGATGAACCAAATGGTGGCAGGGGTGAACTTGAGGGTGTCAGTGGTGAACCAGAGGGTGGCAGTGGTGAACCAGAGGGTGGCAGTGATGAACCAGAAGGTGGCAGTGATAAACCAGAGGGTGACAGTGGTGAACCAGAGGGTGACCGTGCTGAACCAGAGGGTGCTGTGATGAACCAGATGGTGGCAGGGGTGAAGCTGAGGGTGTCAGTGGTGAACCAGAGGGTGGCAGTGTTGAACCAGAGGGTGCTGTGATGAACCAGAGGGTGACAGTGGTGAACCAGATGGTAGCAGTAGTGAACCAGAGAGTGGCAGTGATGAACCAGAGGGTGGCAGTGATGAACCAGAGGATGGCAGGGGTGACCCAGAGGGTGCTGTGATGAACCAGAGGGTGGCAGTGATGAACCAGAGGGTGGCAGTGGTGAACCAGAGGGTGGCAGTGATGAACCAGAGGGTGACCGTGATGATCCAGAGGGTGGCAGTGGTGAACCAGAGGGTGGCAGTGATGAACTAGAGGGTGGCAGTGATGAACCAGAGGGTGGCAGTGGTGAACCAGAGGATGCTGTGATGAACCAGAAGGTGGCTGTGATGAACCAGAGGGTGGTAGTGGTGAACCAGAGGGAGCTGTGATGAACCAGAGGGTGGCAGAGATGAACCAGAGGGTGGCAGTGGTGAACCAGAGGGTGCTGCGATGAACCAGAGGATGGCAGTGATGAACCAGAGGGTGGCAGTCATGAACCAGAAGGTGGCAGTCATGAACCAGAGGGTGGCAGTGATGTACCTGAGGGTGGCACTGGTGAACCAGAGGGTGCTGTGATGAACCAGAGGGTGGCAGTGATGATCCAGAGGGTGACAGTGGCAAACCAGAGGGTGGCAGTGATGAACCAGAGGGTGGCAGTGATGATCGAGAGGGTGGCAGTGGTGAACCAGAGGGTGGCAGTAATGAACCAGAGGGTGGCAGTGATGAACCAGAGGGTGGCAGTGATGAACCAGAGGGTGGCAGTGGTGAACCAGAGGGTGTTGTGATGAACCAGAGTGTGGCAGTGATGAACCAGAGGGTGACAGAGTTGAACCAGAGGGTGGCAGTGATGAACCAGAGGGTGGCAGTGGTGAACCAGAGGGTGCTGTGATGAACCAGATGGTGGAAGGGGTGAACCAGGGGTTGGCAGTGGTGAACCAGAGGGTGGCAGTGGTGAACCAGAGGGTGACAGTGATGAACCAAAGGGTGGCAATGAAGAACCAGAGGGTGGCAGTGATGAACCAGAGGGTGGCAGGGGTGAACCAGAGGGTGGCAGTGGTGAACCAGAGGGTGGCAGTGATAAACCAGAGGGTGGCAGTGATGAACCAGAGGGTGACTGTGGTGAACCAGAGGGTGACAGTGGTGTCCCAGAGGGTGCTGTGATGAACCAGATGGTGGCAGGGGTGAACCAGAGGGTGTCAGTGGTGAACCAGAGGGTGGCAGTGATGAACCAGAGGGTGACAGTGATAAACCAGAGGGTGGCAGTGGTGAACCAGAGTATGCTGTGATGAACCAGAAGGTGGCTGTGATGAACCAGAGGGTGGTAGTGGTGAACCAGAGGGAGCTGTGATGAACCAGAGGGTGGCAGAGATGAACCAGAGGGTGGCAGTGGTGAACCAGAGGGTGCTGCGATGAACCAGAGGATGGCAGTGATGAACCAGAGGGTGGCAGTCATGAACCAGAAGGTGGCAGTCATGAACCAGAGGGTGGCAGTGATGTACCTGAGGGTGGCACTGGTGAACCAGAGGGTGCTGTGATGAACCAGAGGGTGGCAGTGATGATCCAGAGGGTGGCAGTGGCAAACCAGAGGGTGGCAGTGATGAACCAGAGGGTGGCAGTGATGATCGAGAGGGTGGCAGTGGTGAACCAGAGGGTGGCAGTAATGAACCAGAGGGTGGCAGTGATGAACCAGAGGGTGGCAGTGATGAACCAGAGGGTGGCAGTGGTGAACCAGAGGGTGTTGAGATGAACCAGAGTGTGGCGGTGATGAACCAGAGGGTGACAGAGTTGAACCAGAGGGTGGCAGTGATGAACCAGAGGGTGGCAGTGGTGAACCAGAGGGTGCTGTGATGAACCAGATAGTGGAAGGGGTGAACCAGGGGTTGGCAGTGGTGAACCAGAGGGTGGCAGTGGTGAACCAGAGGGTGACAGTGATGAACCAAAGGGTGGCAATGAAGAACCAGAGGGTGGCAGTGATGAACCAGAGGGTGGCAGGGGTGAACCAGAGGGTGGCAGTGGTGAACCAGAGGGTGGCAGTGATAAACCAGAGGGTGGCAGTGATGAACCAGAGGGTGACTGTGGTGAACCAGAGGGTGACAGTGGTGTCCCAGAGGGTGCTGTGATGAACCAGATGGTGGCAGGGGTGAACCAGAGGGTGTCAGTGGTGAACCAGAGGGTGGCAGGGATGAACCAGAGGGTGACAGTGATGAACCAGAGGGTGACAGTGGTGAACCAGAGTGTGACAGTGGTGACCCAGAGGGTGCTGTGATGAACCAAATGGTGGCAGGGGTGAACTTGAGGGTGTCAGTGGTGAACCAGAGGGTGGCAGTGGTGAACCAGAGGGTGGCAGTGATGAACCAGAAGGTGGCAGTGATAAACCAGAGGGTGACAGTGGTGAACCAGAGGGTGACCGTGCTGAACCAGAGGGTGCTGTGATGAACCAGATGGTGGCAGGGGTGAAGCTGAGGGTGTCAGTGGTGAACCAGAGGGTGGCAGTGTTGAACCAGAGGGTGCTGTGATGAACCAGAGGGTGACAGTGGTGAACCAGATGGTAGCAGTAGTGAACCAGAGAGTGGCAGTGATGAACCAGAGGGTGGCAGTGATGAACCAGAGGATGGCAGGGGTGACCCAGAGGGTGCTGTGATGAACCAGAGGGTGGCAGTGATGAACCAGAGGGTGGCAGTGGTGAACCAGAGGGTGGCAGTGATGAACCAGAGGGTGACCGTGATGATCCAGAGGGTGGCAGTGGTGAACCAGAGGGTGGCAGTGATGAACTAGAGGGTGGCAGTGATGAACCTGAGGGTGGCAGTGGTGAACCAGAGGATGCTGTGATGAACCAGAAGGTGGCTGTGATGAACCAGAGGGTGGTAGTGGTGAACCAGAGGGAGCTGTGATGAACCAGAGGGTGGCAGAGATGAACCAGAGGGTGGCAGTGGTGAACCAGAGGGTGCTGCGATGAACCAGAGGATGGCAGTGATGAACCAGAGGGTGGCAGTCATGAACCAGAAGGTGGCAGTCATGAACCAGAGGGTGGCAGTGATGTACCTGAGGGTGGCACTGGTGAACCAGAGGGTGCTGTGATGAACCAGAGGGTGGCAGTGATGATCCAGAGGGTGGCAGTGGCAAACCAGAGGGTGGCAGTGATGAACCAAAGGGTGGCAGTGATGATCGAGAGGGTGGCAGTGGTGAACCAGAGGGTGGCAGTAATGAACCAGAGGGTGGCAGTGATGAACCAGAGGGTGGCAGTGATAAACCAGAGGGTGGCAGTGGTGAACCAGAGGGTGTTGTGATGAACCAGAGTGTGGCAGTGATGAACCAGAGGGTGACAGAGTTGAACCAGAGGGTGGCAGTGATGAACCAGAGGGTGGCAGTGGTGAACCAGAGGGTGCTGTGATGAACCAGATGGTGGAAGGGGTGAACCAGGGGTTGGCAGTGGTGAACCAGAGGGTGGCAGTGGTGAACCAGAGGGTGACAGTGATGAACCAAAGGGTGGCAATGAAGAACCAGAGGGTGGCAGTGATGAACCAGAGGGTGGCAGGGGTGAACCAGAGGGTGGCAGTGGTGAACCAGAGGGTGGCAGTGATAAACCAGAGGGTGGCAGTGATGAACCAGAGGGTGACTGTGGTGAACCAGAGGGTGACAGTGGTGTCCCAGAGGGTTCTGTGATGAACCAGATGGTGGCAGGGGTGTACCAGAGGGTGTCAGTGGTGAACCAGAGGGTGGCAGTGATGAACCAGAGGGTGACAGTGATAAACCAGAGGGTGACAGTGGTGAACCAGAGTGTGACAGTGGTGACCCAGAGGGTGCTGTGATGAACCAAATGGTGGCAGGGGTGAACTTGAGGGTGTCAGTGGTGAACCAGAGGGTGGCAATGGTGAACCAGAGGGTGGCAGTGATGAACCAGAAGGTGGCAGTGATAAACCAGAGGGTGACAGTGGTGAACCAGAGGGTGACCGTGCTGAACCAGAGGGTGCTGTGATGAACCAGATGGTGGCAGGGGTGAAGCTGAGGGTGTCAGTGGTGAACCAGAGGGTGGCAGTGTTGAACCAGAGGGTGCTGTGATGAACCAGAGGGTGACAGTGGTGAACCAGATGGTAGCAGTAGTGAACCAGAGAGTGGCAGTGATGAACCAGAGGGTGGCAGTGATGAACCAGAGGATGGCAGGGGTGACCCAGAGGGTGCTGTGATGAAGCAGAGGGTGGCAGTGATGAACCAGAGGGTGGCAGTGGTGAACCAGAGGGTGGCAGTGATGAACCAGAGGGTGACCGTGATGATCCAGAGGGTGGCAGTGGTGAACCAGAGGGTGGCAGTGATGAACTAGAGGGTGGCAGTGATGAACCAGAGGGTGGCAGTGGTGAACCAGAGGATGCTGTGATGAACCAGAAGGTGGCTGTGATGAACCAGAGGGTGGTAGTGGTGAACCAGAGGGAGCTGTGATGAACCAGAGGGTGGCAGAGATGAACCAGAGGGTGGCAGTGGTGAACCAGAGGGTGCTGCAATGAACCAGAGGATGGCAGTGATGAACCAGAGGGTGGCAGTCATGAACCAGAAGGTGGCAGTGATGAACCAGAGGGTGGCAGTGATGTACCTGAGGGTGGCACTGGTGAACCAGAGGGTGCTGTGATGAACCAGAGGGTGGCAGTGATGAACCAGATGGTGGCAGTGGCAAACCAGAGGGTGGCAGTGATGAACCAGAGGGTGGCAGTGATGATCGAGAGGGTGGCAGTGGTGAACCAGAGGGTGGCAGTAATGAACCAGAGGGTGGCAGTGATGAACCAGAGGGTGGCAGTGATGAACCAGAGGGTGGCAGTGGTGAACCAGAGGGTGTTGTGCTGAACCAGAGTGTGGCAGTGATGAACCAGAGGGTGACAGAGTTGAACCAGAGGGTGGCAGTGATGAACCAGAGGGTGGCAGTGGTGAACCAGAGGGTGCTGTGATGAACCAGATGGTGGAAGGGGTGAACCTGAGGGTGGCAGTGGTGAACTAGAGGGTGGCAGTGGTGAACGAGAGGGTGACAGTGATGAACCAAAGGGTGGCAATGAAGAACCAGAGGGTGGCAGTGATGAACCAGAGGGTGGCAGGGGTGAACCAGAGGGTGGCAGTGGTGAACCAGAGGGTGGCAGTGATAAACCAGAGGGTGGCAGTGATGAACCAGAGGGTGATGGTGGTGAACCAGAGGGTGACAGTGGTGTCCCAGAGGGTGCTGTGATGAACCAGATGGTGGCAGGGGTGTACCAGAGGGTGTCAGTGGTGAACCAGAGGGTGGCAGTGATGAACCAGAGGGTGACAGTGATGAACCAGAGGGTGACAGTGGTGAACCAGAGTGTGACAGTGGTGACCCAGAGGGTGCTGTGATGAACCAGATTGTGGCAGGGGTGAACCAGAGGGCGGCAGTGGTGAACCAGAGGGTGGCAGTGGTGAACCAGAGGGTGGCATTGATGAACCAGAAGGTGGCAGTGATAAACCAGAGGGTGACAGTGGTGAACCAGAGGGTGACCGTGGTGAACCAGAGGGTGCTGTGATGAACCAGATGGTGGCAGGGGTGAAGCAGAGGGTGTCAGTGGTGAACCAGAGGGTGGCAGTGTTGAACCAGAGGGTGCTGTGATGAACCAGAGGGTGACAGTGGTGAACCAGATGGTGGCAGTAGTGAACCAGAGGGTGGCAGTGATGAACCAGAGGGTGGCAGTGATGAACCAGAGGGTGGCAGGGGTGACCCAGAGGGTGCTGTGATGAACCAGAGGGTGGCAATGATGATCCATAGGGTGGCAGTGGCGAACCAGAGGGTGGCAGTGATTAACCAGAGGGTGACCGTGATGATCCAGAGGGTGGCAGTGGTGAACCAGAGGGTGGCAGTGATGAACTAGAGGGTGGCAGTGATGAACCAGAGGGTGGCAGTGGTGAACCAGAGGATGCAGTGATGAACCAGAAGGTGGCTGTGATGAACCAGAGGGTGTTGTGGTGAACCAGAGGGAGCTGTGATGAACCAGAGGGTGGCAGTGATGAACCAGAGGGTGGCAGTGGTGAACCAGAGGGTGCTGCGATGAACCAGAGGATGCCAGTGATCAACCAGAGGGTGGCAGTCATGAACCAGAAGGTGGCAGTGATGAACCAGAGGGTGGCAGTGATGAACCTGAGGGTGGCACTGGTGAACCAGAGGGTGCTGTGATGAACCAGAGGGTGGCAGTGATGATCCAGAGGGTGGCAGTGGCAAACCAGAGGGTGGAAGTGATGAACCAGAGGGTGGCAGTGATGATCGAGAGGGTGGCAGTGGTGAACCAGAGGGTGGCAGTAATGAACCAGAGGGTGGCAGTGATGAACCAGAGGGTGGCAGTGATGAACCAGAGGGTGGCAGTGGTGAACCAGAGGGTGTTGACATGAACCAGAGGGTGGCAGTGATGAACCAGAGGGTGACAGAGTTGAACCAGAGGGTGGCAGTGATGAACCAGAGGGTGGCAGTGGTGAACCAGATGGTGCTGTGATGAACCAGATGGTGGAAGGGGTGAACCAGAGGGTGGCAGTGGTGAACCAGAGGGTGGCAGTGGTGAACCAGAAGGTGACAGTGATGAACCAAAAGGTGGCAATGAAGAACCAGAGGGTGGCAGTGATGAACCAGAGGGTGGCAGGGGTGAACCAGAGGGTGGCAGTGGTGAACCAGAGGGTGGCAGTGGTAAACCAGAGGGTGGCAGTGATGAACCAGAGGGTGACAGTGGTGAACCAGAGGGTGACAGTGGTGACCCAGAGGGTGCTGTGATGAACCAGATGGTGGCAGGGGTGAACCAGAGGGTGTCAGTGTGGAACCAGAGGGTGGCAGTGATAAACCAGAGGGTGACAGTGGTGAACCAGAGGGTGACCGTGGTGAACCAGAGGGTGCTGTGATGAACCAGATGGTGGCAGGGGTGAAGCAGAGGGTGTCAGTGGTGAACCAGAGGATGGCAGTGTTGAACCAGAGGGTGCTGTGATGAACCAGAGGGTGACAGTGGTGAACCAGAGGGTGGCAGTAGTGAACCAGAGGGTGGCAGTGATGAACCAGAGGGTGGCAGTGATGAACCAGAGGGTGGCCGAGGTGAACCGGAGGGTGCTGTGATGAACCAGAGGGTGGCAGTGATGAACCAGAGGGTGGCAGTGGTGAACCAGAGGGTGGCAGTGATGAACCAGAGGGTGACCGTGATGATCCAGAGGGTGGCAGTGGTGAACCAGAGGGTGGCAGTGATGAACCAGAGGGTGGCAGTCATGAACCAGAAGGTGGCAGTCATGAACTAGAGGGTGGCAGTGATGAACCAGAGGGTGGCAGTGGTGAACCAGAGGGTGCTGTGATGAACCATAAGGTGGCAGTGATGAACCAGAGGGTGGTAGTGGTGAACCAGAGGGAGCTGTGATGAACCAGAGGGTGGCAGTGATGAACCAGAGGGTGGCAGTGGTGAACCAGAGGGTGCTGTGATGAACCAGAGGATGGCAGTGATCAACCAGAGGGTGGCAGTCATGAACCAGAGGGTGGCAGTGATGAACCAGAGGGTGGCAGTGATGAACCAGAGGGTGGCACTGGTAAACCAGAGGGTGCTGTGATGAACCAGAGGGTGGCAGTGATGAACCAGAGGGTGGCAGTGATGATCGAGAGGGTGGCAGTGGTGAACCAGAGGGTGGCAGTAATGAACCAGAGGGTGTTGTGATGAACCAGAGGGTGGCAGTGATGAACCAGAGGGTGGCAGTGGTGAACCAGAGGGTGTTGTGATGAACCAGAGGGTGGCAGTGATGAACCACAGGGTGACAGTGTTGAACCAGAGGGTGGCAGTGATGAACCAGAGGGTGGCAGTGATGAACCAGAGGGTGGCAGTGATGAACCAGAGGGTAGCAGTGATGACCCAGAGGGTGGCAGTGATGAACCAGAAAGGTGGCTGTGGTGAACCAGAGGGTGCTGTGATGAACCAGAGGGTGGCAGTGATGAACCAGAGGGTGGCAGTGATGAACCAGAGGGTGACAGTGATGAACCAGAGGGTGGCAGTGGTGAACCAGAGGGTGCTGTGATGAACCAGAGAGTGACAGTGGTGAACCAGAGGGTGGCAGTGGTGAACCAGAGGGTGGCAGTGATGAACCAGAGGGTGGCAGTGGTGAACCAGAGGGTGGCAGTGATGAACCAGAGGGTGGCAGTGATAAACCAGAGGGTGGCGCTGCTAAACTGCCCGTGAGCCCTGTGGGTGTGAGCCCCTGCGCTGCTGAGCTGCCAGGGGTTGTGAGCCCATGCGCTACTGAACTGCCCCGGGGCCCAGTGGGTGTGAGCCCCCGTGCTGCTGAACTGCCCAGGAGCCCTCTCAGTGTGAAAATCATTTGTGCTCAATTGCCTGGGAGTCCTCTGGGTGTGAGCACTCATTGTGCTAAGTGTCCCCCTGCCCCCAGTACATATATACCCGTACTGCACAGCACCATTATGCTCTTGCACCATGAAGTCTGGTGCCTGGATGCTCCTGATCCGTGTAAGTGGTACCACCGTCTGGTGCAGTCAAAATGTAAAGTCATAACTTGCTACACATCACCAATAAACACGTGTCCCCCCTGGCACCGGTGTGCGCATGTACCAGGCGTGGAGCACCCGCATGCCACTGCACCCTACTGCCCAGCGCCAGCATATGCCTGTACGGGGCAGTTTAGTATGAGATGGGACATTGTCCAGCAGCAGCAGCTGCATGCGCCTGAACCCACTGAGCAGGATCAGAATGGCTTTGTACCAACACGCGCAGCAGAGCTATCTTGGACATCTGAAGGATTCTGGGGTCCTGTGCCAAATGTATTTTTGCATCCATGAGTTTCCCGAGCGCCATCCCTGTGTAGCTCCTGTGACCAGGAGGCTGCTTTCTCCTCATCTGCTGCTCTGCTCGGTCTCTGACCCTTAATAAACAATTTGCATGTGAATTCGCATAGAAACCCCGCCCGTTTGGCCCCATCCACCACACACTAGCGGTATGAAACATCTTCCCGCCCGTCCCCACTATAATGGCCAGCTCACTCAAGGGACCTCGGTGCCTTTTGATGCACTGGCAAAGTTACAGGCACACGTGGTCACATATTTGTGCAAATGGCACAAAAATCCGCGAGTTCGTGGGAAATTTCGCAAACTCGCTGACTTTTTTTGCAATTTCGCACAAATTCGCGGACCGCGAATTCGCAAATTTCACCCATACTTACTTTAAATGGTTGCCTCAGAAATTGAGACGGATGTCACGCAAGCACTTATCAACAGTAGGCTGGACTACGGCAATACTCTCTAAGCTGGAATATCCAAACAACTCCTACACAGACTTCAGTCCATCCAGAACACCGCTGCAAGACTCCTCCCACGCCGCACCCACATCACAGCACATCTCAGAAAGCTACACTGGCTCCACAGTCACAAGAGCAGTCATGTCAAATTTCTCATACACAAATACAAAGCCCTACACAACACAGGACCAGAATACCTGAAGAGCAGAAAGCATTTTCACCAACTCACCAGACACTGACTCTCTGCCTCACTCTCACTAGCACACATTCCCCACATCTACAAAAGCATTCTCCTACATCACGCCAAAGACATGGATCAAACTCCCTCAACACATCAGAATCTCATCCTCACTTCTTGAGTCCCACAAGAAATTGAAAACATGGCTCTTTGTAGAAGCATCTTGGGGCCACACAGCTAGACACCTGTCCATGGGCCTGGACACCCTCTCTGGTGATTAGTGAGCTATACAAAATATAACATAACATACTTGTATTTAAAAAGGGAAGATTGGACTGTGCCATTGCTTTCAACGGCAAAGTCGAGTTAGCGGTGTAATACTGCTCGTCCAGTCTGCAGTGGAATACGGGGAGCCATGTTATGCCTTTGTTACATTCAAGGTTGCACAATCAGTGCTGCAATCTCTTGGATGATCCTCCAATTTATGGGATCAGGGTACCTGGGTATCATAGACTATGGACTTTCAAGTAAGTTACCTTATGCCAATTGGCTACAAGTCAATCACACATACTGGTTTTCAAGTCAAGGCACAGACAATGAGGTCTGGTTATCAGGCCTCCATGCACTATTAGTGTAAAAAAAACGGAAGCATCAGTCCAAAAGTTTGGGGTAACCAAGCAAATAGAGACACTTCCGTACACATGACTTCAGATCTGCCCGGATATTGACAGGAAGCGCCCTGCAGGGGAAGTCACCACCTAAAAGTATTAGAAGGTGCCCAAGTGCTGGGAAGATCACAGGCTCAGTCCAGTATGTATGCCCTGGACATCCTTATCAGGTTCCTCAATCTGAAGAGGAAGAGGAAGACCACACCTTGGCCCTCTCTGCTGCAGAGGGGGCCCTGGTGGTGACCTTGCTGGACCTTCATGCTTGTTGACAACAGCACAACATAGAGTACCCTTAGCCGCCCATGTTGTATATCCAACGCACACAGTTGCATAGAGGAGTGTATTTATGTTGTGCAACTCAGGCTAACTTGTATCTTTAGAAGTGTTTGGATATGGTGTACCTCTCTACTATTAGGCAAGTATTTGTGGGTAAGCACTGATCCCATAGTGAAGGCACATCATCCTTCCATACAAGGTCCTGACATGTCTGAGGCCTCATGGGATGTTCACCAAAAACACTTCCTGTCCAACATATCTCTCCTACAGATGTGCTGTTGTGTAAGTTCAAGGAACATCCAGTACAGAACAAGAACAGATGTCAACAGCGTCTGATTCGTAACACGGGCACTCGGGCAATACCCGAGGGGCCGGTATCCAAATTCCAGCTGCGGGCTGCTTTTTTGAGCAACCTGGGGGACTGATTTGGCCAGTTTCTGGCTTGTTCGATGCCGCCAGCGGCCCAGTGGGTGCCCGACTGGCCTTTCTGGAGGCAGATGGGCGTCCATTGCCTCCCTTTTATCAACGGGCAGAGGTGTCACTCCCTTTCTCTGACTGTCCCATCCCATTAATATATGCATACTGAGCGGGGGCAGGGGCCTGAACAGAAGTGACCTCACTTGTTTTCAGGTGTGTTTCACCAGTGTAAAGTAATCCATGCTTTTTTTTAACCCCCCCTTTTTTTTAAAAATAAAATCTTGCTGAAGCAGTGTTTTGCAAAGCATTATGCAAATGGGGGCCACTTTTTTTTTTTAGCGTGCCTGGGCCAATGTTTAATCCCAATCCAACTCTGGCTGTCAATACCTTTATTGGAAGATGTACAACCAGGGGTTGTTGCCAATAGGCCTGCATGGCTCTTGGGGAGGGGCAGAGAGGCCTGCATCCACTGATGGCTGACATCACTTCTTAAGTATGAGCCAAACATACAGGTGTGTGCAATGTCTTCAAAATGTTCTCACACCTGGCTTGGGTATGGGAATATGTGAAGACAGGTGCTCACATTCTCATTGTAGCTGCGGGTGTAAAGCACGTGTTGCAGACCTGAGGGTGCAGTCCCCGAGACAGGAGGGCATGTGTACCACAGGTGTGTATTTGTCCTAATGCGCGTGCTCAGGTGTAGTGTTGTACAGTATTGTGGAGAACTGTGGCTCACTGGTTAGAGTGGCAGACTCTGATGCAGAGGTCTGGCCCGGGACCAGGGTTCAATTCCTGTCGTGGCAGGGTCTTGGGCTCAATGTCCTCAGACCCGATAATTCTCTCGCCTCGTGCCTACTCTAATCATGGGACCCACTCTGCAACTCTGGGCAATAGCTTGCTTAATTTCCACACCGGCCCCAACGCCAGGATGCCTGGCTTCACCTTGGGGTGCCCAGGAGTGGGCACCTCACAGGAACAGGCCAGCATGGGTTCCTCGGCGGCACAGCGCGGGGACACACTGGCTAATGTAACCAGGCGCTTTATAAGCTCAGGATTATTTTTTATTATTATTTAAAGTGCACAATTATTTAGTTGTGTCACTTATTGTCATTCACGGACAGTATCTGGTGCACTGTTCTATTTCCCCACAGAGGGCAATGGGCAGACAGCAGATGTTGGGCGCAGGCGGCGCACCGGCCGAGCAGCTGTGCTCCAGATGGGTTACAGACAGGACGCGAGGTGGCCATCTGCCACCACCACAAGTAGACGGGCATTTCAGTAGTCCGGGAGGCTTGTGATCAGGGCCTGAGTGATCGTTTACCTGCAGTGGAAGGTTCCCAGGTGAACATTTTGCATATGCCTGATTACATTGAAAATAAGTAACAGACTGAGGAAATCTGTAATTTCAGGTTAAGAGCATTATGGCCCACGAGGCCCAGGTGTCATGCTACCTTTGTCGGTGCAGGAGCAGAGCAAGTGTGAGGCAGAAGACACACCTGTGGTACGTATAGGGTACGATGGATGAACAGGTGAGTCCTGTGAACTTGGGAAAGTGCATGTGACTTTAGTTTTGTCCAAGTCCCTGTGGACGGCAGCTCAGGGTTGCAGATGAGCCCGGCTATCTGCCTGCCAACTGTGCTGTATGGCTTATCTGGTGGACAAGGAGTGCCTGGTTTGAAGGCACTATCTGTTGTTTGTAAAGGCCACAACCTTATGGTCATCTTTCCTGGTGTGACTTCTCAAGTTGGTGGCCTGTAGGGTTGCATTCTGATTAAGGGTGGGTGGAGCTTACGGAGTTCCATTCCGTGGAATTATGTTGAGTTACCTAAACACTCTGCAACATTCCGCAGAGCAGGCGCGCAACACCCATTGGGCTCACGGGGCTTCAGCCCGCCCATCGTGTGTGTCAGCCCGGGCAGAGACAGCTTCGCGGGCTGGCAAGCATCTAATTGCAGCCGCACCCGAGTACTTAACCCCTTGGCTGCGGCGCCGATTCCCCCGCTGTGCTGGGGGGAGGGGCGTCATGCACAGCGCCCTGGTGCTCATGACGAGCTCAGCTCGTCATGACCACACCCGTTCGTTAGAACGCCCAGCACAGCAGGGGAATTAGCCCCACGTGTGAGCGTTCTAACGGTCATGACGAGCTCAGCTCATCATGAGCACACGAGAACCGTGGTGCATGACGAGCTGAGCTTGTCATGAGCGTCGGAGGGGTTAACAGGTCTTTAAAAGACCATTTACATGTAAATGAGGCTTTTGTTGTGTGTTCAGCCCTTCTTATAGCCACTCTGTATATGGTTGGAAGAATTAGCCCCCCCTGAAATATTTTTCAGCCCCACCCCCCAAAATTTGGCTCTAGTTGCCCGCCTGCCGCAGAGTACTGGGAGCAGTGGTGTTCGGGTACGTTGCACTACTCACACTGATTTTTAGCACCTGGGAGCTTGTCCCATGATGTAAAATCAGGACATACTGCACCTCGTGGCGTACCAGAGGTTGCTGCTTTTTCGGCCACTCGAGTAGATTTTCTACTCCATGTTCATCTTTCTTAAAGCAACTTTCGGTGACTGCCAGTACTCAGAAGTCTCACCAGAAGGTGGTCCAGTGCTCAGTTTTCTCTCTAGCGCTAAGTTGCATGCAAGAAAAAACTCAGCCATGAGGCGGTTCGCTACGTTTTTCCAGAACTCCATGCTCCAAGTGGGGCGCGGAGTGACAAAAACTCTGCGATCTCAGCCGGAGGAGCGTAGTTTACAGCCCACTCCTAATAGTGATCCACAAAGGTGGGAGGATCTTTGGTGTCAGTCTCCTATTCTAAAGGTGCTCTAGAGGACAGTCACACGCTGGAGAGATCATGAACGAGTGTGTATACATCAATTTAATCCTGTTTTCTCGATGGCTCTCTAGAGGAAGTCAAGGGCTCCGTGCACACTGCACAGCAAATGATATAAGGCAACAAAGAGATGTTGAGAAGCGTTCATGGCAGTTCGATTTCAATCATCCACTAAAAGGTGCCCTCAGTGCAGCGGCTGGACTGATTTCCAGCATAAAAAGATCCAAACTAATCTCCCAACCCTGATCACCCTAAACCTGCCTCCAAAAGAAGCCACGTACTTGTTCAAGTTGACTTGGGCACTTCATTGAGGATTGTACGGCGAAGATACTTAGCACAGAAACGTATTATCCCAGGAGATGCCCGTTCACTCCGAAGAGCCAACTCTGTCTAGAAAACCTATGGTCAAAAATTACAAAAATAGTGATGCAAGTTTTCTTAGGTATTTCCCCCACTGGCAAGAATACATCACCTCTTGTAATCAGGGCAAATGCAAGAAAGAACTTAAAGTCCTTCTTTGCCAACACCATCAGAAAATTCTTCATGCAGCCAAGTGAGGAAGAGATGTGACTTGAGAGAAGGATTCTGTGGATGTGAATCGTGAGACATTGACCTCCTGGCAGTAGTACACCGCTTCAAACTGGCAAGAATGGGCGGTAGGTCATTTAGACACCTCGCCGCAAGACTTTGGAATGGACTCCCTATCCATATTCGAAAAATTGAAGAACTTCTACCTTTCAGGAAAGCGATAAAAACTCACCTTTTCTGCTAATGTTCAACGACCTCACTGTGACAGAACTATCACTCTTTACTGACACACTTCTTACAGCAAGCGTCGGGACGCCCCTTGGCTGGGGCAGCTGTGCGCGGTACAAGTTCATTTAACATTAACATTAACATCTGTTCATTTGAATATCACACCATGATTTCTTGCCTTTGATGTTGTCATCCCAAGGGATATCTATATATAGTCTGAGTCTTCCTTAATTTGTGTTGCTTATATTGCCTTATCAATGTTCCTTTATTATAATTTCTTTCTTATTAATCACCATCTCTTCAGAATTCTGTTGATGTTACCTAAGTGCCCTGTTATCGTGGTGGATCTGGGTCACACTATGCAAAACTCTACAAATAAATAAAAAAAATAACTCTGTTAGAGGCTCGATGAACACATTGAATGATGTGAGTCTTGTGTTGACCATGAAGTTGGACACATACCTGGCTGACAGGTGACACCTGCCTGGTGTCCTTCTTGGAGTGGGGCTCCCTGGATGCCAGAGTGGGCAGGTTGTCTGTGGGTCTGCAAAAACCTAAGCATGTGATTCTCTAGGAGAACTGAATTGAGATGGAACTGTAAAGCAGACAGAAGCTGCATTGTTACATGTCACTTTGTGGTATTGTGTTTAATTTCGTTGGCACAATAATACCATTTACCCTCATTTTTAGAAACACAATATAACATATCAATATTTGATTGGGCAATAGTGTTCCTTCAGGTACACCAGCAAAGTGTTTTATCCTGTCCACTTTTGCTGTGTGGACCCATTTCACGTTAAAAGACAGGAAAAAACACACATGACATGAGTTATAGCCCTCACATTCGGTTTATTCGTGTTTTTCCTTTCCTCCTGCGATAGTCTTGTTAATAGGGATATGCAAAATGTGTCAATTTGCTTTGCATAATTATGCAATATTTAAAAAATATGATACAAAAGTAGATGGAATTATGTGAAAAGCAGCGTTTCCATTTGGTACTGTATATAGCATTAAATGAAATGCATGTGAGGATGCATTTTGTGCTAAAAAATAGTGGCAACAAACAAAGGCACAGCAAATAAAAGCCACTCTTCTGTTGTTTACGTTGTTCCCATGACTTTGAGGCAAATGTTAACATTGTATGGCACTTTCACTGTAGATTTCTAACATAAACACACAAGAACAACACAACATATTGTAATAGCATAAATTCTGTAATTTTGCATAAGAAGAGTAATGAGAAATTACAGAAATTATGCTAGAATACGCAGGAATCATGAACATTTCACCAGGGCAGCTCTAGGCTCATGGCGGCACTGGGCAAGAAGCGTAGGTAGGGGGCCCCCGGAAGAGGGGGTTTGGGCGGGGCAGAGCGTGGAGGCCAGAGGCCAGTGAAGAGGGGGGGTCAGGGTGTTTGGAAGTGGAACAGAGCCGGAGGCCACCAAATCCCTGCCAGGGGCCGCCACGCAAATATGTATCCCTCCTCAGAGGATTATTATATTAAGGATATATATTGGCGGGGTGGCCCCTGGGGTTTGGTGGCCCTGTGCAGGTGCACAGCTTGCACATGCCTAAGGCCGCCCCTGATTTTCACCCAGGTCTAATTATCACTTGAACAAAGTCTCAATTGTTCAACATGGCTTAATCGCAGGCCTTTTGTGTTACAGTCGTAATGCAACATGCGGAAAATTATACAAGATTGCATTGATGTGAATTAAATTTCACCTGGGACTCGCAGATTGTCCAAAGATCACCTCCTGAGACATCCGCTGCCCATCTGCGGCTCTTCCTGGGCTTGTTGCAGTAGGAATGCTCGATACAAAGGTGCCGGAGTGATCACAATATTGGTCCCAGAGGTTAGATTCCACTCAGTAATGGCTGGGTGAAACATGCATTACACATGATGGTGGAGTCATGCCGACTAGTATGGGTTAGTTGTAGAGGAGTGTGGATGTCCGGTGTCACTGGCAAGGAGTTAAACCGGGGACTAGCTCTTCTCCAGTTGTAGCGCCCTCCCCAGCCAGGGTACTAGTACATGAATATGCCACACACTATCCTTAGCATTACACGGCTTTATTCTGTGCATGTAATTACGAACCCAGGTTTCTAAACATGAACTCTATTCAGCACACACGAACACTTGCGTCATAGTTCTACGGAGTCCATCAGGAACCAAAAGGGTCTCGTCATCGCTAACTCACAAGACGCTACAAAAACTATTGGTCAGTCAGCAGGGCACTCTCTGTGCCACTCCTGATTGCCCTGCTGCAAGGGCACCTGTGGCTGTGAAGAGATGTCCAGGGTGTTGGCAACACAGGACCAGTAATGATGGGTGGGCACATCAACATGTGTAGGAAGCAGGCTGCTGCTGTGTGTGGACTGCAGATGACCTCTGACATGGCTGTGCAGAACTGACCAGCACGTAGACTAGCTGCACATTTTTTGTGGTGAATGCCCATGCCAGGGTACACTCAAGGGCTCGGTCACAGTGGAGGGGGGGCGGGTTGTGGGTGCCTGTGTGTGTGTCTGTCTGTCAGGTTGACAGGCATGAATCTTCTGGGATTAAAATCATAACTTGGACAGGCCTGAGTTGGTGTTTGCCGGAGTTACTCCCCTTTACTCGGCGGATGAAAGTGAACTCAGGAATGGAAAGACCACATAGCTTATGGGGGGGATGTCAGCAGGGAGGAATCAAGGGTCAGTTGGATGAGACACACTCAGGATGTTGCCTCAAAGGGTACGGGTGACACCTGTACCCTGGTGGACTTCTCCTTCACAGACTCTTTCCATCCTACACTTTTGTTCTCCCCGGGGAACAACCTTAACAACGCAGTCGTTACGTAGCACTACACTTACAACGCAGTCATAACATCGCAACATCCATTACAACGCATGTCACTACAACGCAGGCATTACAGCGCATACCATTACAACGCATGACACTACATTGCATGTAACTACAACACAAGCATTACAACAGATACCATTACAATGCATACCATTACAATGCATAGTACCCCTACACTATCCAACACTTACCCTACTGTTGCACCCCCTGGAGTTAGAATAGTAATTGTTACCCCTATACTACCCAATACTTCCCTTAAATGCAATGTAATGGTATGCATTGTAATGGTATGCGTTGTTAAGGTAGTATGCGATGTACTGGAATGCGTTGTAAAGGTAATTTTTTTAAATGTGATGTAGTGTCATGCGATGTAATGGAATGCGTTGTAGAGGATGTTGCGATGTAAAAACTGGGTGGTAAGTGCATGCGTTGTAAATGTATGCGTTGTAACATCATACATTCGTTCTCCCCATGGTGTGAGTCACGTGGCTTGTGCCTGGGTCACACAATGATGGCATATAGAAGACCCTGATGTCACTTCGCCGGCCCCCCTCTGTGAAGTGTATCCTCCTCAGTGCAGCGAGCCTCATCTCGCTGGTGCGGATGTGGCTTGATGGGCAGCACCGAGGTCAGAGGGCAAGGCGTTGGGAGCAGCTCCTGTTTATGTGTTTTATATTTTGCTTTTAATTACATGCGATGTTGACCAACTGTGGCGGTATTTCTATCTCCTCTTTCCAAATGCTGTGCACTTCATGCTTGCTGCGCACTTCATGCTTGCTGTGCACTTCATGCTTGCTATGCACTTCATGCTTGCTGCGCACTTTATGCTTGCTGTGCACTTCATGCTTGCTGTGCACTTCATGCTTGCTGTGCACTTCCTGCTTGCTGTGCTTGCTTTGCACTTCATGCTTGCTATGCACTTCATGCTTGCTGCGCACTTCATGCTTGCTGTGCACTTCATGCTTGCTGTGCACTTTATGCTTGCTGTGCACTTCATGCTTGCTGTGCACTTCACGCTTGCTGTGCTTGCTTTGCACTTCATGCTTGCTTTACACTTCATGCTTGCAGTGTACTTCATGCTTGCTATGCACTTCATGCTTGCTATGCACTTCATGCTTCCTGTGCACTTCATGCTTGCTATGCACTTGATACTTGCTGTGCACTTCATGCTTGCTGTACACTTCATTCTTGTTGTGCACTTCATGCTTGCTGTGCTTGCTTTGCACTTCATGCTTGCTTTGCACTTCATGCTTGCTGTGTACTTCATGCTTGCTGTGCACTTCATGCTTGCTGTGCACTTCATGCTTGCTGTGCACTTCATGCTTCCTGTGCACTTCATGCTTGCTATGCACTTCAGGCTTGCTGTCCACTTCATGCTTGCTGTGCACTTCATGCTTGCTGTGCTTGCTTTGCACTTCATGCTTGCTTTGCACTTCATGCTTGCTGTGCACTTCATGCTTGCTGTGCACTTCATGCTTGCTGTGCACTTCATGCTTGCTGTGCTTGCTTTGCACTTCATGCTTGCTGTGCACTTCATGCTTGCTGTGCTTGCTTTGCACTTCATGCTTGCTGTGCACTTCATGCTTGCTGTGCTTGCTTTGCACTTCATGCTTGCTGTGCACTTCATGCTTGCTGTGCTTGTTGTGCACTTCATGCTTGCTGTGCACTTCATGCTTGCTGTGCTTGCTTTGCACTTCATGCTTGCTTTGCACTTCATGCTTGCTGTGCACTTCATGCTTGCTGTGCACTTCATGCTTGCTGTGCACTTCATGCTTGCTGTGCTTGCTGTGCACTTCATGCTTGCTGTGCACTTCATGCTTGCTGAGCTTGCTTTGCACTTCATGCTTGCTGTGCACTTCATGCTTGCTGTGCTTGCTTTGCACTTCATGCTTGCTGTGCACTTCATGCTTGCTGTGCACTTCATGCTTGCTGTGCTTGCTGTGCACTTCATGCTTGCTGTGCACTTCATGCTTGCTGTGCTTGCTTTGCACTTCATGCTTGCTTTGCACTTCATGCTTGCTTTGCACTTCATGCTTGCTGTGCACTTCATGCTTGCTGTGCACTTCATGCTTGCTATGCACTTCATGCTTCCTGTGCACTTCATGCTTGCTGTGCACTTCATGCTTGCTGTGCACTTCTTGCTTGTTGTGCACTTCATGCTTGCTGCGCATTCTGTGAACACCAAAATATTAGTACGTTTAGGATTGAGTCTTAACTTCATTCTGTGAATCGGGCCCAATATGCTTGCTGTGCACTTCATGCTTGCTGTGCACTTCATGCTTGCTGTGCACTTCATGCTTGCTGTGCAGTATTCAGTCTATGTCACTACGTCGAGCATTATATCTGCTGACAGGAGCTTCGCAGGCGATCTCATGAATCAAACCATTCGAGTTGCAAATTCAGGCATGCGCCAATAAACCCTGATTAGCATATGCAAACGAGGCTGGATCGGTGTAGTCTATGCAGACAAAATCCAGAGCGTCCAATGTGTGTTACTAGGGGTGATGTGAAACGCTTTGCACGGGCGGAGGCACTCGAGCAGTGTCCCATTTGGATGCTGTGCGCCGAGCCCTGTGTCTCACTGTGGCCTGTGAGATAACCCAAGGCCAGGCACTGTCTGAGTGAACGAGCGAGGACACCTCTGTAGTGCTTTCAGCGGCAGGCCAGTCTCGAGGCACTGAAAAGCAAGACACTAAAGTTTAAGAAAAGCCCCCCTTGCCAGGATGGTACAGGGACACAGGTCTGTCTACCATTCAAAAATACTTTATTCGGTTTTTCATATTTAAAAAACATAAAAGCAAGGTTACAGCATAAAACATTTTATAAAAACTAAATATCTTGAACCTAACCCCAGAAAATATATATACAGTTTATTTCATTTTCAGAGGATAAAAGTGGACAGTAAAATACATCTAAAAGAGACTAACAATCCTCTCTCCTATTTCTAGATTTTAGTGCTGATTTGAGGAATCCAACCACATATAAAGTGCTTTCAGGCTTTACCATTTGTAAATAGCACAAAGCCGGGCAGACGTGTTTAAAATTTTTTTTTTTTTAGTATGGGCTTCAGAAAATGGGGTCTGTCTACCAGGCTGAGGGCTCACGGCCCAATCAGCCTCATTCGTTGCAATGTGTGGTCCGGGCATTTAAATGCATTTTCTCTCAGTCTATTTGTCACTCTCTTATGGATTTTACAGTTATTTGGTTTGCAGTCCATTTGCTACGTCACGGTTTCATTGCAGCCCTGGGCTGGACAGCACATGTCCTCAATCCACATTAAGCTGTGGTTAGTGCAGCTCTTTAAGAGGTAAAGCGGTCTCCCAGTGTTTGCTTTGATGCAAGTCCGCAAGCACATTTCGCTCTTTTCTGTCCCTCTGATGTTGATTCAGTGTTGATTTTAAAGAAGTAAAAAAATAATAGCATGATTTCGGGGAACTGCAAAAGTTATAATAGCATAATACTACCAGCCAGTGGCGGTTCGCAGAGGTAAGGCTGTGGGCAGTGAGGCGGGCCGGGGCTGGGCTGGGTGGGTGGGTAGTGGAGCCAACGTACGACGGCAAAGGTGAACGTAAATAAATAAATACCTGCAGTTGTATGTTGGACTTCACTACCCCCTTCACCCAGCCCCGTCCCCGCCCCGCCTTACCACCCCACAGCGTTTACCTATGTGAGCCGCTACCGCTACCAGATTCCAAATTCGGAGGGGTTATGAAGAAAGGAAGGGGTATTAAAGCCTAGTTAGACACCAGAGAGTGTTAATGCCTCAGTTACTTACCGGTAATCTTCATTACTCTGAGTACAGGACTTCCTCGTCACAGCCCTGGTTTTCACCCAGTAAGGACTGGGACGAGGAAATGGACGAGGAGATAATGCCTCGGTTACTTACTGGTAATCTTCAAACACAGAGCATCAATTTGTAAATATGCATTAAAGTTAAACATCATCAGACCGGTGACAAGTAACAGATACCACTGACAGATGTTCTTTGCAGATTTCCCCTGAGAATCTGCGCCATACATCACTCCACCGGTTTGATACATGTCTTGGCTCCCTCTATGCTTAGCTGCCTCGAGAGGTGCAGCCTCTGCAGCGGCTCGCGCACACCCACCGCTGCATCAGCAGGAAATGCTGATGGCTGCACTAGTCAGAGAGGGTCACGTGACTTACACAGCAATGCAGTCCTCCCCAGCTCAGCAGCGTGCAATTAGCAAGAACGAGCGGCAGGCGAGTGGGGGTGCAGAGCAGGCCGGGAAGGCATCCTGTAACATCACACACTGGTCTCCAGAGCGCCTGTTCACCCCAGGCCGCCACTAGGCGCCTCTGGGCAGATACCACTACAGCGGGTGTCAGTCTTAAAGTCAGTTCATTCACAGGACTGCCTCCGAGGAACTGTGTGAGTGCATACATGTCTGTATGGAGGGCTCTTGTAAGGCACAACCCTGGCTACACAGCGATGACAGTGCACAGGGGGTGAGAGAACAGGGAAAGCACTTTTTGTGGGTGAGAAAACACTACGAAAGGACAGGCAGATAAGCAGGGCTCGAGTCGGGGTATCACGCGGGTGGACGGCGTACCCCCACTTATTTTACCGGGAACTCGATAACTGGAGCAAATGGAGCCACACATTCACTCTTTGGCCTCTCTGGGGCGAGATCGGAGCTCATTCAGAACGCTGCTCATGCGCTGGCTTCTCTGATGCAATCGCATCTAAGGGGTGAGCGAGAGGAGGCAATGAGTCTGATGGTGCAAGCCACCTTTCGTGACATCACTTCCTGTCGTGACGTCGGCGTCCCCCCACTTCTTTTTTAGGGCTTGTGCTCTGCAGATAAGGCAGGGTGGGAAGGGTCTTTTCGTGAAAGTGAAATAAATTAAATGAAATACCAGCATTTGTAAAGCGCACAGCTATTCCGGAGAGGTGTCCCGGCGCTGGGGGTCGTCGAGAAGATTAAGCAAATTATTGCCCAGAGTCACATGGTGCTGGGCTAACCTGCCACTGGGGATCGAACCATGAACCCTGTGGTCTGGCGTCAGGGACCCTGGCCACTGCGCCACAAAGGAAGCTATGAAAAAAAGACTAGACAGTTTTTCTTCAACTAGAAGAGCCTTTACAAAAAAGGACACACATCTTGGGGTGTCAGTCACCTGGAAGTATTCGAGGAAACAGGTTTGTGGGGAAGATCTTAGAGGAGTGGGCAATGGGCTAAATGTACAATGGAAATGAGTGCACACCATGTCTTATCTGTGGTATATATTGGTTACGCTGCAGGCCATGCCTATGGATAGCATAGGATACAGTGCAAAACACCTGGTTCCATTCCACAAAAAAAAAGGCGCAACTACAAATGTCTCCTCACTGGACTTGTGCCCAGTATGTACAGAGAAAGACCTTATTGTTTGTTGCAGTTTCTTTATTTCAAAAGTTTTATATAGCGTGAACATGACCGCTGTGGGTATCAGAGCGCTTTACAACTGATAAGGAAAGAAGAGAAATGTAGAACAGAATAGAAAAATACATTTAAAAGATGACTTACCTTGCAGCTGGACTGCAGCCTCGCCTCGTCCTCTTCTGCTCCTGCTTGAAGAATGAAGCACAAACATGCTCCCCTAGCCAATCACAATGCTGCAGTGCAGCATTGTGACTGGTCTGAGCGCCGTGGTTCGGCGCTCAGACAGGCAGTAGGAGCCTGTGTATGGTCCTCACCAGGTTGTGTATTACAGCCTGGTGGGGAATATGCAAAGTGTGAAGGGCGGTTTGGCCTGCTCAAGACAGCCGACCAAACAGTCATGCGCATTTAAGTGCCCATCACTCCTCCCTTTGCTGGCTGTGACACAGCCACGCCCTGCTCCACAAACTGGAAAAATTAAATGATTACGTAGTGTTATTATCATTTTATTTTTAATTCATCCACTGCGCAAAATTAAGCCTGGGTGGAGTTCGCAGAGTTCCACGTAGTGGCCCAAAAACTCCTGCACGCTACGCAGTGTTCCGCAAGCAGTGGAGTGCATTTGGCCACGCCTTTCATGTTTTTCCACTCACTGAAAAATCAATGCGAACGGCACCATACAGAGGACGCTGCTTCTTTTCTCCCGCTCAAGTAGATTTGAGGCAGCTTTCTCAATGCGAACAGGTTTCTCAACACGAGCGGTCGCGACCACCCGTGACCGCCCGCATTGAGAAATCAGACCGCCCGCATTGAGAAATCTCACAGGGAGGTGGATTTTCCACACTCACAAATTTCACTTTGGCGAGCGTAAGCAGGGAAGAATCTCGTCGGAAGGTGGATTTTCCTCACTCGCACTCGCCAATAAGGAAAAAAACTCCACTCCTCGGAACTGAGTTTTTCAGAATCCGGCGTGCTCTGTGGAGTGTGCAAAACTCCGCAAAATCAGCAAACGGATTGGAGTTCACCACCCAGGCCTACTTAAAATGCAGTGGAGCGACGCTCCTCCGCCTTGATGGAGGAGCCACCGAGGATAGGTCTGTGCATTTCTGTGTCACTCCAAGGATAGCTCTGCTCCCTGGCACCCAGGTCTTTAATGCTTGTGATGTCTGAGTTATAGGTCGCTGTTTAAAAGTTAAGGTCTGTAAGAGCTGTGAAATCTGAGTGATGTCTCTTCCGCACGGTGCCTGTCCCTGTGCATTCTTGGTTTCCGAGGCGTTCAGCGGCAGCCGGCACAGGTCAGAGAGGTGGGCCGGGGAAGGGAGCTGTGGGGGGAAGCAGAAAGACGACAGAACAGGTGTTATTTATTTATTTAATTATACCGATTCTGTCGTCTGTCGACTCCCACCCCACCCCCGCCCTGCACCACCCCACCGCGTTTACCTGTGCAGGCCTGTAGTTGTAAGGATTCTCTTACTTTGGAGGTAGCTCTGCTGTGAGATGCCTCTCTGTACATTATAGGCTTCCCGGGTCATTGCTATGCTGTCTATAGGTTAACGCCTGAAAGAGCTGTGAATTTTAAGGAATGTCTCTGCTCTGGGATGCCGGTGCCTGTAAGGTGTGTTCTCACTTTGAGGGTAGCTCTGCTGTGTGATGCCTGACTGTAGGGATCTGGAGGGATTGCTCTGCTGTCTAAAATCAGAGCCTGTAGTCCTATACATTACAGGCCTCATTTATGAGGAGTGACGCATCGCTGCCTGAAAGCAGCGATGCGTGACTTCTCAGTGCGGCCTCCTAGCGACATGATTCATGTGTCATAATTACTGTATGACGCATCATGTAGCAAGGAGTTACAGATACATCAGTATTTCTGACGTATCTGTAAGCGCATAAGTGACGCATTGCTGGAGTGTGTCACAAAAGTGACGCATTGCTGGAGTGTGTCACAAAAGTGAAGCAACTCTAGCAATATGTCCTTTCACATGGGGCAAGCCCAAATATCTTGGCTGGCGTAGGCTGGCGTAAGATATTGGTGCATTTGCACCACTCTACGACCCTTTCTTACGTCACAACTCCCCCCGCATACTTTATACCTGGCGCAGGTATAATGTGGCGCAGGGGTTTACAAAGTGACGCATCTGCCTAGATGCGTTACTTTGCAAATATGGTGCAACACGGCACTTTTTTTACGCCGCTGGTGCGTCACAAAAAGTGATAAACCAGCGCCGTAAAAGTGACGTGCGGCCTCTTAAATAAGGCCCTTCGTGTTACCATTTTCCATAAATTATTTGACGTTTTGGGTGCGGCTGGAGAGTCGTAGGGAGGCAAGACAGTTTTCAAATGTCTATTTTCGACAATACTGTTACTGTGTTATCAAAACCCCTGAACCCTATTGAAAAATCTTCTTCCTGCCCCTTGCAACCTGCAGTCTTCGAAAACATCCCAAAAAGAAAGCTCCGTAGGGTGACTCCATGTCACCATGACAGCATGTTCCCAGTATGCCAATGCAGTCTAACACGTGGGTGCATTCTGGGAGATGTAGTCTTTCTTTGGTTGAAAGAAACCAATGAGTTTAATGAAGCTGGTAAAGATGCCACCTAACAAGGAAAGGCCAGGGCTGGGACAACGTTGCCCCCTTGGCATCAGCTGCTTTCCGGGCACCCTAAAGATACCCGCACTGAGTCATGCTGGGAGAACAGGAGGCAGGCGGTGCCCTTTGATGCACGGCTTGCAATAAAAATAAGGCTGTCGTTTGGAATTCCAATAAAGTTTATTTCAGTGTGAATTTAAGAGGCCGGGAACGGGGCGTGTGGAAAAAGCTGTGATATTCAGACAAAAGGCGAGAGGAACGCCAGATAAGGAGAGGGCCCGGGGCTGGAGTGGGTGGGGGCTCAGAGCCAGCAGGGGTCGGTGGGGGCTCAGAGTCAGCGATAGCAGGGCTATATTTAAAGGCTGTTTTTAGAAAGCTGGGAACGCTCTGCGGAACTGATAACACCAAGCCCGGCGCGCTACCAAAGGTGGCAGTGGTATGTCTGCACGAGGCGGGGCGCCTTTTTATAGCTAGCAGAAGCATTTAGGAGGCGCTGTATCTATGTGAAGTCACTAACAACAGCTATTATTATAGGTCACATCCTGAGCTGAATGTGGCTAGGCGCTTGACTCATAATAATGCATGATCTCACACTGACTGGGCAGTATTCATTCCGCTGCACACAGAAGGATGAACGGCTGACTCAGCCCTGCTGGGATTCAAGGTGGCGGCCTGCAGGGTGCTAGGCGGGTGCTCGGCTCCTGAAGTATTTCAAGAGTCATGGAGAGGCTTCAATGGAACTTAAGGAAGCAAAAGAATTTATGACACCATTAATATGTGCGCATTTTGCATACTGCCAGGTCAGCGGTTCTTAACCGGTGGTCCACGGAACCCTGGGAGTCAGAATCCGATACTCAGGAGCTCTGTAATTGTTTAGAAAATTAAATCATATTATCTGATTAATAAAGTATATGTTCATAACAAACTAAGGAGGCTCGACCTCTGCGTCTGCTACATCGTATGCAGGGGGTGAGGGTTAGAGAAAGGGATGCTGAGCGAATGCGTTTGGTGGACTGATGGAAGTTCACACAACAAAATTACACAAATGTCACACTTCCCTAGGGACTACCTGCTCACTTTATACGGCATCAAGTGCTCAGATATCTTCCTGTAGTGGTGGAAGAGCATTAAAGCGTGGCATGACCTAAAAACTCTAGTTTCTAACGGCATACTAAAGGTTTTTCGAAACAGAATATAGGATGACTGCTTAGTTGAGCACCATGCCATCACTTAAATAAAGTTTGTGTTCTGTCAATTTCATATGTTTTGCATTGATTTAGTTTATTTATTTACTTTGAATGTTTTCTATAGCTCGAACATGACCACAACGGGTATCAGAGCGCTTTACAGTTTATGCATCAAGAGGGAAGCAAACAATCAAAAACAGACCAACAAAGTGAAAAATACATAGACATGTAAAGCCAAGGCATACTTGTGACCTTGGCAGCTGGGCCACTGATCTGCGTTTGTGACCTCAGTATCCAATGGAATAGCCAGTCAGAGGCAGTAATTCCTTCATCAAGAGCACTTTGACTTCCTTTTTTAAGAGGACAGAGGAAGGATTCACCCTGACTTCAGGGGGGAGGGAGCGGCCACGGCCGGTGGTAGGTGTAACTGCAGGGCGGTGATGTAGGGAGGGGGCGGGGCAGGGTGGGGGGTTGTAATGTATGGATTACGGACTTTAACAGGTAAGTAAACATATAAATTAATAAAACTAATTTCGTTGCGCGCACTGCATCGCATTTGGTGATGCAGTGCGCGCAACAAAATTCGTTTTTATTAATTTATATGTTTACTTACCTGTTAAATTCCGTAATCCATACATTACAACCCCTCACCCTTCCCCTCCCCCTCCCTATGTCACCGCCCTGCAGTTACACCTACCACCGGCCGTGGCTGGGAGGGAGTTCCAAACACTCAGTGCCATACCTGAGAAGGCAAGCATGCTTGCACACAGAATGTACTCTGCACATCCTAAGACCATGCATTGTCCATAATTATCATGAGGTCTCACATGTGGGCAGGGTAAGCCCTTGTCCATACAGTCTGCATACTGCAGCTCGTGCTCATGCCCTCTCAAGTACCGTCAGAGCATGTCCGCGGTCATTCCCTCGTTATAATACACGCAGTGCAGCCTGTTCCGCCCTCTCCAAACACAATGCACCTCATTGTTATTATTTGAAATTTATAGAGCGCGCGACTACCTCCAACTGAGGTGTCCTGGTGGTAAAGTACTAGATTCACGCAGAAGGCACAGGAAGAAGGGCTATGCACGGTTAAAGAGCCAGGTTTTTAAAGCTCTCCTAAAGGCCGGTTCTGGCTCATTTATGAGGTTTTGGTGCAAGACAGTGCCGCAAGCAATGTTGCTACGCTGCCCTATGTCAAAACAAAAGGGCAGGAATCTATGAAATATGTTGCATTTCTGTCATTTCCCCCTGCGCTGGCGCACAATGGGCTGCCATGCGCCAATGCAGGCACTCTTACGCCATGGTGCAAGGGTGCCTGCGTTGCAGGGATGATTGATTTTGTGCACCTTCCTGCACACAATCAATCAATTCAGGCAATTTCCTCTTTCTATGTGTGCTGCAGACACCACATAGAAAAAGGAAACAACGTGGAGAAATGAAAACATTTCTCCTTATTGCCCTCCCTAATGCCACCCCTGGGGCATTTCCAAGTTTACGACTTCTCGTAAATTTCGGAATGCTTCAGATTCCACAGGTGTTGCGTGGGAACATCCACAGCAACACCCCTGGAACAACCCTTTCATGCAGTGTTCTGGGTGAAAGGGGCACATATTTACCAGGCCATTAAAAGCCACGTAAAGTGGCTTTACGTGGCCTTATAAATATGCCGCAGCACATTGCGTCACTGGAATGCCAAAAAAGTCACATCCTGGTGGTGCAAAAGTGCAGCTAGAGCATCGTAAATGAAGCCCAGAATATGGAGATGTTCCCTATATGTAGGGTACCACACACAGGGTACAGCCTGTGTTCTTGGCCTGTCTTGAGTGTAGACAGGACATGCCCTGTGGCCTGCCTTGTATGCATATCACACAGGGCGCAGCCTGTGGGGGATGCCTGTCTTAAACTTAATCAGGACATGGTCTGAGGCCGAGCCCTAAAAATAATGCACGGGCTGCAGCATGTGGTCACACACTCTCCTAAGTGTTAAAAAGAACAAGGCGATGAAAGGAATGATTGAATTATTCTCAGCCACTGGCCGCATTCCAGTCCATCTTTTTTGCCAACCATGCCACTCTAGACAGAGGCCGACCTTATGCAAATCAGTACTGATACTGCTCCCCATGAGAACAGCCGATCCTAAACTTTAGCTCTGGCCTCTCCAGAAAGGAAAATATACAACCCCAGACCAGTTTCAGGCTATTTGGGTCTCCTCAGAGAATGTCTGACGATATCCCAAGTGCGTTTCGCACGCATGCATTTCAACACCGGAAGTAGAACAAATGCGTCGTTACAACGGATGTATGACGTTACAACGCATACTTTTACAATGCCTACCTTTACAACGCATTTTTTACACCGCAACATCCATTACAACGCACACCATTACAACGCATACCATTACAACGAATACTTTAAAACTACCTTTACAACGCATTCCACTACAACGCATAGTACATTTACAACACATACCATTACAACGCATTACACTACATTGCATATAAGGTAAGTGTTGGATAGTGTAGGGGTTAAAATTACTATTCTAACTCCAGGGGGTGCAACAGTAGGGTAAGTGTTGGATAGTGTAGGGGTTAAAATTACTATTCTAACTCCAGGGGGTGCAACAGTAGGGTAAGTGTTGGATAGTGTAGGGGTTAAAATTACTATTCTAACTCCAGGGGGTGCAACAGTAGGGTAAGTGTTGGATAGTAAGTTATGCGTTGTAATGGTATGCGTTGGAATGAATGCGTTGTAATGGTATGCGTTGTAGTGGTGTGCGTTGTAGTGTCATGCATTGTAATGACTGCATTGTAAATGCATGCGTTGTAATGGATTTTGCGTTGTAAAAGTTTCATTGTAATGGTAGTGCGTTGTAAAAATTGCGTTGTAAACGTTGTATACCGTTACAACGCATTCCTTGAGCATTCAAGTCGTTTCAGAGACTTGCCTTAGGGGGGCACTGGACTTGAAATAGTATAATTTGCTATTCCAGCTCCTGTCTGCGCAACAGTATGGAAGGTGTTGGTCTTAAAGTCCAACACCCCTCCAGCAATGCGCCCCGCCTACAGCAAGTTGGTGTAACAACTTGCGTGCTAAACAAATATGTGGTAATGACGCGTTCGTTCTATTGCCAGTGCTGTAAAGGCACAGCGTAATTCCGGATTTGTTTTGAAAGATGTTTCCGAGTCAGACTTTAAACAACGGAGCTACATCACAAGCGAGGGAATTAGACAACAGTGCTATCTCTCGGGTTACACAGATCTGGCAGCCTGAGCCTTATTGGAGCTATGTCTCCAATTGCACCATGACATGGCCGATCGAACATAGCATTCAGCAGCTGTGCCTAGCAGTATGGATTGCTCAGGATCACACAGAGAGAAGACTGTGTGGAGTCTGGTTGAAAAAGCCATTTTTAAACAAGGCTGTGGTGCAGATCGTTTTATGCAGCACCTGGTCATTTGTATTTGGTACATTGTACCTTTGTAGCGTGTCGGACGCATGAGTAGATGAAGCTAAATGCCCAGAATTACCAGTGGCGTAACAAAAGTTGAGGGGGACCCCTGCAAAGTAAATGGGAGGGACCAGGGCTGGATTTAATCCAGAGCACTCAGACCTGAGTACTGTACTGAGGGGGCTCCTTGCAGCTCGGTGCCCCCCCCCCCGCTCTGTGGGGACTGCGGGGGCCTGTGTTACACCCCTGAGAATCACACAGTGTTGTGATCAAGCGCTGAAACCTGGTGTGAAATCCATGACTGCAAGTTCCAAGGTAAGGAACGTGTTCATTAGCCAGACCGCCTCAGATAAATACCAAATATTGAAGTAGAATTAACACTTTAGGGCATATGTACAAGGAAAGTGTTGGCGCGAGACGTTAGCCTTCCTGGCTTACCCCCTCACTCCGCCTCTTCAGAAACGCAGGGCTGCACCATATTTACAAGAATATGGTGCAGGCCTGTGTTTCCCCCTGCGAGGGCGCTACACATAGCAGCCTGGCGCCAACGCAGACACCCTTGCACCTTAGAGCAAGGATGTCTGCGTGCAGGGGAAGATTGTTAATTTGCAGGAAGGTCCCCCTTCCTGCACATAAACAATCTTTAAATGCTGTTTTGTAACTTCTTTGTGTCCTGCTTAAGGCAGCACACATAGAAGTTGCATAAGGGCATTAAAAAAATATATTGTTTATGTGCAGGAATGGGGACCTTCCTGTACATAAACAATCCTTGGCCTTTGCTGTTTTCTTCTGTGCTGCACAACGCAGCACACATGAAAACAGAAAAAACGTTGCACGAGGGTAAGACCAGTTTTTCCTGGTCTTAATTGTGCCACTGCCTCCTATTTACGCCTCCCTTGTACATAGGGGGCAGCGTCAAATTCAATGGGGTTTGCAGTGGGACGCCCACAGCAACACCCATTGGCCTAACCTTTCACGCTAAGGATAGCGTGAAAGGGGGCCTTATTTACAAGGCAGCGTTAAGCCACATTAAGTGGCTTAACGCTGCCTTGTAAATAAGGTGAAACCCCTATCGTCACAGGAATGTTGTGAAAGGTGACGTTCCCGTGGTGATAGGGGCTTGTACATATACCCCTTTGTCTTTAAGGAGGAGGGCTGGCCATAGAGGCACTTTATATGCAGAAGATTTGTTCTTCACCCAGTAATCTGTCTCTTTATTTAGTGGCATTTTAGACACCCCTTTTAAAGCTCAATGTGATCTGAGTAATTAGAAAAACCTTTCTCTCAGACATGAAAACTTGTCCATATAGCGGCAACTTTCAGCCCATGGAGACTTCAGTCCGCTAGGGAAGTGCTATTCTAGCGCACTGACTGCAGATGGATAAGGGAGTTACCAGATGTCCAGTCACTGCTATGTATAGACTCTTTGGAACAGGTCAGACTCCATCCTTGTGTTAATTGGCATGTTCTTTTTTTGTCTCACTCATGGGAATGTCTGGTCTTGGTGGGATTGAAGTTATCTTTCTCTTCTTGGTTTCCATAAATGTCCTTTTCTGTCACTTTCCTGTCTCCCGAATGATGAAGTAACACTGAAGCAGGAGTTGAAAGAAATAAGCAGGAGACAAGAAAAATCATGTTTCCTAGATATAACTGAGGGAAAAAACCCTCTGGGGTTAAACAGATCAAGGCAGGCAAGAGGGGCAATGGAGAGAGAGGCTGGACCAAGCAGCGCCATTAGAGTCCAGAGGAAGCAAGCAGAGTGGAGGGATGCAATGCACTGACCACATGCAAATGTAAATTGATACTTGTATAGCGCACTACTCACCCGCAAGGGTCTCAAGGCGCTTGTACGAATACCGCTGTGGAACCCATCCTGGCTTTCCCTGTGAGGTGTCCACTCCTGGGCACCCCCAAAGTGGAGGCCAGGCATCCTTAGCGTTGTGGGGGCCGTTGTCGAGATTAAGCAAGCTATTGCCCAGAGTTGCAGAGTGGGACTCCATGATTGGAATAGGCACCGAGGCGAGAATTATCAGGTCCATGGAATTTTGAGCCCAAGACCCACCGAGGCGGGGAATTGAACCCTGGTCCCGGGCTAGACCTCTGCATCAGGGTCTGCCGCTCTAACCATTGAGCCACACTTCTCCACATGCAGGAGCTTGCTTACACAGGAAGAGGTCAGAAGGTGGGAAGAGATACCACAGGAAGTGATTGTATCCACGTCATGTTATGTTGGGTAGGACACACAGTAACAGTCAGCACTTAACACCCGGCACAGGAGAAAAATGCTCCACTTAATATGTTCCTCCGCAACGGGGCAAATTTATATAAAAAAAGTTGCGCAGTGCTGCATGATTGGGAAAGGCAGGAATGCACCGGATTTAAAATAATGTGGTTCATTCCTTCCTTTCCCCCTGCGCTGGCACCGTTGTTGCAGCCTATCGTCAATGCTGGCACCCTTGCACCAGGGTGCAAGGGTGCTTGCGTTGCAGGCAGGATTGTTTTTATGCAGGAAGGGCATCTCCCTGCACAAAAACAATCCTGAGAGGCAAATTCCTCTTTGTATGTGTGCTGCAGAATGTATCACACATAGAAAGAGGAAAAAAAAAAGCATGGGCGTTGTGTTGGAACACCCAGGCAACGCCCATTGAACGCCTTCCCATGGCAGAGTAATGCAACGCAGAGACTTGCGCTGCATTGCGTCACTCCAGATTCATGAAGGGCCATGCAAGGTGGCTTCATAAATCCCATTTTGGGCTTGCATTGCGCTTTCATCACATTGCGTAATACAAGCGCAACGCACCCCCTTTCATAAATATGCCACTACTTGAATACAGAACCGAACTGAATGCACAGAACAAAGAGGCGCACATTTACTCAGTCTTTTGCTGTCAGTCGTCCTGGGAAGCCCACAATAGTAGAAGGTTTGTAAGTAAAAGAACCTAGGCCCAGATTTACAAAGAAATCATACAATGCAGCGCAGCAACGAAGGTTGCTGCCAATGGCGTAACGGAAGTTGAGGGGGCCCCCATTCAAGGTACCAAGGGCCCCCACTTCGTATTTAATATGGACCTCTCAGGCCTGAGTATGGTGCTGAGGGGCCCCCTGCAGCTCGTGGGCCCCCCCGCACCGCAGGGGCTGCGGTGGCCTGTGTTATGCCCCTGGTTGCTGCGTTGCGCTGAGGAACGGGAGAGAGCAGAACAGCACCATATCTACTATGAGATTTCACTGTTTTCGTCTCACCCTGCACTGGCACAGGTTAGATTACCATTTGCCAAAGCGCACACCCTTGTGCCATAGTGGAAGGGTGTGTGTTTTGTGAGTTATAGCTTTTTTACCGGAAGGGCACCTTTCTAATACAAAGAACTATCCTTTAACACTTTTCCTTCTTTCTGTGTCTGCTATGCAATGCAGCACACATGTAAAGTGAAGAAAATAAATAATTTCTCCTTCTTATGCCTGCCGTGGGGAGGTGTAAGATAATGGTGAAAATCTCTGGCTACAAATGTTTGTAGATGGGGATTTGCATCAAAATCCATGGGTAGGTGCATCAGAATGCCCAGGTAGCAACCATGGATGCCCACTTGACACAAAATAATGTAAAGTGGCACATTGCACAACTTTGCACTCCTTTGGGAAACAATCTGATGCTGATATTGTTGTATAGTAAATCCCAGCATAACACTTTGCATAATCGTATGAGCAGTGGTGAAAGGGAGAGAGTAGGAGAGAGAAAGAGAGTAAGAGAATGTGAGGTTGAATGGGGAAGAAGTTAGATACATGATGAATGAAACATGGAATGCCATAAAGAAGAGTTAGGAAATAAAGGAATGAAACCAGCAGGGAAAGAAATGGAAAGATGAGGGTGGTGAGGAAGATGGAATAATCAAGAAATGTGGAGTAAAGAAAAGAAGAGGCACGGTTGAAAGAAGAGAAGCCCATGTCACATCTAACATGGGCTTCGATTGGAATTCCATAGAGCATATTATCAAGCCCATTATCGCCACTTTATTGTCAGTTTCCTGCCGATAAAAGCAACGATAATGTAACGCCCTTTCTTGATAATATGCCCCTCAGAGTCTCATAGATGATTATACATCTTTTATGAAGGAGTCGGATCTCCAGGTGAACGGCTCAAAGTCCTTCATTCTCATTTCTGATTCACGCCCAAAGAAGCGCCCAGCATTTAACATTGGGTACCAAAGGATTGAGATGACAGAGGCCTTTCCATACTTCGGTTTACTTTTTGATGCCAAATTCTCTTGGAAACAGATGGTTTCTAATTGGGCCCTTACGTTGAAAAGAAGTATATTGGCTATTTCTAACTTCATTAAGACATTTTGGCTGAAACCCATCCCTGATATGTTAGAAATATACGCAGCCAAAGCTATTTCCTTGGCTCCTTATGGGGCCGCGGTGTGGGGTATGGTGGATGTTGACCAGATTCAATGAGCTGAGGATGCATTTGTTAAAAGGCTGTTAGTTCTACCTACCAGTTGTTCTAATTTTATATCCCAAAGTGAGTTGGGTTTACCTCACATTACAGATACCATTAGGTTAGCACCAATTCTACTTTGGTTATCAATAAATGTAAATGTAGTGCTTACATGGCGCACGTATCACCCCCAAAGGGGTCTCAAGGCACTGTACACATACTGCTGTGGAACCCTTCCTGGCCTTTCCCTGTGAAGTGCCCATTCCTGGGTACCCCCAAGGTGAAGCCAGGAATCCCACTGCTGTTGGGGCGATTAAGCAAGCTATTGCCCAGAGTTGCAGAGTGGGACCCATGGTTAGAATAGGCACCGAGGCGAGAATTGTCCGGTCTGTGGAAATTGAGCCCAACACCTGCCGAGGCAGGAATTGAACCCTGGTCTGTGCCAGACCTCTGCATCAGGGTCTGCCGCTCTAACCATTGAGCCACACTTCTCCCTATAGAGAAGGGAGAATGTCACCTTTAACCAAGAAATATTGGTGGATTGTTTAAACTTAGATTCCTCATTAAAGATCCCTTGCTTGCTTTATGTGAAGAGTACCTGGGTTTTCTGAACTTTTTGATACCCCGTCCACACGTTTGTTGTTTTCCAAAGCAAGGCTGCAGGAGTTATTTTTAACAATGGCATTGGCTTCCCGATGGGATGTGAATAAGAATAAAAGCACAGTTATTCTTTACTTTCCCTCCCCTTCATCTTTTGGTTTACAGTCATATTTAATTGTTATCCAGACTCTGCAGCATCGTTTCATTTTAACCAGATTTCATTTAAATTATATTCCACTGAGGCTGGGCTTCCCGGCAAATTTCTTTCCACCCAGGGAGCTCAGCTTATGTCCATGTGATGGCCAGTCGACTCAATTCAATTTGCACTTTGTTTTCTTCAAATTCATTTGTATTCCAAGGGAAAGATTCAAAGTTCTGCTTTTATGTAGATTTAATTTTAGACATTTTATACCTGCTTTATATTTTATCCAACATGCGTAAAGGCCCTTTGGTGTGTTTTGCTGTTGCTTCTTTTCTTTGGGAAAGTTTGAAGCTTAGACGTTCTTTTTTTCCAGGGAAAATGGCAAAGCAGGGACTGCACCACTGATGTTTATGAAAATTCTTTGGCAGGGTAAAGTGTTATCTGTATCTTAGATAATACTATTTTACTGAATTTGTTGGCTGATCTCATCTTTTATGATTTTCTTTTTGTTTTTATCATGTACCTCACGGGCAGCCGCGGCCCGTGGAGGGAGTTCGGTGGGGCAGGGAGGCGGTGCGGGGGAGGGGCAAGGTGGACAGGGTAAACACCGGAATAAGGACAATTGCAGGTAAGTAAACAATTTAATAAATAAAACGAATTTCGTAGCGCGTGCTGCATCGCATTTTGCGATGCATGGTGCGCTACGAAATTCGTTTTATTTATTAAATTGTTTACTTACCTGCAATTGTCCATATTCCGGTGTTTACCCTGTCCACCTTGCCCCTCCCCCGCACCGCCTCCCTGCCCCACCGAACTCCCTCCACGGGCAGCGGCTGCTCACGGGTACTCATAGTACGGCCCGCGGGCCGGCAGCGGCCCGGCAAGCCTTCCGTGGCGGCCCGCGGACCATGAGACATCGTACCGTGTTTTTATTAAAAAACATTTTCAAAGAGTGTCTGCAAACACTGCCGGTTGCAGAGATACTCGAAACTCTGCTGCTCTGTGGGGGCCCGGGCGATTCAATCCAGCGAGGCCAGAGTGGAGCTGCAGGGGCGCTAAGAGGAGGTGGCTCCAGACACATGCAAATGGGTCTTTTTAAAGAACTGTGAAGTGCTCGGGTGGGGCTGTGTGTCTGTGCGTGCCGGGGAAGCTGTCTCAGCCCCGGTGACACACACGCAGGGTGAGATGACAGAGGGTGACAGAGGGAGGTAGAGGGACAGAGACAGAGGGAGAGGGAGGGAAAGGGAGACCGAGACACGGAAACAGAGAAAGGGAGACAGACAGAGGGAGGAGGGCGACAGAGGGAAACAGAGGGAGGGAGACGGAGTGAGGGAAGGAAGTGAGGGAAGGGAGTGAAGGAAGGGGAGAGAGGAAAGGGGAATGAGGGAGGGAGGGAGTGAGGGAAGGGGAGTGAGGGAAGGAGAGTGAAGGAGGGAGTGAGGGAAGGGGAGGGAGGGAGGGAGTGAGGGAGTGAGGGAAGGGGAGTGAGGGAAGGAGAGTGAAGGAGGGAGTGAGGGAAGGGGAGTGAGGGAGGGAGGGAGGGAAGGGGAGTGAGGGAAGGGGAGTGAGGGAGGGAGGGAGGGAAGGGGAGTGAGGGAAGGGGAGTGAGGAAGGGAGTGAGGGAAGGGGAGTGAGGGAGTGAGGGAGGGGATGAGGGAGGGGGTGAGGGAGTGAGGGAGTGGGTGAGGGAGGGAGGAAGTGGGTGAGGGAGGGAAGTGAGGGAGGGAGTGAGGGAAGGGGAGGGAGTGAGGGAAAGGGAGGGAGGGAAAAGGAGTGAGGGAGGGAGGGGTGAGGGAAGGGGAGTGAGGGAAGGGAGTGGGGGAAAGGGAGTGAGGGAAGGGAGTGAGGGAAGGGAGTGAGGGAACGGAGTGAAGGGAGGGAGTGAGGGGAGGGGAGTGAGGGAAGGGGAGTGAGGGAAGGAGTGAGGGAAGGGGAGTGAGGGAAAGGAGTGGGGGAAGGGAGTTAGGGAAGGGGAATGAGTGAGGGAAGGGGAGTGAAGGAGGGAGTGAGGGAAGGGGAGTGAGGGAGGGAGTGAGGGAAGGGGAGTGAGGGAGTGAGGAAAAGGCAGTGGAGGAAGGGGAGTGAGGGAGGGAGTTAGGGAGGGGGTGAGGGAGGAAGGGAGGGGGTGAGACAGTCAGAGTGAGTGAGACAGAGGGAGACAGGGACGGAGAGAGGGAGAGAGAGGGGGTGGAGGGAGGGAGGCAGATATATATACACATATACACACACATATACCGGGTCTGGTAGCTCAGTGGACGAAGGTGTCCGCTGCAGGGACAGGTGTTCAACCTCATGGTCACAGTGTTTTTGTTGCTCTAGCCCCATTCCTTCCCCACTGACCCCGCCCCCACCGATGCGGCCCTCGGACACAAACCACACTGTAAATTTGGCACCCGAGAGAAAGTTTGTGAGTACCCATGATTGTACCTAATATGTGGAGTCACTTTTAAATTGATTGCCAACCCATGTTCTTTGTTTCTAGTTTGAATTTGTATAATATGAAGTAGTAAATCTGTGTATGTTTTATGTTTCTTTTGATATGTATGTACTTTTTATGTTACATAAACAAAGAAAAATAAACAGATTGAAAAGGACGAAAGAAGAGAAAAAAATGAGTATGCATTACGGGGGGAGGGCCAGGAAAGAAGAGATGGGGGAGGTCGGCAGGAGGAAGAAAAAGACGCCAGTGAGAAAAGGAGTAAAGGGAGTCAGGTAAGAAAGAAGGTCAGATGAAAGAAGAGGAGGGATGTGAACTAAAACAGCACATGGGGAGGAAAGGAGAGAGTAGAGGTGAGTAAAAAGAGCCAAGAGAGTGGGACTGAATAAATGAATGGTCGAAAGAAGGAGAACAGGTCAGGAAGCGAAGAAGAGAAGGAAGGTGGGATAAGAAGTGTATGAACAAAGGAGGGGGTAGAGAAAGAGAGTAAGGGAAGAATGTAAAGCACTGGGGGAAGAGAGAAGTCAAATGTGGAGAAAAGAAGAGTAGGGGCTGGGGAAGAAATAACAGAAGGGAGGATATAGGAGAAAGGAGGAGCGAAACAAGAGAACAGAGGCATGGGAAGAAAAGATGGAACGAGAAGAAATAAGAAAATGGGGCTGGGAGAAAAGAAAAGATGAGAGGCAGGGAAAGAATACAAAGGATGCAGAGAGGATAAATAAGTAAATTATAAGTGATGACGTAAAACGAGAGAGGAGGAAATAAAAAAAAAACGAACAGGCAGGGACGAAAGAAAAGAAGTGAATATGGGAGGAAAGAGGTGCAGGGGTGTGAAGAAGGAAGATGGGAGCTAGGGCTGTGCAGCTGACTCTGGGGATGTGCCTGTTGGCAGAGCCCATAATACAGTCCTGCCATCGGCTGCAGGAAGCAGGGCTTTACATTCAGCCATGCATGACACCATTTTCAGCCCTGGCAAAGATGTCCAAACCAGTCCCACTCACTTCTATTTTTGTCCACACTTTGTCTCTTTCTTTCTTTCTTTCTTTCTTTCTTTCTTTCTCTCTCTCTCTCTCTCTCTCTCTCTCTCTCTCTCTCTCTCTCTCTCCTCCCTCGCTCTCTTCCCTCTCTTTCTCTCTATCTGTTTCTCTCTCTCCTCCCTCTCTTTCTCTCTATTTCTCTTGCTCTGTTTCTCTCTCTCTCTCTTCCCTATCTCTCTCTCTTCCCTCCCTCTCTCCCGTCCCTCAATCTCTTCTGATCTCACCTCATCCTCTCTCTCTCTCTCTCTCTTCCCTCTCTTTCCTCCCTCTCTCTCTCTCTTCTCTCTCTCTCCCTCTTTCTCTCTTCCCTCCCTCTCTGATCTCAGCTCACTCATCCCCTCTCTCTCTCTCTCTCTGTCTGTCTCTTCCCTCTCTTCCCTCCCTCTCTCTCTTCTCCCCTCTCCCTCTCTCTCTCTTCCCTCCCTCTCTGATCTCCCCTCACTCATCCTCTGTCTTTCCCCCCTCTCTCTTCAAGTATGCCTCCCACAGTGGCTGCTGCAATAAAGTGAAAGGAGCCAGCAAAGACCCTGTGACTGCAACCCCGCCTCCAAAGCCTCCGACCCACTGGGGGAATGCCCATGAGATGAGAGGCCAGTCCGGCCCTGCAGGAGGCTAGCTGGACGGCAGGGTTGGGAGGGAAGCAGGCAAGAAGAAAGAAAAGAAGGAAAGTTGTGAAGGAGGGATGCGGGGATAAAGAAAAGAAAAATGGAGGGCGAGAAGCGAGTTAGTTTATGAAAGAAAGGAAGGGGGCAATTGAAGGCACGCTGAGGGGCGAGGTCGGAGAAGCAAAGAAAGAAGCATGGGACAAAAGCAGGAAGGAATCAAGAGAGGAAGTTGGGGAGGGCTGGAGGTGGAAATGAGGCTGGTAGGGATGAAAGTGGGGAGGGTGGTGCAATGGAGACATCTGCAGCCATCACTTGTTTTTCTCCATGCATTATTAAGAAGGGAACGGTTTAGGAAATGCGTCGTGCGCTTGTTTTCTGGTGCGAGGTTAATAATACATGGCGCTGTCTTGCACTTTGCTGTCTGGACACAGCTGCAGCTGGCTTTGACCTTGCAGTGCTGGAAGATTCACGGAGAGGCACTTCCCTCCAGCAGAGCATGCTCAGTGTCAGACCTCGCTGCCGCATAATTTGACATTGCAAATGAAGGGGCAGATTTACAAGCCCCATGCGACATCTTTTACGACACCGTTGCGTCACTTATGTAAACAATGCCCCACCATGCGACAGATTTAAAACGTGACGCGTCTAGTGAGATGCGTTCCGCTGTAAAGCCCTGCGTCACATTATACCTGTGCCATGTATAATGTATGCAGGGTGGGTGTTCCTTTGCAAGGAAGGCTTGTAAAAATGACGCAGCAAAATTTACAAGATTTCACGGAGTCACTTTTACATCCCTGCTGCGTCAAAATTACAAGCAGGCGTAAAGAGTGAAGCAGCATTGCAAGTATAGGATGCCCCTGAGCAGTGCTGGAGTTGCGTCGCGCTTGTGACACGATTCCAGCACTGTGTCACCTATACGCCGACAGATGCGTCACACATCTGTCTCTCCTTGCGTCACGGTGCACCACATTCTAAATGTGGCACATCCATGGTGGCGCAAGGGGTTCCTAACGTCACACAAAATAACTGGTGCATCCCTGCTGATCTGCAGGGATGCGCCAGTTATTGTAAATCTGCCCCTCAGTGTCTCTAGGCGCTTAAGCATTAGGCATCATTATAATTCAACTCAATGGTGGTAATTTCACTTACCTCTAACAAACGAATGGATGATGGGTCATTGATATCTGCAGTATTTGTGCAACCAACTGAGCTAACGTGGTTTCTTATAGCGTTTCTTAATTGTTGATTTTTATTGGTGTTTATGGGTATTTTTTCTTTTCGTATAGAGATATGTACGACTATATAATTGGAGTACAAAGTATATAGTATATCAGAGAACCGGTGTGACTCTGGTGTGTATCTGGTGGAGGGGTTGAGCAACTAGAGCAATAGAAACATTAGTTTCTGTTTGGGGGCGTTGCTGAAGCTGTATCCAGAAAACTGTGTTGAAAGAAAATACACCTCACTCTGTTGAGGTTAAAACTTTAATTTCAACCTATTTTAGGTCTCTGATAGCAGGCAGCTTTTAGCTGTCTGTAGGTGAAAGCCTCTGGTGGACCCAGGACCGGCTTAAGCACTGGTGGTGCCCGGTGCGACAATGTTTGCGGGCGCCCCAATGACCACCTGGACCATGTATTCCCTCACTAGCACCCTTTAAAAGTTCTCCTCAAGTCTCCATAACAACTCTCTCTCAGATGCATTTAATTAATTCATTTTACAGAATCACTCATCCCATTGTAGGGTGTCAGAGTGCTTTACCTCATACACACATTACACAGAGTCAATCAATCACACATGTGCACATCAGTGTATAGTATATGTTGCATACGGCAGAGGACTACAAGGTGTAGGAGTCACATTTCATTCATACTGATAGGCAGTATAGTCAAGGCCTCTGGAATTATGCGATTGTGCGGCCGAGGCGATTTGTGCAGGATACATTTGCTGCATTTGCCACAAAATCCATCATCAGCTGTCTAATCTACAGATTTTAACAATTTTGTATTTGTTTCCTTGCAGTGACATGTTGCTGTGCAGTGGAATGACCTGTGCAAAGCTTGGCCGGTTACCTTTCAGTTGCTTATTGCTATAGTTGGGTGCTACACATGTACTGATTAAGTGCAGTGAATGCCCAGACATTGTTAGCAAATATAATAATGAAGTAATACAATAAAAAACATGTGCCACATAACTTACCTTTTCTTGCCACATAATATACTCAACACTGCCACATAATTTAGGCCTCCCCTGCTGCATAATTTCAGTGGCATTGAGTATATTTTAAGAGTGCTTGGTCTGGAAAAGTGCAAACCCAGAATGTAAAACATAACACCATGGTTGAGGAGTTCTTTTTGATAATAAGACTTTTTGCAACATTAGGATAATGGAAGACTGGGGGAGGGAAATCAAAATGCTCTAATCTACACCTTGCAGGTTGCATATAGCTCTTTAATTACAGTTAATAACTACCTGTTCTATACTAGGATTTTAATACACTCAGTAATCCACATGGTCACATTTTTTGCAGCAGGCATATTATCCCACCACGCTACCTTACGATGAGTCAAAACTTCCAGAAGACAAACCTCCGATCTCTCTCCAGGAAGAAAATTGATCACCCAAGTTGCCTTGTCATTTTTGTTGTTGTCTGAAAATTGCAGGAGGCACTTAACGTGGCATCAAGTACTTTTAAAACCCTAATATACTTGCCCCCCCAACCACCACCACCAAAGTCTGCGCCTGGTGCGGTGGCACCGGTCGCACTGCCCTTGAGCCAACCCTGGGAGGACCATCACAAAACCCTACAGTGGCCTTAGAGACTTCTGTTGCTTACCACTGGAGTGCTTTCTCATCACTTTCCTGTGCTTACTTCTTATTCTATCCCTTTCCTTCCTCTTCCCGTGTTTGTCCCTCCCCCAGAGTACAGACCACCTTTTTGATGGGTTGGCTTGTATCCTTCCGCTTCTCACATTCAGGAACAACTTTATTTATTTTTAATTCAGTGCTCCATGTGAGTGCAAATTATTTCTGGCCCTTTCTCTCATGTGTTTTTTTTTCCGCCACAACCCCATCCCCTGTTTTAAGTTTGCCCCACACTTCTACAGCTTGTGTGTAAAAGCACAGAATTGGGTATATCTTTTCTGAAGTATGATTAAAGAGCTGAATTTAAGAGTTGTTTTTCTCCTGTATTTCAAATATGGAACAAAAACACAACAAGCTTTGGCACACATTGGCCCAGATGCATCAAGCTAAAAACCGCTCGCAAAGGGGCAGATTCTCAGAATCTGCCCCTTTGCGACCAGTATTTTTGCATGTGAGATGCATCATCCCAAATGCAAAAATCGCAATTTAAGAAATCGCAAAATTGCGATTACTTAAATTGCTATTGCATTTAAGGAATCTCAAATTGAGATTCCTTAAATGCAATGCATTAAAGTAAAAAAATTAGCGATTTCGGTAATAGGGGGCGCAAATTACCATGAAGTTGAACTTCATGGTAATTTGCAAAAACTTTGAAAAATGCACTAAAGTGCATTTTTCAAAGTTCCATTTTACACACAGACATGCCCTTAGGGCATGTGTGTGTGCAAGATGTACCCATATGCAGATTTCAGGGGTGCAACAGGGTGTCTTTTGGACACCCTGGCACCCTTGAAATTGCAATCTCAATTTGCGATTCTCTAATGGCCCATAGGAATGAATGGGGAGGTATTCCTTAATTGAGACTCGCAATTAAGGAATTTTAAGAAATCGCTATTTTTAAGCGAGTTCTTCAAGCATGGCATTTTGCTATTCCTTATTAGCGAATCCTTATTTTTCGCTAATAAGGAATCGCAAAATGGATGCTTGATGCATCTGGGGGATTGTCTTTGATGACGCTGGAGGAGTGGATGCATGCGGCATTCGCTCAGCTGGTGTTTGAGAAAAAGTGACTGAAGATGAGCTATCTCTTACTGGAGGCCCATAAATCTGCTCCCCTGGCTACTTCAGAGGACCAAATGGCTGGAGCATGTTCCAGTTCTGAGTTCTGTAGAAAGTCAATTAGGCCTTGGCAAGCCTTTGTATTTAAATCCTGACACTTTTTTTCCTTTTTAAATTATGTTTTTTTTAAAAACTTGATTTGTATGTTTAAGCATAAAACATAATGAAAGCGGCATGACCAAATCGCAAAAGCATGACAATAGTAGTGATCACAGGAGTGGTAGTACACTTTATAATGCAGATCATTGAACTACAAAACCACTGACCCCCCATCCCCACTCGCCAACACCAGCATGGAAAGCCTTTCAGACTATAATTCTAACTCTTCCTGGAGATTAGGACTCAATCTAACTGCCTTCATTCTTGTTTTCTCTTCCAGGTCCCACTGTTGCAATTCCCTCATCTAGGCCACCAGGCATGGGCAATATGTCCTCATCCAGAGAAGAGCAACAACACGCTTTGCCAGCACCAATATAGGGAGGAAGAAAGTATGCATTTAATCTGCAGCTCGGAGGGTTTTCAATCAATCAAAAAGGATTTGTAAAGCGCAACGGCTTCACCTGTGAGGGTTTTGAGGCAGTGTGGGATCATGCTGCTGGATCACACTGCCTGTTCCTATTGGTTGAACATCCAGGTCTTGAGGTCCTTCCTGACCTGCTGGAGCGATGGTGAGGTTCTGCGGAGAAGGAGGGGAGGTTTGGGTATGAGATTAAGTAAGCAATGAGGCACCAAGAGCTCACAATTTCCACCAATCTAGGTACCACTACCCACCAAAATGTTTGCAGTGGTCCCAGCGCAACATCATATGAAGAAAGTAAGTCCTCTAGACCCAGCAATTTATACAGTTAGACAACCTGCATACGGGTCATATTGTTATATTCCATTTAGGTACCCTATTGAGGCGCAGGTAAGATTGCAACCTTTCACCTAATTTCTTACCTACATTACATACATAACGGTTCTTAGGGACTGACCTTTTACCTAGATACAACACTGCATTCAGAACACAGGTTTTTCCTAGTTCGAATCTCATACATTATGATTGAGGCTTTTTGGAAGCACAGCAGGACTCACAGCAGGACGAACATCTCCTGTATAATATCTCTGTATAAAGTTCGGGCCCAACATCGTCCTTTAGGCCGACACAGTAACACAGCAAGGTAGGACCCCTGGGGAGACCTATGGGTATATATACATCATGTCTTGCTTAGAAAGACAGAGGAGACCGTGACTTCCCGGCTGACACACTGACCAGAGAAGCTGAGGTTCCTGCATGCAGAGGCTCCAGATTAACCCTGGGCGTAGTTCGCGGAGCCGCACTCCGCGGAGCTACGCGAAGACGCAGTTGCACTCCGCGACCTTCGCGTAGCTCCGCGGACATGCGTAGTAGCTTGCTAGACCCGTTCGCGCGCCGTTTTTCGTCTTCGGGAGCGCGGTGCGCGTGTTCGGGGCGCTGCCTGCATGCTCGAGATAGCTAGCGCGCTAAGTTACTCAAGAGGTTTGTCCCGCCCGCTTGCGTTCCCTTATTCTCGTTCGCACTGCCAAAGTGCGTGATCGCGTCAAATATCGCGCGAACTTACCCCCGGCGCACGCGATAATGTTATTCAGCGCGCGAGAACTACGCTACGCACCGGATCGCGGAGTAATCGATAGCTTCGCGTTCTCCGTAGAACGCGGAGTTGCCAAAACTCCGCAAGCTCCGCGAACGGAGCGTAGTTCTTCGCCCAGGGTTACTCCAGATAACAGTGGTCTAACATCCCCGGCGGGGTGTCCAACTCGAGATCAGGACGGGGTCCCATATTCTCTCATTCACAGGAAATGGGGTTAACTAGATCCTAGAGGGATTCTTGGCATAACACCTACACAGATGCTAGGTACATTTAGGTACATCTAGTTAGGGAGGCATCATAGGAGTACGCACTTTTTACCACATGTTTTATATACTTGTATGTATTCATGAGGTGAATACCACGCAAAAGATTATTTCCTACAACATGCTTTTTTTACTTATTTTTGCTAAGTGTCTTTAAAAATACATTTGCAAACATTTGCACCCCATCTTTGCATGGTGGCATTTTTACTTTTTATTACTTTTAGACTTTTAGGGGTTGATTCTGATTCGGGGAAAACCGCTCGGAATAGCCGTTCAGAGCGTTTTTCCTGTATGAATCGTACCCTGCAACGTCCCCCGTATGTACGACGAAATACGATTCGTACCAGGAGTTGGACTCCGTATGAATCGTACAGAGACCGTACAAATCAAATCCCCGTACGATTCTCCCTCGGAACCCGCTGTACACGACATCTGTACGGTTCGCGGCTGGTTTTTCCGGCCCAGCAAGTACGATTCGTGTCGGGTACGCACCGTACGATCCTTTTTCTACGGAAGCTGAAAACAGCCGTAAAAGCAGAGTTCGCCCCGAAACAGGTACGGAATGCCCCCCCCCCGGGTATGGTGCATACACCACATGATCGCAGGGGTATGGTGCGTACCCCTGCGATTATGGGGTGTGCGCACCATACCCCTGCGATCATGGGGTGTAAGCACCGTACCCCATGTTCGCTGGGTGTACGGTGGGTGCACCCTGCGATCGCAGCGGTACGGTGCGTACATCCCATGATCGCAGGGGTACGCACCGTACCCCACGATCATGGGGTGTATGTACCGTACGGTGTGTATGTGATTGTGTGCTTTTCCGTCTGAATCGCCCTTACCTGACGTGGACTGTACGAATGGCGTCCTCATACCCCGGTCCGAATCGTACTCGTCGGGTCGTACGGCATGTTTACGATTCGTACGGAGAGGGCTCCGGATACGAATCGTACAGACGTTTTTTTTCCAGGATCAGAATCGACCCCTTAATGTCTATTTCATAAGCTTGCAAAAAAAGTAATAAAAACGGTGGTATTGTCAAGGTCAACCTGCTGGCTTTGCAGTTAGTTGTTTACCAATTGATTTAGAAATCATAGAGATGACAAATATTTCTCTGTACTTGGTGCCCTGTTAAAGGCCATCCTATGTCTTCTCACCTTTATAATGATAACATAAAGTTAGAGATTCTTCAGCTAATTTAGATCTGGTCAATTGTCTTTAATGAAATCAAGATACTCTCTGCATAATAATTGGAGAATAGTCATTCTTGCCCATCCAGGGCTAACTTCAGTTAATGCAAGAGGTAAGGATCAAGTGACACTGAGCTTTGCCTCTGAGTTGGCCATCACGAAAAGCATTGTGTCCAGTGGTTTAGACAAAAATGTCCAGCCTTTTTTCAGGATTCAGTTTTTTACTACCATTTGCCATCTGGGTTTTGCATCTGCTAGTAACTCTCTGCTTGCAACCAAAAGGGAAATATTCTAACATTCAAATGCTTTTCACAATTTGAGAGACGCCCTAAAAAGTAAAAACAGCACATACGCCTCGTTTTTACCCACGCGACCCTCGTTATTTAGCTCTTTAGTTAGTTTTTTACATATGCTACAAAGCGTTGATGAGATCAACGGACACTCTGTAAGACATACAATTTTGGTGTCCTTTCTGTGGCCAAAGAATGGTGTTCCCTCTAAATATCGAAGCTACAATATCAAGAATAGAAAATACCAAAGAAAGTATCATTATATCGAGTTAAGAAATATCATTTGTAAGTATATAGATTTTTCATTTTATACCTTAATATCTGACTTTTAAACATCTAATACTTAAATATTGTAGTATAATAATATGGCCTTTAAGTGTTTTTAATGTATTATTTATTGTAAATGTTTAATTGTTTCTTTGAATGTTACACATGTGTATATATTTTTTAAACATGTTTTATAGTGAGTAAGGTGGGTAGTGTAATAAATATAATTAGATCGTTTTTCAAAAAATGTAAACATTTAATTCATTTTAGTTTTATTAACCACTTGGCTGCTAAGGGTCCTCGACGAGCTCCATTGACTTTCCATTGAAATCAATGGAAAGTCCATGACGAGTTACCCTTGTCATTAGCGCTGAAGTGGTTAATTGTTGATGTTTAAACTTGGGAATTGGGTGGGTAATTTATATAGTTAATTTAAAAAGTAGATTTAATTTTTATTCTTTTTTATATATAAATTGTAATTGGGTTATTATGAAGTAAATTGTTATTTATTAGTTGTGTTTTGGGGTTTTGCAGGTGTGTTGGGGACATTGTATTACACTTTTAATTAATTTAATTGATATTATTAATTTTTAACATTTTTTAATATTAGTTTGGGGCTGTGGTTAGTGAAATATAGGACATTTTATTTTCAAAGTGTTTATGTTTTATTTTATAATATATTTTAAAATTGTAATTATATTATTTATAGTTTGGGATTTGGAGTTTTTAGAATTTTGGATGGGTAGTGTATTACATTTTAAATTGTATTTAACTTTTTAAACTTTGTTTTTGCAGTTGTAATTTTCATTTATGTTTTAATATTTTTTGAAGTTATGTATGTTAATATTTTAGTTGGGTTGTTGGATTTTAGCGTGTTTTGGCGTGTTTTGGGTACTGTAGTGAAGTGCATGATTACATTTTTCTAAAATATAAAATATATAATTGTCATTTTTTTTAAATTCAAATATATAATTTCTTATGTTTTATAGGGGTTTATTAATGGGTTTTGTATTGTTGTAGTAATTTATTTTTAGGGTGTAGGGATGGGTGATGCATCAGGCTACTGATTCGTTTTTAGCGTGCATGGATGATTGTTGCACAAGGTTACTTAATTACTTAATTGTTTTAGGGATAGGCGGGGGTATTACACTGGGTTATTGGCTAGTTATTGGGGTGAATGAATGGGTGTTGCACTGTGTTATTAATTAGCCTTTAGGGTTCCGGTGTGGGTGCTTTACTGGGTTACGGATTAGTTGTTAGGGTGCAGGGATGGGTGTTGAATTGGGTAGCTAATTAGTTTCTTGGGTGAAGGGATGAACATTGAATATTGGTATTAGCAATTTTTAAGAGCTTACGGTTGGGTAGATAATAGTGGTAGTATGGAGTTTTTAGGGCTCAGTGCTGTTATTGTGTTTTATATTGTTGTTTTCAATATGTTTATACTTAAGGTATTTTAGCATAACAATATTTTGGTCATCTTAGCTATAAGTATTGGGTTGTCGACATCAGGGGTGTCAATATTGTGGTATGAATATTTGCATACCATGAAATTTGTGGACTTGCGGCCTCATTTATGAGATTTTGACATAGGGCAGTGCCGTAAAGAATCTTGCTGCGCTGCCCTATGTCCAAACAAAAGGACAGGAATCCTCCGTATCTAGGAGATACGATGCATTCCTGCCTTTTCCCCTGAGCTGGTGCACAATGGGCTGCCATGCGCCAACACAGGCACCCTTGCACCTTGGTGCAAGAGTGCTTTTTTTTCCGAGGCTGATTGATTGTGTGCACCTTCCTGCAAAAAATCAATCAATTCATGCAATATCCTCTTTCTATGTGCGCTGCAAGATGCAGCACACATAGAAAAAGGAAAAATCGAGGAGAAATGAAGACATTTCTCCTCGTTGCACCTCACTAGCGCCACCCCTGGGGTGGCGTTAGATTCTGACGCAGTCTCAGGCTTACGATTTCTTGTAAGTCTGTGAATGCTTCCGATTCCATGGGTGTTGCGTGGGAACACCCACAGCAACACCCATGGAACGCCCCTTTCCCACAGTGTTCTGTTTGAAAGGGGAACATATTGAGAAGGCCATTACAACGTAAAGGGCTTTCCGTGGCCTTGTAAATATGCTGTGTCAAAAAGTGACGTTCCGGCGCCACAAAAGTGCTCGTAAAGGAGGCCCCTGATATTTAGTAATACAAGTCTCAGGTTTCAGATGGGGAATCTCTCGAAGCTGACAGGATGGCAGTACGGGCATTCTGTAAGAGCAGCAGCTGTCTACTGTTCAAATACAATAAGAGTAATTTCAGCAATATTTGTTTTTGGTTTGTGTCTGTATATTTTCCTTTTCCACCCTGGTTGTGTTTTTAAAGCGCTGCCTTTATCGTGGGCGGGCTGGAGATGTAACGAGTGAGCTAAAGGCGCACAGTTGACGTCATGAGGCAGTGTGGAGCGCGATGGGCCCCCGGGGGACAGCTGAGAGCACAGTGGAGCTGACAGAGGTGGAAAGTCAGGCCTAACAAGGTGGGCGGAGCAGTCAGAAGGCGCAGAGCGGTCTATGCTTGACACTGAGCCAGGGTGCCTGTTGAAGGGGGAGGAGGGACATTATTATCAGGGGGGAGGGTGAGCAGCACCAAACATAGCTGCAACGTTTCCCAGGTCCATGCATGATGAGATAAACCAGGCCTACTTTATTCTTAGAATTCTGCAACTTGATCTCCTATTTAACATAGTATAAAATCAGCGCTACAACTCACAGAATTGTAAGAAAAACTGGAACTGGCATAATTTTTCATGACTGGACTAATGTTGCTTGACGCATGGACCTGGGAAACATGTCAGCTATGACCAAGGCTGCTGAACACCCACTCCCTCTTGCAGGATAAGACTGGTTTCAGTTTCGGTTGGGTGTCAAGGATCCCCGAAACCTTGCCAGTACCCCTAGGGCCTCATTTATGAGAAGTGACGCATCACTGCGTGAAAGCAGCGATGCGTCACTTCTCAGTGCGCCCTCCTTGCGACATGATTGATGCGTCATATTTACTGTATGACGCATCATGTCGCAAGGAGTTACAGATACGTCAGTATTTCTGACGTATCTGTATGGCGCAAAAGTGACGCATTGCTGGAGTGTGTCACAAAAGTGACGCAACTCCAGCAATGTATCCTTTCACATGGGGCAAGCCCCATGTGAAAGGGCCCGCGTCAGTCTTTCGCCTGCTGTGAGGCAGGCGTAAGAAATTGACACATTTGCGTCCTAGAAGTGGCGCAGCGAAATCTTATAGATTTCACTGCGTCACTTCTTTGACCCTTTCTTGCGCCAGAACGCCCCTCATGCATACATAATACCTAGTGCAAGTATAATGTGGCGCAGGGATTTACAAAGTGACGCACCTACCTAGCTGCGTCACTTTGTAAATATGGTGCAACAAGGCACTTTTTTAACGCCCCGGTGCGTCACAAAAAGTGACGCAGCGGCGGCGTAAAAGTGATGCACGGCCTCATAAATAAAGCCCTTAGTGTGTAATATCTTCAGTGACTGAAGCCTCTTTACGTCGGTGTGTCCTCCAGAAACAGCTTCATGGAAAATTACGCCCCTCTCCCACCCAGCAACGTTTGGCAAGGAGACCCTAAAAATGTCACTTCACGTGTGCAAAAAGGTCTTTGAGGCTTACTTACTTTCTGTCACCAGAAAAGGCAAAAATTGGGTAGTTGTGTGCATTTCACATGCACAAGCATTCACATACGAATTCAAACACATTCACACTGAAACAAATAGTGTAAAATGGTGTGTTTTCTTAAATGTACAATAAGATTCTGTAGGACTCATTAACTACCCAAGTATAGGATATTGTTATGGGACTTAGTGGCATGTATACCAGTATTTTTGTAAAGTGCATAGCTACCTTCAACAGAGGTGTCCCGGCGCTGGGGGCCATCGGGAAGATTAAAGAAGCTATTGCCCAGAGTCACATGGTGCTGGGCTAACCTGCCGTCGGAGCCAGGGATTGAACCGTGAACCCTGTGGTCCTGCTTCAGGCACCCTGGTCGCTGCACCACACCTCTTCCGCCACACCGGTTCGGCAAGATATTGAATTGCAATCCTCTGGATACTGGTCAACATTCAGAGTGTGAAAAGTTGGGCGTTCTATGGGTTTTTCAAACTTCGTGAGCTTTGTAAAGTGTGACGCGCCCATGGATCGCAGGAGGGGGCAGTTTCCGTAACATGATATCTTGCCTACGAGGCAAAATAAAATTAGACCTAATATAGCTCTTTTACAGTCCTGCGGGAACACTGGACTAACAAAACTTGAGGGCCCCCCTGCAAAGTGCGCAGAGGGGCCCCCTCCCGACTCAATCAGGAGTTCTCCGGCCAGAGTGCCTGGATGAGGGTGCCCCTTGGCGCTTGAGGCCCCCCGCTCCGCAGGGGCAGCGGGGGCCTGTGTTGACTGCACTGGATATATAATGATGCAGCCCCTCCCCTGATGATGCGCCTACACCCATCCATCACAGGCGTCACCAGTCGGGCGCACGTGCCCATACTACTTCTCTAACTATATGACTAGTATCCATATTATTCATTATTCACCATTAGGCCTAGGGCCCCACAACATTACATTGGCAATGAGGCGGGCTGGACACAGCTTACACAGTGTCCCGAACATGCGGGTGGTTGACTCTGACTTAGTGGTGGTGGAAAGAGGTGTGGCGCATCGGCTAGAGTGGCTGACTCTGGAGCACGGGGCTCACTGTTCGATCCCCGGTGTCGGTGGCAGCTCAGCTCAGCACCATGTGACTCTGGCACATAGTACGCAGTACTTTAAAGAAAGTGCAAGCGAAAGCAAAACCATCACATAGACAACGTGGACATACATAATGAACTTTGACCTAACGCAAAAGTACTGCGGTGCCCAAAAAAATGATAAAATAATTCATACCAAATTAAACAATAATACAGCATTAAAAACTAATAAAAAACATAAAATTCAATTAAAAAAACAAAAGTTGAGTATAAGTTACAGTTAGGAAAACTTAATGTACTATTTCTCTACAAAAGCAACTTACTACACAGCTCTTAGAAATTATAAAGTTAAAGTGATAACTTAAACGTATTATTTGCGCCCCACCCACAACTTAGTATGACTTGCGTACCTCCGTACACAGTGTTCTTAATTCTCCACACACTATATTAACGATAAAGCGAGCCTACCTCATGCACTTCTTATATCCTTTCATATTTTATCAGTTATAGCATGTTAAATTATAGCATTAAAAACAAGACTCACGACATCTCAAATGACATCATTTATGAGAACACTGTGCATGGCTTTGGGCCGCGTTATAGTTAATGTAGTGTGTCCAGCGAGACTAAAATGGTTCGTGCACGCAGTGTGTGGTTGCCGCGGGCATCTACACGCAGTCACTGGGGCTTGTGTTGGATTGGCTCATCACAGTGTTGACTGTTGTTCTATTGCGTCAACGGAGTGGAAATTCACCAGGATCCTTCCAGTTCAGCAGTTATTGATGGAACAATTACCAGCCGACCTGAGTTTGCGACAGTGTGAATTAAGAGACGGCGAGGCGTGTGATCCATGCCTAGAGTGCAGTACGTCAACACCTCTGCTGGGCATGCCTGGGATGGAGGGCGTATGGAGCAGGTACATCTTTGAATTTGAAGAGGTGATGTGATGCTCTCCTGGTAGAATGGGAGCGATGATATGTTAATATATACTAGGGGGCTCATTTATGAGGTGGCTCAATGGTTAGAGCGGCAGACCCTGATGCAGAGTTCTGGCCAGGGACCAGGGTTCGATTCCCACCTCGGCGGGGTCTCGGGCTCAATTTCCTCGGACCTGTTAATTCTCGCCTCGGTGCCTATTCTAATCACGGGCCCCACGATGCAACTCTGGGCAATAGCTTGCTTAGCCTCCACACCGGCCCCAACAGTGCTAATGATGCCTGGCTTCACCCTGGGGGTGCCCAGGAGTGGACACTTCACAGGGAAATCCAGGAGGGGTTCCACAGCGGTATGAGTATCAGCGCCAGGAAGCCAAATAGGCAACACCGCAAGGTGCCGTCTGGTGACAGTGCGCTCTATAAGTACCTTGACATTTACATTTACATTTATGAGCCTTTGCGTCACTTTTGCGCTGCTGGTGCGTCACTTTTTGTAACGCACTAGCGGCGTAAAAAATGCATCATGTTGCGTCATACTTACAAAGTGACGTATCTAGGTAGATGCGTCACTTTGTAAAGCCCTGCGCCACATTATACCTGCGCCAGGTGTAATGTATGCAGGGTGGGAGTTCCGACGCAAGAAAGGGTCGTAGAAGTGACACAGTGAAATCTAAGAGATTTCACTGCGTCACTTCTAGGATGCAAATGCTTCAATATTTTACGCTTGCCTCACAGCAGGCATAAGACTGACGTAGGCACATTTGAAATGGGACTTGCCCATGTTAAATGACCAATTGCTGAAGTTACGTCACTTTTGTAACACACTCCAGCAATGCGTCATTTTTGCGCCTACAGATATGTCAGTAATACTGACGTATCTGTAACTCCTTGCAACATGATGCGTCATATTGTAAATATGATGCATCCAGCATATCGCAAGGAGGGTGCAATGAAAATTGATGCATCACTGTTTTCACGCAGCAATGCGTCACTTTTCATAGATGAGGCCCACCATGTGTTGTCCTACATTTCCTAAACACTTCCTCCTGCTTTAAGGTGGGAGGTAGTGGTACAGACTGAGGCTGACCCACAGTAGAGATTTTTAAGGCTCCTATGCTTGAAGTTCAGTAGAAGAGAATCATGCAGTGGTGAAGATAAGCTAAAGTCCTGTTCTCTTGCATCCTCACTTCCTTTCTTTTTGGATGTGGGCCCATGAAAGTAATAAAAAAAAACTAGGGGGCAGCTCGTGGACATTTGCAGCCTTATCATGCACATGCCTCACTTTTACTTGTCCGTGTACCCGCTTGACCTTCCCCATCCTTTCACAATTTCTCTTTCAGAAGGGACCATATCTTATTCTCGCTTGAGGGCTCACAAATCTACGTAAATATGTTTTCTTTTTGGATGCTTGTTATGTTATGTTGTATTGTTGGCATTTGTGTAGTGTTTACAACCATTATAGTGCTTTCTTAATCTGGGCGACCGTCTCGTGTGGATTCGGGATTGCCATCAATTGATTGTGTCAACTGGTTGCTGGTGTTTGGTTGTGAGGTCAGGAGATGTTTTCTTCCATGTTTATTAGGAGTGATTTGAGTAAATTAGTGTCAATGCTAATGAGGTTGATCTTGCAAGGTGTGAGGTGCTGTCCAGTCTGTGCAGCTGGAAGTGTTTTGGGTGCCAGCTATAAGGACAGTCTAGATAGTACTTGTGGGGACAATGTAAGAAGAGCATTTAGGGCCCGATTATGATTGCGGTTTTTCCGCATCCTCCGGGCCGGCGGAAGCCACCGCCGGCCCGGAGGATGCGGAAAAACCGCTGCGGAGCCTCCAAAGACCCACCGCCATATTAGGATGGCTGGTGGGTCTGGAATTCCGTCCGCAGCTTTTCCACCGCGGTCGCCTTCCGACCGCAGCGGAAAAGCTCTAACATGGCTGGCGGTGTCTATCAGACACCGCCAGCCATATTAGGATGGAGTGAAAGACATGCTTTTCCGCGGCGGCTTTTCCGCCGTGGAAAAGCATACAGACTTTCACTTCGGGGGCCCGTTGCGGGACCCTGGGTGAAAGGTGGGTGCACATGGGGGGTACCTATCGTACCCCCCTGCATTTGCGTGCACAAAGCAGCAGGCACTGCGCGGTGCTTGCCGCTTTGTGCATGCAAATGCGATGCATGCATTTTTGACCTTGCAGCAGGTGCAGCTTGAAGCTGCACCCGCCGCAATGTTAAAGATAGAGGATGTGACCGCCACCCTGGCGGTCACATCCTTATCTGCTCGGAGGGAACGTCGCAGCTCTTGCGGACGTTCCCTCCTCCTCATGGGTCGCGGACGGACTCTAGTCCGTCCGCGATCATAATCGCCCCCTAAGTTTGGGAGATGTTCGCATCCTACCAACTAGAGGTCCAATTCAAAAACTGTATTTTGTAGTACGTAAATTAGTACTACAGTGGTACTTGCTATCTTTTCTATGGGGACATCTCTGCACATGTAGATTGTTAGAAATGGGGTTTCTGGTTGGGTAGGGTATACAGCTAAGCCAGGCAGAACCCGCCACTCTAGTCAGTGTAAGTCAGATACACACATAAGATAACCTGTGCTCACCCTCTGGTAGCTTGGTGCATAGCAGGCAGGTTGATCAAAGTGGCAAAGTGCAAGATATTTGTGTATCACACTAAGTACAGTAACGTAGTGAAAACACCACAAAAAAGACTCCACACCAGTTTGGTAAAATAAAGAAGTAAATTTTGACCAAAACGACAAATATCCCAAAATACTTCTTGAGTTGATGAATGCACGGATAGCGAATATTCAGTCATTTCGCCCTAAAGTAGTTAGGCCGTTACTTCAGTTTAATTCTTGGTGCTAGCAAGGCTAGCACGGGTCAAATGTGCAGAATAAAGTGGGCTCAGACCCTCCCGTATGGAGGGGCTTGTTGTCAGCAAAGCAAATAGTAGCCCAATTGCAAGTAGGGCGAGTGTATGTCACTGCAGAAAGCAACCAGTTTGGTACACTTTCCCAAAGTGTGTCAAGTGCTGGCAGTGCTAGTGCAGATCAGGGAATTGCTTCTTTGAGTTGGAGGAACACATGAGGGCCAGGGCTGCAGCAGGAAGCAAATGCAGTGTACTTGGGACAGGGTAGCTCAGGAAGCGGCGCCAGTCAAAAGCTCTCGGCCCGCTATCCCCCGTACCTGGCTCTGGAATGCACCTGATGTGGTCCAGGTGCACACCCAATAGCGAAGAGGCTCCCTGAGCTGGGGTGAGCCTTCGTCGCCTGGGTCTTGGCGGCTCCAGTGGCACCGGAGGACTCTGGGTGCAACAGTCTTTCTCGTTGGTCAACTCTGACATGTGGGAAAGCTGCGGCAATGTCGGTGGCGCCCCCAGGGGCAGGATCACATGACGCGGGTGGGACACTAGGGTGTAAGATCACACGGGGAACACAGTGATAAAAGCCTCTGGCTGCTCTCGGCACAGCGGCGCTTCAGGACACACAAAGCGGGTGATCATTTAATTTACAGGCCCTTGGCACACATAGTGTACTTTACTAGGGACATACAAGTAAATTAAATATGCCAATTGTGGATAAGCCAATGTTACTATGTTTAGAATATAGAGCATATGCATTTTAGCACTGGTTAGCACTGGTAAAGTGCCCAGAATCCTAAAGCCAGCAAAAATAAAGTCAGCAAAACAGGAGGTCGGAGGGCAAAACATCTGCGGAAACCACACCAAAGATGCCAGGTCTAACATAGATTTACTATATTGTGGTAGTGGTGGGAAAATGGGGAATATCTACTAATAATTGGGGGGGGAGGCTTTGGGGAGGAATAAGGAGAGGATTAGAGAGGAGTGCAGAGGAGTTTAGGGAGGGCTTGTTACTAGAAATACCCACCCACAAAAGAGTGAGCACTTTGCTATTCACAAACTACACTTCTAAAGTTACTACTGCTGTAAAAGTAACATAACAGTAGTAAATGTACTCCAGCCCAGCCTTGTAGTATGTCGAGCCCCACATGAGTCTACTCAGAGGTACTGAAACACATTCACATAGAAAAACAAATATATGTATATTTTAGTGTTAAAATAATGCAAAATGAATAGTGATACCTTGAAAAAATGAAAATTGCCGAAAAACAGCAGATGCCAGCATTCTCCTGCCAGTTGATGGAACGGGGCCTCTTGCGCACCTCTGGCATGCACGCAAGTAGAATATAAACAGCACACCCCTCCGATAGGAAAAGGAAAGAGGCCACACGGGGAAACCTTCGGGATCCATTTAATGAAGACAGCAAAGCATGATGCATTTCGGTACTAAGAACCTTCCTCAGATGCTGCTGTTACCGTGACAAAACTCCACCCACACCTTATGAGTGTCCTGCATTGCCCTCACTGGAAGGTAAGTTCCGACACCTAATCACCTGATCTTTTTTTCACAGATGTAGTCCATAGTGGCACTTCATGTCCCAGCAAGCATTGCGCCCTGGTGGATGCTGCGTGGAAAAGCGATCACTATTCAGGGAAAAGGCGCGGCAAATTCAAATGGAGTGTCCCGGTAAAAATGAAAGTCTCAGGCTCCCTTGGGTCCCCTTAACATTCCAACCTCCTGTAACGACGTCCGCTGGGCCATGAGTTGACAATGCAGTGATTGTAGCTCCTCGTGCAGTCACGGGCTGCACCTGGCAGTGGTCCATAGCTTCATCAACACTTGAGGCGGGCAGGAGTGATTCGATACCTCGAAAAAATGAAAATATATATAAATATTTTTTTTAAGTCTTAATAAGTCACTTTATGTTACCATAATTTCCTATGCTGTTTTATTTTAGGTCCTTACCCTCAATATTTTCTGTGGAAGGGTGTTGCAGTACCAGCGGTTGGCCATGTGTGGTACTGCACTTATTCCAGGTTTGAGCTGGAGTACATTTACTACTGTTTTGGGACATATTTGGCTGTAGTAATTATAAAACCTGATTTTAGAAATAGAAATAATCTTATATTTTTTTGTTGGGGCAGGTCCTAACTAGGCTTGGGCAGAATTTCAATTATGCTGGAGTAATCAAAGTAATTTTGGTAATTCCACATTACTCTTTGATGCAGAATTGCTGATAAATACACTATTACTCCTGCTCTCGTAATTTGAGGGGAAAAAATCCTCCTGCACAAACACATTCAGTGGGCGCAAGCCGCCGCTTGCGCTAGCTGTTTGTGTTTTGCTGTATTTAGTGCTGTTTCTAACCACAAAATACATTCTAGCATTCATTTTGGACATAAGAGTGCATTTGGAGCTAAGAAAATAGCTCTGAATGTCAGGAGTAAGTTAGGAGACAATTCTGTCCCCTGAGCACATTTGTGCTGTGTTGTGTTTAGTTCTACTTGTTTGTGCAAAATGCACTGTCACATCCATTTTGGATGTGAGGGGGCATTTTTGAGCTAAGAAATAGCACTAAATGCAGATTTACTCTGCTCGCGTAATTAAGATTAATCTGGTGGAATTCCTTAATAATTCCATGTGATTACGCTACATGGGATTACGTGAGTTATGCCCACCCCTAAACCCTTCTCTATCCCTCTCGTAAATCTTTACTCCTTTCGAAACCCCTCCTATTTAGGGGCCGATTCTGATGTCGGACGGACCTGAGTCCGTCCGACATCGGTCAGGAGCAGTAACCCACCGACCTGCTGTCGTGGGTTACTGCCCTGGTAGTACGACGCGACAGAATAGGGTTCGGTCGCATTCGTATACCTGAAAATGCAAGCATGCTTTCCGACTGGAAAGCATGCTTGCATTGCTGAAAGCAGGGGTGCAGTTCATCCCTGCACCCGGTGGCCGGCACCCCAAGGTGCCTGTCCCTGGGTGCAGGGATCAACGGAGGGGCACCATTTGGCGGCCTGACACCCATGGGGGCCCTGCTGGGGCCCCCAGAGACAGCTTCCGACTGCCTCTTCGTGCCGGACAGACCGACACGAAAAGGCAGTAAAAAGCTGCCATCGTACTCCCTCGGTCGGAAAGAGGCGACCGGTGGAGTACTGGAGGATTTCTGGATGGCAGACGGCCTCTCCGAGCCCATCATAGCCCATCGGAATGACTCGGTCTGAATGGAATCCGGCCGGCCATGACCAATTCAGTCGGAAGGGCTCCGACCATGGTTCGGAGCCCTTCCGGCCAAAATCAGAAACGGCCCCTCAGTTGTAAGTATTCTCTATTCTCCGTGCTATGTACCACTCACACATAGTGCATTTAAAATGCACTCTGTCACCTTGCAGTAAAGCACTATAGATATGCTCCATGCTCACATAGTCCACCCATGCAACATGTACAGTGCACGTGTACCCTCCAAACGTCTCCTGTAACCTACCCAGAACCCCTTACCCAGGCTGACTGCAGCTGGTTATAAATTAAAAGGGAGGCACTACAGGGATAGTAAGAGCTATATAAATGTAATTACAATTACAGGTTGTAGGTCACAGTCCAGTTTAAACAGAGAGAGCTGACGGCGTGTGAGACTCCAGTAAATAGTGAAGTAGCGTGGCTCACTGGTTAGAGGCGGCAGACCCGAGAGCAGAGGACGGCCCGGGACCAGGGTTCGATTCCCGGCGCGGCAGGTTTCTGGACCAGGGTCAGCGGACTCGATAATTCTCTCACCTCGGTGCCCACTCTGATCAGCGTTCACACTCGGCAACTCTGGGCATTAGCTTGCCTCATCTTCACTAACGGCCCCACCAGACCGCCGGGGATGCCTGGTCTCACCCTGGAGATACCCATTAAGGGACCATCTCTCAGGGAAGCCAGGAAGGGTTTCGCAGCGGTCGAAGCGCCTTGGGACCCTACGGGTAAGTAGTGCGCTATATAAATGCCTATACATTTACATTTACATACATTTACAGTAGGGAGACTCTCCACACTGCTAAGTCCCCAATGTCAGAGGCCTGAAAGTGAAAATCTGGGAGTCTTCTCCAGTTGGAACCCACTTTCCTAACATTCTTCAGTCTCCTCGTCTGTCAGGTGGTGTGCCCAGGACTCTTCAATTTTCCTCTCATTGTTTACTTTTGATGTTGGGCAGGGGGCACATCAAGTCTGGTCAGTGGCGTCAGATTTCACATCTAGGCCGATGACAAATAGATTCCCTTCAAAGCTGGGTTATATGTAGGTTCTAGAGGCATATTATTGTATGCAAGACGTATACGACTGTATGTGTGTCACTGACTCAATCTAAACTCTGACAAGAGTTGTGCTTTTGGTTGGGGTGGTGAAGACAAGTGCTGGCATCAGGGAATTTAATCAGCGGCGGTTCCTCAATTAGGGCGGAGGAGCCTCCCCCCACCCTGCCAGCGCAGCAAACATGAAAAATAAAAGGGTGATAAAATGATTTTATTACCATTTTATTTCTCATTGAAGCTGGCCACCCCGAGCCAAGTGTTAGGGCAGGGCTATTGCAGCTGACTGGCAGCAGGGGAGGGGGGAGTGGTGCACACTCCAGTTTAAAGGGATCGTCTCACTTTGGCTGTCTGTCTTGCAATGGCCAGCCTGGCATGCACCCTACCTCTTCAACCAGAGTTGTCTTAGATAGTTAGGCGGAGAGCAGAAACTGGCCTCCAGTGGCTCTAGGAGCGCTGAGCCACCCACTTCAACCAATCCTGGCACTTCTCTCATGCTGGTCAACAGCATAAGAAAATTGTCTGGATTGGTTAGGGGAGTTGGCTCTGACACCCCTTGCTGCCTTTTTGCCACAGACTACGGGACTGAAGAGGTTGAGGAGTAGGTAAGTACATTTTTTATTTAAAATAGTTTGGGTTATTTTTACACACAGTCATGTGATGTGAGAAACTCCACTGCCTTCAGCCGCAATTCCAGAGCTCTTAATTGTGGCCTGTTATAAACACGTTATAATGGACCACAATTGAGAGGTTTGGGGTAGCGCATAAGGGCATTCCTGGAGGGCCTGAAAGTCGGTTGATATATGTACCCGATCACCCCACCACTTTCAAAAACAAGCAGCAGCCACTGCATTTCATACCTTTCAACTAAAAGAGGACCCAACTCTTCTGGACCCCTCTTTTTGGCCGACAGACAATGGTCTGTGCCTTAAAATTTCTACGGTGGCTAAAAAGTGCATTGTGACAAGTTGTCAATCCAGGCGACTCACAACTTTGCATGTGTTTTTTAAAACTTTCAGTTGTAAACTTTAAGAAATAAAGGGAAACTTCAGCAGAAACCATTCATGCTTCTATAAGGGGCTGCTTTGGGCAGCCCTCCATCAGAGACCCCATCATCAATGCATCTCCTACCCATCTTCTGCTCATTGTAAAGTCCCTTGTTCTATGACCTCCTCTCTACTGCCTTGCAACTAACCCTGGGTGTAGTTTTCATAGTAGCGCTACGCGTAACTACGCGAAGTGCACTTCGCACTACGCACGCTATGCGTGCGTAGTACGAAGTGCTTAGTGCGGTAGGAAGATGCTGTTTGAACTGATTGCACAGTGCTGGATGCTTGTCCGCACTGTGCAATCATACCAAACGGCATCTTGCACACTGCAAGCGGTCACTTTCTGCCGCTCCAGTAGATTTGTACTTGAGCGGCAGCTTTCTCAACACGGACTGGTAGTTACTCATCGTGAGTGGTCGCGAGCGTGCGCGACCACTCGCAATGAGAATCCTGACCTCCCAGCATTGAGAATCACGCCAGGAGGTTTATTTTCCACGTTTGCGATCGGCAACTTGATGTTGCTGATCGCAAACGAGGAAAAAGTCTCGGCGGGATGTTGATTTTGCTCGCTCGCGGTCGCCAACTTGACGTTGAGGACCGTAAGCAAGCAAAAAATGCCTGCTACGCTATGCGTTTTTGCACTGTGCTATGTGCAATTTGCGTAGTGTGTAGTAGCGAAAACCATGCATGCTCCGAGAGCGTAGCGTAGTCCTACGCCCAGGCTTACCTGCAACCCAGGGAATCCCCCCCACCACCATCCACATCACTAGAGCTACTGCGCAACAAAGCCGAGCCCCACCCTTTGTTTCCTGTGCTCCTTCTTGTGGCTGTTCCAGTGTCAGGTTGTCTTTTGCCTATTAGATTAGGCCTGGGAAAAACTTGGATTACACCATGGTAATTGGTGTAATGTCAGTAATTACGCATAACTCTTGCGATGAGAAATTACCGACATTACGCGATTACGCCAACTTGACTAATTAAGAGTAAATTATGGCAGAAATCCTATCGCAGGAGCACAGGAACGTTGAACTAAGAGAGAGAGAGAGAGCGGTTGTTGGCTACCGCTGTTCGTGTCCTGTAGCTTTTAGTATTATTTTCTTAGCAGAAAATGCATCCATGGCCCAATTTTGGACACTAGAGTGCCTTTTACACAAAGAAAATAGTGCTAAATGCTGGATTATGCTTCTCACACAATTGCGCATAATTAGGAGTAATTTTACAATAATTACAATTAATTATGCCATAGAGAATTATGCCAGTTACGCCCACCCCTACCAGAGATCTGGCAGCTGGAATTCAGCCCATGTTTGGCGGTAAACTTTACTGGGCCCACCTTCACCAAGATGAAGTTTCCCAACTTTGTGACTGAAGGGAAAGCTTTCAACCACCCCTCGTTACAAGACTCGCTTTTCAATTCAATGCTAAGCTGCAGCTACAGTCCGAGGTATCATGTGATTTTTCCATCCAGGTTCTGTGCTTAGTCAGAGAAAAAAGGCTGCAAATCATCTGTTTCCAATGATAGGCTGATATCAGTTTTATTTCCTGATAGGGTAACAGCAAAAAGTTTCAATATTGTAAGAGTCCAGATTGGAGCATGAAGTTTGACCAGTTGTCTGGCATTTTGGAAACATAAACAGTTAGTAGATACAAGGTTGAAACAGAAATGACCTGTGTGGGCTTGGGTGCTTCCTGGGGCTCGATTAACATGGTTCCCTATGATGACGTCAGCCAGTGCCTCTACTGTGTTGGGCGCCTTCCTGAGGGGCTGTATGCAAGAAGTCCCTGTCCAATAACTACAAACCCCAGGAAGGCGATGAGGTGAGGTTCTTTGGTTTTCGACTTTGTCCCGTATGGGGCCGCCATTTTGTGTCCCGTCGCCATTTTGTGTTGCCCTCACTCAGGCAGCACGGCGAACGGAGTGTTTTTGCCTTTTCCAGCTGCTACGTGCCTCTTCTGTTAAAAAGTAACCCCCTGCCCTTGTTTACGAAACCGATGTCAGGGTCTGGCCGAGTCCACTAATCCATGTCTAGGCTGATTGATGCCTGTCTCGACTGACTGTTTGGCTCTCCCTATTCTCTCTTCACTTTATCTTATCCTACTGGCCTTTGCTATTCTCTCCTTGTATTCTCTTGTTACACAACTATCCTTTGAGGCACACAAACACGTCCTGCTACCTGCAAATTGGATTGTAGGCACTAGCACTGATTAACTTGTGGGGAAGGGTGATACGCAGGGTCTGAAAGAAGGGCGTATTTGGGACATTTGATAGCTTGTTTTCCAACTTTTCCTATTGGCTAGCCTTGTATGTATTGGGAGTATACGTTGTAAATATGTGTGCTATAAAAGATTGTGCGCCACGAATTAAAGTGGCAGTCTCCTAAGAACCTACTTTGTACTTCTGGGACAACTGTGCTTAGCTGCAGCTAATAAACCTGGTTTTCTACGCCTAACAGAGTGTCTCGTGTCTCTGTCCGACAAGGCAGGTGAACTGGGAGATTTAAGGCGTGCCCCGCGCCGCCAGGCCCATATGGCCCGGTTCTTCAGAGGCTGCTGTGCAGTATAGCTTGCCCCCCTTGTGCCCCTGTATCCAGACCTTTTTGACCGGGTCATAAAAGTTGTTTCTGACTGTGGGGTCATTTTAGTCTTGGCTGCAAATTCTTTGGGGCTGATTTACACCCCCTTGCACCGCTGGGAAAGGGGGATTCCCATGTTTTTCCCATATAAAAAGTGACGCACCAGCAGCGCAAGGGACTTGTAAATAAGCCCCTTTGGGCCAGATGTATCAAAGGGTTTTGCCCATTCTATGTCTATGGGGAAATGTGTTGATATACAACTCACATGGGTCCAGTGGGCCGGGTGCTCTGACAGTTTCCAGATCCTTTCCACTTACAAAGGGAGTTCCCCAGAGACACTGGACCAATGTGGCTAGTATCTATTGCTCCATGGCTACAATGTTACTTAGGCGTTGGAAGACTCAAGCCCTAACAGCATGACTGCCAGGAATCCAGCAGCAGAACACATTTGGAGTGTTTCAAAGCCACTACTTCAGATTCGGGGTCCCTAACAGGAGATTACATCGGTACATCAGATCCAATGAGGTACTAGAATGTTTCACCCCTCTCGGGAAGAATTGAGGCATTGGTTCCATTAGCCGATGATATTTCGGAGCCCACCCAGGAAACTTTGGCAAATTAAGGGCAGACAAGTATTTTCTCGGTGACCATGAGAACAGAGGTCCACTGATCTTTATTTGGCTTTTATTTGAGGTATTTGACTTTGGCAAATTTCTCAAACTAATCCAAAAAGATGGTTAAAATCCAGAGCATATAGTCCATGGATCCCATCAGACGCAGCTAGCCTGGACAGCTTCTGGGCTATCGTCTTCACACCACTGTCCATCAGCTAGGTCTTTTTATATCAAGGGAGGTGCACTAGACAGACAAGGAATCCCAAATGAGTAATTCAGACTGAAGCCTCCATTAGGAGTTTCCTGGAGTGGTAATCCCATTACGGGATACCGATCCAGGCAACTGAGTGGTTTAGTGTTTCCAGGCCCAAAATTTCTGTGTCCTGAAACATTGGGGCAGTTTTACCTGGGCCAGCAGATCCACACCTGGACAAACCAGGGCAAAGGCTGCAGGGCAGAGTTGAAGCTCATCACCACCACTCTCTCAGGCAACACGAGGGGAGCATACCGTGCTCACCCCAGAGAAGCTATGGCTCCTCGCCCCACAGATGGCCTCCCCACCACCTTCACCACAGCACCTTACCCTGGTTGCATCACCTAGGGGGGGCCAGAACTCGCATAGGTACATAAAAACTACGCGAGATTCCGCAGAGTTCTGCCGGCGGGCAGAAAATATGCACTTTGTGCTGCAATTTTGCGCCGGTAGCATGAGCTGCACTGACAAATCAGTGCAAACTGCACCGTGTGTTGTACAAAACCTCAGAGCCATTTGAGTTGATTTTGTTGCTGCTCAAGTAGAAAATCTACCCGAGGTGCAGCAACTCTACTCAAGAGGCAGCCCTCTGACCGCACCCACTCGTGACCACACACAACCTCCCACGTTAGAACTCACGCTAGAGGATGCCAAATCTCACTCACATTTTCTGGAACCTCATGGGAGAAAAATTCCGCCACGTACTAATTGGCGTAATTTGGCCAAAACTCTTCATTAATGAGTAACATTCAGTTTCCAAAATTCGATCAGTTTCGCCGGCGGAATGAAATATTCTGCCCACTCTTGGCTCACCCCAAAAATGTTTACACCTGTTCAGAGAAAGTGATAAATATCTGGGTTAAACTCATGGAGTCCAGGAAAGCCTGTGCTAAAGGACCTGGGAATTCTTAGCCCAACAGGTTATTCCCTATTCTGTATACTTTAATAGGGAGGGACTACATGTAGTTTCACCGTGGATACTTCCAGGTGGCCCCTGAAACTTCAGGATCTGGGTATGGACCTGACAGCACCCTCATTCTTCTTTTTTGGGGATAAGGCCACAAGCCAAGAAGTCTGAGTGGCTGCAAGGATGACTGTCTTCTCCATCACAAGCTCAATGTTGCTGCAAGTCATGGATTTGAAGCACTCTTAACCAATGCACAAAATACAGTATTGAAAACCCCCATTGGATGGATTTTTCTGCTGTTGTCCCACGATTTGTCTAGGAACTTCTTCACAACCAGAAAGGACTCACCTCAGTCCGTACATTAGGCGAGCTCAGTTGTTTTAACTGGAGTGTCTGCTCTCTCTGGAGATTGACTGGCTGCCTTGTATGGTTGTTCTAATCCAGGAAATATACCTGTGATGTCCACTGTTGCCATCTGCACCATCACTTTCACACCAGTGTGTTATTCCGTGCAGAAGTTGCATCAATGACTTTCAAAAGCCACACTTTAATGGTGTGATCTGCAGGGCAGCCACTTGGTTTACACCCCACACCTTTTCTGACCCCCGTATGTTGCCGATTAGTAGCCAGACGGACGTGCAAACCATGAAGGAGCTTGTTCCAGACCCCTGCCATGGAGGGGGGGAATAACCGGTATCCTCATTATGAGACAAATGTCTTAGAATCTACTCACAGTTATGGAGGAGAATGCGTCACTATGTATTTATTTTGAAGGTTTTATATAGTGCGAACATGACCCTTGCAGGTATCAGAGCGCTTTACAAGGGTAGAAGTAAGAAACAAAAGAACACTGTTGGCCATATTATCAAGAACGGCGATAACATTATTGCCACTTTAGCGGCAGGAAACTGCTGCTGAAGCGGCGATAACGGGCTTGATAATATGGCCTTGTGAACTCCCGTAGGAGCCCAGGTTTGATGTCCTTCACAACAGAACCTAGGCTTCTATGGGAATTCTATAGGGCATATTATCAAGCCCCTTATCGCAGCTTTAGCTGAACCTTCCTGACGCTAAAATGGTGATAATGTTATCGCCCGTTCTTGATGATATGGCCCCATATGTCATAATTAAGTCTTGTTAGACAAACAGCCGTTGTGGGAATTAGATACATTCTCAAGAGTAGAGACTTTACTTCTTTCTTAAAAGAGGTAGAAGAGGGGTTCCGTCTGGTTTCAGGGGGCGGTGCGTTCCATATCCTAGGAGCGACTCCAGAGAAGGCACACGCTTGCTTTTCTGATAATCATTATAAAATCTATAATACAGTATACGTTATCTGAATATGGCCTACCTATTAATGACAATGTTTACAATTACTAAATGAAAAAGGATGATGATATTACTAGGAAATAAACCTTTTCCAGCCATTTCTATAGAATACAATCATATCTTCCAGTTCCACGTGAGCAAGATCTCAGCATGATACACTCTAAAAGGGATCAGAATTGAAATATTAGTTTAACCAATGATTGCCTCTCAATGGTCTAATTTAAAGGTTACCTACGTACAGATACCGTTCCGTAAAATGACGTTAGCTACAAAGAGCCCCTCATCTCTGGTATTTCAGACTTCGCCTTCTGATTTGTGAAAATATGTCATTAATCCAATGAGAGCCCTTGTGAGTAAATTAATTCTAAGTATACATGAGTTTATTTGGGAGCTCTGACCCTCCTGGCTTCTTGTCAGTTTCCTTTTCTCCCCATCCTGATCCTACTGCTTCACTTTTCACATTAGGGGATCCCTGGTCCCTACTCACAGACTGTAAATGCTGCTGTGCCTACAACCTAGTGGGGGAGGGGGGCCACGAGTGATGATAGAGGCTATGGGGGCTGCTGTGTAGTGGTATCTCACAAATCTAACCCCGCCCCAGCCCTTCCAGCCTTTTCGAGAGATGGTTCACCTTTCCCTATTGTTCCGTGTAAGGAAAGCCCTCAGCACGCCTGCAGGTGACGGACCCCAATAGCATGTCAGCGGGTGAAGGGCCCCTATACCCTGGCAGCCCCTATAGCATGTCAGCGGGTGAAGGGCCCCTATACCCTGGCAGCCCCTATAGCATGTCAGCGGCTGAAGGGCCCCTATACCCTGGCAGCCCCTATAGCATGTCAGCGGGTGAAGGGCCCCCATACCATGGCAGCCCCTATTGCATGACAGCGGGTGAAGGGCCCCTATACCCTGCCAGCCCCTATAGCATGTCAGCTGGTGAAGGGCCCCTATACCCTGGCAGCCCCTATAGCATGTCAGCTGGTGAAGGGCTCCTATACCCTGGCAGCCCCTATAGCATGTCAGCTGGTGAAGGGCCCCTATACCCTGCCAGCCCCTATAGCATGTCAGCTGGTGAAGGGCCCCTATACCCTGGCAGCCCCTATAGCATGTCAGCGGGTGAAGGGCCCCTATACCCTGGCAGCCCCTATAGCATGTCAGCGGGTGAAGGGCCCCTATACCCTGGCAGCCCCTATAGCATGTCAGCGGGTGAAGGGCCCCTATACCCTGGCAGCCCCTATAGCATGTCAGCGGGTGAAGGGCTCCCATACCATGGCAGCCCCTATTGCATGACAGCGGGTGAAGTGCCCCTATACCCTGGCAGCCCCTATAGCATGTCAGCTGGTGAAGGGCCCCTATACCCTGGCAGCCCCTATAGCATGTCAGCTGGTGAAGGGCCCCTATACCCTGGCAGCCCCTATAGCATGTCAGCTGGTGAAGGGCCCCTATACCCTGCCAGCCCCTATAGCATGTCAGCTGGTGAAGGGCCCCTATACCCTGGCAGCCCCTATAGCATGTCAGCTGGTGAAGAGCCCCTATACCCTGGCAGCCCCGATAGCATGTCAGCGGGTGAAGGGCCCCTATACCCTGGCAGCCCCTATAGCATGTCAGCGGGTGAAGGGCCCCTATACCCTGGCAGCCCCTATAGCATGTCAGCGGGTGAAGGACCCCTATACCCTGGCAGCCCCTATACTATAGCATGTCAGCGGGTGAAGGACCCCTATACCCTGGCAGCCTCTATACTATAGCATGTCAGCGGGTGAAGGGCACCCATACCATGGCAGCCCCTATTGCATGACAGTGGGTGAAGGGCCCCTATACCCTGTCAGCCCCTATAGCATGTCAGCTGGTGAAGGGCCCCTATACCCTGGCAGCCCCTATAGCATGTCAGCTGGTGAAGGGCCCCTATACCCTGGCAGCCCCTATAGCATGTCAGCGGGTGAAGGGCCCCCATACCCTGGCAGCCCCGATAGCATGTCAGCGGGTGAAGGGCCCCTATACCCTGGCAGCCCCTATAGCATGTCAGCGGGTGAAGGGCCCCTATACCCTGGCAGCCCCTATAGCATGTCAGCGGGTGAAGGACCCCTATACCCTGGCAGCCCCTATACTATAGCATGTCAGCGGGTGAAGGACCCCTATACCCTGGCAGCCTCTATACTATAGCATGTCAGCGGGTGAAGGGCACCCATACCATGGCAGCCCCTATTGCATGACAGTGGGTGAAGGGCCCCTATACCCTGTCAGCCCCTATAGCATGTCAGCTGGTGAAGGGCCCCTATACTCTGGCAGCCCCTATAGCATGTCAGCTGGTGAAGGGCCCCTATACCCTGGCAGCCCCTATAGCATGTCAGCGGGTGAAGGGCCCTCATACCCTGGCAGCCCCGATAGCATGTCAGCGGGTGAAGGGCCCCTATACCCTGGCAGCCCCGATAGCATGTCAGCGGGTGAAGGGCCCTTATACCCTGGCAGCCCCGATAGCATGTCAGCTGGTGAAGGGCCCCTATACTCTGGCCACAGATGAAGTGTCCCAGTACCCTGGCAGCGGATGAACGGCCCCTATAGCATGTCAGCAGATGACGAGACCCTATAGGATGTCAGTGGATGACAAGCACTTATAGGATGTGAGCGGATGAATGGCCCCTGTAGCATGTCAGCAGTTGATAAGCCCCTATAGGTTTTCTGTGGATAACAAGCCCCTACAGTGCGGCAGCGAATGAAGGGCCCCTATAGCCTGGCATCGGATGAACAGCCTCTATAGGATGTCAGCGGATGAAGGCCCCCTGAAGGCTGGCGACCGATGAAGGCCCCTATAGCATGTCAGCAGAAGACAAGCCCCTATAGAATGTCAGTGGAAAACAAGCCCCAATAGGCTGGCAGCGGATGGTGGCCTCCTTTAGGCTGGCTGCGGATGAGCGGCCCTTGTTGTGTTTGGACCCGGCCCCGCTCTCCGCGCGCCCCCTCGGTGCAGTCACGGCCCCCTTTGGGAAGGTGTCTCATACTCTCGGCCGCGCCTCTGAATAATGCCGATAAAGAGGCCCGGGCCGGGAGATGGCATCTGCTTCTTCACCATACATGTCTCACCCAGACTCTGTCCCGGCGAGGCACGTGGGATATTTATAACCCGCTCTGCACATTCCTGCACCGTGTGGATCTCGCCCATCTGTGGGCATAGTGCGGGGCTGTCCCTCTGCTCTGCCCCAGCAGTGCCCAGGTGCCCTGTTCCTTCTCCCTGGAGGGGTGCCAGGGCATCCAAGAGCAGCACGGTGCCCCTCTCTGGTGGTACGCGAGGTCAAAGGTTCCAGTGGCACTCTTCCTGTGTAGAGATGCCAGGGAGTCATGCCCGGAGGTGTACCCTCTCGTGGTATGTCAGAAGTACCGTGGGTGCCAACCTTTACAAAGATGGTAAGGTAGCCCCACCCATAAGGGTGCCCCTCTCTGGTGGTATGCGAGGCCATGGGTTCCAGTGCCACCCTTCCCGTGCAGTGATGCCAGGGAGTCATGCCCAGAGATGTCACTCTGGTGATATTGTATTTTATCTGAATTCATATAGCGCTTACTACTGATGAGGCATCAAAGCGCTTTTTCGGCGAGTAGCACGCTACTCCGGAAACCCATAAGGAATTAGTGGTGAATTAGTATAGTGAAAAACGAAAGTAATTTGAGTGGTGGATATGTCAGTCAGTTATTTCCATTGAGAAGGATAGCAGAGGGATAGAAGTGGGAAAAAGGTTTGCATTTATATAGCTTGCTTTCCCTGATGGGATGTTGAAATGCTCTTTTGGCAAGTAGCAGGCTACTCCGGTACCCATAAAGGATTAGTGGTGAATTAGTATAGTGAAATATGAAAGTAATTTGAGTGGTGGCAATGTTAGTCAGTTATTTGGATTGAGAAGGATAGCAGAGGGATAGAGAAGGGGAAAAGGTTTGCATTTATATAGGGCTTGCCACCCCTGATGAGGAGTCGAAGTGTTTTTTGGCAAGTAGCACCCTACTCTGGAACCTATAAAGGATTAGTGGTGAATTAGTATAGTGAAATATGAAAGTAATTTGAGCAGTGGACATGTTAGTCTGTTATTTGGATTGAAAGGGATAGTGGAGGGATATTTTGGAGCTCACATAGCAGTAGGTGGAGTCTTGAGATGAGTAAAAGGAAGGTTGGGGGGGAAGAGTCAGAGGAAGGGACAGTGGTAGCTTTGACCATGCGGTCACCCAATCCTCGAGCCACGTCATCAGGTTACCATAGTTCTCCCGCCACAGTTCTTCTAGATCCCGGCTAAGCGAGGCACCCAAATACGGATCAGGGTCCAGGGCCAATGTAAGAGGGAAGTCGGAGGTGAAGCGTTACATGGCCGCCATTAGCGGAAATAAAATTGATTTTGCCGAATTAAGTGGGATACACGCCATACTGCCAAAGTGAATAAACTCCTGGAAAGAGGGTCTAGGTTATCATCCGGATTCCAGATGTATAGAGTAACGTCATCCGCATACATGGATACAATTATCTGTGGGGACGGAACGAAACGCCACGGTGTGAATGGTGCTGCCGTGAGTGGCTCCATCGCAATAGCGAATAAAATAGGTGACAGCAGGCACCCTTGACTTCTACCAGGAGCTATCACAATAGGAGCTGAAATTGTTCCATTTATGCACAGGCTTGCGACTGGCAGGGTGTAAAGCAATTGGATAAGGTGTATGAATTTATTACCGATCGAGGCATTCAAGGAGATGAAAAAACATAGGGCCATTCCAGGGATATGTTAGAACAGATATGCCAAGGGTGCCCACCGTTGCATAGAGAGGGACGATTTCTTCCTAAAGTTCAGTGGTCCAATTAGAACAGAAAATATAGTGTACAGACCAGTGGCGGCTCCTCGAGGGAGTGCTGTGGGGCGGGGGAGGGGCGGGATGGGGGGTAGTAAACTCTGGCATACGGCCAAACGGAGTTAAGTAAATAAATAAATAAATTATACGAATAACATTGGGCGCACTGCGTTGCCATTTGGCGTTGCAGCGTGCACAATGTCATTAGTTTAATTAATTTATTTATTTACTTAACTCCGTTCAGCCGTATGCCAGAGTTTACTACTCCTCACTCTGCCCCTCCCCCGCCCCACTGCTCCTCCCCCGCCCCACTGCCCCGCAGCACTCCCTCAAGAAGCCGCCACTGGTACAGACACCGAGGCCCTGGCGACGCATGCAGTGTCGCAAGCATTATCAACAGTGGGTGACTCTCACAGAGGAGTGACAGTACTACATAAAACCCTCGTAGACATGACTAAACTGAGGCTAATAACATTGAAAGAAATGAGGGTAAAGGGTTTAGGCAAAGACACCATGGTAATGAGTAAGAATGACAGAAAACCCTAGAACTGTAGCGAGAGTCAAACACTGCAATTATATGTATGCATTGCACTATATGCCCCATACCCCTCCCATCAGTGGGAAAAATAATTTTACAGGTGAGCAGAGGCTAAGGTCACAGGCTAGTATTAACTGTGGCCACGCCCCCTCACCTTTCACCAGAGAAGAAGAGTCTCCGTCAGGCCGAGCAAAGGTCGGCCTGACAGGCGCTCTTCTTGTTCCTGTCAGGCAGCCAGGATCTAGACATGCACTAAATGCGCAGGCTCCCTGCTGCCTGAACTGAACTTTGCCAGGATAAAGATTTCACAGCCCCGTGGGCATGACCTCCTCAGCCTGTCAAAAGTGCCTCAATGCCCTCCCTCTCGTGAAGAGGGGGAGCATCACCGATTGCCTCGGACCTGGGTGCTTAAATTTTAAGTCCTGAAATGCCCAGGGCGAGGGGCAGTTAGTGACATCTCGTTACAGAGTGGGGTGGGGTCAGAAGTCTCACAGTCCATATCCCACTCTGTGATGAGTGAGGGACTGCTGCCCTCCTTCATTGGCTCACCTATGAGGGAAGACAGCAGTCCCAACCCTCCTAGGACCTCTGAGGCTTTCCTCTCTGAAACTGCAGGACAGGTATGTTTTATGTTTCTGAATGTTTGGTGTGTGCATAATTAAATGTGTGAATATGTTGAGAGTGAGTGTGGTTAATAGGTGTGTGTGTCTGTTCACGTTTGTGAATCCATGGTGGCCCTCCTGCCCCCTTCCCTGCCAAATGTACCCTCCATCACTGACTAACTGCACTGTCTGTGAAACAGAGAATCAGTGAGTGGGACCCGATCATGACCCAGTTGTCCACTAAAGACTATAACAGACCCCTATGAAGGCGTCAGGATACCTGTTGGACCTGGCATCCTTGGCATGATTTTACCCTAACTTTTTGCCTTCCATCCTCCTGTTTTTGATTACTTCATTTTCACTGGCTGTAGCACTCTGCACTCTTTACCACTTGTAAACAGTGCTAAAGGGCTTGTGCTCTCTCCTTTAAACACTTGACTTACACCCATTTTACTCGTTAAAGTTTCTTCTAAGTCCCTAGTACCATGGTATTAGATTAACCTAGGGCCTGTAAATTAAGTGCTACTAGTGGGCCGTCAGCACTGATTTTGCCACCCACTTAACTAGCCTTTTATACATGTCCCAGGCCTGCCATTGCAGCCTGTGTGTGCAGTCTTAAACAGTATTTCGACCTGGAAAAGTAAACCTTTTGCCAAGCATAAACCTTATTTTTTATTACAGATAAGTCACCCTATTGGTAGGTTCTAAACAACCCAGAGCACAGTGTGAACTGTATTTAAAAAGTTGGACATGTACTTTTAACTTTTACATGTCCTAGTAGTGAAAAACTCTTAAATGAGCTTTTCAGAACTGCAAGGCCTTCCTCTCCCACAGGGTACCTAACATTGTGGTAACCTTTTACATTCAATAAGTGAGAACTTTTGATTGACAGCAGATAGGAATGAGGAGTTTGGTGTTTGTAGAATTGTACTTTAGAACCTTCTTTAATGGTAAAGTCAGATTTTAAGTCACAATTTGGAAAATCCCACTTTTCAAAAATTGCCATTTTCTTGTCCCAATCGTTTGGTGTCTGCTGCTTGTATCCTGGGTCACATATCTAGGAGTAGCTGGTAATTTGTCTTTGTGTATTACTCCCAGAAAGTGAGTCAAAGGAGAATAGGTGTTGCCAGAACGGGCCGTCTCTGACTTGATGAGGGGAGGGGCTGTCACCTATCACACTTGCACATCACAAAACATTTGCCTGAGCACACTCATGAAGGGTTTGACACCAGTCTTTTGGGACCCCCCTCCCCCCCTCCCACCCCCAGACAACTAAGGGGAGGGAGACAGGAGATCCCAGGCCCCTGCAAGGGTGGAAACCTACAGAACCTTCTGCCACTTCAAAGTGGGCATCAGGTATAATTATGGACCCTCAGACCTAACTCTTCAGTGCACCTCTGGAGCTGTGGAAGACTCAGACTGCTACACAGTTCTGCTAGAAGAACTACTACTCTGTTACCTGCTGCCTGAATGAGACGAACTGGGCCTGCATCTTGAACTGGACCACCTGAGTGACCCCAAGAACTCAGTAAAAAATCTTGGAGTCACTATCAACAACAAACTGAGCCTAGAGACCAACGTCAACAAGCAGGTCAGCTGCTGCTTCGCTCTACTGAGAGGACTCCGAAGGCTGCTACCTCTCCTGCCCCCACAGAACAGAGCTGACATAGTCAGGAGTACTATCCTCAGCTGCCTGGACTACTGCAATGCCCTCCTGCTGGAATCCCCTGCCTATCTTATTTCCAGACTTCAAAGTGTCCAGGCAGCCGCAGCCAAATTGGCACTCTCTCGTGAGCGAAGATCTTCTACCACTCTTGCCCTGGCCGACCTACACTGGCTGCCCATACATCAGAGGATCCGCTTTAAATCCCTATGTATTGTCTTCAGGGCAGCTCATGGGCTAGGCCCCCGACCACTTCAGAACAAATTCAATTGGTATGAGCCCACCCGGTCTCTTCGATCCTCATCTTTAAACTTCATTAGTATTCCTAGGATCAAGAAAGCCACCTGTGGGGGACGAGCCTTCAGTATAGCTGCAGCCCACCTATGGAACAACCTCCCTATCGACATCAGAAAAACCAACAAATTAATGACCTTTCGTAAAAAGGTGAAAACTTGGCTTTTTCCCAAAAAATCCCCCAAAAATCCACCAAAATAAATAAATCTATTCTGATCAGCACCATGTCCACTCTCCTGTCCCCACAGAGTTCTTAGCTATATGTACTTTAGCGCCAGGATGCCCGTAGGGTTACAGAGCGCTTTACAAATGCTATAAATAAATAAATAAATAAATAGTTGTCTGGCCTCCTGATCAGATCCACATGGACAGAACAGGCTTCAACTCTCTTGAACCCTGCACCTGGACCCTGCCTTCTGTAAGTCCTGTCCCCACACGGTGGGCCATCCTGGACCATTGCAACTGGGCCTGGAGGTGTTTTTGCATCCCAGCTGTGCTCTTCATCTGCACAACCAGATAACCTCAGTTTGCACCTTGTGCGTTATGCAAAATTTTGCAGACAAGTCTATCAAATTGCATATCTCCGGTTCTACTGATTGGATTTTTGCCATTTTGGTCTCAAATATTTTCTAAATTGGTGTGGGAGTTCTCTTGTGTTGTGTTTTGACTTTATACATGTTTGAAGTGTTGAATAACTACTTTACACATTGCCTCCATGTTAAGCCTACCTGCGTTTGTGCCAAGCTACCAGAGTGTTAAGCACAGCTTAATTTGGGATATGCTTGTATTTCACCCTGACAAGAATTATGGTTGCTGCTTGGGCATGGCTTCACCTGCCCTTAACCAGTTACACAATTTCCTATAACACTCTCCTCACTATACTGATAAAACACATGTATTCAAATTGCTTTAGGTTGGTTATGTTATGTAATGTTATGTTAGAAGCTTCTAGAGCGCCTGGTTACTCTCTTCGGAGTATCCCTGGGCAAAGATTCTCCTTAAAGCATCATGAGAGCCAGCCAAGCAACTCGTTTGCCATACATTGCCTGGAGAACCAGGTCTTTAGTTTTTTGTGGAACAAAACTTCAGAGGGTTGCATTATATGGTCCAAAGGGAGGAGGTTCCACATATTGGCAGCCAAGAAGCTAAAGGAGCCACCAACCAGGCAAACTCTTTAGATGGTGAGGACCCTTCCGATTTAAGATTCTGTGGCAGAAGCATAGCGCTTTATTAGCTACTCTGTCCTGATTAGGAAGTCAGTGAAGTTTAGTAAGAGCAGTACCCATGGAGGAACATCTCGGGAGATTCAACAGAATCCTCACTGCAGCATTCTGAACCCTTTGCATCATTCTTATCTTGCCCTTGGCGACACCAAAATAGAGTACGTTGTAATAATCCAAGTGCAACACTACAAGCGCCTGGATGACCGTTTTCCTTGCCGAATCTGACAGGAGCCCAGAGATTTTTCAAAGCCTCTTCAAGATTTCAAAGCAAGTTCCAGGAGGAGAAGAAATATGGTGACAAAGGTCAGCAAGGAATCAATAAAATCCAGAGTTTTTTTAATCTAAGATTATGGAGAAGGTACCGGACCTGGTTCATATGGTCACCATGATGTGATCCATATAGATGGTTGCTTGCCTATCTCTAGGACTTTAGTTTTACCTGCTTTGACTCCAAGGCAGCTGGAATCCATCCTTTTTGCCAGGACAACCAGACATGCTTTGAAGTTGGAAGCAATTTCACCTTCATCCTGTGCCAAGGTAATGATCAGCTAGGTTTAAAATATCTGGATTATTTCTGCCCCCTCCAGGTATCCGCTTTTTTGCTGCCGTCTGAGTGGATTTTTTCTATCTGAGAGGCAACTTTCTAAACCGCGATTAGTCGCGACCACCCGCATTGAGAAAATATTGGCAGGTGCCCTCCTAGCGCCCTAAAATCACGCTAGGGGATGCCAATCCTCACTTGCGCTCGCCAACCTACCATTGGCGAGCTGCATGTGAGAACAAACTCCGCCATGGGGTGATTGGCAAAGCTTGGCTGGAACTTCTCATTATAAGCATTAACACAAGTGGCTAAAACTCGGCGAACTCCTCCGGCAGAGCAGAATTTATCGCCCACCCTTAATAATATCATGGATATCAAGAATAAGAAGAAACCCAGCAAACAATAAAACAGGCCCACAGACAGTAAAAAAACTGTCCCGCACGCTGACCTGCCAGACCAGCCCATCGGGCACTGCCTGATTGCCCTACTATAGCCCAGTCTGACCCTGACCAGCAGTTCAGTAGTGTGAATTCAATCCGACCTTCAAGTACCTTTATCCCTTAACTCACAGCTTTAGGTGTCAACTTAAGTTTGCCTGTTTAGTTTTTAAAGTTTTAGTCCTAATGGGGTCTGCTTACGCACTTTGTTACCAGGAACATTCTGTGCTACAAGGAAGAGGATTGTCTCTGTCTTCAAATCCCTAAAGTATTACAAAACAAAAGCAGACTTTCTTTGCAGACTTCTTTATTAGCAGCTGCTCGCTCCTGGATTACTCACTTTTAAACTTCATATGGTCCCACTGGTATTTTGCTGCAGGGTGGCATTTAGAATGTATTCTCTAAAAAACGTTAAAACTAGTAATTTAGTTGCATGCTCTGCCTTAATTTTTATTCTGTAATATCGGTTTATCATAAGGAATGGCAGTGGTATGAGCAGGTGGAGAGTCGATGCCACTGAGCCTATCATCTGCCAGTCCATATCTATTTTTTATACAAATTCTCCCACAAAATGAATTGACAACTAGGAACATAGGAGTCAATGTATAATTTGGCAGACAGAGGTTTGGCAGTCAGGGCGATGGAGTACTTTACTCCGCAATCTTGAACGCACCACCCTCACCTACCAAATGGTGAAAAAACTGCAGTCACAGCAGTTCCTGTCAATGCAATTTTCTGTTTAATGCAGAACTTCGCCAAGCATGACAAGCCATGCCGCAAACTGGTTTCTTTTTGGTTTTCAAAAAGAAAATCCTGAAGCAGGATTTTCTTTTTGAAAATAAAATAGACCATGCTCCCCTCACCATACGTGTTTGCTCCCAATGCAAGGGGAGCTTTTTTTTGTAGTTTTCATGGCTTCTTACAGAGCTTTCCTGGTGGTGACACAACATGAAAAACTGACCTCTAATTCTGCTCATCTAAATTAGGCAGGTGGAATTAAAGGTCCATCCATGCATGTCTTTAAGTGGGTCTTTCGGGGGTCAAAGCTGCAACCCCTGGCTTGTCCCTTGCTACCCCCGGCTCTGCCTTTGCGACTCCCGGCCTCACAGGTGGCAAAATCAGTGCCTGGAACACAGGAGCAGCTCAACCTACTGGCCGTTGTTTGGAGCTCCATGGTTTTCTGTCAAATAATTATCACACAAATAGTGAATAATATTTTTCACTATTAGTGTAATAAAAATGTATATAATTAGCTAGAATATGACCCTGCCTAACAGCTCAGGTAAGTAAAAAAAATGCTTTTAAATGCATGTTGAATGCATTCTGGTAGGTGAGTGTGTTTATCTGAGACTGTGTAAATGTGTATTTGAGCATGTGTGTGTATGAGACTCAAAGTAAAGGTCAAATGGTGTTTGATTTCCCTTCCGCTACCAAAGGCATTTTGTTGAATTGACGTCCATAGGTCTACCTCTAGTGGCCCTTACTGAATCGGGCCATAGGGGGGGTTTAATCATGGCAGAGCTGGAGCAGATTCCACCATGATTAAATTAGGCCTGGGCGTAAAATTTTGCGCTGCTCACAGAATTAGCTGACTTTTTCCCACTCCGCGCTCCGTGTAGACAAGCTTTTCCTCTCTCCCAGCTCACCAATGTTAAGTTGGTGAGCACGAGCGAGGGAAATCACACGCTAGATCACCTCCAGGCGAGATTTCTTAATGTGGCCAGTTGCGGCAGGTTGCTACCGCAGAGAAACCTGCTGCTCGCATTGGGGACACTGCCGCCCCAGTAGAACATCTACTCAAAAGGCAGAAAGAAGCTGCTGCGTCGTGCGCCACATGTGGTGTCAGTCATGCTGACTTTACAGCACAGGACAAACTCCTGGCGCTAAAAATCAGCGCATGCAACACAACTTACCTCACTCCGCTTGTGGAACTCTGCGGAGCGCGGCAGAGTTTTTTTCGGCACTTCATCTCCGCCAAAGCCTAGATTAAACCATGGATGGCCGCTCTTAAACAGGGCGGGCTGACCATATTCTTGGCTAAATGGCAACTCCGTCATTGTTGTGATGGAGTATTCGTACCACAAAGATGTAAATCAGGCCCAATGTTTGTAAAGCAGTTGGGGCTTACTATATTGTTTTTCAAGATATTGCGGCAGGAAACTGGATTCTAACCTGTAAAAAACACAACAGTTTTTACATTCTGACCTTTAGAATGTGGACCCCTGGTGTGTGGTGAGCTCCCCTAAAGAAGCCTCACACACTGTAAGTTCTGTTTAAGCTGGATCATGAGCTGCAAACTGTTCTGCCCACCTTTGAATACAAAAGCGGTACTAAAGGGGGTGGTGATGGATGAAGCATCTGAACCAATCAAACACTCACACCCAGTCAAAAGAACCGGGTTTAATCCATCACCGTTCTTTAGCCCACTCTGCCACCCCAGTTCAGACATGGGCATATGCAAATCAGTCTGACCCTGTGCCTCATGGGAACAGTCCAGCCCGAACTGCCAAGCCATGCCTTCCCTGGACCGGAAACAAGGGGTGGCAGAATGGGCTACAAGGCTGTGAGTGTTTGATTGGTTCAGATGCTCCGTCCATCACCACCCCCTTTTGCACCGCTTTTGGCCGCCATAAGTGTGGCAGGGTATGCTCAGACGTGAGTCCCTTGCTCACTTTGCCACTGGATTCAAGCAAGCCGGGCTAAAGACGGCTGTAATGCCAGAAACCGGTCCTCGGAAGCTTGTTTCCGGTCCAGGGAAGGCATGGCATGGCAGTTCGGGCTGGACTGTTATCATGAGGCACAGGGTCAGACTGATTTGCATATGGCCATGTCTGAACTGGGGTGGCAGAGTGGGCTAAAGAACGGTGATGGGTTAAACCCAGATCTTTTGACTGGGTGTGAGTGTTTGATTGGTTCAGATGCTCCGTCCATCACCACCCCCTTTTGTACCAACAAAACTGCCTGTGGACCACCGGAGGCTGCAGGAAACATGGTGAGTGTTCGGTTTGCCTATTACATTGTGGATTATGAATCTCTTGTGTGCTGATGGTGCACAAGCTGAAGGATGGAGAGAGCCCACCAGGCCGGGATGTAGATTGTAGGAACATTCTTGAAGTCCTTTAAAGTCCTGTGAGAGAAGGAAGTGAAGAAGACGTCCCTTTGAGGCACAGGGACAGTTTTTGCTTTAGTCTTTCCCAAAGGTCTTACTTAAGACAGCTCTTTGTAGTAGTTTAGTGGGAATCCCCCTTCTCTCTTTTGTCCCTTTCTGCCAGATTCACCTGTCAGGAGGGCAGACATAGATGTACTTCCTCTTTCTGCTGTATTTGGGTGACAAAGAATTTAGTCGTTTAATGGTCTAATAAAAAAGGCCAGAAACTGCCTGAAACTAGCTTCAGGTATGGTTCTCTGGAATCAAGAATATGGACCTGATTCACCAAGGCAATCTGAGACAAAAGTTTAACTTAACGACATTTGGTATTCATAGAGGTCATTTAGGAGTCATATCTTTACGTCCGCAGTCAGACTGGAATCTTATGCTCGAGCCAGAATTCCCGCACCCGGGGCAGAATCACTGGCTCGGGCTGGATGATGTGTAATTAATGGGCCAGAAAGCATTTTCTTACACAAAGGAACATTAGGAACATGAGATAAATGGTAGAAGAGGTCATCAAAATCAATTTGGACAGGGAAAAAGATGTGCCCAGACACTACATCACATCCCAGAAAAGGGTGTTCCTTTGCATCATGGTAAATGCAGTCCACAATTTGAGCTCCCCTCACTGTTGACTGTAGTGTTCCACCAACACCAACCCTACAGTCAACACTAAATGACACTTACCAAGCCACACAAGACCACCTTCCATGACCCTGTGGTGCTTGGTAAATCTAGAGTAATGTAAGACAGCGGAAGTCACGACCTTGCTTTGCTCTGCTCCAAGGTGGCGTTCCATCGGTGGAGCATGGGTGTATTCCCAGATTTACCATGTGTTGCAGAATTGGGAATTCATCAAAAGGCTAGCCCTTCCCTGGGGATGCATCTTTATTTCTCCTTGTGTTCCTCTTTCTACATGTGCTGCATTTTGCAGCCTGGGCGGATTCGGGGAGTTCCACTCTGCGGAACCCTGCAAAGTGACATAAAAACTCTGCCGCGCTCCGAGGAGTTTCCCCAGCGTTTGAGTATGTTAAGTCGCTCTGCTCGCACTGATTTTAAGAGCTGGGTGTTTGTAGTGTGCTGTACAATCATTGCAAACGGCACTCCGCGTCACGCCAGAGGGCACTGCTGCTTTCTGCCTCTCAAGTAGACATTCTACTGGAGCGCCCACTTCCTCCTCGCGAGCGGCAGATTTCTCAAGGTGAGCGGTTGCAATTTGCTGCGACCGCCCATGATGTAAAATCTCACTGAGAGGAGGTCTAGCGTACAATTTTTCTCTCATGTCACTTCGCGGAGTTTAGCAGAACTACGCGCTCTGCACAGAGTGGGCAAAACTCAGCAAATTCCGCAGGCAGAGTGGAATTCTTCACCCATTCTTACTAGAAATGTGATAAGCACAATTTTTAGATTGTTCTCCTGGCCCGCCTGTCAGATTAATGAAGGCCTATGTTCCATCACTAGAATCCTTAAGTTGCACAAAATTAGATAATATATAATTTTTATTCTTTCCACATAGCCCTGAGTTTGATGTCAGTCATGAAATGAAAGGTTCACCATGAATATTGATTATACCACAATGTCATGATCTGTGCTAACATTACATAATTCAGTGTTCAGACTATGTACCTAGAAAAAATCATATACAATTGATATTGCCAAATTTGATGCATACAGAGCACCAAATACTTGGTTAGCAAGCTGGTATTTATGTTGGTACATTGCAGACATGTAATACACTATTGCGAAAAATGGATTAAAACAATTTAACATATCTCCACATTTGTCATTTGTCTTCAAGGTCTAATGAGATATTGACATTACATAACTTAATAAGTGCAAAAAAACCTTATCCTTTTTATGTGGTGCTCAGGTGATGAAGAGAATAATGTGTTACACCTACTAGGGTCAAACATGTAAGTCCCGCACGCAGGTACGGGGTCACCCTGGTAGTGAAAAGATGAAATGCTACAAAACATCTCAATTTGCATTCTGTGCTACATAAATGATTGTGTTTAGCATAAAACATATATACAAGACTGACGTAGATGCTCATATCTTACATAGGTGCAGCGATTGAAAAGGTCAAAACATTTTCTCTCTTCTTCCTCTTCATCGACCACCCTCTGCCCAAGGGGAGCCCTTGCCCACTGTTGAGACCTTACCCGAGCAGGTAAGGACTAGCACACACATAGCGCTGTCCCAATAGGCTCCCATGGCACACGGAGGAAGAGGTTGACCCTAAGGGCTGGTGAGCAAATACACTGGGGCATATTTACAATGAAATGGTGCAGTGCGGCATCGCAAGCAATTTAGCTACGACATTTGAAAAAAGCAGGGATGCACCGTATTCATAAGAATACGATGCACATCTGTGCTATTCATCGCATCGGCGCACAAACAGGAGCCATGTGCCAAAGCAGCCACCCTTCCACATTGGTGCAAGGGTACCTGCATTGCAGGGATGATTATATTTGTGCAGAAAGGGACACCTTCCTGCACAAAAACAGTCATTAATGGAGTTTTAATCCTTCTATGTGTGCGGCTTAACAAGAAGAAATAATAGTATTTCTCCTTTTTGCACCACTTTAACGACTTCCCTGGAAGGCCGTTAGTTTTTGGCACTACCTCAGATTTAAGGATCCCTGGGGCAGTGTAAAAAACCCATCGGTATTGTGTGGGAACACCCACAGCAACACCCATGACATCCCCTTTGCGCAGAGTACTGCATGTAAGAGTGCCACATTTACAAGACTGTGTGAAGCCACGCAAAGTTGCTGTGCATGGCATGGTAAATACAAGCCAGCACACAGTGCCACTGGAGCATCAAAAAAAGTGACACTTTGTGGCGCTAGAGGCTTGTAAATATGCCCCACTGTTTATTAATTACTCTTGTTTGAATAAGCGGCTGTTGTGACCTCATTGATCTCAGTGTTGGCTAACCTGTTTGTAAGGAAGGACCAAGTGCTCCCCTCGGTTTAAGCACAAGGCATCCTGTTGGGGGCCCATAGTGGGAACAAACTGCCATGTGTTTTTGAGAGCTTGGATCTGTGTGCTTAGTCTTGTTTATGTGATGCTGTATTGAAAATCTGTAACATTGTTGTTCTTTTTTTAAACCTCGACCTCTTCCTCTGTCTGAAAGCCCTTCCCTCAGGACTCAAATGCTGTGTATCAGATCCTGTCATCTCTAGCTTTTCAAACTCAGTGATGAGCCCAGGCCCTGCCCCTGCTCGCTTACTCACTCATCCTGCTGCCCAGTTTGCACTCTTGCTTTCTCACCCTTTTAATATGTTCCCGGCTGAAGGCCATGTAGAAGAGGCATCATTGAACCCTGGCTGAAAATACACAGCCAATCTAAATCCATGACTGGTAGCAAACCATTGGCTCATTACTCCTAAGGCCAGAACTGGCCAAAGACCTGGTCAACCATGTTACCAGGAAGTTCCAGTCCTCTCTAGGTGGCAATAGTTGCTTCTTCCTGATTGGTTAGGACAGCAGACCGGTGCAAGAAACAGAGCCCTCTGGTTGGCTGCTGAGATGGCACACTTAGGGGCATATTCTCAAGAACGTGCGATAATCATTGCAAAATGGGTTAACGCAATTTTTCATATCGCCGTCTATCGTGGGAAAATAACTTTGAGTTAATATCGTATTCACAAGACAGCGGTAACATGCGCAACTTACCCAATAACGCGTCAACAAATGTCTGCAATAAAATTACCGGAACGGCGATAAAAATCTAAACCCATACATGAAAAAGTTGCGATGGGCCCACCTGCGATAAAAAATTCAGCAATAAGCAGCACCACGCCTGCAAGTCCTACAAGTCAGGTGGGAAAACTCACTATAAAAGTTGCAACAAAAAACACAAACAACGGCAAAGCACCATGGAGGTAGCCGGAGTAAGTACAGAGGACAACCAGAAACCCACAGACCCATGGAGGACCAGCCTGAGACCTCAGGGTCAGGGAAGGGCAATTGTGTGGCTGGGGACCATGCCATTTTTGGAAAGTCAGCTGTCTTGTTCTTCGCTGCCTGGTGGCAGTCCGGGGAGGGGGCCTGGGGGTGGTGGTGGTGGGTGTTGTGGGACTCTTGGGTCTCCAAGCTGCATGATCAGTGGCTCCATGACGTGTTGGTCTTCAGATGTGGCTCTGGGCGGGGCTCCCTTTCATGCTGCAGGTTGTCGTCCTGCTTAACACCAGTAAAAGGCAGGTGTTAAATCCCTGCTGCTAAGACGCCTTATTGCCTGTTTTTGGAACTCATCGCAGATCTGGTGGGTCATTGAGAATATCGCTAAAAGTGGTGTTTTCGTGTGTTTTTGCATGGGAACGCCTACTCTGCATATCATTAGCGTCAGTTGTCGCTCTCATCTGTGGCCATTTTTTTGCGGCAGTTATCGCTGAAAAACTTGCAATGTTGTCAGTTTGCACCAGCTTGAGAATTGGGCAATTAATCTATCGCCACTATTGCAGTGCTAAAGTGCCGATATATCGGCGATAAGTCCTTGAGAATATGCCCCTTAGATGTGTGGATGAAAGAGCAGGTGGACCATTCCATTCTTCTTCCCTCAATGACTGATGATAGAGGCCCACTGCTGGAGGACTGAGCGCCATATAAATGTCATGATGGATGGATGGACGGAAGGATGGAAGTAGTTCCATATTTATCTTGTTTCATCTTGTGTACTGAATTGCTGAGTGGGTCTTGGTTTGCTCTTATGGGGGGATAATTCTGGTTGCACAGTGCAAGAGTGTTCAAGGAGATGCAGACTGTGCTGTTTGGCCCCCAACAACTACGCCCAGCTAGGACACAATTCAAGCAAAACGGAATTCTGAATGTTCACTAACTGAGCTGTTGTGAAGGGAGGAATGGAAAGGAAAGAGTGTCTTCTATTCCTCTGCCCTATACACTAACATAACAATACATGTCTATTTGTAAACCACACGTTCATCCATTGGTATTTTGGTGCTGAATAACGGATGTGTATTGTTATTCAACTCAATCGCATTTATTTTTTTTACCTCAGAAGTATGAAAGGCTGAGTGGACCTGCTGGGATTTGAACCTGTGACCATGAGGCCAAAAAGACCCTAACAGTGGACACATTAGTCCATTAAGCCACCAACCCCAGCACTAAATGTACAGTCGTCTCAGCATACATGCCAGATTCAGCAGTCAACATGTGAACACAGTTGGAACAATTCTCTGGGGCCAGAGTTGATTCCAGTTTGGGCTCCACTTGTGGAGAAGTGTGGCTCAAAGGTTAGAGCGGCAGACCCTGATGCAGAGGTCTGGCCCGGGACCAGGGTTCAATTCCCGCCTCGGCGGGTCTTGGGCTCATTTTCCTCTGACCTGATAATTCTCGCCTCGGTGCCTATTCTAATCATGGGTTCCACTCTGCAACTCTGGGCGATAGCTTGCTTAATCTCCACAACGGCCCCAACAGCGCTAGGATGCCTGGCTTCACCTTGGGGGTGCCCAGGAGTGGACACTTCACAGGGAAAAGCCAGGATGAGTTCCACAGCGGTATTCGTACAAGCGCCAAGATACCCCAGCTGGGGTCGATTTGTGCGCTATACAAGTACACTACATTTACATTTACATTTACAAATAGCTACTGAAAGTGGAATCCGGCCAATTCCCACTCTATTCCGGCTCTGGTGGTGCCTGAGGATAAATCCTGTTGGACCACTTACAATCAATGTGGGACTCGCTGGAAGACAGTGCTTAATTTGAGCCAGTGGTTTCCGGTCCTTGGCACCGCAACTTAATTCTCAACACCGCAACTCATGACACTCCACCACATGGTGGTGTTGTCTAATTTTGAGACAAACATACCCACAGTGTTTAATAATTCAATATACATTAAAAATTAATAATACCTGTCAACCACACCATTGTTATAGCTTGGTAGGGCTGGAATAGACTGAACTGTCACACTTGTAGTAGTGTGATGGTAACTAGTTGTGTTGGTACTGTTACTGGCAGCGCTGGCAGGGGCAATGGTTGGTGCAGGCTGCAGTGTCCTCCTGAGAAGGGCCCTGGCACTTACTTGTTTACAAATTAAGCACTGCCGGAAGACATTGGGGTCCGGTTGAAGTGACTTGCCAGTCGCGGCACCATGTTAGTCTAGTGACCAAAAGAGAGAACGGGCAGTTGATCCTCCTATTTATCCACTTACTTGATGAACTTTTTTGTAACAAAGATGCAAATGTGGCCACGGGCTTTCCTGAGATCCACACTCCTGCAGGCCACACCAGAGCTTCAGATCTTCACTGAGGGCTTCAAATGTAGGAGTCAGAGCACTTGATGCCACTGAAACAGCTCACAGCCTTAGGCAGTGGTGTAAATATTCCCCCCTCACCACCTGCCCCTCTGTATCTCTTATAGGGGCTGACAAAGATGGAGGCACCAGCTTCAACAAGAGGCGTTATTGCATGTTTGTCAGAATCTATAAATTCATGAAGACACTTTTTTATCAGTAGTGACTCAAACAAAGAACCCTCCTCCATTGGTATATACAGCACCAACTTTGCCGCTTTGCCTGCACTGTGCCACTTGCCTAGCCCTGTGCACTCATAAGTCTTCCATGCCCCCTCAGTCTCTGTGACTTCCTCACCCGTTCCATGTCCCCTTACATACACTGTACCTGCTCATCCCCTCTCTGCTGCCTGACTGACCATGTGCCCCTCAACCACTGTCTAATTGATGCCCCTCACCAACCTTGTGCCACCGACTCATTCTGTTCGGCCATTCAATGTCTCTCCATCACCTCAACCCATAAGTGTTTATGAAGGAGTCTGTGCCCACTAACCTGCGGTTAGTCTCCCTTAATAAGTCCACGTCCACTCTCACCCACTGTGCCATCCTACCCACTGTGTGCTTCCTCGCCCACTCTATGTCCACTAAATAAATCGTTGTATATTTTATGGTCCTTGCCTTCCTTAATCCTCCCCACTCATTCTGGGCCCAACTCCTTTCACCTTCTATGCCACCAGACCTTTGTGTCCTGGCACATGTATATCTGTGCCACCTTATCCTATTAGGAAGTCACACCCACATTTCTTTTAGCCTCAAACATTAATATTTTTCTTCATTGTGTACTTTCTTATTCTAATATAAGCTATAATGCAAAACAAGGGATAGACTGAGTGATCCCAAATGTTTGCATATATGCTCGCTGTGTGCCACGTGCCTTTTCTATCACTCTGTGACCCCACAATGCGATCTTATCCACTTTGTGACCTCACCCACTCAGTGACCTCACTAACCCTGCACACTCATCCTCTTTGTGGCCACATCCGCTCCGTGACCTCATTCACCAAGTGGTCAGATCCGCTCTGTGACCTCACCATTCTGTATCCTCTTCCACTCTGTGGCTTCACCCACTTTGTGACCATTCCCATTCTGTGACCTCATCCACTTTGTGACCTCACTAACCCTGCACGCTCATCCACTCTGTGACCTCATCCGCTCTGTGACCTCACCATTCTGTATCCTCACCCACTCTGTGACTTCATCCACTCTGTGACCTCACCCACTCTGCGCTCATTCACTCTGTTTCCTCATCCAGTTCCTCATCCACTCTGTGGCTTCATCCACTGTGAAGTTATGTACCGGAGTCCACCAAAAACTTTACATGCTAAAACACATATAACCAGCTCACAAAAGTGAACTTTAAAAATGAAAAATATTAGGCAATGAGAGAGGTGATGATTTTGGGGTCCCCCCTAACCTAGGGGGTGGACCAAGCAGATGCCTTAAACACAAAGAGCTTATCATGCTGAACGATTCAGTGGTGGTCCCATCCTCTTAGGACCACCCCAAGCAATGTTATGGGCAAAAATACAATCCCAGCCAAAGGCCCTGCAAAGCATTATGGGACGAGATTAGCAGTGGGCAGTGAATATGCTTGGTTCTTGCCCTAGTTTAGGGAGTATCCCAAAATCATCACCTCTCTCACTGCTTGCTAAATTTTCATTTTCACTTTTGTGAAATGACTATATGCATTTTAGCATGTACAGACAGAGATATTTGTAATTGCACTAAAAATATATGAGGTATCTGTTTTATTAATTGGGAGTCCGTTGCAAAAGTTTTTATTCAACTTCATGGAATTACATGTAGCGGTACGTTGCCAACTACACCCACTCTTAATTACCTCACCCCTTCTATGATCTCATCCACTCTATGATCTCATCCACTCTGTGGCTTCATCCACTGTGACCTCACCCAGTCTGTGACCTCACCCACTCTGTGTCTTCATCCACTCTGTATCCTCATCCACTCTGTGACCTCACCCACTCTGTGGCTTCATCCACTCTGTATCCTCATCCACTCTGTGACCTCACCCACTCTGTGTCTTCATCCACTCTGTATCCTCATCCACTCTGTGACCTCACCCACTCTGTGGCTTCATCCACTCTGTATCCTCATCCACTCTGTGACCTCACCCACTCTGTGGCTTCATCCACTCTGTATCCTCATCCACTCTGTGATGATGAAAAAGATGGGAAAGGAAAGGATAAAAGACAGCAATGAGAGAAATAACACAAAGAAAGATAAAGTAGGAGGGAGAAAAGAGATACGGCAGAGAAAGAGCAAGAGAGAGGGAACTGTGCGTAGAGAGAGAAAAAAATGGACTATGGAGGTGAGCTAGAAAGGTGGAGAAGACAAAGGAAGCTGAGTATAAGGGAGAAATGTAGAAGAAAAGAATGAGGGGGGTTAAATGGTAGTGACTTGCAAAAGAGATAGAATGGTGAAAGAAGCTAAGGTGAGAAGAAGAAAGGAACAAAATAGGATAGAGATGAGAAAGAGGCTGCAGCAATAAGTCGGAGGCTGAGAATGGGAGCAAGGAAATGAGAAAGAGCTGAGGCCGTGAGGGCAAGACATATGTGTGATAGGAGCGGGGCTCGAGTCGGGGTACCACGCGGGTGGACGGCGTCCCCCACTCATTTCACCGGGTGGACGCCGTCCCCCCTGCCAAACAGCTGGACTTCACGCTTTGGCCTCTCTGGGACGAGGAGCTCGGAGCTCACAGCACGCTGCTCACGTGCTGGCTTCTCTGATGCAATCGCATCTAAGGGATGAGCGAGGGGAGGCAATGAGCCCGATGGGGCAAGCCAACTTTCGTGACGTCACTTCCTGTTGTGACTTCACTTCCGTTGACAGCGTCCCCCCACTTCTTTTTTTAGGACTTGAACCCTGGATAGGAGAAGGGAGAAAGCTAGGGTGACCCTGTGAGAGGCCACACCCCCCTGATGATGCACCTCACGCTCCTCCTTGAGCACAGGAGCAGCCCCTCCCCGCCCATTGCCATGCTGTATGCCGGGTAATTACCACATACAGAATGACAATGGGGCAGTCTGGGCTGGTAAAGCACGTGGCAGCCTCCTCCTGCCGCAGGGTACAGCAGGGCATTCTGTTAGAAAGAAGGTAAAACGCTAATGCTGCAACTTTAGCAACATTAGAAAACAGTTTATATAAAGAAACCTGTAAAATAAGTAAAAAAGAACGGGGTATCGTTTTTCACGGTCTCGTCATTTTTTAACTGAAATATTTTCAATATTATATTCAACAAAGCCATGGTTGCTGCTTTTTTATTTTAAGAAACGAACAACCATTGACAAAGCCAACAGGCCTGGCTTGTTGTTGGTGTAATAAAATGATACTTGCTGTATTATATATCTGGATGCAATAACACAAACAACATAATACCAGTCGGGCGGAACACTATGCTAAGCGCTGATTTTTAGGCTAGGTGTTTTAAACCACGCCCTTAATTACATCAAACACCCCCTTTGAAGAGACCCCCCCAGTTTTTTTACAGCACTTAAAGCCCTGGAAACAACACCATGTCACAGTCACCTCACATGCTGGCACAAAACATCATGCATGACATAGTGAACTATCCCCCACCGCACTCCATCCCTTGCTTTAGGAACTACAGCGAGGTGAAGTCCTTGATGGGCCTCTTCTGTCTGCAACTCTGCAGACAAAGGCTCAGCTCATAATGTGAAAAGGTGGGTGAGTAAATAAGTGAAGGACTGTGTGACTGGCTGGATGGATGGATGACTGAAAGGATGAATGGATGAATGAAAGGGTGAATGGATAGATAAAAGAAAGGATGGATGGATGAGTGGAAGTATGAATGAAAGGGTGAATGGATAGATAATAAAAGAAAGGATGGATGGATGAGCGAATGAGTAGAAGTATGGATGAGAGAAAAGGTAAATAGATGGATGTATGGGTGAAAAGGTAGATGGATGGGTAAAAGGGTGGATGGGTGTGTGAAAGGATGGATGGATGAGTGAAAGCTTAGATGATGGGCAAGTGAATGTGTGGATAGATGAGTGAAAGGATGGATGGATTGAATTGATAAGTGAAAGGGTGAATGGATGGATGGATGAGTGAAAGGGGGTAGATGGACAAAAGGATGGATGGATAAGTGAAAGGATGGATGAGTAATAGGATCAATGGATGGAATTAATGAAGGGATGAGTAGATGCATAAGTGGATGGATGGATGGATAAGTGAAAGGGGGATGGAGAGAGAAAGGGAGGATGGATGACTGAAAGGGTGAATGGGTAGAAGGATAAGTGACTGGGTGGATGGATGAGTAAGTCAATGTATGTCTGGATGGGTGAAAGGGTAAATGGCTGGATGGATGAGTGAATAGATGGATGGGTGGAAGAGTGGATGGATGACTGTACGGATGGATGGGGTGAAAGGGTGGATAGATGAATAATGGATGGATGAACGAAAGGATGGATAGAGGGATGGATGAGTGAAATGATAGATGGAAGGATATATGGTGCATAGGTTTGCAAATGGTTGAATAGGTTTGGATATAGATGAGCACATAGATGGAAGGACAGAATGAATGGTGAAAGACTGAATGATGGATGAAAGAATGATTACACCTTGTAGCACCCATTATCTTAAGTAACATTTCCTATACATTGACTTTCACGTTAATATGAGTCTTTATCTCTATATAATGTGTGTGATGTAATGCACTCCGACACCCTGCCCTACATAATTGGGATGAGTAACACTATAAGAGAAATTAAATGCACATGAGAGACAGTCTAAGTGAAGATGAGGGGCACCATTGAAGGGTGGTGGCAAGGCAGGACTGGCCGGAGCGGGCATCGAGTGCTTCCCTTGGAGGCTGGAAAGAGGGGGGCGGTTTTGTTCCTGGGGGCTGGCACTGCAAAGTTTCTTGTACATCCAGTAGTTTTCAATCAACAATAAAAGCGGCCTCACTTATATTCAGGTGTGGTTCACCATTGTCTGGTGACTAATGTACCTGCTGGAGCGAGATGCGAATGTTGTCTAAGGTAGCAAGCTGCGGCCATACTGAAAAATTGTGAAGTGCACGATTGTCTCAACCTAATATAAACTTATTTTGACTTGTACTTAGAGGGTTGTCTATTTACTTACTTATATACTATTGCCCGACCACTTCTGACGTGTCTGTAAAACTTACCTTTTGTCCCGAAGTTTTGTCCTGAATTTTGACCTTTTGTCCTGAATTAGCATTCGCAAAGGCCGAAATTCGCAGAATTTCGGCCTTTGCGAATGCTAATTTGCTAAATGGTATGTATGAAACATTTTGGCAGCAAAATAAGGAATCGCAAAATTTGCCATTCCTTATTTTACGATTGCACTTAAGGAATCGCAAATTGTGCGATTCCTTAAATGCAATGTATCAAAGAAAAATTAATTAACAAAAGACCATAAGGATTCGCAAATTAGCACCAACTTCTAGTTGGTGGTAAGTTGCAAATTCTTTTAAAAAAGCAATTTATTTAAAATCCAAAGGTGCCATATGACGCTCATACATGCCCTTAGGGCATGTATGTGCGCCATATGCCCACACATGTCATTTTCAGGGGTGCAGCAGGATGTTCTTGTGACACCCCTGCACCCTTGAAAATATTCCTAAATTGCGATTAGCAAATTGCTAATCGCCAATTTCCCCTTCATTCCTATGGGCCTCCTGGCCCATAGAAATGAATGGGAAAATTGCGATTAGCAATTTGCTAATCGCAATTTAGGAATGTTAAGGAATCGCTAAAAAGAAGCGATTTCCTACATACATACCATTTTGCGATTTCTAAATAGCGATTCCTTAAAAATCGCTTTTTAGACATCGCAAATGGTGATGATGATACATATGGCCCAAAGGAACGAAAAGAGGAGAGTTTAAAGTGGAGGAAGGGAAGGGGGAGAGAAAGTGCGGGGGAAAGGGAGACACTCTGGAAGAGAATAGGTTGGAGGAAGTGAAAGAACAAACAATCAAAAAAGATGTGAGAGAAATTGAGATGACGGAGAGAGTGCGAGGACGGGTACAAGCACAATGAGGTACTGGGCGCCAAGAACCGGTGTCGCAGCGCTGCTGCCACGGGTGTGAGGAACTCACCAGATGAATTGTGGCCTTCTTTTACTACTGACCTGGAGACAAGTGGGCCCAATTGTTTGTTGTTGTTTTGTTTTCCTCGGTTCATTGGGAACCACGACACTCTAGCTACGCCCCTGTCTGAATGTTCGACCCTTTCATGATACCTGGGGCCTCATTTATGAGGCCTTGCGTCAGTTTTGCGCTTCCGATGCGTCACTTTTTGTGACGCATCGGTGGCGTAAAACATGCCCCCTGTTGCGCACTATTTACAAAGTGACGCTTTCTAAGCAGATGCTTCACTTTGTAAACCCCTGCGCTACATTATACCTGCATCAGGTATAATGTATGCAGAGGGGGCGTTCCCCCGCAAAAAGCCTCGTAATAGTGACGCAGTGGAATCTATGAGATTTCACTGCGTCACTTTTAGGACGCTGTTGCGTCAAAATCTTGCGCCTGCCTCACAGCAGGCGTAAGACTGATGCAAGCCCTTTCACATGGGGCTTTCCCCATGTGAAAGGACGCATTGCTGGAGTTGCGTCACTTTTGTGACACACCCCAGCAATGCATGACTTTTGCGCTTACAGATACGTAAGAAATACTGACGTATCTGTAACTCCTTGCGACATGATGCGTCATACTGTAAATATGACGCATCAATCATGTCGCAAGGAGTGCGCACTGAGAAGTGACGCATCGCTGCTTTCACGCAGCGATGCGTAATTTCTCATAAATGAGGCCCCTGGTAGGTGCCCCCCGCACCCCCCCTGGCGCTGCACGTGGGCACTGAAGCAGGCCTAAGTTCACACAGGAGCTACATTTCAGCCCTTGGGACGGGTCGTTGAGTCACCCGGGTTTAGGAGCTTTGCATGAACCATGGCAGAGCGTTCCGTCCAGCCACAAACGGAGGCCACAGGGCTTAGGGTGCAGCTGGCGGTCACTGGGCGCTTTCCATGCCTCAAATAGACACTCCCCGCTGCCATAGGCTTATCCGGCGCTCCCTGCGTTCAGGCCAGCGCGGCGCCCACGGGGTGAGTGCGCTAAACCAGTCGAGGCGCTGGATTATGGCGGCGGGAGTGGGACAGGTTTAATTAGGATGGGAAAAAGGCGCGGCTGCTTTCATCAGTGACAGAGTGATACGAAACCTTCTAGGGTAGAAGCGCTTTAAGCACATCGTGCACAATTTACCCTGTTTGGAACGTTAATGAAATGTTTTATTTTTTATTTTTACAGAAATGAATGGTGGTAGCTTTATCATCCTCAGAGGGGTCATAATTTTAGTAGACCTCACTGGCACCTAGTATGGTTTACACGTCACACGCAACGCTTTGTGTAGAATGTGGCAAGCCGAAAAAAAAAGTTCAGCTACGCAGCGGATTGCAGAATTTTTGGCAATTCCGCGTTCTCCTCAGAACGCAAAATTGCCAAATTGCCGCAAATTCCGCGAGCGAAGCGGAATTTACCGCCCAGGCCTAGATCCGACCAGCCGTGACTCGCACAGGTAAATGCTGTGGGGTCGGGCGGGGTCGGGGGTATGGGCAGGGCCAGACTGTGAACCAAAACCGGATCTGGCAAAGTGCTCGGCCCACCCCTCTCCCCGCCGAGCTCTTTGCCAGGGCCGGGTTTCGGCGATTTTGTTCCAGGGACGATTTTGCAGCAATGCTGCAAAAACGGCCCTGTTACAAAATCGGCCCCCAGCGGCCCAAAACCGCCTCCCACCCGTGCGGTGCACCGGGGGATTGCCCAGTGCCCGCTAGGGCCAGTCCGGGAGTCCGACATATGACGGCAATGTGAAAACTAACTAAATAAATTAATAAAAACACTTTCCTTGCGCTCGCTGCATGAGAGAAGTCTGCGATGTTGAGTACGCAAGGAAAGTGCTTTTATTGATTTTTTTGTTTAGTTTTCACATTGCAGTCGTATGTCAGACTCCATTACCCCCAGCCCACCCTTTCCCGCCTCACCGACCCACAGCATTTACCTGTGCGAGCCGCAGCTGATTCCGACTGCTCGATGGTTTTACATACGTTCAAAGCACAAATTATGATTCGGCGACACCGTACCAAATCACAGTTAGTGTTTGTGATTCTATATTTGGACGAGGTGTGTTCTGGGCGTCCCTTCCAAATACTGAACCCGAATGGTGTGCATTAATGTTTTGCTGCAGAATTACAGTCGCAAAACATCAATACTTTACCGACTCCTTGAAGGAGGTGGTAACCCATTCACAAATGGGAAGGGGTGCCAACGGGTTCTCCTTCCCCTTTGAGAATGGGAATTAATATATTTTTAGCAGCAGGCAGTAGTCCCACCGACCACTGCCTCCTTTTAAAAAATGAAACTTCAAAGTTTCATTTTCATGTTTTTACACGCATCCCACTTTCCTTTAAGTAAAACTGGCTGCATTAAAAAAAAATCTTTATTTAAAAGTAATCATATACATGGTGGTTTGCTAACCCCAGCACAACTCCGTCCCTGTGATGGCTGTCATTTCTAATGATTTGCAAACTGCACCCTACCTCATTAATATTCATGAAGTAGGTTGATTTGCGACCCATTAGGAATCGCTATCTAAGATTTGTAGGCTTTCTTACAGTAGAAATTGGGATTTCCTAATTGCGATTAGGTAAGAATCGCAATTAGGAAATCACAAAACCTAAATTTGTTACATGTGGTCCATTGTGATTGGCCAGACCCACCGGATGTGGAATCAAGGCTAGGATTCAAGCCTGGGTCCTCAGGTACCAAAGTCCACAACTCTACCCACCTTTGCCACTTCTCCTCCCATAATCCAATGGTCTTGTTAATCACCTTTATTCATAACAATTTCTTGTTTCTCCTTAGCTCATCAAGGATCTTTTTTTTATTCCATACTTCTTTCATTTTGTCTTGCTACTCTTGCACCCTGGGAGGTCGCACACAGCTCTGAGTTTTCAGTTCTACAAGGTATGATGCGTCGCAGGCAGGCATGTTCGTCTGTTACCGGAGGACAAGCTGAGACAAAGAAGCCTCCTGCTGCCAACACTGCAAGTCTCCCTTGCCAGTTCCACTTCACAAATGAGAACATGACCTGCGAGCCGGCCTAGGTCTGTGTCACTTTACAAGGGCGGAAGATGTGGGAGAGGACGTGGTGTTACTGCCAGAGCTGCCGACTTTGGTACTAGGGAACTAGGGAGCATATTATCAAGGGTGGTGATAGGGAATTTTTCACTTTAGCGGCCGTTTTCACCCGCTAAGCGGCGATAATTCTATCGCCCTATTAGCAAGCTGTTGCTAACAGCAGTTAGCGACAGCTTTTAGGCGATAGCGAGCGGTTTGGGGCCCGCTTTGCATGTCAGCGATATTTATCGCTAATGACATGCAAAGTGGGCGTACCCAAACTGTTAGCGACTGAAAACAGTCGCTAACATCGCTATCGCTTATTAGCAAGGCAGGCGTAGCGATGGAAATATTCGTGCTAAGCGCGAATATCTCCAAATACTAACACCTGCCCATACCAGTTCTTAGCCATGTTATCCAATGGGAGGTGGATAACATGGCTAAGAGCATTTTGTCGTTAATGGGTGAATATCGCTGTATTCTCAGCGATATTCACGCATTTTGCCGCTATCGCCGGAAAATTTATCGCTTTGGAGATAAACGTTGCTAATAGCACGTTATCTCAGCGATAAATTCCGGCGATGCTCAGCGATAAAAAAATCGTCGCTAAGCCTATTTAGCGATAAATATCGCTACTTGTTGGTAATATGCCCCTGTGTTTGAGTTTCTGCATTGGCTCAATATCAGGAGATTGTGGGCAAATCACTTAATCTCCCCATGCCTAAAAACAAAACAACAAAAAAATGAATGTGACCTTGTGTAACATAACTGGTGCTCATTTAAAGCACCCAATACCTTTGGGTCGAGTTTGCTCTAAATAAAAACTGAAATAAAAGAGATGAGACATGGGGATGTCCGGGGGGCATAGTAGCCAAGAGGGTATCTTTGGAGGGGACAGTTTTAGGTCACGCCCACAATCTCTGATGCTCTGTCCCCGGTCACTCATGTGCATCCACACCCCACGTTCCATGTTGCTCTCCCCTCACTGAAACCCTCCCACCCCCGCACTCTGTTGTCCTCTCCCACATGTGCTTTCACCTGCAAAACCTCTACGCACCTTGTGCTTTGTGTTACTCTCTCCCTTGTGTGCTTCCCCCATCCCTTTGCTCAGTGTTACTCTGTCCTTCCTATGCTTCACCTCAGCAGTCCCCACCCTGTGCTCCCTACTGCTCTTTAAATGATGTGCTGCTCCCTCTGAAAACACCCTGTGCGCAAGTGCTTACCCCTACAGAGTCTCCAGTGCTCCACACTGCTCTCTTCCTCTTGTGCTTCTCCCCAAAACACCCTGTGCTCAAGTGCTTACCTCCAAAAAAGTCCCCTGTGCTCCATGCTGCTCTCTCCCTCGTGTGCTTCTTCCCCAAAACACCCTGTGCTCAAATGCTTACCCCTACAGAGTCTCCAGTGCTCCATGCTGCTCTCTTGCTCTTGTGCTTCTCGCCCAAAACATCCTGTGCTCAAGTGCTTACCCCCACAAAGTCTCAGGTGCTCCATGCGGCTCTCTTTCTCAGGGGCTTCCTCCCCTGAAAACACCCTGTGCTCAAGTGCTTATCCCCCACAAAGTCTCCTGTGCTCACTGCTGCTCTCTCCCTCATGTGCTTTTCCCCCCAAAACATCCTGTGCTCAAGTGCTCACCCCCAACAAAGTCTCTCGTGCTCCACGCTGCTCTCTCCCTCGTGTGCTTCTTCCTTTGAAAGCACCCTGTGTTAAAGTACTTACCCTCACAAAGCTTCCTGTGCTCCATGCTGCTCTCTCCCTCATATGCTTCCTCCACCAAAACACCCTATGCTCAAGTGCTCACCCCCAACAAAGTCTCCTGTGCTCCATATTGCTCTCTTCCTCATGTGCTTCCTGCCCTGAAAACACCCTGTGCTCAAGTGCTTACCCCCAACAAGGTCTCCTGTGCTCCATGCTGCTCTCTCCCTCATGTGCTTCTTCCCCTGAAAACACCCTGAGCTCAAATGCTTACCCCCCACAAAGTCTCCTGTGCTCCATGCTGCTCTTTTCCTCTTGTGCTTCTCCCCAAATCACCCTGTGCTCAAGTGCTTACCCCCCACAGTCTCCTGTGCTCCATGCTGCTCTCTCCCTCGTGTACTTCTTCCCCTGAAAACACCCTGTGCTCAAGTGCTTACTCCTCACAAAGTCAACTGTGCTCCATGTATCTCTCTCCCTCATGTGCTTCCTACCCCAAAACACCCTGTGCTCAAGTGCTCACCCCCAACACAGTCTCCTGTGCTCCATGCTGCTCTCTCCCTCGTGTGCTTCTTCTCCCGAAAACACCCTGTACTCAAGTGCTTACCCCCAACAAAGTCTCCTGTGCTCCATGTTGCTCTCTCCCTCATGTGCTTCTTCCCCAAAACACCCTGTGCTCAAGTGCTTACCCCCCCACAAAGTCTCCTTTGCTCCATGCTGCTCTCTTCCTCTTGTGCCTCTCCCCCAAAACACCCTGTGCTCAAGTGCTTACCCCTGCAAAGTCTACTGTGCTCCATGTTGCTCTCTTCCTCATGCACTTCTTTCCCTAAAAACCCCCTGTGCTCAAGTGTTTACCCCCTACAGAGTCTCCTGTGCTCCATGCTGCTCTCTCACTCATGTTTTCCTTCCCCCAAAAACACACCATGCTCAAGTGCCTACCCCCTACAGAGTCTCATGTGCTCCATGTTGCTCTCTCCCGCACGTGCTTCTTCCTCGTAAATCACTCTGTGTTTAAGTGGTCACCCCCATCAAATTCTCTTGTGCTCCATGTTGCTCTCTCTCTCATGTGCTATTTCCCCTGAAGACACCCTGTGCTCAAGTGCTCACCCCCAACAAAGTCTCCTGTGCTCCATGCTGCTCTCTCCCTCATGTTCTTCTTCTCCCAAAACACCCTGTGCTCAAGTGCTCACCCCAACAAAGTCTCCTGTGCTCCATGTTGTTCTCTCTCTAATGTGCTTTCTTCCCCCAAAACACCCTGTGCTCAAGTGCTCACCCCAACAAAGTCTCCTGTGCTCCATGTTGCTCTCTCTCATGTCCTTCTTCCTCTTAAATTACTCTGTGCGTAAGTGCTCACCCCCAACAAAGTCTTCTGTGCTCCATGTTGCTCTCTCACTCATGTGCTTCTTCCCCCAAAACACCCTGTGCTCAAGTGCTTACCCCCCCCACAAAGTCTCCTTTGCTCCATGCTGCTCTCTTCCTCTTGTGCCTCTCCCCCAAAACACCCTGTGCTCAAGTGCTTACCCCTGCAAAGTCTCCTGTGCTCCATGTTGCTCTCTTCCTCATGCACTTCTTTCCCTAAAAACACCATGTGCTCAAGTGTTTACCCCCTACAAAGTCTCCTGTGCCCCATGCTGCTCTCTCACTAATGTTTTCCTTCCCCCAAAAACACTCCATGCTCAAGTGCCTACCCCCTACAGAGTCTCATGTGCTCCATGTTGCTCTCTCCCGCACGTGCTTCTTCCTCGTAAATCACTCTGTGTTTAAGTGGTCGCCCCCATCAAATTCTCCTGTGCTCCATGTTGCTCTCTCTCTCATGTGCTATTTCCCCTGAAGACACCCTGTGCTCAAGTGCTCACCCCCAACAAAGTCTCCTGTGCTCCATGCTGCTCTCTCCCTCATGTTCTTCTTCTCCCAAAACACCCTGTGCTCAAGTGCTCACCCCTGCAAAGTCTACTGTGCTCCATGTTGCTCTCTTCCTCATGCACTTCTTTCCCTAAAAACACCCTGTGCTCAAGTGTTTACCCCCTACAGAGTCTCCTGTGCTCCATGCTGCTCTCTCACTCATGTTTTCCTTCCCCCAAAAACACTCCATGCTCAAGTGCCTACCCCCTACAGAGTCTCATGTGCTCCATGTTGCTCTCTCCCGCACGTGCTTCTTCCTCGTAAATCACTCTGTGTTTAAGTGGTCGCCCCCAACAAAGTCTCCTGTGCTCCATGTTGTTCTCTCTCTAATGTGCTTTCTTCCCCCAAAACACCCTGTGCTCAAGTGCTCACCCCCAACAAAGTCTCCTGTGCTCCATGTTGCTCTCTCTCTCATGTGCTTCTTCCTCTTAAATTACTCTTTGCTTAAGTGCTCACCCCCAACAAAGTCTCCTGTGCTCCATGTTGCTCTCTCTCTCATGTGCTTCTTCCTCTTAAATTACTCTTTGCTTAAGTGCTCACCCCCAACAAAGTCTCCTATGCTCCATGTTGATCTCTCTCTCATGTGCTTCTTCCTCTTAAATTACTCTTTGCTTAAGTGCTCACCCCCAACAAAGTCTCCTATGCTCCATGTTGATCTCTCTCTCATGTGCTACTTCCCCTGAAGACACCCTGTGCTCAAGTGCTCACCCCCAACAAAGTCTCCTGTGCTCCATGTTGCTCTCTCTAATGTGCTTCTTCCCCCAAAACACCCTGTGCTCAAGTGCTCACCCCCAACAAAGTTTCCTGTGCTCCATGTTGCTCTCTCTCTAATGTGCTTCTTCCCCTGAAAACACCCACGCTCCACTCTCTGTGTTGCTCCCTCCCTCATGTCCCCTCTCTGAAGTTCTGTCCCCCCCGATTTGATCCCTGTTGCTATCTCCATCATGTGCTCCACGCTGCAGCCCCACATCACCCCAGTAGTGCATTAAGCTTTCTCCCTTCGCCCAATCTCCTTCGCCCCTAAACAGTATTGGCAAAGCCAGTGGGTCCAAAAGGCGTGGACTATTGGCTTTGCTTATTCTCATTTCCTGTTAGACACGTGGCTTGATCTTGCTTTTCATTCATTCAAATAACTTTATTTCGAATCCACAAAGGAGTCGTATACACTAATATAAAATACATAGATTGTCATAAAAATCCACAATACATATTTACATATTTAGGATTTACAATACATTAAAAAATAACCTCGATCATATATATGGACAGGACATAAAGTGCTAAGTTAATTTCATCAACAGGCCAACAGGAAAAACATTTATGGAAATTTCCACGCACAGCTTATTTCCATATCGATTTCTAATAGCAAAGGCCGATCTAATAAAACTAAGTACAGCATTACAAATGTTCGAAGTTGACAAGGACAATAAATGTTCATAGCCCTCTTTATAATAGCATGATCCAAAGGATAGTAAGACAGGTCTAATGAATGTATTTCTTGGGACCTTATACAAAGCACAGAAAAGGATAAGGTGCAAAGTACTTTGCGAAACCCTATCATTACAGGGGCAAGGAGGTAGTCTCTCACACCACCTCCCTTGCTTTGGAAAGGCAAAAAGGAAGTGTAGAGTACTAAGGCGAAACCTTGTCAAATAAAAACGCCATTGCGTATTGATGATATATGATAAATAAAAAGGCCGCTGCAATTTGTCCCTAACATACAGTGCGTGCTCACTATTCCTTAAGGTACCCAAATTAGAACAGTAGGCATTTTTAATAGTTAACTTAGCATCCTTGCTAATCATATCAGGCTTTTCAAACATATTACCTAACCCAATCTTGTAAAAGGTATCCCTAACATATAGGAGCCATGGAATCTCCCTATAGTGGTCAAGTTTAAGGCAATCTTGTAAAATATCCTTTGTCAGTTTCAATTCTTCAGATTGCCAGACTTTAACCATAGCAGTAATGGAGCTACATGTATAATGTCACTTACAAACTCCATACCCACCTCCCATGACAAAAACTATTCGACGTGCCAGATGGGACAGATAAGAGGCGCTTTATAAATTTATTTTCCATAATCTGTAACTTTTCACAGTTTTGTGACCCCCATACTCCAGCGCCGAAAGTTACAACGGAGACACACTTAGCTTAATACAGGGATATTATTTCTGCTATTCGCCTTTGACCTAGTTTACTGGCAAAACGAAAAAGGGCTTCAGTTGATTGTGTAACCTTTTGAACCCGAGCTGATATCAAAGGGTCCCAGTTCAATTTCTTGTTAAATAGGTTACCCAGGTAATTGAAATTATCAACTTTCACTATAATTGAGTCCTTCACCATATACCTGCGTGTTTTTACGCTTCTCGGGCCGCAAGTCATGGCAAAGGATTTAGTGAAGTTGACCCTAAGATCTAAACTTTCCATAAATGTATCAAAAGCATTCAGACAGATCTGCATGCTATTGGAAGTGAGGGTCATTAAAACAGTGTCGTCTGCGTATGACAACATTGGTATCGTTTTGCCATTAGCCTGTGGAAAGTCAGCACCGGATTCTAACAAAAAACTTTCTAGTCCATTGGTATAAACCAAAAATAAAAAGGGAGCCAAAATACAACCCTGGCGGACACCTTCAGTGGATAATATGGGTCTAGTCTTCTCCCCACCAGGGCCATATCTTATTCTCACTGTTGTGGCGGCATGGAGCCTGCGAAGCAAGGTAACCAAAGGTTCCTCAAACCCCATAGACTCCATCATCCACCACAGCTTACCCCTACATACAGTGTCAAAGGCACTGGACAAGTCCATGAATGCCAAGTGGATGGAACTGTTCTTGGCACCCATGTACTTGCCCATAATTAGTGCCAAATTGAGACACTGCTCAGTGGTTTCTTTACCTCTTCTGAACCCATATTGGGAGTCCACAATAATGCCTACTGACTCCGCCCATGTTTCGAGGCGTGCCAGTATCACTCTGCCCATTAGTTTGCAGGACGCGTCTATTAATGATATCGGCCTGTAGCAGCGCGGGTCAGACTTGTCACCCTTTTTGAAAATGGGTACCACAACCGCCTCTTTCCAGGAAATCGGAATAGACCCCACCACTATTGCCTTAAAAACATTTAATAGTAGTGGTGACCAGACCTCTAAGTTATGTTTAAAAAGATCCAAGGGTACTGCATCAGGCCCTGGGGCCTTTAATGCAGCACCCTTACTCAGGGCGATCTTTACCTCTGGAAGCGTTAATGAGTCACTAAGTAATTTTGCTGACTCCATATTGAAGTCACCAACTCCCACAGTAGTAGTCGTCATCAATACCTCATTTGGGTTGAAGATTTTACTATAGTGAGCTACCCAAGAGTCTTCTGGTATGTGTGCTTGGATGGTACCCTCTTCTCCAGTTTTTAAAAAAGGTCGGTTTATTACCTCCCAAAAAAGCCTGGTGTCTCTCAATTCGGCCGCTTTTTCCAGATCTTCCCATGCCTTAGTCCTTAACTCATTTTTCCGTCTACTGACTGCGTCTCTATACCTTTTCCTAACTGATCTAACCAGATCTCTGTCGCGTGGTACTTGGCGTAAAGCCTTTGTTAAACTTGTTTGAGCAGCAGAACATTCTTCGTCAAACCATTTGGGTCCCCTATCTTGTTTCCTCCCCCCTGTTTTTACAAGGTGTGAAGCCACATTTCCCAGTAGTAATTCAAAATTCTTAATTACAAAATCTGGGTCGGATATAGGCGTCAAACAGATTTCTATCCCATCCTTGTTTTTCTTGAAGATGTCCGCCTCCAATTGCCTCACATCTATCTTGTCCCACCTTAAGGTGACCCCCTGATTTTGGCTATATTTTATCGGTTGTTCCGCAGTCTGGGTTTTCTCAAGGACAGGGTTAAAGCTCAAGATTAGGGGATTATGATCACTGGCGGGATTCGCCTCAATCTTAAAATCCTTTACAAGATGGGCAAAACCCTTAGATACCATAGCAAAGTCGATTGTACTCACTCGGCCCCCTGGACCCTGGAAAGTGGGTATACTCAATGAGCTGGAAAAGCTAGGCATATCCAGGATGCATAAATCATTATTCATAACAATACTATTCAAAGCCTCCCCCTGTTTCGAGTGAATAAAATGAGCCATAGGCTGGTCACTTGAGTCCACCAAACCACAGACTCTAGACCCACTAAATTTGCATAACACAATTAAAATCACCTAACCATATAATAAAAAGAGGGAAAACCCTGTTTGTGACCTTAACAATTTCCTCCTGTAAATTTTCAATAACTGTGGTTGCATAGGGATCAAATATATTGTAATACCAATTTATAAGAAGAAGGGTTACTGGAAATAAGTCCTTGATCATAAGTAGTTGGTACCAAGGAGATTCCACCACTTGAACCACATGTGTTAAGTTATACTTGCTTTTCGAAGGAACCTTCAAATGGGACAAGTTTGCAGTCAATCAATCAATCATACCATTTGTATAGCGCGCTACTCACCCGGAAGTGTCTCAAGGCGCTTAGGGGAGGGGTCTGCTATTGCTCAAACAGCCAGGTCTTGAGTTGTTTCCTGAAGGCGAGATGGTCCTGTGTCAGCCGGAGGTGGATGGGGAGGGAGTTCCATGTCTTGGCTGCCAGGTAGGAGAAGGATCTTCCTCCGGCGGTGACTCTTCGGATGCTTGGAACGGCGGCGAGGGCGAGGCTTGTAGAACGTAGCTGACGGGTGGGCGTGTAGAAGGTCAGGCGGTCGTTGAGGTACTTGGGGCCCAGGTCGTGGAGAGATTTGTGTGCGTGGGTAAGGAGCCTGAATGTGATCCTTTTGCTGACGGGGAGCCAGTGCAGGTCCCTCAGGTGGCCGGAGATGTGGCTGCGTCGGAGGATGTCCAGGATGAGTCGGGCGGAGGCGTTCTGTATGCGCTGGAGTCTTTTCTGTAGTTTGGCTGTGGTTCCCGCGTAGAGGGTGTTACCGTAGTCCAGTCGGCTGGTGACGAGGGCCTGGGTGACCGTCTTCCTGGTTTCGGTCGGGATCCATCGGAAGATCTTCCGGAGCATACGCAGGGTGTTGAAGCACGATGAGGAGACGGCGTTGACTTGTCTGGTCATCGAGAGGGAAGAGTCCAGGATGAAGCCCAGGTTGCGTGCGTGGTCGGTTGGCTTGGGAGCGGTGCCCAGGGCGGGGGGCCACCAGGAGTCATCCCAGGCAGAGGGCGATGGTCCCAGGATGAGGACTTCCGTCTTGTCTGAGTTCAGTTTCAGGCGGCTGTTCTTCATCCATTCGGCGACGCTTTTCATCCCTTCGTGCAGGCTCGTTCTGGCGGTGGTGGGGTCTCTGGTGAGGGAGAGGATCAGTTGGGTGTCGTCGGCGTAGGAGATGATGTTGAGGTTGTGCTGGCGTGCGATGGTTGCAAGAGGTCTCATGTAGACGTTTAAGAGGGTGGGGCTGAGTGATGATCCTTGTGGTACGCCGCAGATGACTTCGGTGGCCTCGGATCGGAACGGGGGGAGGCTGACTCTCTGCGTTCTTCCGGCGAGGAACGAGCTGATCCACTCCAGAGCCTTCTCTTGGATCCCGATGTTGCTGAGGCGTTGGACTAGAGTGCGGTGGCAGACGGTGTCGAATGCTGCAGAGAGGGCCAGGAGGATGAGGGCCGCTGTTTCCCCGTTGTCGAGCAGGGTTCTGATGTCGTCGGTGGCAGCGATGAGGGCGGTCTCGGGGCTGTGGTTGGCTCGGAAACCGGACTGTGAGGGGTCGAGGGATCCGTTCGTCTCGAGGAAGGCTGCTAGCTGTCTGTTGACGGTCTTCTCGATGACTTTGGCAGGAAAAGGGAGGAGCGAGATGGGGCGGAAGTTCTTGAGGTCGGTGGGGTCCGCTGTTGGTTTCTTCAGTAGCGCGTTGAGCTCGGCATGCTTCCAGCTCTCCGGGAAGGTGGCGGTGTTGAAGGAGGTGTTGATGATGTCCCGGAGTTGGGGTGCGATGATGGAGTCGGCCTTGTTGAAGATGTGGTGGGGGCAGGGGTCGGTCGGAGATCCGGAGTGGATGGTGTTCATCGTGCGGGCTGTGTCTTTGGTGGTCACCGTGGTCCAGGTGCGGAGGGTGGCGATGGGGGGCGTTGGTTCGGCGGTTGGGTGCGTGGGTGGTGCGTCAAAGCTGTTGTGGATGTCGGCGATCTTGCGGTGGAAGAACGTACCGAGAGAGTCGCAGAGATCTTGTGAAGGAGTGATGTCGTTGTTGCCGGTGCTGGGGTTGGAGAACTCCTTGACGATGCTGAAGAGCTCCTTGCTGTCGTGGGCGTTGTTGTCCAGTCGTTCTTTCAGTGACTTCTTCTTGGTGGTGCGGATGAGCTGGTGGTGCTTGCGGGTAGCGTCTTTGAGGGCGGTCATGTTGTCTGTGGTCTGGTCGAGGAGCCAGGCTTTCTCGAGGGTGCGGCAGTTCTTCTTGGAGTCCTTGAGTTCTTCGGTGAACCAGGAGGCCTTCTTGCTTCTGGGTCTGCTAGGAGGGTTCTTCAGTGGTGCGAGGTCATCGGCGCAGGCGGTCAGCCACTGCGTGAAGTTGCGGGCTGCTTCGTTGGGGTCCGTTGCGCTGGCGGGTGGGTTCTGGCTGAGGCAGGTGGTGAGCTGGTCGGCGGTGATCTTGCTCCAGCTCCTGTGAGGAACCTGTTGCGGGTGGCGGTGGGTCGTGGTTCTTCTGAAGCTGAAGTGGACGCAGCTGTGGTCGGTCCAGTGAAGTCCGGTGGAGTGGCTGAAGGTGATGTGCTTGCTGGATGAGAAGACGGGGTCAAGCGTGTGGCCGGCGTAGTGGGTGGGGGTGTTCACCAGTTGCTTGAGTCCGAGGTTGGCGAGGTTGTCCAGCAGGGCGGCGGTGTTGCGGTCCTTGTTGTTCTCCAGGTGGAAGTTGAGGTCACCTAGGAGGATGTAGTCAGCGGAGCGGAGGGCGTGCGGGCTGATGAAGTCCGTGATGTTGTCGCTGAATTGTGTACGTGGTCCAGGGGGCCTGTAGACGAGGGTGCCTCTGAGGGTCGTTTTTGGGTCGGTGTGGATCTGGAAGTGGAGATACTCGGCGGCGGTGAAGGTGTCGTCGGAGTCGGTTGTGATGCGGATGGTGTTCTTGTGTACGATGGCGATGCCTCCTCCAGTCTGGTTGACGCGGTCTCTCCGGATGATCTTGTATCCGCCTGGGATGGCGATGGCGATGTCGGGCGCTGAGGAGGCGTTCATCCAGGTTTCCGTGAGGAAGGCGACGTCCGGTGAGGTTGTGTCAAGCAGGTTCCAAAGTTCAATGGCGTGTCTGTGGATGGAGCGGGTGTTGAGCAGGATGCACTTGAGGTGGCTGTTGTTGGTGCCCGGCTTGGTGGGTGCGGTGCAGGTCCAGAGGCAGGTGAACTTGCAGGCTTGACAGGTGAAGGGTCCGTGGGTGCGTCTCGGGGTCGCTCGGTGGCAGGCTCTTGGTCGGTCGGGTTGAGTGCGATGAGGGTGGCGGCGTCGTAGGTCCGTCGGGGTCCAGGGGTCCAGGCGCGGACAGGCGCAGACGGGCTTGCCTTTGGCGCGCCTTTGGCGCACAATCGGTGCGCCCGCTGCGCGTCAACGCTGCGCGTGCGTGGAGGCGGCATAAGAAGGGAGCCGGGAGGGAGGGTCCGCTGGGTGGCGGGAGCGGGGGGGCCAATCGGCTGGCGGGGGGCGGGGCCGCAGGGGGGCAGCGGCGGGAAAAGGCGAGTGGCGGCAAACAGCAGGAAACCAGCACACAGGAGCAGGAGGAGCGTGGGGGCGACCCGGCCTGGCAAGGCCCAGTGGTCGCTCCTGAGGTCAGGTGAAGTTCCCTTAATAAGGGAGCCGGGAGGGAGGGTCCGCTGGGTGGCGGGAGCGGGGGGCCAATCGGTTGGCGGGGGGCGGGGCCGCAGGGGGGCAGCGGCGGGAAAAAGCGAGTGGCGGCAAACAGCAGGAAACCAGCACACAGGAGCAGGAGGAGAGTGGGGGCGACCTGGCCTGGCAAGGCATAGTGGTGCAGTATTTGCGCTCCTCCCTGAGCTTCATGAGTGGATGAGGTCACAGAGGGAATGAGGTCACAGAGTAGGTAAGGTCACAGAGCTGGTGAGGGCACAGAGCGAATGAGGGCACACAGTGGGTGAGGTCACAGAGTGGATGAGAGTGCACAATGGGTAAGGTCACAGAGTGGATGAGAGTGCACAGTGGGTGAGGTCACAGAGTGGGTGAGGTCACAGAGTGGGTGAGGTCACAGAGTGGGTGAGGTCACAGAGAGTGGGTGAGGTCACAGAGAGAGACGATGAGGCAACTGAGTGGATGAAGCCACAGAGTAGGCGAGGTTACAGAGTGGGTGAGGTCACAGAGTGGGTGAGGTCACAGACTGGGTGAGGTCACCAAGTAGGTGAGGTCACAGAGTGGGTGAGGTCACAGAGAGAGACGATGAGGCAACTGAGTGGATGAAGCCATAGAGTAGGCGAGGTTACAGAGTGGGTGCTGTCACATAGTGGGTGAGATCACAGAGCTGGTGAGGGCACAGAGCGAATGAGGGCACAGAGAGGGTGAGGTCATGGAGTGGATGAGCGCGCACAGTGGGTGAGGTCACAGAGTGGATGAGCGCGCACAGTGGGTGAGGACACAGAGCGAATGAGGGCACACAGTGGGTGAGGTCACAGAATGGGTGAGGTCACAGGGTGAGTGAGGTCACAGAGCGGATGAGAGAGCACAGTGGGTGAGGTCACAGAGTGGGTGAGGTCACAGGGTGAGTGAGGTCACAGAGCGAGTGAGGTCACAGAGCGGATGAGAGAGCACAGTGGGTGAGGTCACAGAGCTGGTGAGGGCACAGAGCGAATAAGGGCACAGAGAGGTGTAAAAACCAGGTCAGGGACAATCAATATTTGCCCGGCGGTATCGCCTCTTTAACCCACAAAATATTAATCAATGAAGAGGCAGGCGCTGGAGACTGGAAGGTAGGAAACAAGGTTTATTCTCTCCGGAGGAGAACACATCAGTTCAGACAGCCAGTATCGTCACGAGGTGCTCTAACCGCATCTCTGAGGCCTGGCCTCTTATACACATTTTCATCATCTTTATTGCAGGTAACACATCTTTGTAATGCTTTGAAGTATGAAAGTATTTACAACAGAGTACTCTGCTTAATTCAGAGACTCTGTCCATCACCACCCCTTGTTGTAAATAATTTTGTCCACCCTAAGCGTGGAAGGGTATACTCAGATGTGAGTCCCTTGCTCATTGCACCATCAGGATTCAAGCAAGCCGGGCCGAAGACGCCTGAAATGGCAGAAACCGGTCCCCGGAAGCTTGTTTCCTTCCCAGTGTAAGAATTGGCTTTTGTAGTCTGGTCTGCCCTGTTCCCATGATGCACTGGGCCAGGGACAGACTAATTTGCATACAGCCAGGTTCTGAAACTGGGATGGTGCAATGAGCTAAAAAACGGTGTTGGATCTAGCCCTGATCTCTTGACTGGGTGAGAGTACTCTGCTTAATTCAGAGACTCTGTCCATCACCACCCCTTGTTGTAAATAATTTTGTCCACCCTAAGCGTGGAAGGGTATACTCAGATGTGAGTCCCTTGCTCATTGCACCATCAGGATTCAAGCAAGCCGGGCCGAAGACGCCTGAAATGGCAGAAACCGGTCCCCGGAAGCTTGTTTCCTTCCCAGTGTAAGAATTGGCTTTTGTAGTCTGGTCTGCCCTGTTCCCATGATGCACTGGGCCAGGGACAGACTAATTTGCATACAGCCAGGTTCTGAAACTGGGATGGTGCAATGAGCTAAAAAACGGTGTTGGATCTAGCCCTGATCTCTTGACTGGGTGAGAGTACTCTGCTTAATTCAGAGACTCTGTCCATCACCACCCCTTGTTGTAAATAATTGAAGTATGAAAGGACATCCTCTGAATATCCCCTTCAGGCCCGTTCCCACACACATTTACAGTTGAAGTCCCCACCCCGGTCACAACAGGTGATGATTATCGCGCAGCCGGACATTCCGCCGATTCACGGAATGTGGGGGTTTGATCGGATCTCATAGGGTGGGGGCTTTGATCAACTCGGGGGTCCTTTGATGAGGGAAGCTTCCTACTGTACGGGGGGGAGGCAATAAACAGCATCTGCAGAGCTAGGTGTCGGCCTGGGAACGAGGAAGACAAACGGGCGCACAGGAAAGGGGGTTTGTATCAAAGGGCCTGGGACCATGAAAGGAATGAAGGGAGGTGTCGCGCTGGGAACAGGATGGGGTTCTGAGGCAGAGCCGCGCTGAAGAGGGGTTTATGACCCAAGGCATGTGCGAGCGGGGGGTTGTCAGCGTGCGGGCTTTGTGAGGGCGAAGGGCTATGCTGGGGGCCAGTGGCGTGCAGAGGGTGGTTCTGATCGAGGCACCTAAAATGGCGGGTGCGCACGACAAAAAGTGTGGCATCAGGGGAAAAGGCAAGATGGCGCAGATAATGTTTACCAAACCGTACTAATTTTCCACAGTCCTCCCTTTAACATATCCAAGACATCTTGCTGGCCTATTTCCTACCCATATCTACTGTGGTGAAAGAAGTAGGAACCCAGGTGAAGGAGCTATAAACATTTCATTTAAAAACCTTTCGTCTAAGGAGGCGGGTCTATTGATAAACTCGTTTGCAGGAAAGTCATAGTAATGCAAATATCGGACAAAAACGATTCTGTAGTGAGAGCATTGAGTAAATTTCGTAGAAGCTTATAATCATTCGGAATATGAACTGATAGGTTATTACATATGTAAATTCTTTTCGCATTCGGTTGGAGTATAATCAATACAATGGTGGCTGGGAGAGAAATGAGACGTAGTAAAAACAATATTCAAGGGTGTCATTGTTCGAAGTTAGTGAGTTCTCAGCATTCTTTGTCATCATCTGTTGGCACTGTGGAGCACCGGCGGTGGAGCTATGGGTCCAGCTCTATTCTAGGTCCCGCGTCGCAGGGCATGACCTTTTCCTCGCTTTTCTGGTCAAAAAAAGGGTCCTTTTCGCCCTGTGTCCTTTTGAGTCGATTTTGAGGGAGAGGGGTTGGCCTAACGGCTAAGGCGCTCGACCTCGGACCTGGGGATCTGGGTTCGAGTCTCGGTAACGACGCCAATAACCCCCTGTGATTCTGGGCAAATCACTTAATCTCCCCGTGCCTAAAAAAAATGAAAGTGTGTCCTCATGTAACGTAACTGGTGCTATGTAAAGCGCTCTGATAACTGATTCGGTTCGGTTCTAGCTTGCGCTATATAAAACTCAAAAAAAAAAAAAATAAATAAATAAATTGTCAAAAAGTTCAGGTAGAAGAAGTGTGTGAGTAGTCCTTAGGGTAGGTCGGAGAAAAAAAAGGGGGATGGAGCAGGGCCAGATCGGGAACAAACCAGGGGGACGGAAAATTTCAGGTAGGCGGGCTCATGACCGAGTTCAGAGAGCGGGGACTTTTCGGCACACGTTGAACATCGAGCAGGGGCATCAGGTCAGCCCTTTCCTCTCATTTTGTCGGAAACAGTGCCTCGTCCTGCAACTCCTTACTGTCGCGGTCTCGCCTTGGCCAATGTCGCAGATGTTCCCCGGTCTGTAGTCAGGCCGCGTGCTCCCACATCCGGTCTCTCTTTCCTCCGACAGTGGTACCCTTAAATGAGTTTGAAAAGACAGTCTTTAGAGAATTGGCAGAGGAAGGTAATCACATAAGTCTATTTCTCTCCCAGCTCCAAGCAAATGAGAAACATCCGTTACATTGGGGTTCACAACCAACATATAAATAATTGATGATGGGCTTGTTGGATTTCCTATAACTTTCCTTCGTAACTATTTCTTTGGTGTTTGTTGGTATTACAGTTACGTCAGTTCTTCTGACAGAGACCCACCTTCCTAGTACGAGCCTTACAAAGCTATACCGCTCTCCAGGGCTTTATATTTTGCGAAGAAGTGCAACGTGCCATCACCATGGTCTGATAGGTATCTTTCTGAGGAATGAACATAGGCTAAACACTTTTCCATTCTATCAATGCATCCTACCTTTCAGCTAAACATTTTACTTTCAACAGGGTTTATTGCAACAATTTCTTCATTTTGGTCTAATCTTTAACTTTGCAAACATCATTCTAGTTCCTACATAGCTTCTTACAACCCGACTACTTCATTAAAAACCGGGGTCTTATGGAGCACCTTTACTGTTTGGGGATTGCGACAATTCGGGACGGGGAAGGTCGCGTTATCTGAGGCATTTTTTTTTATCATAGAAGCCGCTGACATGTAGTTCCCTTATTACGGGTCAGATTAGGGAACCTCAGTCGTCTTACCTGTCCTTTCCCTTTTGGCCAATTCTCGGTTTCATAAATTTTTAGCAGAAAGGAGAGGTAGTGACACGGCATCAGGGTGATTTTATTTAAGACAAATTTTGTGCAAATACTCGCGGTATTTGGAGCCAATTGGGGGGTGCACTAGGGGTGGCGGTTTGCCAATTTAGGTGCTAGTCGTTTGGAAGAGTGGGAGTGTGGAGGAGGGAGAGAGAGAGAGAGAGAGAGAGAGAGAGAGAGAGAGAGAGAGAGAGAGAGAGAGAGAGAGAGAGAGAGAGAGAGAGAGAGATGTGCAACGATAGGTTAAATAGTACACGTGCGACATGGGGAGTGGCCGTGTATTTAAGATAAGCTATTCAGCGCATTACACAACCTGAGACATTACGGGTCTGAGTTAGAATTTCGAAAGCATGCAGTTTGGGACGGACGAGCATTAGGCCGGGTACAGGGGACATGCATTGAGTAAAAAGGGCACCATTGTGCCGCACTTCTTGCATTCTCGGTCCTTTGACCAGTTAAGTCAACGCTTCAGTCACACAAAAACATTTTCTCATAGTTTCAGACATACGTGACACGTGCCCATTCATGCAACACGGCATAGTTTCAGACATACGTGACACGTGCCCCTTCACGCAACACGGATTAAGGGTGATCGTGTTTCATCACATCATACAACTTATTGGCTCTTTTTGTTACAAGAGCAGTTTGTGGGTGTGCTTAGGTGCCACCTTGCAGCGTTAGTCCGCTTCATGTATCAGACATGGCGAGGCTTCAGATCTTCGCCATACCTCAGTCGTGATTTCCAATGTAACCTGTAGAGGGGGGAAAAAGAGGGGAAGGGAGGGGGACAACATTCGCGCATATCAAATGCATGGGTACGAAAGTCCTTTACTTACCTCATACTCGTCTTATCTCCTCGGGGTAGAATCCCTGGGGTCTTGGTTTCTGAAGCCAGGGGAGGGCAGTGTGTCCTTATAGGTCGTGTGTAGGGAAACGTTAAAAATCAGAAGCACTTAGTGCGAGGTATCTAGTTGGTAAGTGTATCTAGCTATCGGGGTTCTTAAATCTCTTTCAACGTTGTGATGTTCTAAGGCATATCAGTTCTTCGGCCAACTTTGTTCCCTAGTACCTTTGAGTGCCGTACCTTTATAACATTCTATCATTTACACCGCTTCATTTTACCCATCCTCGGAAGTCGAGGTCCTCCTCCATGCGTTAGTTCCTAAGCCAGTCGCATACTTGGAGGCAGAGTATCGTGTCTTAGATTCGATCCTCCATCCGGGGCTGGGCAACCATCTTCTAATAACCTAAAAGAGAGAGTAAAGCAGGGTGCACAGAAAAACTCTCCCGCTGATCCCACATTTAAAAAAAAGCATGCAATACCTGTTCATAGTTTGGAAAACCTTTATTTGCACAATCGTTCAGCATGTAGATATGAGGGTGCAATCGTATTTGGCCGGACATGGCGACGGCTGAAGCACGTACAGTAAGGGGGGGGCATTTTGCAGCATTAAAAACATTAAAAAGGTTTATTTAGTCAGTTGCAGGAAACTAAAAAGGTCTATCAAAAGGTGAGGGATCAAGGGGCATTTATTTCATAATTGGAAGCACAGTCAGACTAGTTGCAATCAGATTTCCTATATGCATACCGTGGGCGTGTGTCACCAGCGAGGTGATGTATCGGCTACAATAATATCATAATAAATCGTACATTGAAAACAACATTTTTCACGGGGTTCTTTTACATGTTCGTCGAGTGAACCCTCCCTCGTTTTCGTCAAGTGTACAAAGGATCACATATATATATATCTCAGAACATTCGAGTCTTTTTAGCTAAAAAAACACCATGAGGTGTTCGTAAGTTCTCATTGATACCGGCGCCATTTTGGGCGGGGCCGGGTTAGTCCGGCAGTAGCATCAGGGACAAATGTTTCCTACAACCGGCGGTTGGACCAGAGTCCTTTTCGGCAGTTCAAAAACTCGTGCTAACAGAAGGGGTGGCTATATCGTGGTTATTTCGTTAGCGACCAAGGCAGTTGTCCCTCACAGGAAGCCTGCAGGGGCCGAGGGCTCCGGGGACTTTTGTAGAATCTTCAAGGCTGTGGAGATGCTGTCGGAGGTGGGGGCTCGTGCCCCGGTGGGCAAGCGCCCGAGTTATATTGCTGGTCAAAGTTACTCTAGCGGCCTAGACCCGCCTTCCAGGGGACCCAGACGCCATTTTGAGGCCCTACAGCAGCCGCCCTTCGTTGAGTCTGCAAGAGTGGAAGAGACCTTTTGGGGTGAAAGAAATGGAACTCCGTGTCGTGGGAGCAGGACACTCGGCTAGGGTGCAGCTGTGGTGCCCCCACCCGGGGGGGCGAGGGAGACTCGTTCGCGCCGTCTCCCTCTCCCGGTGCACTCCACGCTGCCCTCTTTCATGGGCATGCAAGATGGCCACTCTACATCCCGTGCTCCACAAGTCCCATGTCCTGTGCTGCGGAAGTATGGCCGCCTGCAGTGCATGTCCCGTGCTGCGGAAGTATGGCCACCTGTGGCGTATGTCCTGTACTGCGGAAGTATGGCCACCATTGCATGTTCGGTGCTGCGCAAATATGGGCGCCACCATTGCATGTTCGGTGCTGCGCAGGTATGGGCGCCGCTGTTGTATGTTCGGTGCTGCGCAAGTATGGGCGCCGCTGTTGTATGTTCGGTGCTGCGCAAGTATGGGCGCCGCCTGGCTGGAGGAGTTCGGCGCCGGGCCGGGGGCTGGGAAACCTCCTATCCGGGGAGGTGGGAGAGGCCCGTTCGCGTCGCCTCTCCCTCCCAGCCCACCCTGTACCAATTTCAGCAGAGATATTTGTGATGGCCGGACCGTGGCTGGGAAGCCTCCTATCCGAGGAGGTGGGAGAGGCTCGTCCGCGTCGCCTCTCCCTCCCGGCCCAACCTGGACTAATTTCAGCGGAGGTATTTGTGATGGCCGGATTGGGGCTGGGAGCCTCCTATCCGAGGAGGTGGGAGAGGCCCGTCCGCGTCGCCTCTCCCTCCCAGCCCACCCCACGAAGAAGAGGATGGGACAGCCATTTCATGCCGGGCCCGTGGTGCCTCCTGGACATCTCACTGGTGATCCGATCGATGGCTGTCAGCAGGCCCCGCCCCACACGTGCTGTGTGGTTCACCTTCCGGATGGGTGTGACCGGTGACCTGCGGCATTTCGGGAACTTCCGGAGTGGGGGTAGGTATTTTGTTTGGACAGGCATGTCTGGGTAATGGGGGGTTGTCTATGCATGCCTGTAACTGCTCCTTTCTTTTTACAGAGTGGGGGGGGCAGCAGAGGCGTAATCAGTCCCATTGCACTCGAAGTTTGAGTTCATTAATGGAATGTATACTAATCTGTCCGAGACTACTCTGTGTATTGTTTCTGTAAGTTATCCGAAAAAGGGTGGCTTTTCTTTTGTTTTGTGTTAGGGAACAGTAGCGGTAGTACAGGGTTCGTCACCGGGTAATTTAGAGCTAGACTGGGTTTCTTGTCTTAGCGTTGCTCGATCTATGAGGACTCGAACATGTCGCTGAAATCGGCCTGGCGAAATCTGTGCCATCGGGCATAATCAAACGTGGTGGTTCTATCTGGCCTGTCCATGTCAGTCTGATTCATCTTTGTCTCGCGCCTTTTCCCTTTCTGCCGGCCTGTTATTCCTGTCGGCCCTCTGTTCCTACTCTCGTTCAGTAGAGTCGGGCATTGGGCTTTCCAGTGCCCGGCATATTTACAAAAAGCACATTGGTTTTGCCCTAAGTCTGGTCGTCCTGTGCGTAGTGTCGGGGGATTACTTTCGGGTCGTTGTGTCCTGGGGTTGTCCTGTCGATATATTCCTCTACCTACTCTGACCTCGTCTCTTTTCTTTCGTTGCATTGCTTCTTTGCGCCACATACCGAGACTGTCGAGCATAATAGGCGTTGTCTTATTATTACGAAGGGCTATTTCTAACGTTTCTATTTTATCAAGATCGAAGGATCCTATCAGTGGCCACTGTTTCTCTTGATTTTCTTTGGTATACCTATGCCACAGCTTACTATAGGCTATGGTAACTAATCCATAGTTTATGAACATGTCTTTATTAGGGGTGCCTTCCAGCGGAGCTAGATGGTCCACCTCTAATAAACGGTCCGGGCTGAACCAACTACCAACCAGTGGGGAGAAGACAGACATGACAGCTCACAACGAGGGACAAAAAGTCAGCACTGCCTATCTTATCACTGCGCGCAAAGACTAGACAGAATATTTCTATTCTACGTTGTTTGCAGGCAGTGAATACCTCATGAACCAATATCAAATAACCAATAAACGACCAGTGGGGAGAATAAGTAGGCCCGCAAAAGGTCTGCGTCCTCTACCCTTTCACTATCTCCAAAGGGGAACCTGTTCTTTCCTGTTTGCAGACAGAGAATCTCCAGAAAACAATCCGCGAACAGTAGTTCGGGGTGAAAAACAATTAATCAGTGTGGGAGAGGGAAATCTCCCGAAAACAAATAATCAATATCAGTGGGGGAGAAAGATAGGCACGCTGGCTGCGTTACCTATCCTTCACTGTTTGCAAAGAGAAAGAGCCTATTGTTTCTCCGTGTGCAGACAGTGAATCTCCAAATAAGTTAACAAAGAGTAATACTAGTATTTTCCGGTCAATTAAACAATCGTTTCGCAATTCGTCGTGTTTACACGACCTTACCCGGACCGTATGGACAGTTTCTTATCTTCCGAATCCAGCGCCCGATCGTCCTCTTTTCCTCGTATTCCTCGCGGCACTCCTGATGGTTCCCAGTCAGGACCGTAGATCACTCGAGAGAGGTCTGTTCGGAACTAGTGAAGTTCGGATGATCGGCTGCCAGACGAGGGTCTATTGGGCAAGAGCTCTCCCGATCGTTGCAGTCGTTCACTCTGTCGTCAGGACCTCTCCCACTGGATCCACGTGTCGCTGATGGGCCCCACGCTTGGGACGCCAATTGTAAAAACCAGGTCAGGGACAATCAATATTTGCCCGGCGGTATCGCCTCTTTAACCCACAAAATATTAATCAATGAAGAGGCAGGCGCTGGAGACTGGAAGGTAGGAAACAAGGTTTATTCTCTCCGGAGGAGAACACATCAGTTCAGACAGCCAGTATCGTCACGAGGTGCTCTAACCGCATCTCTGAGGCCTGGCCTCTTATACACATTTTCATCATCTTTATTGCAGGTAACACATCTTTGTAATGCTTTGAAGTATGAAAGGACATCCTCTGAATCTCCCCTTCAGGCCCGTTCCCACACACATTTACAGTTGAAGTCCCCACCCCGGTCACAACAGGTGATGATTATCGCGCAGCCGGACATTCCGCCGATTCACGGAATGTGGGGGTTTGATCGGATCTCATAGGGTGGGGGCTTTGATCAACTCGGGGGTCCTTTGATGAGGGAAGCTTCCTACTGTACGGGGGGGAGGCAATAAACAGCATCTGCAGAGCTAGGTGTCGGCCTGGGAACGAGGAAGACAAACGGGCGCACAGGAAAGGGGGTTTGTATCAAAGGGCCTGGGACCATGAAAGGAATGAAGGGAGGTGTCGCGCTGGGAACAGGATGGGGTTCTGAGGCAGAGCCGCGCTGAAGAGGGGTTTATGACCCAAGGCATGTGCGAGCGGGGGGTTGTCAGCGTGCGGGCTTTGTGAGGGCGAAGGGCTATGCTGGGGGCCAGTGGCGTGCAGAGGGTGGTTCTGATCGAGACACCTAAAATGGCGGGTGCGCACGACAAAAAGTGTGGCATCAGGGGAAAAGGCAAGATGGCGCAGATAATGTTTACCAAACCGTACTAATTTTCCACAGAGGGTGAGGTTACAGAGTGGATGAGCGCGCACAGTGGGTGAGGTCACAGGGTGGGTGAGGTCACAGAGCGGATGAGAGCGCACAGTGGGTGAGGTCACAGAGCTGGTGAGGGCACAGAGCGAATAAGGGCACAGAGAGGGTGAGGTCACAGAGTGGATGAGCACGCAGAGTGGGTGAGCGCGCACAGTGGGTGAGGTCACAGGGTGGGTGAGGTCACAGAGCTGGTGAGGGCACAGAGCGAATGAGGGCACAGAGATTGTGAGGTCACAGAGTGGATGAGCGCGCACAGTGGGTGAGGTCACAGAGTGGATGAGCGCGCACAGTGGGTGAGGTCACAGGGTGGGTGAGGTCACAGAGCGGATGGGAGAGCACAGTGGGTGAGGTCACAGAGTGGGTGAGGTCACAGAGTGGGTGAGGTCACAGAGTGGATGAGCGCACACAGTGGGTGAGGTCACAGGGTGGGTGAGGTCACAGAGCGGATGAGAGAGCACAGTGGGTGAGGTCACAGAGTGGGTGAGGTCACAGGGTGAGTGAGGTCACAGAGCGGATGAGAGAGCACAGTGGGTGAGGTCACAGAGCTGGTGAGGGCACAGAGCGAATGAGGGCACAGAGAGGGTGAGGTCACAGAGTGGGTGAGCACACACAGTGGGTGAGGTCACAGGGTGGGTGAGGTCACAGAGCGGATGAGAGCGCACAGTGGGTGAGGTCACAGAGCTGGTGAGGGCACAGAGCGAATGAGGGCACAGAGAGGGTGAGGTCACAGAGTGGATGAGCGCGCACAGTGGATGAGGTCACAGAGTGGGTGAGGTCACAAAGGAGGTGAGGTCACCGAGTAGGTGAGGTCAGGGAGAGTGGGTGAGGTCACAGAGAGAGACGATGAGGCAACTGAGTGGGTGAGGTCACGAAGCGGATGAAGCCACAGAGTAGGCGAGGTTACAGAGTTGGTGCGGTAACAGAGTCAGTGAGGTTAAAGAGCTGGTGAGGGCACAGAGCGAATGAGGTCACAGAGTGGGTGAGGTTACAGAATGGATGAGGCCACAGAGTGAGTGAGGTTACAGAGTGAATGAAGCCACAGTGTGGATGAGATCACAGAGTGAGTGAGGTTACAGAGTGAATGAGTACAAAGAGTGGATGAGGTCACATAGTGAGTAAGGTCACAGAAAGGATGAAGCCACAGAGTGGGTGACGTTACAGAGCCCAATGGGCGAGGTCACAGCTTGGGTGAGGTCACAGCTTGGGTGAGGTCACAGCTTGGGTGAGGTCACAGCTTGGGTGAGGTTACAGAGTGAATGAAGCTACAGAGTGGATGAGGTCACAGAGTGGATGTTCTGTTTTCCTGGTCTTTGTTTTTGTCTTCTCACTTTCGATGTCTTCTTCATCTCTGTTCTGCCCTTTCTATTCTCTATTCTCACTCTACACTCAAATCTCCATTCTCCCTTGCTCTTTCTGCTCATATATTCTCCTGTCTTGAATTTCCATCTCTTTCTTTCTATTATTTCTGGTCTCGTTATAATATCTCATATCATTTCCTCTCTTGTCCCAGCTCTTTCTTTCCATTTCCTTCAATATCTTTCGTTTTATTATGTATTTCCTGTATCATGTGTCCCTTTTCTCTTCCTAACTCTGTTCTTCCTTGATTTTGCCTTCCTCTAATTTCTCATCCTCTTGGTCACAATCATCCTTTTCTCTCTCCTTCTTATGTCCCACCGCCACTTTTCTATCGCCACCCTAGTTTTTCTTGCCTTCGTATCACCGCTAACGTCTTTCCTTTCACCTTTTTTGTTTCTTCCTTTCCTTCCTTTGTTTACCTTTATTGCCTTTCTCCCTTATTTCGTGTCCTTTGCCTTCCTCTTGTTGTCCTTCTTCACTTTTTTCCCCCTCCTTTTCTCTGTCTTCGGTCGTCTTTCTCTTAAGAGGACCCATGAATGTGGCCTCTTAATGCTTGGAGTCACCTCAGCAGGAGTCCCTTTCTGGGTTCACCAATGCCTGCCTGGGGACTGCCTCGCTCTCTGTGTGTCTTCATCAACACAGAGGAGGGACTCACAAAAAGAAGCAGAGAAACATGTTAAATAAACAGGAGATGATGCAGAGCTTACTGGGGTCCCTCTCATCTCTGGGCCCCAGTGCCACTGCACCGGCTGCACCACTGATAGCTGACTGTCCCTGATTTCAGGGTTTTCATGTTTCCCAGGTCCATGCCTGAGTAGGGCTTCCTGTCCAAGTGTTTGCTTTCTTTTCTACTACTTGTAATACCATCCCATAAACCACTGAGGACGGTCTCCTCTAGAATGACTCTCTGGCTGATGAGGTGCTCAAGAGTGGACATGGGAAACAAGAGTGTTGTGCCCAAGGGCATTTGAAATAGACAGATGTTGTATCACGCGCACAGTGGAGGAAAGCATATGTTCTAAAAAAGACAGATGATGACACTTTCACGTGATGTAGGAAGCGGATTATCAAGATATACCGCTCCACCATTCCTATACGCGATTGAGGGTTTTTTAAGTCGGTCAACATACCTGACCCTGGTTGTAATACAGGTACAAGTGATCCATTCTCCTATGATTACCTACGCATCACGCATGCACACACACACACACATGCACGGATGTGCGCAATGGTTGCACACGCCATTAGTGAAAACAAGTGGACTCACCATCACATGTGCTAGCTCCAGCAGTGCACAGGCAGAAGAGTGTGCAACTCTAGTCCAGCGTCCTCGTGTGTCTGCAAACAACCCACAGACCTCTGTGGGTACCATGGAGGTCCCCACGAGGGGTATAGGGGCCTTCATCAGGGTACCCAGGTGCAGATATGATGTGTGGCCCCTCTTCGTTGTCTGATTAGGAAGACCTCAGTCTTCTTTTGGAAGGAGGCCAGGGACTCTCCAGAGGGTGATGGACTTTCCCTGGATGTACCCTGTGGCCTCCTGTGGCCCTTCCGAACAGCACTCTGAGGGAGCGAGTGCTTAAATGTGCTCCCTTCCCACATCACACAGATTTAGCGACACTAGGTGTAGGAAAAGTGGTTGATTGGAATGCTTGATTTAATCTCAGCCACTGGTAATTACTCGGGCCGCATCCCAACCCACTGTTATTTTGCACACCATGTCACCTCAGTTTGGACCCAGCCATATGCAAATTAGTCTTGACCCTGCTCCAATCAGAATAGTGAAGTCTGAGCCGCTAGAGCAGGGTCTCTCTGAACCAGAGCACGAGCAACCCAGGACTGGTTTCACCTAGTAGGGCTCATCTGCCAGGTATAGCTTGGTTCCAGTGACAAAGTGTGCACAGGACCCACATCTAGACAGACCCATCCCGTTTTGGGAGACACACTCAAGTATACAGAAGAGTGATGGATGGAATGCTTGAATGGATCTTTTTTGTACACTATGCTACAATTGAAAGGTGTCCACTCTAACTTTACACATTTACCGGCTTTAAAAGGGTTCATTGGTTTTGTAACGATTCCCTCTTGTGATCTTCAGCTCATAACTAATGTCAGAGGAGAAGGTTAACTCACTGAGCCACCCTGGCGGACTTCCTTTGAGCAATGTGCACTCAGTCTCGTGCCTTCCTCTCTCCTCCCAGACACACATCCTTCTGGGTCCCTCTTCCTATGATTTCTGCACAGACTCTTAAATCATTTAGACACTGCTCTAGGTCTCTCCGAAGTTGCTTTTTCGGATGTTATTCGCAGAATTGACTGTAGGGATTTACATTTGTATTCTTTGATTTATTTATATGTGTGGTTTTGTAGAGGGTGGGCTCTGAGGCTGTGCATAGCGTGGACTGTGTCTTTAAGAGGTGAGACCTCTTCTTCACATCATTGAATGATCATCAGAGGTAGTAACAAGGAAAAGGATATGTCGGATCAAATGAACAATTACAAGGGGGATGCATTACATGCAGCTTGTGCAGCGTTTGCTGATGAAGTTGTAGAAAGGAACAGCAAATCGAATGTAGGTCTCACTTTACACCCCACCTTTCTAACATTCCCTTAGCATCCAATCTTCTAACAACTGCTATGACATTTTATGACTGTGTACAGTGCTCCCTGTGTCTCACAACAACAGATGATGCCTTTACAATTATGTGCACTTTCGCTAGTGTTAGGCCTTCTCATTTTATCTCCTGCCTCCTCTTTCCTGCTCACTTTGCCACTGGATTCAAGATAGCCTGGCTGATGAGGGCTGTGAGCCCGAAACCGGTCCCAGGATGCTTGAGTCCCTTGCTCACTTTGCCACTGGATTCAAGCAAGCCTAGCTGAAGATGGCTGAAATGCCAGAAACCGGTCCTAGGAAGCTTGTTTCCGGTCCAGGGAAGGCATGGCTTGGCAGTTCGGGCTGGACTGGTCCCATGAGGCACAGGGTCAGACTGATTTGCATATGGCCATGTCTGAACTGGGGTGGCAGAGTGGGCTAAAGAATGGTGATGGATTAAACCCAGATCTTTTTACTGGGTGTGAGTGTTTGATTGGTTCAGATGCTCTGTCCATCACCACTCCCTTTTGTACCGCTTTGTTCGCCATAAGTTGGCAGGGTATGCTCAGACGTGAGTCCCTTGCTCACTTTGCCACTGGATTCAATCAAGCCTGGCTGAAGACGACTGAAATGCCAGAAACTGGTCCTAGGAAGCTTGTTTATGGTCCAGGGAAGACATGGCTTGGCAGTTCGGAATGGACTTTTCCCATGAGGCACAGGGTCAGACTAATTTGCATATAGCCATGTCTGAACTGGGGTGGTGGAGTGGGCTAAAGAACGGTGATGGATTAAACCCAGATCTGTTGACTGGGTGTGAGTGTTTGATTGGTTCAGTTGCTCCATTCATCACCACCCCCTTTTGTACCGCTTTGTTCGTCATAAGTTGGCAGGGTATGCTCAGACGTGAGTCCCTTGCTCACTTTGCCACTGGATTCAAGCTAGCCTGGCTGAAGATGGCTGAAATGCCTGAAACCGGTCCTCGGACGCTTGTTTCCGGTCCAGGGAAGACATGGCTTGACAGTTCGGGCTGGACTTTTCCCATGAGGCACAGGGTCAGACTAATTTGCATATAGCCATGTCTGAACTGGGGTGGCGGAGTGAGCTAAAGAATGATGATGGATTAAAGCCAGATCAGTTGACTGGGGTGAGTGCTTGTAATGTTCAACACTCCGTCCATCATCCCCTTTGGTTTTGCTTTCCTCTTTCCTGCTCTCATCTTTCAATCACCCTCCCCTTTTCATCATCACCCCCATTTCTTCTTTACCTCATTCTTCCCACTTTCTTTCCAGTTTCCACTTCTCACTCTTATTTTCATTTTGTTTTTGTTTTCAAAATATTTGCATTTCTATCAACAATTGAAGGACAGAATCATGGAACGAAGGGCATGGAATGAAAGAGGAACGGTGTAAAAGTGCTGGAAGATGAAGAGAAGTTTCTGATCGAATACACTTCAGTTTTACAAGCCATTGGACTCTTTGGGCTTTGATATAGAGAAGTTCTCTCATACAAACTCAACAAACACGGACAGAGAGAGACCTAAACCATTTCATTATTCACTTGCAAATTTGTCTCACTATATCTTATTTTTCGAGCCGAAGTGAAATCAAATCTAAAGAAGCATTTACAATGCAATAGGTCTCGCAGAATTATAGTTTGAGTTACTGGCATTGTAAATGACAATGCTTTGCATTAATTTTTTTTAATTTGCAATTGGTATATGAACATTGTTTGTGAATGGTTAGCTGATGTTGTGGTGTCCCTGAGTGATGTGGTGGTGTCCCCGAGTGATGTGGTGGTGTTCCAGAGTGATGAGTGGTAGTGTCCCTGAGTGATGTGGTGGTGTCCCTGAGTGATGTGGTGGTGTCCCTGAGTGATGTGGTGGTGTCCCTGAGTGACGTGGTGGTGTCCCTGAGTGACGTGGTGGTGTCCCTGAGTGACATGGTGGTGTCCCTGAGTGACGTGGTGGTACCCCTGAGTGGTGTCTCTGAGTGATGTGGTGGTGTCCCTGAGTGATGCGGTGATGTCCCTGAGTGGTGTCTCTGAGTGATGTGGTGGTGTCCCTGAGTGATGTGGTGGTGTCCCTGAGTGATGTGGTGGTGTCCCTGAGTGATGTGGTGGTGTCCCCGAGTGATGTGGGGGTGTCCCCGAGTGATGTGGTGGTGTCCCCGAGTGATGTGGTGGTGTCCCTGAATGACATGGTGGTGTCCCTGAGTGATGTGGTGGTACCCCTGAGTGGTGTCTCTGAGTGATGTGGTGGTGTCCCTGAGTGATGCGGTGGTGTTCCTGAGTGATTTGGTGTGTGAGGGTGAGGATGTGAGGGTGAGAGGGTTGTGAGGGGGAAGGGTGTGAGGCGTTAAGGGCGAGTGATAGTGTGTGAGGGTGAGTGAGCGTGTGGGCGGGTGAGGGGGTGTGAGGGTGACGGGGTGAGTGTGAGGGTGAGGGGGGGAAGAGACATGCGCTATTTTAACCTAGCCAATACATCTCCGTAAAGAGTACCACACCCCACACTTAAATGTAAGTAACCCTTTTAGAGCCCCCCCTTCAATTTTTTCATTCCACTCAAAATCATTGAGTAAAGTTCACAATTCGACAACAGGTGATTAATGTATGCGTTTTTATTTAACGCGAACTTTACCCGAAGATGTCTGATAGAACCAGTTACATTACATAAGGACTTTATCAGAGTACATGAATAACATAAAAGATACATACAGATAAACTCTAAAACCGCATAAAAATTGTAGTAAGTACATAAGTCTACCTACTACAAATACAAATGGTCAAAGTTACACATAAACACACACACACACACAAGTTGCAAATTCACTAAAGATGACATTTTAAGAAGACTTGAAGAGAATGAAAGAACATACCAAATAGTATTCACTGGTTGAAGTTATATGTTATGCAGTAAAAAAATAAAAGTAGAACTAATCAATGTCCAAGCAGATTTTCTCATAACAAGGGAAGCGTCTCAAAAACCGACATTGTTCGTTGGGCGAAACCATCGCCCATGAATCTGCATATCGAGTTTGAGACGGAATCTTAAACAGGACCGGACCCCCGAGCTCAAATTAAAGGGATTAGGGGCGGGTGTGGTGGTGTCACCCTCAGATCTGATACTAGTTGCTGTTATTGGTACGGCACACATCCTTCCTTACATCTCCTTCTAACTGTTCTTGTCATCTAACAGTAACTGAGGCTCTCGTAACTTACCTTTCAAAGCCATGAACCGGCTTCGAACCATGCGAACTGTTGCATTCACTGGACTTCCCAACACAGAACTGCTTCTCTTATTTAAAAGCCGGCTTGCCTCGTCTCAATTAGCTGAGGGGCGGGGCCGCTACCCCGAAAGACCAAAGTAGCGCAGAACTAGTGAGGGGTGGACAGGTACCAGTGCAGAACAGAGAGAGTACGTCGGAAAGTGGAACGGAGAGAGAGGCATGGAATGGTAGAGAAACAGAGAAGAGAAATAAAACAAGAGACAGGACAAATCCGGTAGCGAAAACGAAACTTACCAGTGGCTGTCAACAGAGTAGCTCACGCGCGAGACCCAATCCGAAGGCGCGCGTCGGAAGCCGCCTCCTCCATAAACAATGCTGCGCGCGCCTGAAGCCTCTACCCACCGTGCTACGTCAGAGCCTTGCGCTCCTGCCGGGCTGGTATTGGCGACCGGGGCTGGACACGTAGCCGCTCCCTCCTGCCATGATGCCGGATGACATGCTCTTCGACCCCCGGCTGCTGCTGCTGTACTGGAGCCTGAACACGGTGTCCTTCCGGAGCATCGAGGAGGTGGTGGTGAGCGACGAGTGCCGCGGCTACCAGCTGGGCAAGGGTGTGTGTGTGCGCGCGCGGCGGCGGCAGGGAAGGGTGTTCTCTATGTGTGTGTGCGCGGCGGCGGGGGGGTTCTGTATGTGTGTGTGTGTATGTGTGTGCGTGCATGTGTGTGTGTGTCTGCTTACAAGGAGCCATGGGAGACAGGAAACGCGCGTGACCTGATCCGTTTACACGTGCATGCACATCTCTTGTCTCCTGTCTCCCTTGGCTCGTTGTAAGCAGAAATGATTGCAATAGAGTCTTGCAGCGACGATCGCTTCGCGATCGGTTCGCAGGTGCGAGACCTAAAAATACACATCTTGCTCTCAACTACCATCTATTCAAAGTACACCAAAAGCTAATACTCTCTATAAAAGCAAAATATATGTTTAGGCCAGCACACCCACAAGGAGGGTACACTTCTGATTTTAGATTTAGTAATAGAAAGTAAAAGGGTATGACAGTTTTGAACAGTATTATGATGCGAGGAAAGCAAACATAATCAATGCAATCACAACCCAAAACTATTTTTAGGCATTAAAGTTCTCATAAGGAATACATTTCACTTTAGTGGTATATACAAATAAAGTTACACTTGAAGAGAAGTGCAGCTACAACTACCTTAGAAAACAGAATTTGAACCTGGGAACGTAGAATACCCATATCTGTTTCAAAGACAGTGAATAGTTTAGGGAAATGACAGAAAGGAAAGCTGAACTAAATGGGATGTTTGCTAATTAAAGTGCTGTTTTTGTATTTATTTATTTATTTATTTGCAGAGTTTTATAGAGCACGAACAAGATCCTTACGGATATCAGAGCGCTTTACACACAGATGGGATACAAGAAACAGCGGAATAGGCATTAAACAAGTCAATTAGTTCAAAGATGAGCACAGGTTTAAACAAATGAGTCGAGGTGAGGTAGAAACGGTGCGTAGGTCATCAGGCTGGACCTAGTCATGTGAGGAAAAGTAATGAGTCACGAGATTTCTTTAGTCGATATTCAGATGAGTTTAGCTAAGAGGAGTGAACTTACTTCTTCTTTAGGCTAAATTCAAGTGAGTTTAGCTATGAGGAGTGATTTTACTTCTTTTTTGAAGGATGCCGTGGATGAGATAAGTCTAATTTCTGGAGGGTGGGCATTCCAGATCCTGGGCGCCATCCCCGAGAAGGAGCGTTTATATGTTTTTTTCTTGTGGAATCTTTGCGGTTTCAGAAGGAGGTTTTCTGCGCTTCTTGTGCTTCTTGAGCCACCCGAGATTGTCAGTTTTCGGGCGAGGTAAATAGGTGAGTTGTGGTGTATGGCCTTGAGTGTCATGCATGCGATTTTCAGGTTCCATTTATGGCAACAGTTCTCCCCAGGTTCTGATGGAATCTGAACTAGGGGGTGGTCGATGATGCAAACAGTATCTCAATTCGCATCGGGTGATCAATATCACACAAATAATCTAACAGGATGGGGTGTCGTGTCCTACCATTATCTACATATTCTGAACATGGGCACGACTAGGGGTCTCTTAGATGTCTGCGTATTTATGTAATTACTGCAGGAAGAACAGCACAGCGACCAGGAAGTGAGATTCTGGAGTGTTGACATTGTATATATGGAATGTACAATATAGAATGTATCCCCCATGTAAACCCTTTTTAAAAAAAACTTTCCATAAAGTTTTGATAATATTACGTTTGTCATCTGTGGCCACAACCACATTTTCTCTATCGCACTGCTGCTATGTGTTGATGCTGCATTGACTGGTTGTAGTTCTTTTTTCAGCCAATGAAATTAAGGGGCATATTA